>NC_041025.1:5006200-5705847 GCF_900634625.1 Parambassis ranga
TTTGGCATATTGCAGGCCCTCTCTCCTTAAGAATTTCCATCATTTGTCTCAGGCATGAGCAATGTGTTATCAAAATCCAGAACAGCATTGATCACCTCGCCTTTTTTTTTATTGTTATCATCCCTGGAACAGCTCCTTAGTGCCAAAGCTTTTGTTTGTTTTTCCTGTTGTTTTTTTCCTACACTGATACTAGAACAATACTGTCAGTTGCTGTCTTGACTTCTTTCCAAAAGTGGAATATGGCATGTTCCTCAAATGGTATCTGTAATGAAAAGGAAAGCTTGCCTCACATGACACCTCTTCAGCTGCATGGGAGGGACAAAGCTTGTAGTTTGTTTTGATGGTTAAAGAGGGGATGGCATCTGGCATCGTAATTATTTGAATAAATTACTGTGTAGCGCTGATAAATGAAACCAAAGTGCTGTCAGGTCTTGATCAAATTCAGGACTTTTTTAATGCACATTTCACAGAAGCCTGTTTTTTTTCCAGACTACGAGTCATCTGCTCCCTTTGACTGCAATATTTTTTCTTATTTGATAAATGCAACTCAATTATCTGTTGCTTTTGATAGATGTGATTTTGCAGAGGAAATCCTTTTTTTTCTTAACTTAGTTTCCCCCCACACACAATTGTAGTTTAGGTAATGGTCACTTCTTTCAAGTAGTCCACTTTCAGGAGAAGCTTTTAAAGGTAGAATTGTGGGTAAGTCGACTGTCAGCACCAAAATCATAGGACTGATTCACAAGGAAGAAAGGGCCAATTAGAGATCATTTGGCAAAGAAGCTTTCGATTGCTTTCACTCTCGTATTATTTGGTCTTTTGTTGACCTTTGCTGAAAGCAAAGGCGGATTCTCTGACAACCAGGAGAGGGGCCGCCGCCATGCCGCTCTTTCATCTAGCATTGTGAGAACACAAGTGCCTGTGTCTGCCAACCACTTTAATCAACTTAATGCAACTGATACTGCCTGTTGTTGTGAGCTTCCCGTCGGATTCAAAGAGGCCCACAGATGGGCGACGCTGTGGAGGCTTTTCCGCAGACCTCTGTGATGCGGGTTAGGTATGGAGGCACTGGCAAAGATGGGGGTCATGGGACATGCAGACAACACTCAGACAACCCGTCTGCGCAGCCATGCCGGGTCCTCTCTCCCATCTCTTCCACATCCATCCGTCTTTACAAGGGCTACACAGCACATCTGATATGAAATGTGGGTGATGGACCTTTGTTTAGTTCAAAGGTTCATACCTCTTTATTCCTAAGTCCCTTTGTAAAGCCTTGGGCCTTGAAATATGTATAACTGTCCTTTTCATTCCAGCCATCTGAGGCAGAAATCAAAGCCAAAAGTTTCTGTGAGAATCAGTTTGAAATGGAGTGTCCATATGGTGTCATCATTTCTTAACCTGCTACATAGTATAGAACCCTTTGTGACCTTCAAAACATGAACATGGACTGCTACCTTAGCCACGGTATCCCTCATCACAGAGATTCAAAGCCACGTTTTTACACACTTCTTAACCGTTGTTATAGCTAAGCTTAACTCTTTTCATACTAATGAGAAGCATGTACAAGCTGAATCATTGTATTGATCTTTATTGATATATTTAGATTACTACTAATATGCTGAAAGAGATATATTGACTGATTATTGAATTTTTGTTACTGATACCAATATTTTGGCTGTAAAATATGTCAATATCAATATATCTGCCAACATTCTTAATACATATCTATAGGCTATAGTGAAAGTGACATCTGTGATGTGTGGTTAAAAAAACAGAATTGCGTCAACCTTTCTACATTTGTAACAATTCTCTGTCTGACTGATTCATGAACATCCCATTAGGAACATACTTTGACTAGTCAGTTTGTCATGTGAATGTAACATGTTGCAGTCTGACTCATCTCACAGGAGTCGAGTAAATGGTGGAGAAGCTTGCTGCAGATGTTATAGTTTGCCCTATATACTGAATGATTTTACCCCAACATACAAGTAGTTTGGATGTTTTTAACATGAACATTTAATGGAACACAAAATCCAACACACTGGTCTTTAAACTGCAATATGTATCATATATATATATATATATATATATATATATATATATATATATATATATATATATATATATTATTTTAAAGGTCATTATCCTTTGACCCATTTTATTTATTTTGACCGAAATAAATGGGTCGTCTCTTCCACAGTAACTTGTTACTATGGAGGTTAATACAAGAAATACAGATGTACTTTAACCTTAGCTTAAAACCTTGTCTGCTGCTGTACCTGATAATACAGCTCCATTACATTACAGAAGAAAACCTACACCATAACAAGGTGCGTTTTATTGTATTTATAAATTGTTGGAATGCATGTGAAAGTGTATGTATTACAAAAACCGACAGGAAATACCTGTCTATTGTCTGCTGTATGTAGGAAATTTAATTGAGTGTTGCAGAAGCCTCACAAAAGGACAGAGAGAGACACACATCCCTCCAAGGCATGACATTGTTTTTGACTTGGCAAAGTGCTGAGCTCAACAGCAGACCACTAACAAGGAGACAATCACCCCTGAAGGAAGGATGCATACACAGAATGGCAGGAGGACTCCTCTTTAAAGGGAAAGTGGAAAGCACTCACTGTCTAATACTCCCATGGTTAGCTCCTCAGTCATAACAAAGGTCTGCCGGACAGAGATTTTCATACTCTCATATTTCTCCTGCTTCATTTTCTATTTGCTCTGTGGTTCAGCACCCAAATCAACATTAAAATTTCTTTTGAATATCAATAATTTAGTTTTTGCTTGGAGTTCATTTTCAAAGCACTCAGTCAGATGAAGAAAAACTGCATCAGCTCGCTTTTATCCATCATTGAGAACAAACCAATCTAAGGCATTGATGTTATTTCTCTGCTTTGTTGTCTGAATTGGAGCGTTGATCCCCGAGACACAGTAGAGGTTTTGTTTTTATCTTTGGATTAAGGAAGCATAGGTCTTTTTTAGATTGGGGAAATGCTCTCGCAGGGGTCAAATAACAGATTAATAGGTCCAGTAATGAGCTCCCTGGAGTGTCCAAGTCTTTCCTACTTCCCCAACCTCCATTATGTCCTTTTATGATGGATGGCAGCAAACATCATTCACACATCTCAAAGAAAAATGACTAGGATGCCATTTGTGTGAAGGAGAAACATCAGCTGTAGTGATAGATTGTTCTGGTATGATGTTCTCTTTTGTATCTTTGTTTGTCATCCATGCTTAAACTGTCAGTGCTGTCTCCTTTTGTTTGGTCTCCTCTCAGCATCAGCGATGTTAACACGCCACTCTGGGCTTCTAGAAGGTGCTTCAAGGAACTTGGGTGTTAGATCTGCTGAATTTGTCTGCTTTGATCCAATCACCCTCTTGATGCTCAGACCACACACATGAAAAATATGAATGACAAGGCTCCGTGGCCGCTTATTCTTTCTTCATAACAAAACATTTACTGTTAAATCAGTGCCAATCAGTCAAAGAGGGTTTCATGGAAGTAGTAGCATGCATTTTAAGCAGTACACTGTGTAGATGTATAATCACACATGTTGGAAAATATTGGCCTGTAGTGTTTTGTTCACCCTGCTAGCCACCTCCTGCCCACTCAGATGTAGTGTAGCTCCTCATTGATTTATACCTCATTTCTAACAGATGATTTAATCTGGTTGTCTAACTTGTGAGGTTATGGAAAATGTCTAATCCAATTGTCAAAATCATTTTTGCCTGTTGACCAATACAGATATACACTACCGTTCAAAGGTTTGGGGTCACCAGGCCACTTCTACAGCTTCTCTGCTCAGCATAACAGTTTCACAGGAGTTTTCTAATCATCAATGAGCCTTTTTAACATGATTAGCTAACACAAAAGGAAAAGGACCTCTGTATACCTTTGTATATATTCCATTAAAAATCAGCCTTTTCTAACTATAATAGTCATTTACCACATTAACAATGTCTAGACTGTATGTCTGGTTACTTTAATGTTACATTGACCCCAAACTTTTAAACAGTAGTGTATGCATTGTTTTTTTTCATTGAAATACAGTAAGCATCACGCTTTTCTGTTAGTGGAATTGTGATATTAACATCAATAATTAAAACTCTGCTGTCTGACACACTGCAGACACACTTGATTGTCTTACACTCCCTATCAATAGACGTCATTGTTTATGCACACATTGGGGACATGTGAGTATCAGTTAGTGCTAATTGTATATACTGTAGCTATACATATGCATATTTATATGAAGGTTAAATCTGGCAATTAAAAAAAAACACTTATCAGGACTTCGTTGTCTGGCGCTGAAATCTTCAGCTTCATAATAGTCCAGTACAGATGTAACTCCTCTGTATGCTGGCCTGTGTGGTCATTTCAATTTGCCATCATCAGATGAATTCTTGTGGATTCAAACTACAGCGTTCTGTTAACATGAATAAGGAATGTTATTTTGTTGTTCTGGCATGCTGACACTTTGTTCATTAAGCTCTCTGGAAGGTGGAAATGTTGCAGAAAGAGTTTCACACCTACCCACTCTTCCCAATTTATGGTCATCCTGCTCTCATTGTGGCATCTTTGATGAGCAGCGGGGAATGTTTAAAATCCTTAACAGTGTCGGTCTTGTCATCTCGTGGCTGATTAAGAAGTGTCGGGAGCAGACCATAATCAGCTGCCAGAGCGGCTCCCCTGGTCAGATATCTCTGTCCACCATCATTAACTGACCTTACACGTGTAGAGAATAACCACAGGGGGAGGACAGACAGTACGGCAGTCACAGGAGACGGATCTCAGGAGGTGATTACTTTATGCTACACCATGGAGCGATGCTAATGACCTCTGTGCTCTTGCATTAATGGCCTTTGCTGTCACATTATCATGTGGCAGAGGTGTATGACGAGGTCCTCACCTCTCAGAGACAGTTTAATCAGAACAAGCTCTACTAATACTCAGAATGAGGTTAGATGTTTAGGACGTGCAGGGATGAGCAACTGTGACAGTGGCAGCAGACAGAAAGAAATTCCATAATCACCTACAACAGAGTCAGAAGGTGTTTGTGAGTGATTATTCTTCTGGTGCACAGACCAGTATTACTGAAATATTGTTCACGTATCTTTAACCAGCAGAATTAGATTAATTGAGCAACAGTTCATTTTAGGAAACTAAACGTTAGATGAGAAGATCAATTAATTCATTAATTCATTAATCTCTGCTGCAGTCAGAGAGTGGGTAGCTTAGCTTAACATGGCAAGATGGCACATGAAGTTGTTAAAGAGGGAACTCTCTCTATAGAGACCAAACTCTGCTGTAAGTTGGAAGTTTTAACATGTAGTTCATGTTTGTCTCCAGCCTCAAATGGACAACTTAACGGAACCTTTGTGGATACTTGTATGTTGGGATCATCTTTTAGCGATTCGCATGAAACACAACTAATCTACACCAACTAATCAATCCAGTCTATTATATGACCCTCACACTGGACCAATAGGATTATGGGACAACTACCACTGTAGCTTAGCCCACTAAGTAATTTGGCCAGCAAGCTGCTGCTGGTTAGCTTGCCTTAGCTAATCTACTTGTTGAAATAGTAATCAGTGATCATTTTACAATAGACTGACAATGAAGCTTTTTTTATCCTGCCAGCTGCCAAAATATTACAGTAATATTGAAACACAAAGGATTCTTAAAATGATTTTTCTGTAATTCTATATCACAGGGCAGGATAAAAATACCTAAAACCATGGACACTAGGAGGAAAACAGCTGGATCGCACTGTTCCTGCTGTGCCTCATATCTTATTGCCTGTTGCCTACACTCACTGAAGACATGCATTTATTGATCAGAAGCAGCAACTTTTAGCCAGTGCTCAGTTTCTGCTAACAGGCACAAAAACAAACAACCAATATAAAGTTTGCACACACCAGTATCAGACTGGTCACACCTTTAGTTATTAAATCTTAATGTTATTATTATGGCCAAGCTGTATCAAAATCACCCCTGTACTAATGTAATAATAAGCAAACCTATCCTAAAATTGAAAGAAAAGTGTTTATTTTTGCTCTAAAGTTTTAAACCAAAGACAATGTGTCTGCTTTTTTTTTTATACTTGAACAAGGCCAGTGTTGTTGCTGTTTTTTTGCTTTGTTTATTTTCATATTAAAATGAAATTATTGCATAATACAGCAGGGACGATGTGTGCTACACAAAATGAAATAATCTCCCAAAATCACTGCCTCAGTCAAGAGGAGTCTGTCTTCCCAAACTCTGCAACGCTTTCTATTATCGCCTCAATACATCTCACACAGAGAGGGAAAGTTTTATGTATCTTAGGAACCAATTTCAGAGAGAAAAGAATGACTGCAGCTCACAGTAGGTATATTAAGGGATAGCTCTCCCACTGTATGAGATGGGGACTTAACATGATGCTAAATTGTTTGTCTTGTGCTCTGGGCTGATCTCTTCGTTACATAGTTCTTGGGTGATTATTCCAGGATTTGGCTGATCCCTCTGACTCATAATGTGAAATGCTAAAAACAACGCTGAGGTGTATATTAAGCAGGGTGATAAAAAAACTTACTGGCATTTGTGTTTTATCTCCATGTAAATCCTACATTTCTGCTCATATTCAGTCTTTATTTTCTTCTGTCGTGGCTCACTGCTCGTGGTGTCAAGTGGGGCCACAGATTGCGCGTTTGTGTTGCCCCACCAATATTGATGTCAACGCGCAGTTGTCCCCTCTGTGTGGAACCAGGCCCCGAAGGCAAATGTTCACATTCACAAGGTCGAGTGGACAAGGGTCTTTGGGCTCATGGATGTAACCTACAGAATGAAGCATCACGTTGCATTTACATCGGCTGCTCCTTGAACTATTTCAGCTTTTCAACTTTTGCTTCAAAAAAAATAATTTGTGTTCTAAAATGAGCTAAAAGCTCAGCGAATCACTGTTTTTTCTTTCTTCTTCTTCTTCTTTTTTTTACTTTTTCACAGCCATCCAGAGGACACTGCTCCTCGGCAGCAGCTAAATGGCTGCCGTGCGATTCCTGCGTCTTCAGCAGGCCCAGGCCTGAAGGAGAAGAAGTGTCGTCTTTGAATTCAGTGCAGAGACACAGAGCTCCGGCCCCTTTCTCCTCTCAACTTCCCCCCTTGAAGTTTTTTTTTCTTGTAGCTGAAAAGAGAGCAGGATTGTGCTTTTCTAAAAAAAAAGGGGTTTTTAATCTGGGGAATGAGTGCTTTGCCATGCAGCCCAGCTCTAGAGAGAGTGCCAAGCAGGGCCGGGCAGTGTATTAATATTTAAATTCCAGTCTAGATAATCAATAGAAGGGGGTACTTCTGTGCGCTGTTACCCTCAGATGGGAAACGATAATAGGGAGAAAACCTGCTGATTAGCCTCCTTAGAAGCTCTCTTCTCTGTGTAGTGCTCAATACTTTAGGAGTGATTATAACCTATTGAGGCAGAAAACCTGATCGAATATAACCTCTTTTGAATTCCTTGTTCCCTCAATAGTGTGTCAAAAAGAGCATTCAGTGCTCCGTGTTCCAAAATCACCGCCTCTCTCTAAGTTATTCTCATTTCTTCTTTGCATATGGTGCGCAGGAAAAATTTTTCAGGCAGCCTTTATGTCTCTAACATAATGCTTTAATATGGGTGCCACAGCCATAACAGCTACCAATAGGAGAACTTATATTTTATTCTTCTTTTCAGTGTACATAAAAAAATCCCAGCTTAGTCCTTTTTGTCTTTTGAATGCTTTGAACTCCTTTCAGGCCTTTAGGGGGACTTTTTGTGCTGTGGACTGTGGTGTGCATTCACTGTAAAGGCACTCAATACCGCAATAAGACCACAAGCAAAACTGAGTGTCTTAAGCGGGACCACACATCTAAGGCATTTGCATAATTTAAGGAGGGGAGAGGGGAGGAAAAAAAAAAGGAGAAAAGGCAAAAAACCAACTCACTTCAGTTAAGATGAGAATCGAGGCAACACATACCTCTCTCGACCTACCAGGTTACTGCGTGTTTCGGTCAAAATGGCCCAACAGCAGCTGAGACATGTCTTTAAGCCTTTGTATAGTTGAGTTTTTTTTTTTTTTTGCCACTTTACCATCTCCTCATAACCCGGCGTGTCTTAAAATCTCAATGTTTAAGAGAGGTCAGGATTTTTTGCCATTGTCCTCCCTTAGTTAAAGCATCAGAGATAAAGAAAAGGGGTTGTGGGTGGTGGGGGGGAGGCAGTGTGCAAATGGAGGGGAGGGAGGGAGGGAGGGGGGCCAATGCTTTTCCTGCAGGATAATATCTCGTTTGAAGGGCCAGCAGAAAGAAAAGCAGAAGGAGCTGAAGTAGTGGTGGTGAGCATCTTGAAAGAGAGCAAGGCCAAAGCTGAACTGCTCAGTTCATTTTCCACCTCACTGGCTGTCGTAATCCATCTCGGCCAGCTGCTAACAAGATTGAGTCTGAAGTTTACCTCCACAATGAGATAATCAGATTAAGATGCACAAAGATCAAATAATGACCCGGCTTTGGGGCAAGTTCAGCAGGCCCTTGATTGCGATGTGTGGTCCTTCAAAAATATTAAAGAATTTAAATAGTCTCACCATAACACGTATGAAATGATCAGAGTAGCGTGTCTGAACGGACGGGGCCGAGGTACGTTTCATGCATAATTGTTTGGCTCTTATCATAGCTGGTTTTTGTGGAAATTATCCCCAACTTTTCCTTCTTCACTACAAAGACGGTTTAGCTTCCCAAAGTGATATATAATTGAGAAGTTTTGTCTTTTCTACCCGGTCTCCTTTCTCTCTGCATACTGCCTTGCTTTAATGGAGTAACGGGATTATTCAGAGAGGCATACAAATGTGATTGTCTCACAGCAGATGGTGCGCACTGCTTCACCTTTGAGAGAAGTTAATTAAGCCCGCCATATTGTGCCCATCCAGGAGAAAAAATGTAGATGAATATTGAGCAATCGAACCCTGCCTCTGTCTCGTCGCTCGGTGCAGGGACACAGGAGGCCTTTGACGCTGAGTTTCTCTCTCCCTCCCTTCCCACGTTTCCACAGACCTCCTCAAAGTTTGACCCTCGCTAAACACGCCACCTCTCCAACACCACTGCCAAATTCTCAGACAGCCTCCGTTGTGCGATATCTAATGGACCTCTGGGAGGGGAGTGTTTCTAATTCATCACTATCTCACCATCAACAAGTTACCTTCCATGACCTTCCCAAAAAAACTCAGTTTTCACGCTCATGCCATTGTAGTAGTTGTATTATAGCAATGTTGGATGAAAGTCAGAAAACTTAACCTCTATATTAAGTCTTTTCCGTCATGAGTTAACCCGTCAAACACCAGCCAGCTAAGGCAGCAACAGCATGTTTTCCACAAAAACATCAAAGAGGGAGAATTTTAGAAGAAAAAAAAAAGCAGGGAACCGCGGATTATTAAACCAAGTGAAGTCAGAATAACAAAATAGTGTTCAAAGTGCCCAACATGGAGGGGAGAACCTGCTGAGTGCAATATAAAAGTAGGGGTTAAGCTTATTGTAAACTCCCTCCGCTACGTTCCAGAGGTAGAAGTTACATATGATTAGAGGAACTCTGCTGTGGCAGTCACTGCAAGCTACTTCCGTTCCAGTTGAGCATTGCTAATTTTTGTTAAAGCCCCAACCACATGTGTGGCACTACTGTGCAGCTCCTTTTTACCCCTTCTCTTTTTGATCTGTTTTCAGGGGGGGTGACTGCAATTTTATGGTAAAATGCCCACTTGAAGCAGAGCCTCTAATGTTTAATCATGCTTAGTGTTTTTTCAAATTAAGTGAGGAAATAAGTGAGAATAGGTGTAATTAAAAGGTTAATCAATACGGAGATTATTTTGTAGTCATATTACTAACTTTTTAACTTTTTTTTTTTTTAAACTTTTTTATTCACATATTTTAATTTGATACAGAGTTGAGAACTGCAGACTTCCATTAATGATTCTATTCAAACTTTTTATCTAATGGAAGTGTTATGCTAAAATTTTACATTTAGAAATGCAATTTTAGTACGTGCAGGAATTTATTTACTTTTTAAAAGTAAATAAAGGATTCTTATTCACAAATGTCACTTGTGTAATATTTATATGTACAAGATTAAATCTTTAACACCTAAATGACAGATTTTTTGGGCGGCTTTTGCATGCAACTGACAATAAAAGCCATAAAACACTGTGCTAACCATGTAAAAAACAATCATATTGCATATCAAATCAAACAACAGAAACTCTATTACAAGCACATACCGTATAAATCATATTTACATGTCACAAAATGTTCATGTTCGTCATGGGTGGTGTGATCTCTATTTTTCCCTACATTTGCTTATAGGAACTTAAGCATGATAAACATGTTTTATGGATTTTTTTTATATGGCTACAACATGAGTGAGTAAACAACACAACCTATCATTCTCCTTGACCAAAAACATTTGCTGCTGCTGTAAATGTGAACCATGCCCAACAACCTCCTAAGACTCCTGGAGATATTAAAGCAGCAACACTTCCACTATAACCTACTGCAAGCAGGAATTCAGAATCCCTTAAAATATGTTTAATCAAGCATGAATGAAAATTAAGGAAATTCAACACATTTTTCTTTTAACCTTAATATAGTTCTTAAATGTCTAATTGAAAAAGTTTGAGGACAAACAAAACTGAGACATTAGCTAGTGGATCAAATGTGGAAAAAGTGTTTTCCTGATGAATGTCCAATCTTGAAACATCATAAAAAGTCTTTTTGTAACAATAAATCAGAGAAAACATCTAGTTTTAATGAAGTCTCTCAGTCCCCTTATGTCTGTGTGTCACTTAATGGAACTGCAAAATCCAGACTAGATGCCTGGACATAATGAAAATGAATCAATTATCAATTTAATTAAACAAAAAACTTTTGCAAGAGAGACATGGACCATAAGCCGAGCATGGTGGTGTTCAATTAATTTGTTCAATAGTTTGTTTTAAAGCAAGTGGAAAGTGATTTTTAGTTCCAGTTTAGTTTAGTGCAGAACAGCATCATGCTAGCTGCATAGTATCTGAGTAACACTGACACAATGAAAAGATATTTTATGTCATATTAAACAAAAACATGTAATGAGACCTGAAAATGAGAAGATGAGCCGGCCGTGTGTGATTTTACAACAGAAGTAATATCATGCGTGCTATCAGCAGTGACCATCTCTGTGAGTATACCTCTGCTCAGGCTAACACTCATTAAAAACAGGGATGACGCTGCAGGGTGGAGGGTCATATCACAAGGTTGGGGATTATGCAGCTCCATCACTTTTAAATTGACAACACAAGTTACCCAGATCTATAATTACACTTCTCTTATCTGCTGTTACATTGGCTAATGATGGAGGAAACTTGAAGGCTTCTCTGGGTTAGTTTTAATGAGTCCCCTTTCTTTAAAGACCACAAAATGCCACCAATTTAAGTCCTGCCAATGCTCTCCATTTCAAGTTGAGAAACACCCGTGGAGAAGAAAAAATCATCTCGTTGACCGGCAGTGTCAGCAGTTAAGAAGCCAGCATGAGGCTGCTCATTCTCTGTGGCAGGGATCAGATTAGAATTCATGAAATAAAAAGTTTTTTTGGCATGAGATGATCATGGTGTCACTCAAACCTTTAATTAAAATAAGAATAGTCTCCTGCCGAAGCACTGGGCGAGTTTTAAAAGGGAACACCAGTGCCTTAACAATCTTGTTCCTTGCTAAGATTATTATAATTGTGTGGAGCTGGTGTAATAAATATGAACGACTGAAACCAGAAATATAATGATGTACAGAATTCGGGACAAATGGAAGCGCTTAGGTGGGCTAGGATATGTAGCATACTACTGAACTGTGGTGATAGTTCAAGACACTCTTCATCAACTCACAGTCACACAGTGACTTTAAAATTACACATATTTGTTTATCATCATATATAGCAGAAACATAACCGACTACCAGTGATGTGACATAACTAGATTCCTGCACTGAGCTGAATTGAACACAGCAGCCACCACTGTGGACCTCAGCACACAGCTATGCAGATTAGCCTTCTTACAGCACATACAAGGCTAACCTGTGTCACTGGGTTGCTGTGTCTGGAGCATGTGATGAAAACACATGAACTCCCACCATGTAGTTTGACGGAGTTGGACGACGCCTAGTGCAGAAGGGATGACGTATTTGTGTGATAGTGCTAACTAAACACGACCTTTATCGTTAGCGCTAGGAATATTGCATAAAACATGCTCTATAGTGAACAAAGGTACACAGACTGATGTGTTCAACAGGATCATCTTAACAAATAAACACTTTAACATTTTTTTAAATGAATACAATGCCAAGTGACTACATCATCATCACCTCCACCAAGCTTATTGTTCTTACATTGTCTGCAGTACAAATGATCTCTGTCAAATGGCTCTGGATCTGCTCCCCTTCACAGCCAGTTCCATGTGGTACAAACCCTGTCATTCCAAGCTGAACCATTTATCTAAATGGTCTGGGCTTTATGCAATGAATTGTTGTTCTACTGGTTATCATTAATATTTGCAGAGTTGCCAATACAGCTTGGATATTTTTATAGCAAAACCGACAACAGTCATTCACTGGTGTACGTATTTCACTGCACACCATTTTGGATGTCTTCTGTTGATTCTACCGGTAGTCTGGTTGTCACTTTGCCTGCGTCACTTGCTTGTAGTTGTATGTCTGTCCAAATGGGTCCAGAGGGAGTTTATTTTCCATACATCGGTACTGCTGGAAATCCGACTAGAATCCACAGAGACAAGACAAATTCTTTCTTTAGTGTAGAATAAGAATTATAGTTTAATGCTAATCATGTAAAACTGTCTTGTTGTGAGCTTGTTGTGGTTATTTTAGGCAACATATCTAAAAATGTTCTCCTTTCTCCCAGGGTGAGAGAACCATGTTTTACACTGCTAACACATTTTCAGGTTTTAGGACTACACACTGAAGAGCAGCATAGGCAGGACTGAGGTTGCTGGTTGGTTGTTGTGTGAGTTTTTTACTAGACACAAAGACGTTTTGCTTCAGTGTTCACAGCACTTAATCTTTACTAGAGTAAGCCATCTTATTCATTTACCTGACTGACGGCAATATTTAGTTAGCTTCATGCCGCAGTGCTGTGATTTACATTCTTAGACAACATGCCGTAGTATTGGAGGATGTCTTAACTGACTTAAATTCATTGTATAGCAAATCAGCTATAGCATTGCTTTGTGGGTGGCAGTTTCACCGTTCAGGCAATGAATCATGACGTAAAAGGAGTGGTGACTGAAACCCTAACAGTGACCTTCTTTATAAAACACTGTCATTTCATTTCTTAACCCAATCATGGCATCTATGGCTACACCCAACTGGATAGATCAGAAGCCCGAGTTGACAACTAATGAGGTTTTAAAAAGTAAGGAGTTTCTAACTGCTGGTTAGAAAAACTGGTGATGGAGGTGCTCTGAGGATATCTCAAATTATGCAGTCAGATAGACTGAACCATCATTTTAAAAGCATTCAATAAAAATTTAAACAGTGGAGTGAAAATACCGGCATGAAATTCACCACCTGGATCCTTCATTTCTGTTTCAGTGCAGGAGAGCGGCTAAAACTGATTTAGTACACACTGAGAGGAGTCTCCTTATAATTAGATTCTTCTAAATGCAAATTTCTCATCAGTGTATTTTTCTCTTCTGATTAAGTTTAGTGATCTTAAATGCTTATTTGGAAATAATTTAGTCATTGCAACGTGGGATTTAGCCTCACCGCATCCCCTTTCTGAAGATGCATTGGTATTCCTTCTAAACACCTGTTCACGCAGCCAAGGCCCTTCTGCAGAAAGTAGGTGTGTTTGCACTTACCTACTTTCCTCATACCCATTTGATTTGCTGCAGCGTCAAAGGAGGATTGGATACTGAGTGAGGAAAAAAATCTGTTTATCTGCCAAGTTAAGTGAACTGGCAGGTGTTGGGTCGACTAAAAAGGATTTTGATTTTCAGTGTGACTCATATTGCACTTGAAGCTTGAGTGGTATGATTGGTTAGTGAATGATTTAATTTGCAGGCACAGTTGGATCCAATCCGTTTACTAGCAGCGAATTACACTGTTGAGCAATATCACAAACTGACCTGAGAGTGTCCTCATTCACAGATACACACGCCGCTTCCCTTTTTGGGTAATTGTCAGGGAGATTTGGGTAAACATCTTTTTTATTTCTTTTTAAAAATGTGACAAATTCACATGAATACATGTTCTGATACAAACGGATGAGATGACAAACAAAGCACTCAGATCAGTTTACTTCCTCATGTCTGCTCATACAAAATATGGAGTAGGCTGCTCACTTGATTTACTGAGGGGCTGAAGTTAGGGAGTGTCTCAAAAATGGTCAAAAGCGCTTTTCAGATTTGGGATTTAGAAACAAATCATTTTATTTCATTTGGCTGTTACATTATTCAGCATATTTAGGTGGGAGACACACTATGCAGAGTTTAGGGGACAGATGAAGCGTAATGGTCCGCCTCAAAATCACTAAATCATCCCAGCCAGAAAATCAAGTGTTAGGTTTTTCAAAATAACTGTAAATATTAAAACATTATGTGTTACATATCCTCAATTTATGTGACATAGATTGACATGAATGAGTGCAAGATGCAAAAATGAAAATTGAAAAGCTGTTGTGTCGCTGATACCACATGGCTTTGTTCATCATGAGTTACAACAGAGGAAATTACATCAGCAAGGAAAATGTATGATGCACAGAAAGCGGGAGCGCCTCGTGTCTGAAATAAAACTGATGGTCTCCAGTAAGAAAATGTAAATATTCATAGGATAAGTTGAAATATATATGTTTAAGTTAGTGTCCGGGAATGCCCTGCAAACCAGCTAGATGATGAAATGCCATAAATTATGTGCCAGTGATGTGTGACGGCCATGCTGCAGACTGTAATTGTAATGATTTTATTGTGACTTTTTCACTGTGAATCAGTGGTGCACCAGATGCTAACTGCATGTACAAATTAGCTTGAAAAAAAAATCTGATTTGCTGTAGGGTTTCGTTCTGCTTTTTTTCTGAAGCATCAACGCACTTCAGACATGCAGAGACTTCAGCTTTTTCCTGAATTTTAAAAAACCAATTAAGCCCATTAACGTGGATATTATTCCTCACGACTCCACGACGCATCTGAGCCACATTCGGCGCTGGTGATGGAGATGTAGATGTAGTCTGGAGGCATCGAATCCTGTGAAAAAAACATAAATGCGAGAGTATGTTTTTAAAATCACAACGTTCCCTTTTTCTACCAGATTCAAACAATGTAGGCTAGACGAAAACAAACAATGCAAAGCTATTTGGTTTTTTAGCTTGCAACCCCCCCCCCCTTTGCAACCTCCCCCTCTACCCCCTGCTTCCCCCTTCCTCTGTCTCTACAGAAATGACAGGAGAAGTGCACATTTGTAGCTTGCAGGTACTGGTTGGGGTACAGATTGAAGCTATGATATATGACATGTGTTGCAAGCAGTCTCTGTGTATCTCCCAAGGACCTGTCACAGCTCCAGCACAGGCAGTTAAAGGCTCTGTTATACGCAGTTTAATCCTCCATTTAGGTCACAATTCACCAGCAGGTTTATGTTCAGAAGCTCTTTAATTTAAGAAAATAGAATGAGCAAAATTAGCTTCTACTGACCATCCATGCGTGCAGAGTAAGAACATGTGTTTCTGCACATATTAAGAGTCACATTTTTTGCATGCTCTTTGATTTTTTTTTTCCTCCCACACACATAATAAACATCTCCTGAGATATCCCCAATTATGTATTCACCTCGTGCAAATAAGTAATTGTTCTCCGTTACGTTTAAAGGGTTCTGATTTTCCCCTCAAGTTTTTAGCCCCAGATCATCCGCTGATTAGAGCCGCATTATTCACTCAAGGTTGTGTCATTGCTAGAAGCTAAAGCAAGCACACGCCTTGTCCAATAGACTTTATCTCAACAGTTAACTGTACACGGTAAATTGTGCTTTAAAGAGCATATGAACACATGCGCGTTTATCTCAGAGCACGTACTGAATCATAGCCGTGCATTAAAATGAGTCTAGAAAAAAAAAAATGTCTGATGCAAAAAAAACTAAATAAAATGGAATGGTAAATGGGAATGAGAGGAGCTGAAGTAATTGATCGGTGTGCGGTCGTGTTTTAAGGAATCAAACCTCGCTCAACATTTGCTTTTAGAAACTTGCAGCAGTGGTCTGAGAGCAGATACTAGCCGCTGGCTCTTCATAGATGTGTTTTTGTGTTACTTTTACCCTCTGGAAATTGCTCCGATGCTTAGCCCAATAATAGTCGCAGTTTGACCAGAAATAGATCACACCACAAAGCAGACTGGGCTGATATTTCTCTCACGAATGGAAGAAATGTGAAATGTCGTCCGTGGTTGACATGGGATGATGACAGCTGAAATGCAGTCTGAAGGTGTCTCTGTGCTCGGAGGACACAACCTGTGTATATGACATTCCACCAGGCTATATCTCTGTGTTTTCCCGTTGTGACCTATGGGTTGGGGGTTGTGCGCCTCTGATCACAGCAACAGTCTGAGGGGGGAATCTGCTAAGAGTACAGTAAAGGGAGCATGTCTTTCTCCAGAGCCTGCGGCCCGCTGGTGCTGAGTAAGCCCATGCAGCAAAGGATGCCTGTGAATTAATACTCCTTGACAGTAAATGTCAACAGAATTTAAATTACACTGCCTGCTCTCTCTCATAAGCATGAGAATGTCTTTAACTTATATTGGGTGCCATGAACACGGCCACAGGAGCCTTTGGGGGAATCTTTTTTTTTTTTTTTTTTTTTTTTTTTTTGCACTTGAAGACGTCTCAGCGTTTGAAACCACCAGCTCAGTGTTTCTTGTCGCATATCTGAAAACCAGCTGCAGATTCAGCAGGCGTGCATGTGGCTAATTAGTTGAATTTAACCGCAATGATCATTAGCGTTGTAGACAGATCTGCTGCGATCTCAAACCAGCGCCCTCGCTTCTCCTGGTCAATGGAGCGTTTCACTGCTCATTAGAGAAGGACGTTGTGATGGAGCAGGCCTGGCTGCCTGCGTTAGCGTTAAGTCCAATAGCCAGAGCAGAACAACATCTATATTAGGATTATACGTCTTCTTTAACAGAACAGTTTGGCTTCAGACCACTGGAGGAACCAAACATCAGAAGCTAGTGATTTTTATTTTATAATACTGGAAGCTTGTTTTATTGATCCGAGCACCCAGTTTTCATGTGAAAACAAAAGATGCAGGTTGGAAAAGTTCTGTGCTTATTTAAACCTGTTTAGTGTGTATCTATAAATCTATATGTAGGTTAAGAGTAGATATATAAATACAGAGCAGCCCAGCCTCACATTAAAATGTGATCCTGCAACAATGGCTGTACAGTTAGCCCTGCAGCACACTAGTGACCTATGCAGAGTGTAGTAAGCTAAGCTTGTGTTACAATTGTGACATGGAGCTATTAGATATTGGGTTTAGTTAAAACATTAAACACCAAAATCTCATCTTTGAGGTTACCTTACACATTTAAAAAAACTTTTATTGTATAACAACTATACACATCTAGACTGCTAGCCTACTATGTGTGATGGAAGAACACACTGCATGATGTTATTGATTAGATCCAGAAAATGAATAATCACATGTGCATAATGTCCCCCCTTTATAAATAAGATCACTGCATCTGTAACTCTCCTCATAGTAGCTGATATTTCAAAGGGAAAGCTAAAAAAAATGGGCCGTTTGGAGGCCGGTGCTGGAAAGTAACACAAATGTCGACGGGCAGTGGCTACCCTGCAGTGACCCCTGGGACTAGACTTGTTTCAAAAAGAACACAGTTGACAGGCCAGCAGTATCAATGAGCTGACCTCTCTGCAGCTCATGCCAGCAGGTATTTTTCCAATTGTGTGTTTTTTCTTCTTTTCTTCACCTTGCCACAATTTATTCCCGGTGTTTTCAGAAGCTGTTGAAGTGAGCTGGTCGTCCTGCTGCTGCTGCTGAGACTGAGACATTCTGTCTAATCTCTGCAAACTATGAAGTTTAGCTTATATATGGTTTAAAGGAAATCACTTTTTTAATATTACAATAATATCAGTGCTGTTGGTGTCTGTGTTTGATTGACAGGCGCCACCAGTCCAACAACAGCAGACAAAGTAAACAGATTTGAGTTGTCCCTTACATGCCAGTATTTTTTAAAATGTGTTATTGAAGACCACATCAGGATGTAAATATACTGAAATATAATAGACTCATTAGCTAATGTAGCTTTTAAAGCGCGCCTGATTGTTAGCACCTGGGTTAGTGGCTTACTCAACCAGCTAAGGCATAGGCCAAATGTGTGTTTACTTAGCTTATAGGTAAAGCTTGTAGCCATCTCTTATGGCTCAGTTGACTAGTTATGCTTTTCCAAGTGCCACAATTAAATGCATAGAGATCCTCCTGACCGGAAAAACACAACACTGCTACATGAACAACCATGCTCATCTAGCAGTGCACCCTATATGGCAGTGAAAAATGCAATCAGGGTAGTCGAGCAACAAACAGATGGAAGCTTGTTGCAGATGAAGCTAACGTGTGTGCTGTTAAAGCGTCTGTTCCAACACAAACCGATGGTCTTTTCCTGAACCTAACCATATGAGGACAACAACAGTATCTATCTATCTATCTATCTATCTATCTATCTATCTATCTATCTATCTATCTATCTATCTATCTATCTATCTATCTATCTATCTATCTATCTATCTATCTATCTCCTGTGCTGAACTGCAGGTTTCACATTTCCCTTTAGCGCAAATTGCAAATGTTACTGAATGTAAGCACACTGTCAAACCCGAGATAGGGAAGGAATATTACATGTCAACAGCATGAAATCACCTTTATCTGAATAGGCCCTAATAAGCTAATTGACCTTTTCCCATCACTGGCTCATTCGCTGCTGTCTTAAGCTGAGAGAAAATGTTGGAAAGTGAGTGTGTTTCTCATTTTAGAGAGAGTACACGTGAAGAACTTTGTTTCTTTACTTAGCTTTTTAAGGATTTGGGTTTAATGAGCAGAGTTTCTCTCCTATCTGGGTGTTCAGTTTTTCTTTCATCTCTAACCTACCATATTAGATGCAAGCATACCTACCTACTAACAACTCTCCTTTCTTTGTCTGCCGAGAAGACAGAGGGCAAATGTCTCCTTTCATTTATTTTCACCGTAACAGTATTGTGGTGCGGGAGAGCATAACATTTATTAAGGTATTTATAAATTGTAGTTGGAATATATACATGTCAGATGTTATTCCATTCCAGTTGTTGTGCCATGTGTTCCAGCAACATCCCAGACTGTTCAACAAGGAGGCCACATTATAACCAATAAACATCAAAATTTGTACAGAGTCTCCCACTGCGGTTGTTTCAGGAAATGCATTTGTGACACCCTTTGGTTTGAATTCCAAAGTGTATTTGTTTAATGCTCTTTAAAGCTTGTCTCTGTTCGTATTCACATCTGTCTCCGAGTTCTCTATCCTACAGAATCGTGGTGCAAGAAATGTCAAGACGGATCTTGACTCCACCTCCGTCCCTACCCCCCTCTAAAACCACTTAGCCATGCTGAAGTGCACTTTGTCCGTAACTAGATATAAAGGCCCTTGTTTTGCTCCATTTGGAGAAGCCGCGGTGTCCAAAGCATTGAGTGTAAAGCTCACATCTCCTTGTATATGTAATTTTCTGTGCAAATATGTGTTTTGTTTACAGAGGAAGGAAAGGTTCATTGGCAAACCAAGCATGAAGTGGAAAAAATATGATTCTGATAGAGCGTGAGTGGTCAGTTAGAGACGTGTGCTTTCTTTTCTGTCTTGACTATCCTAAGGTCATTTCTTTTATTCTGTTAGCTCCACTTTCTGCCCCTCAAACCCTATTTTATCTCTTTAATTACAGCCCTCAAGAGCAGACACATAAGTTCTAGAACTGGCTGTAAACAGCAGAATCGCGCGCTGCGGTTTTTGCATATTCTTTGACATTGTTTTTATGCTCGCTGAAGTAATATCTGCATCTGATGCCGACCATCTTCAGGACTGCAGGGCAAAAAAAAGGAGAGATCCATACTTTGGAAAGTGCTACCATTTGAGTGCCAAGGGCCAGACTTCGCCTCAGCAGGAGGCGATGGCGTGTCCACAAGGAGATGACCACGGAGTCAAAGTGGAGCACGAGTTTCTGATTTTGTTAGCATCACAAAAGTACAGCTGGAGTTATCAGAACAAATGTGACTCGCTGACAGTACCAAGAGGGGGGGGGGGGGTGTGGAAGTCGTTTAAACACAGACACTCTGTGTTACATTAGGTATTAATATTTTCACTAATCTTGATGTTTTAGAAGCTATTTTAAAGAAACATTTAGACTTGAAGTGGAAAGTGTAGCGTTCCCTTTAGGCCACACAGCGTAACCATTTTATTCACAGTAATTAAACTTGCTCAGCTCTTAAGCAGACACACACAACTCTTATAGCCCGTGGTGTTTTTGCTCAAAGGTTTAACCAGAGGGAAGAGCAGCCAACTTTAACACAGCTGTGTTAATACTGCACTATTGTTTCCTTTTCCCCCTCAATTGAAAAAAATAATAGAATTAACCTTTAGTTCAATAATTATTAATGGTGGGCAAAAAAATGTTTTCCCAGCATCTGTATCTATGGGTCCCCCCCCCCACACACACACACACACACACACTCTCAGACAAGCGAAGCAAAGAGAGCAAACGCGCTGTGACACTCGTGTCCTCCTTTTATTCGTGAGCTTTCACCATTGGCACGATGGTTGGCCAGGTTAATGTCTCCATACAGCATGTCAGCAGAAGCATCCTCTCCACTAGATGTGCACGCCGGTGTGACGGCTAGCTCAGACCTGTTTGCATGGAATATTCCACTGAAGGGAAAAAACAAGAAGATATTTGCTTCGTTTTGATCATTTTGACAGAGGTATATTAGTTGAGATGAAGATGAGAAAGCGTCCATCGTGATAATAGAAAGCACAGATGTATTCTTTTAGGGCTGTGCAGTATAGTCTGCCATGGTCAGCTAATTGTATCATCTCTGTCTTTATGCAGGCCCTGATAGAATCACATCAGCGTCGCACGGCCGAGTCACATTTCTTATCTTCACAGCGAACGTGTGAATCATGGTGTGGCAAACCTTGTTAATCTGCCTGTTTACAGTGTGTTGAGCGGTTTTTACACTATTCAGGGCACATGGGGAGAGAAGTGGGCTCTCCACGGACGTCTGTGCAGTCTTCTGTCATTTGCTCACTGCATGACAGGATACGTAAACCACGCTCTTCAGACTCCAGCGCGTCCAGGCTTTTTTGGACGGATGGTTTGACAAAAGGCCTGCAATTCCCTTAGTTTGCCGCACAAATACTCCCATTTAAGTATTTGGCCGAGTCTGAGGCGCCATCATTGCAGTGTGCCACAAAGTGAGTCAGTTTCTCTTGACCATGCGTCTGAAATGAAGGGACATTTAAGCTACATATGGAACTGAGAAGTTGTCACATACTGTAGATTTGTTGTTCATGTGCTTTGCTGGATGTGAAATTGAATCCAATTTCTTCACAGCAGGACTGTACTTTGGAATTTGAATCAAGCTGTGCCAGTAGCTTTTTTTTTAACACACCTGTAGTTGGACTGATCTGACACCATTAAACTAACATATTCTGAGTTATAAAAGTGACGGACTTACAGAGGGGGGTGATTTTGTGATTGGTTGTTAAGAAGAAAGAAAGTCTGAAATTCTCACACATTTTCCTTTTTTGCATATTTCTCCTGCACCACATTTCATTTAAAAATTCACTTCACAACTTTTATTTAAGGACTATAGTTCCAGTTAATGCTGCTCTAGCTGTTATAATGGAGCTTTTATTGTGCTGTTTTCTTACTTTTTCCTTGTAGCGTATAATAATATCCAGATATAATTAATCTTTTAAGTAAGTATGCAAAAAAAAAGAGGAAAATGGATCCTGCTAATAATCAATTTTTGCCTTTTATCATTTTAAAATATGTATGAAGCCACATCTGAAACATCTAACCTCATGGGTGCCTTTATAAGGAAACATTTTATGATAAATAACAAGGCATTGAGGATAATTTAGGGATGAGATAAATGTGGTCAGATCAGATGAGTCACACTGGTGTGAAAATCCCTCCACTATCTAAGGTCCGAGTGATCTCAGCTAGTAAATAGAGGAATATATGCCGGGGCACAGCCTCTCAGATCCTCTATGATTAGGTTGCTTAACAGTTTAGAGGATGCTTTGAAAGTGAGATTCCTCCTCCCTTTAACTCATTGTCACGTTGTTTTTCAGGTCTATAGATTCTCCTTCTAATCTGTTTAGCTGTACTTAAATTGGCTGCGTTGACATCTTCTCGCTTTAAAGCTGGGATTCCTTTTTTCTCCTTCCCCCTGGTCGAATACCCTTTCACGTAACTTAATATGCCATTTTGGTCTCCCAGGGACAATAATTGAGTTTAGGCGAAGTTTAAATAGCTTAAAGGACAGGGAATACAGATGGGCATCTCCGTGATTAACAAACTCCAGCCCAAGGTCTCTGTGTCAGGCGCTGGATTAGGACATTACGAAGAGAATGACAGAGCTTTATGGCACTTTATTCCCTCTCAATAACATTCTTTCACATATTAAGTTAATTCCACCCCTAGGTAGGGACTTTATCATGCAGAAGACCTTAATCCACTGTTGTTGAGTCCATCTCGCCCCAGCTTTGATGAAGCCCCCCCTGCTTTTCTGTGGGTGCAGCGAGCCTTGGTAAGACAAAGCACCCGTGACAGAGACAATAAGATGCAGCTTGAACCACAACAAAAAGAGGTTTCATCCACTGGAGTGCAGAGAAGAGGTGTTGTTAAAGAAAAAAAATGAGGGGTAAAAAAAACATCAAAGGATAAAGAAAAAGAGGAGAAACACTTCTGATCAAGAAATGTATCAGTATAAACGCTGTGTGTGCGTTCATTAGACGTAGATGCCTCGGCCCCACTGATCTCTTGTATAGCACTTTATCTGAGGGCCACCTTTGACCCCCTGCTGAAAAGCCCCAGTTGATATGATGAGCGTAAGCTTTGGGTGTTCTTTTAGATCTCGTATTGGTACTATCTTGAATTGAAAAGGCGTGTTTGTGGTGCCAGTGGCCAATTTATCCTTTGGCTTCTGTCGGTCTGCATGGGAAAAAAAGATTAGCAGTCAGTCCCCCCCCACCACCACCACCACCACCACCACCACCACCAAATGACCACCAAGGGAAAATTAAAAAGTCAGAGCTAGGCTCTGGATAGTTTTTGTGCTTCTAAATGACACACTTAGGCAGTGTTCAACAGGATGAAACAAAGATTTCAATGATTTAATAGAATCAAAAAAGATGATACTTGCGGTCACAGTAACAAAAAGCTGAGCAGAGCATATGAGCAGTCCATTGACCGCTCTATTGAAAACATCTCTGCTGCTCTGTCCTGAATAGAATAATTAATTCAGTCACCTGTCTGAACTTAAGCTGTCCATTTGATTGTCAGTGCTGCTGAGAGTCTTGAAGGTTTTGATCCTTCTAGCGCTAACAGATGGTTGTTGTGGCTCGGCCGGGGCTGGGAATCGCTCCTTAAGAGCAGACAGAGGGTTGGAGGGGAGAAAATCCCCTGTTGCCGTCCCTAAGAAGACCATAAGCTTGAGCAGAGAAAAAGAAAGGGCCTGCTACTGGTGCTAATTACCCAGAAACCACACAGAAAGTGCCCACTGTCACTAACTGAAGAGGTTCACATCCCTTCTTACACAGATAAAAGGCGTAGTACGAAAACATTTCGCAGGGGACAAAGGAGGGAAGATTACCATAATCTTTTGGTTTGTATCCCCTGTAAGCTGTCCGTGTGTCCTTTTCCCTCACTCTTTTTTTTTCTCCTCCTCCTCCACCCATCCTCACTCACTCTCCACTGCTCTCTTGTGTCTTCTTGTCTAAAATCTGGTTTTGAAGGAGCAGAAATGGTGGGAATTGGCTTTACAGCCTAAGCCTGACAGTTGTGTTCTTCCCGCCTTTCTGTGATCATCCTTGTCATTGGTGGGCTGCTGTTGGGGTAATCAGACAATGGCAGGCGAAACGAGGTGTCACTGTGCTGACAGACCTCTCTTCATGTTATGTCATTGTTAATCCTCAGCCTTCAGCCTGCTCCCACTGCTGCTTTCATCCGAGCATCTTCCATGAAGGGGATAGGGGATAAATATGATGCTTTCATATTTCTACATATCAAAGCGCTCTCAAGCGGCTGTTTTCTCCCTAAGTGGCGAAGGGATTGTACAGCACACAACTCGGAGCGAGAACTTTTTTTTAAATGAGGACATCACAGCGGCCGTTCCGCATTGGCTCCCCAACTGTCCCAGTCACAGGAAGCCTGGACCAAAGCCAGTCACGCAGCCAGGAAAACAGTCACTTTAAAGGCATTGCATAAACGCTGTCTTCTCTGGCTGCGGATCACCCCAGAGGTCTGATCCTTTTAGCGTCGTGGCTGCCTTAGAGCACCTCGACGAAGCTCATTGGAGACTGTGATGAGGCGTCGAGACAGAGCGGAGGAAATGGTTTCAATTAAAGGCAGAGAGAGTGACGGGTGACACTAAGAGCCCTGAGTCTCTGTGAGAACAACAGCAAGTGGTAGAGTCTCCGGCAATCATTATCCAGTGCTTTTATAACATCTAAAAGCTCAAAACATTCAGATTGATGGCAGGATGTGTGCTCAGTGTATAAGGCATCCCATAAATGGCTCCGTTTTCGCTCTCTTGCTGTCTGCTTTTTTTGGCTTCTGAGTGGGCGGTGTTGAAACAATGACAGGAAGCCTGCTAGTTTTGGTAAAACCTCAAGTTTACGAACAATTACACGACTTCTGCAGTGAGAAGGAGAGCACTTTGCATATCTCTCTCATGTCTGTGCGAGCAAAGCGACTATTTTCATTCAGATATCACAGTCATTGTATTTTCCTTTGGCTCAGCCCTGCACTGTTTGAAATTTTAGACAATGAGTTGTTTCTGTTCATCTCCCTTAAACGCAGGTCATGGTTTTATTTGAGCAAACCTTCATTTGTACTTTTTCAGATGCGACACGTTTTTGCTAAAACACACTCAGCCTCTGCACGCTTTTCATTTTATTGTTTGGTTTGCCGAGCTCTGATTGCATTTGAAAGCGATGCCACAGGTCCGTTCCCATTGTGTGCGCTGTGCTGTGGGTGTGTGCCTCGTTTCTTTGACAGCCTCAGTGTGAGACTGATGTTTCAGAAGGTAGACATGTGTGCTCCCTGTAACACTGTGTTTACAGAGCCTCCCCACCAAGTCTCTGCACACTGCATACATGGCACAGAAGGCCCAGATGAGATAGCACAGTTTACCGCTGCTCTTTCTAGTGGATGGCAGCAGCGAGGGAAAGGCAACTGTGGCTCAAGCTGCTTTTTTTTAGTATGAAGGACAGAGAACCATGGCAGATTATCCTGTTAGCATTTAGCACTGTATTAATGACAATGAACAGTCACATTAGGAGGTTTCTATTGTAAAGCCAGAGTGGAATACCTCAAGGCAATCACCAACTGCCTTTCTCTTGAAGCTGAAAGTGTTTCTCCTAATGTCTCAATCTGTACTGTAATTCATTTAGTAGGATTAAATAGTAGTTTAGTAGGATTAGAGATTGGGTGTTTTTTGTCACTCTGGGTTCTCATTTCTATTTTTGGTATGTTGCCATTACATAAGCTTGCCTGCATACATACATGTTTCTAGCTGCTAGCTTTGACTTAGCTACACATGTCTCAGTCATGATACAACATACAAAACATAGACTTACTGATATAACACAAGAGACTAATAATGTAACAGTAAACATTTGAAGTTTAGGACTCGCGCATATGGAGCATAAGCATTCATTTATAATGATTATTTGAAATGACTGATGGTGAATAAAGGAAACAAATGGTGAAACTATATGATAAATGACAGTTTATTTGAAATCCTGTATGTTAAAAATGTTTTGTTTTTTCAGCCCTGTGTTGCTTGTGAAAGGAGTTAGTCAGAAACACATTCTGCCACCTTGAAAAGTTGAATTCATTAGCAGTCCAGTCCAGGCTCGCGCGCTTCAATATGCTCAGGATTTCTGTTGCTGCAGTTTTACCTGGTCTGATATAAGACCACACACTTATGTTAAAATAGCAGCTAATGTCTGCATCTTCAATGTGTGGACATTTAAAACCTTACACACACAGAGCACAAGGCCTCACTAATGATTGTATTATATACCATTTAAACAATTAACTATTCTGATTAGCATTGATGCAGCTCAGAACTGTACCTTTTACCTCATATATAAAATCTGTTACTCGCCACTTAAATTAAAATATATTCAATCACTACACTGAAAAACAATATCGTGCACTTTTTTTGTTACATTTTATTTACCAGAAATACAAGGTTGAGCAATTTGGAGTATAAAATATATCACAAGCCAACTAAACAAATAAATATTAATTCACCTGAAAGAGCTCTTTTCGAAACACAAGTCAAAATGAGAGCAGAATTGGCAGAGATTGGCTTGCACTGAGCTGAGCACATGTCTATTTACCCACAGACTCCTGTTACAGTCTATCTGCATCTCTTATTTAACCTGACCGAGCTCATTTACAGCAGACGAAATGGGGGAAATGGAAAAGAAACAGAGGATGTTGCATTTTTAATCTAAAACATTGGGTAGAAGATTTTTTTGACAGCAAACAGCACTTACAGGTGTGTTACACACAGACAGATTTTTCTACCCTGGAGCCCTGTTGTTGAGAAGCAGACAGTGAAGAGCTGGCACTGAACCAGTCAGCTAAAGATCATTCTCCATTAAGGTTCTTCTTCATAACACCAGCCTGTCACTGAATTTAAGATAGAAAACTCAAAGCTGGGTCTAGAGAATCAGTCCTCTCAGACATGTCAGCATCATAATTATATCCTGAAGCCCCCTCGCTTCTGTCACCAGAGAGTATTTACTTCCATCTTTAATTGTTTCCAATCGTTCTGGAAACCTGTGAGGGGGAGAATACTCTTTAAAAGGCTCTGTGGGCTTTTGTGGCAAAAGTGTTTTAACCGTAAACGAGACTTGACTTAAAAAGTGTATATATACACACCTAATGCATTTTTCATCCTTGTCAAACTGTAATGGGACCGAACAGAAGTTCAGTGTTTGGGCGCCATCTGAACTAATTACAGTCACTATCCATAATTGAGAGGCAAATGCATGGAAAAATCGCTCTACATCACATTTCATTTTGGTGACAAAGCATTTCAGAGCAGCGGGTGACTTTTTTTTTTGTGTCGGAGCGTATGCCTGGGTGGTGCAGTGCTTGATTCTGTGACAGAGTTTATTGAAATGATTTAGTTTGTAGCAGGCTGCGTCCAGGGATTTGCTGTCCAAAGGTGTTGGGTGTGGAATTTGAGCGGCACTTCTTCAGTGCTCCATTTTTCCTTTGTGCTGTTCGTCTTAACACTTCATGCTTGCTGCTGGCGTATATTTACTTAAAGGTGTTGTTTTGAGCTTTATGTTCAGACTGTTTCCCATCGTCGTGCTGTAAATGTATCCCGGTTATTAGTCGATTGATTATCCTTTGTTAGCTAAATGGATGCTGTGTACACAAATCCCCCCCTAAGCTGAACCTGTAACATTCCTGCTAAGCTCGCACAGAAAAAAAGGGGAGATTTCAATTAATTCCCCAAAACACAATAACCAACGAGAATCTGAGGTCACTAAATCTACTGCCAACAGATGGGATGGGTTTTTATTTGATGGATCTTTGGTGCCAACCCCGCCTTGTTCGTATTCTTCAGCTGCTGGAAAGATTGAGGAGACGCTCACTGCTCCGCTGCTCTGTCATCTTGGATTTGTGCATCTGTGTTGGCCTAAATATGCTTTTTCTCCGGTGCGGCCGTTGCTGCGCTCTTATGGAACCCTTGATCAAAGGATAATGCACAGACTGTCACTTGGCCTCCCTTAGCAGTTGGCAAGAGCACTCTGAATTATTCAAATGCATTCTCATGAATACTTGTGCAGCTTACAACACTGTTGATGGCAAATAACACTTATCTAAATAGAGTAACATACCGTCTTTTGTAATCCTTCAACACAGTAGAAAGAGCTATAATTTTTCACTCTTTAGGCTCATCACAGTGATTGACCACTCACATTTTTCTAAAAAAAATAAAAGTACATTTAAACACACATAGAATTTCAAAGTATTTTTACTCAGACTTAAGTAAAAGCTGCTGAGATGTAGGATCACATCAGATAAAAATATAAAATCTATTTAAAAAAATGCTTTATTAGAAAATTCTTCACGTGTTGCTAATATCAGTGTACAGTCAGGAGTTTCAGTTCTGGGTCATGCTTTGACACACTGAGAGTTTCATGGGTTTAATAGGCCACTTAGTAAGTGACTGACCCATGCCAAGGGTCATCTCAGGCCCACCCACCAGCCTGCTCGGGTTCACCTGCTCAGAGCGAGTAGAAGCATGGAGAAAAGCAAACACCTCGCACATTTGGAGAATGACCTATTTTTTGTTATTTTCACAGTGCTGCTTCCATGATGTTTTTATTAATATGTTGTAATCTTGTCATGATTAAGAGATAACCTTGTTAGTATACTGTGCTCTGTATGAGTCAGGCTAACTTTGCACTCTCCACTCTTCCACTGCTGACATTTGGGAATTAAGAGCAGTATTTTAACTGCAGCTTTCCAAAACACCTTATTTTTACTGTATTCGTGTTTATCCAAAGCAAAGAAACTGGCCATGCTGGAACTACCACTACATTAACTGCAGTGGGGTTTTCCTTTCAGAGAAACTTGCCAAGTAGTACCTGGACTGACCCTTAATTTATGTGCTGAATATGCTGTGACTTCTCTAGCACCAAGGCTCAGCTGACCTAATGCCTGCTGATGTCATGTCTGCTCCATTTTGAAATATGTGTTTTGCAGGAATAAATACTATTCAGTATTCAGTCAATGACTTGATTTTGAAAGACAACCCCATCCATGCTGCATGTGCATGTTGTGCTTAGTAATGATGGACAGAATATTTGCCTGCTTTGCTGCGCTAACATGCACACCGTGTATTTCTCAGCTGATTGTGTAATGGAAGATGTCTGATTCAGGTGTTGTGTATTAATCTGTATCAGAGGCAGACTAGAGGAACAAGCATACATCTTACTTGCATGTTTTTTTTCTGTATAAGATTGTAAATTCCATCAAACTTCAGAAACCCACCATCAACAAAGCTTGTGTCTTAAGCTTTCATCTCCGAGGTGCTTTGCATGTGTAACATCCAGCTGACTTTGTCTGATGATGAAAAGCTGTTGATGAACCTTCAGTCTAAAATGACTCTGTAAACATGGTAAATGACATGCTAGCATGGATCTCATTGGTGAGATTACTGGCACAATCCAAGAATAAGTTGTTGTGTAAAAAAAAATATATATATGTAAATTGTATATATGATGTATTGTATATATGATGTATGGTGTGTATATATGATATGTGTTAAAGGAGCCCTGCCACGCACACCCACACCCACCATCCCCACCCCTTGTGGTACAGGACAGAGTGAGTTAGGAAAATGGATGGATGGATAGATGGATGTGTTACAAAAAGACAACAATAGCAGCAATTTCAGGAATCACAAAGTCGAGTTCAGTTTATTTCTCAACTAAACAACTTCTCAAACATAGCATTCTCCTGTTTATGTCATAGCAGTACATCCTTTTCTTTAGCTAACTGACATATTACCACCGCCTTCTGACCAAAGTGTCACTTATGGACTTGACTTACAGTCAACAAATTTAAGCTTTAACAAATCATAAATCTCTTTTTTTAAAGCCACTCTTTGAAAACATGCAGCTAACATTATTAGCTCCTGAATTAGAGCAGATCTATTATTGCATTTTCTGGTCAAAATAACCAATTGTAGGTCACAGGTCGTCATTTTATTCATCAGATCATTATTTGGAGTATGTTAATCTCACAAATAATTAGGGGTTCCAACATTCCAACATTTGGATCATGCAGCTGCTCCCTGTCAGTCAGTATAGGTTCAGTCATATCGTCTGCTGCTCAGCTCATTTATCAGGTTGCATCTACAAGTTGTGAAATTCAATTATGCAGCTTAATTAATCTTAATGTTGTTTAATTTAGAAGCTGCCACATTGCAGGTGATCTCAGCTCTGACCTGAAGCTTTCATTTATTGTTATTTATAACCTGAATGTCTTGCAAATAGTCTTAGAAACAGAAATGTTGTAATTAAGTAATAAGTAATAAGAAGTGTCTACATTTAACAACTATGTTACTGCACTAATGTGTGTATGTAGTATTTGGTGCTTTATTTTGTCATCAGAATGACCCACCAGGATAAAAAAAAAATCACATCTTCATGTGACTGGTGAAATTGTTTATCCTCTCAGAAAAAGTGAAGCGATTGATTTCGTGGGCATCGGATGTCTTCTCTTTTCTGTGAGGTGAAATTTTGCAGCAGTGCTACTAACAGAGGTCAGAGGATCCCAGAAAGATTGTGTGACCGTGCACAAGATTGTGAGGTCATCTCTACCAGCCTCCTCTGATCTCAGAGCTCAGTATTCATCCCACAGATAGGCCAGCTGAAAAGACAAAGGTTGGCTGTACCTATGTATGAGTCGCTGTGGTAAGTGCAGCTGGGGGAAGTGCCTATCAAATGCAGTTTTGCGCAGAAAAGATTAAATTTGTACTGCTGCCTACTCTAAATGTAAGAACACTACCCAATATCACATCTGCAGTGTAGCAGTTTTATATGGCTTAGGGCTACACCATGTGGATTTGGCATTAAAATATAGCATGTGGGAGTTAAAAATTTTCAGCTTTTCATTGCTGAGTTGTGACCTTGTGGGGTATCTAATTTGGCTCCTAAAATGCAGTAGTTAGAAGCAGTCATCCAAAACTTTTTGTTACAACTTGTGGCTGAAAGGTGTTGAAATCTAAGCTGGAGCTGTCCGTCTTTCCATCGTGCACTCTTAAGGCGTATTCACATTTTGCAAAGCTTTTTTTTTACTAGCCCCTTTTATATGGTCGTTCACATTCTAGACAGTGTTCACTACACAGATTTTTCTGTTGAAGAAAAGTGATTATGCATTGCAGTGGATTTCATGAAATTATTTTATCTTGTGTTATTCTGGGTCACAGCCAAGACATTTTACGGAGCAAATCTGTTGAGATAAACTGAATAGTGCAGTGTCTGTATTTATGACATGATTTTGACACCATAGTGTCCAAGTTAGTATTACACTGAAAGCCCAAGTCCAGTAGTCCTAAGTAAATTGCAAGTACCCAAAATAATTTAATTTATATATTTCAGCAATATTGAAATGAGTGTATCTGTATATGAATTATAATCAATAGCAGTTTATCTATTTTTCTTCTCAATGTAAACTGCAGAACCAGGAATTAGTGGATGTTGCCGTCAGCAACATTCTTGGAGGCTAACTTGATTAATCAGAAGCCATTGCTAATTAATAAAAAGATAAATAAAAACAAATAAACATAATAAGCAAGTAATTTATTACATTTTCCCAGTGTTATTCAAAACACCTGTGGGTTGTGCATTTAATTAATGCTAATCAAATTTAGTATGCATATTAAATGTTACGAAAATCTAAATCTAGCTAACTGCATGTTCATTTATCTTTGTCTAATTCTATAACATACTAATGACATGTATACATATCCTAGTTAGCTAGTTAGTGTCATGTACTGCATTGTATCCTAAATAATAGTGAGCTTCCCTTCTTTGGACCCTTTAAGCTCCTCATGTGGCCATGTGGCTACCTCTGTAATCACACTGACACCCTGCCTGTCTTATCAGCCCTACTTTATACCATATTGTTGAAGAGGAGTGAAGGGAATGAATATTTCAGCAGCTGAGTGAGCACCAAGCACCAGCAGGGCTTCATACCATCTTGTTTGCACTTACTACAGCCATTAAGTTTACAAGCAGCATTTGTATTTATCACCAGGCCTGGATGGTTAGAAGCAATCAGAAACCAAACACAAGGAGAGAAATACAAGGTTCAGGTTGACATGTGAAGAAAAACTGAGGTGAAGTGCTGACATGCTGATGTCTTAGCAGATAACACTTAAATCATTTTCCTCCAAAACTTCACTGGTAAGGGTTCAAAGAGATATAGCCATAATACAAATTTTTGGAGTAAGTAGTGGTGTTTGAAGTTATTTTATGGGATTTTGCTGTAAGGCCCAGAATTGATTTGCAGAAGGGATAAAAGGAAGATACTTTATCTTCGGAGCTTTGTCGGAAAAAGCTTAGCATCCATTGGTAGTTCCGCCAATATGCCTGCAGGGCATGGAGGTAGGGTGAGAGGGGGGTTGCTGGCATTGACATTATATACCAGAATGAATTGTGCTGAGTTTACACCTCCTGCTGCTTACGTTCTGCTCTTTCATAATCTTTCATGAACCATACAATGTTTTATTTAATGTCCTGGGTCAGAGAGAAACTTGAGAAAAAACATATTAATAATGAAAAGCATAGTACTGGGGAGGGAGAGAAGAAGAAGAAGAAAAAAAAAAACTTGGTTTGAGGCTCCTCAGCAAACAGGTCAGAAGGACCTTTTGAAGTCTACTGCTTCAGTGCAGTCAATAGTTTAAGAACTTGTGTTATTTCTGAATGTAAGGCCAGCTTGGACTTTTTCCTACCTGAAAATGCCAAATATCTCATCGCTGCTGCCCGGTGTCTCACTGCGGTCCTTGAAAGGCTATTCAAGCAGCCAAGAAAAAAAAAAAAAAAACTCAGAACCTCAGGTTGGTACTTCAGTGAAAACAGTCCATGACCGAGAGATTCAGTAAATACCCTTTGGTTTCAAACATGTATCTGCAATGCCAAATGATATGTGTTCTTAAAGGTGGTTGTAACACACAAATAAGCACTTTTTATATCAACTATGAGGTGCATTAGCCATGTGTCATATATCATTCCACTCAGATTATTCTTTTTACCCCTCTGACATCAGCTATTGCTATCAGTAGCCATGGGAGCCAACATATGCCATAGCCATAATGTTTGTATTCCCCGCTGAACCCTCATTTGCCGTCTGTTTAGATGTGTAAGGGAAGCCAGCTCTTGGCCTGTCTGCCTCGCAGGTCTTAATTGCTTAATTACAGTCATTATTTGAACTGGAAGCAAAATCACCTGGCACCCTGACACCATGCTGGCCTTACTAAAGAAAAGAAAAGGGGGGGGGGTGCCTTTGAAAAACTGGGTGGATGTTGTAGAGGTCTCTGGAGGATGAATGAAGATGCCTGCTGTGTGATCCACAGAGTTGTGATGTACTCACACACATACACAAGACAGCCTGCATGCATATACAGTATATCCACTTGCATGTATCTGAATTCCCCACGTCTCGGATGAAAAAGCTCCATGTCAGAGCCACAGAGCCTTCAGAGGAAGGTCCAGGGGCTGTGTGACTTATTTATGACTCTCCCTGGTGCTCCCCGTCCTGGGTCTCCCCGCTCCGCACTGTAACCTGTGTTGGCTCACAGTCCAACCCTTTGCCTCTTCATACGCTGCAGCTCGCTCATCCTGTTTAAAAAGTAAACAGCAGGTTGCATCTGTGCTAATAATTTATGTGCTGGGAGAGGGAGAGGTGTTTATGTGGGGAAATGAGATGGCATTAGCACCTGCTCCACTGTGGAATTAGGTCCCTTTAAGGTTCTTACTTCCTTTAGCACACTTCATACACATCTCAGATGTTTCTTTTACCGTTTACCCTTTAAGGAGAAAAATCTGGATCTAGACTTAATATGGAGACCTACATCCAGTATATACAGGGCTACATGTGTGCAGACAGTCAGAGTGTTGTAAACAATGGAGCTGGATACATCATTTAGGCTTTATCAAGATCCAAAGCACAAGGACAAACACAGCTGTCAATCAGGATCAAATACATCCAACTACTACTGAAAAGCTAATTTTTCACAGTCCTCAGCATGCAGTGGGTGAGCCTCATGACCTGTACTTCACACTTGCTGTCAGTTTTCCCTGTGGTTATTTGAGCTATAAAACCATCTTTTGCTTATTGCCGGGTAAGAAACATTTTTTAAGTACTGTCTCTTTTATTCATCTAAGATCCACCAGAGAATGACACGCAGGAGGCCCCAGTAAACAAGACTTTCTCACACCAATTTTATCTCATATTGGACACATGGTTAGCACCCCCAACTTTTGCATCAAGGGTCACCAGAAGACCACCGCATAGTCAGTAATAGGAAGTAGGAGGTGAGGTGGAGGCACAGAGGCCTGACTCTACATATCCCAGGATTCAGTCTCAGTCTTTTATTTAAAATTGACATGATTCTGTTTAAAAAAAATCAAAAACAACAACTTATATCATTTCTACAATGTGTAGAAAAGTGTAACAATGACATGTGCAAATGAGCGACATGGCAGTCCTGATAATAAAGACACTCCTCCTTACACTCCTAAAATAACACTGTGTGTAATTGCTGCTGCATATATCGTCTCGTGTTTTTATTTGTACATATGTTGTAGCTATTATATGTCAGCTTGATCACATAATCAGTTATTTCTAATTTAAATGGTTTCATATCTTGCTCTTAGCTCACTGTTACAAACAATGCTGCTGTATATAGCATTTGCATGGCAGCAGTTAAATATTAAATGGACCCACAAAAGCTTTAGGCTCCAGTCTAGCCTGGCTTTATTCAGCTTAATAGAAGCCGATTGTATACATGATTTAGTATGACAGGTGTTATAGTTACTGTATGCCAGGAATACACTTCAGCTGTATTTAAAAATATCTGGCTAATGCCCCATAAAATAGTTGAGTCTTTGCATCTTTCAAGACCCCACTCTGAGCCATTTCTTTGAAACTTCTTTTTAATCGTCCATGCTTAAATGTTAATTGCACATGCCTCTCCCAAACACACTCTTTTTTCTATTGTCAGGGGCTTTTTGTTAGAGAAATATGTTACTAATGGCTTATGAATTAATAAGAAGCCAAACTGAATTAGACTCTCATGCAAGGTGATTGTAAAGAGCTTGAAAGCCCCAACATTTTATTCAGATTTCAGAATTTTCTGGCCGAGTGGATTCCTTTTTGCTGTAGCCTATAATGCATCCTTTGTCATCATCTCTCAGCAGTGATTTAGGCTCTGGGATGCTCTTGGTGTAATTTACTTACCCAAGCAGAGCCATTAATTTTCTATTATTGTGAAAAGATGATTCGTGTTTTGGAGGCTGTCTTGATTATTTATTTAGATACACAGCAGGGAAACATGAGGCAGTGGCTAATGGAATATAAAGTCACAGGCCTCATTCCCATTCTGACATTTAACTACAGAAACGGCACATGTGTTAATGTGTCCTCCCCAAGCACCTTAATTCAACTTGAAATTCCTAATGGAACTTGCTATCTGTGCTGGGCCTCTGAGACAGGGAGGGGGAAGGAGGGGGACACCAACTTAACACATAAATTCACTTGTCTGAGTCTTGGCTGGGCGTCTAGCGACTTAAATGCTCCACTGCTTGTATGTCTAGAGGGAAACGACAGCAGATAGTAGCATTTTCACTTGCACTGTTGCCTCCTGTCCTTTTTTTATACAGTGGTATGATCACCACTTCACTCAATCACAGCAGTTCAACGTCCATTTTTGTATGAAAAAATCAGATGAATCAGTGCAGAAAATTTGAATAAATTGTAGCCTACATTTATTGTTAACAAATGCTCTGTTAAAGCTTTACTGATAGTTGAGGAGCACAGTACCACTCATGCAAGCAGTGGCTTACCACAACTAAGCTCTTGCAACATTGCATTATATTTGGATATGACAACCAGCTAAACTAAACTTAAACACATCACCTAAAACAAATCAGACATTTACTGATTAACAGGTATTGTCTTATAAAAAAACAGATGTGGGTGGTTTAACAAGGGGTCTATGCTGCACTGTTTTCTATCATTTGTTATCATTGTAATTCACCAATTTGTCAAATTGGCAAGTTACAGTAGGGAAAATTGTGCCATGAACTAGTATTTATAATTAATTTTAATGTGATGCAGGTCCTCATCACACTGAAGGGGTTAAATTTTGCTACAATGGCCAGATTACTGCATATTGTCCCACTTACACAGACAGCTATTTGATAAAGAAATCAGTAATTGTGCATAAAAGTTACTACTAAAAATTAATTAACAAGTTATTATTAGTCTTATGTACCTGTAGCTATGCACCCAGTTATCACTGTTGGTCTTTATATAACATTACATATTGCAGTAACTAGTGTGTTTATATATGACTGTTTATAGATTATCTGGCTACATAACAACCCACATGAAATATATACTATTATATATACTATACTTGGTATAGGACATGCAGTAATAGCTTCTAAATAAAAGTTTTTTTCAGTTAAGCACAGATAATGATTCTGATTAGAATCTGCTCATGAAGAATGCCTGTAAGACAGTTCTGAGGGCTGCAAAGTTGAGCAAAATGCTGCTGCACTTAAATGAGACTCTGCTGAGTGGCCACAAATGTTTGCGTGATGCATTGGCTGTGAATCAGAGGCCTCACACTCAGTGGTTATTACCATTAATGACAGCGTCTCGTCTGAATGACTAACATGTGATGAAGTGGTATGACTCTTGCCTTTTTGGCTTTTTTCCAGCGCCATGGCCAGGCTCAGTCAGGCTTGTTCACTTTACTGCAAAGGACATCTAGTGGTTACACACCCGACCAACTCACTGTGTCTGCAACCTGCACCACCTCCCAGCCATATAACAGACTAAGGTAAGAGCTGTAGGGAGTAATATCCTGATCATGAAATAATATGTTCTTCAAGGATGGAAATAGCTGTTAATTAAACAGTGTCTTTTAGAACAGAGCCAATAGAAATTGATCTCATAAAAGATGTGACGGGACACAGAGCTGACTGACACAGTTGTAATCTCAGTGCGAACGCCGTGCAGGCCGGTGGATAATTAAAGAGACGAAGCAGTAAGGACATGGCTATTAGCAGGTTAATTAGGCAATAATGAAAGTGATACCTCAGGTTACTGTGGGCTTTAGTGCAATATGATTCCTCCCCGAACAATATAAGGTGGGTGTTAAATTTAATCCTTCCACATTAATAGAGAACAGCAAACCTTCCAGTAAATTATTGCCAAAAGACTTCACTTGCTCTGCACAGTCACAATTCAGAATAGATTCTACTTGGTGGCTGTCCAGTCCGATTAGTTTGATGAAGCTTACAAAGCTTTTAGAGGGGATATTTGCGAATTTAGCAGGTGGCGCATATCATTCATAGATCTCCTTATTAGAGAGATTGAAGTGTTTCATTTAATGAGTAATTCATTTACTGCTACTTTTTGACCCACTTTGACAGAAGTAGAAGTGCGCTGTCTAGCATGAAAAAAAAGCCACTTAATGGTGGTTTCATAACCTTGAGTGTTGCGCTGCCCCTGTCACTGTTTGACATGGTCTTTGTCTTTCATTTAATTATGAATCGGTGTCTGTTCAGATCAATAGAGCCAGCGGTGGAGAGCGTTTACACTTTGCCGCTGTGGAGAAAAAGGCCTGCAGGTGTTAGAAGTCAGAGGACGTGTCAGGTCAAAGGTCAGTGTCCACTCTTATCCTCCTCAGGTTAGAGTGACAGCATCCACCCCCTCTAATTGACTTACAGATACTGTGGTGCTTTAGGTTTAGAGTAGCTCACAGTATTAAGTATGGCTGTAAAGTCAATATGACTTTATTAGTGGCTAGGTCTCCATTGACAGGCCCTACTTGCACTTTTGACCTCAGCTAACTGTGATCTACTGTCCAGAGACCGCTCCCCTCTTTCCTTCCTTCTTTCCTCCTTCTCTTACTCTGTCATTATCCCACCTCTGAATGATCATGTCACCCTCTAACTCCAAATCCCGGAAGAGCACAGGCGGCCAGGAAATTCGACATTGTTGCTTCCCTTTTTAGGAGTCTATCGGTAAACCTCGCTAATCCACAAAGCCAACCTTGGATTTGAGCCGCTGAGTCTAAGGGAAAAGTAATTGGGTTGTTGCTAATAATTGGATTTTCTGCAGCTTGGTTAAAAAAAAAGAAAGAAAAAAAATACATAACCAATGTCCAAGCAAGAACAAGCCCGCACTCCTTTAAGCTTCCGTTCATAGGTCGAGGCAGGCCCCAGGTTGCACATATAAAATGATTAACATTTAAAATCTCCTTTCAGCCTCTGTGTTTTAAATATCTCTGTTTGAAGGCTCTAATTTTTGGTAAGTATGCTCTAAGTCCTCATTATATGAGCTGAATGAGTCATTAATGGAAAAAAAGTTATTAGTTGGCTGCTTTAAGCTGCAGGAGAGAGGGAGAGAAACCCACTGAAACATTTGAATGTCTGATCAAACTAAGCCTGCTCCAGCTCTAATCGCTCCTTCAGTCTATTCAGGTGCAGTTCTTCTGATTCCTGTGTTTGTGCCTTTTATGAACACTAGTATACTCTGTGGGCACACCGACACAGAGGTTAGAACAATTAGAGCCTCACAGATATATTTATCTACTAATGTAATGCTATCCAAGCTGGGATTGGTCTATTTGGTGTGTATTGAAAACACACATATTCCCTTTTCAGTATAACTCTAATATAACCCTGGTCCTGAAGGCTACCTAGCCAGGTACATAGGCAGCTATATAATATATATGTTGGCACATTTTTTTAACCAAAATATCAGCATCAGTCCTGTAAGTCCACCACTGGTCAGGTTCATACATTGAGATATGTGTATCAGTATTGACTTTACTTTAAATTCACATTTTATCTTATTTGGCAAGGTACTTGAAAGGGAAGCGGTTATATTACAGTTATAAAAATTATATTTTACATTACAAGTAACAAGACAAGATATGGCTTCACCATCTGCTCAGCTGTGAGTGTGCTGCTACATGTGCTGCATACAGTGTAGTAAAGAATGCAATGGAAGCAACTCATACTTTGTGATGACACATAACAGGATCCTTTTCTGAGGAAAATGAGAAAGGACTAGTTGGGCTGTAGTGGAAATGCATTTCCTGTAGTAAACTTTTACACTTTCACTCTATATAAAAGAGATTTTGACCTACTTTTAATCGTACACTATATTTATAGGCTTGATATTTTTTAAGTGCTGTGTGAATCTTATGTAGATAAAGCCATTATGGTTCCTTTATTTAATGCAGAAAAGACAAATTGAATACTGACCTAATGATCTGTCTTTACAGCAACAGTACAATGCACATGCAGATTATAATGAAGACTAAACAACAACATGTAAACAAAGGCGAATCAAATATAAGAGTGCTGATAGGTTTTCAAAAATTATGCATAAAACCGAAAGTTGTATTTATTTATTAGTTGATTGCCTGTGAGGGAAAACCCCACAAAGTGACCCGCATTGTTTGTGCTGTGAGAAACGGCGCCCGGCAGTCTAACTTTTAGAAGCTGTATTATTCATTGGCTGGTTGAAAAAGTCTACAAGAAACCATGGGCAGCAACGGAAATGAGCAGCGTACCACATGTCGGGCCCGCAGATAGACCAGGGGAACAACAATGCTCCCTATCGTGACTTTGAGATCCCAGCCCAGATTATTGGGAAGGAGCGAACTTCATGTTGCTTTAAGGGAATCGTGGAGGGGCTCGCTGCCCTCTCCTGCAGCTTACCACCACCCTGGATGATACAGTGAAGTCATTCTGATTGTTCTCCCTTGTGAAGCCATTAGATCTAGAGACATGCTGGCTTCACAGTGCGCTACTCTAACGGCCAATGTCTACCAAACAAGTTCTCTATACAGCAAATCCAACTACCTACCAATGTTATTACACCGCAGATCCCTGCTGGCTCCACATAAAGTCAGTTTTGTGTTGGGAAAACATGGATACACACTCGTGTAGCACAGACAGGCAAAAAGTGCAAGCTCTGATTCTTAGGATAAGTTTTATCCAGTGAAAGTGTTTGAGATGCTTGCTCTTCAGTCTTTCTATTAGGAGTGTAACTTTACAGCATATGCTGCATTTTTTAAGCCAAAGTCAGGATGTATGCTAATAATACAGTAAAACACAACTGCTACTGGTACTAGTAATACTATCAACATATCTCTGGAGACAGCATCCCTCACTGGCTGAGAAGGAAGGGTGAGAAGGAGAGGAGGCTCAGGCAGGAAATGTGCTCCCCATCATTTTCTGTATTATTGCACACTAAAGGTCAAAGCTAAAAAATCTTCATGGAGTGACTACAATTACATATGATTTTTTTTGCAAGAGCGGGAACAAAGAACTGAAAGAGCACTGTAATTTTCAGAAAGTTCTAATTTTGTAACAAAAAAATAAGAGAGGGCGAGTTAGAAGCAATGGAGTAATGGGGAAAAAAACACGCTGTAGGTTATACAGTCTGAAACTGGGATTGTATTAACACAACAAAAGGCAAATAAGCAGAGCAGAAGCATGCATACACATGAGTATTTGGAAACATACCTATAAAGGACATGGTCTAAACTACATGGATACAGCAAGAGGCACTGCAAAATGCCTGTAACTGTGCTTTCATTGTGTCACACACACAGACACACATACAAAAACCTGGCAGTGAAAATGTTAAAAGCTGCACATATACCATACACTCACTCCGATATTTGCACTAAAATCTGTGCTGTCTGCTCCACATTGGCAGGGCTGGTGAGAAGCTATTCATAATTTAGAAGCAAAACAATAGCATTTAATGCTACCTCAAAATAGCATATGTACTGTCTGTTAGCAACCACGTTTTGACCTGTTTTCACTGGAAAATATGGCTGACATCAGAGCAATAAAATCCTCTTTTATTAAACGGTTAAACCTGTTTTTATATCCTCAATTAAAAATATATACAAATGTGTATAAATATGTAAATGTAATGAAAAATGTAAATGCGAGTGAATGACATCATAGATTCATTATCATATTTGTATTTTAAGTGGTACACACTTAAACACCTCTACTAGAAAATACCGACATCACAGATGCATTTCAATATATTCTGTTGCATATTTTATATTTTACTAAACATTCTACTTATTTATTCGTCTTTCTTTTCATGTCGAGAGGCCTAAAATGTCAGGACATTATACTATAATTACAATAATTACAATAATAGTGGGCACTTGAAGTCAAAAACAGCATGCTGCTCTGAAATCAGATTGTAAACTGAGCAACACTGGGAACTTTTGAGTCCCTTTTAAGCACAAACAACAAGAATAAGAGGGACTTTGTTCTCTCAGCATTGTCCACCCAAGTTCCCTCTTCGTCTCCCAGGACACAAATAAATCAGTGTTCTTCCCTTTTCATCTATGTTGGAAAATAATTAAAAAGGGGAGTCCTGAATTGTGTACAAGCTGATTCCTCTGTTCAGTAAGCCACCTTCATCTAAGAAAAGCCCCCCCCCCCCCCCCCACACACACACCCCTTTCTTTTTTTCTTCTTCTTCTTCTTAATAATATGTTCTGCTCTGTTTAAGATTGAGATCAAATACTCTCTCATAGAGCTGGGGTAATTAGATTTCACTATGTAAATGGCCTTTAAAGCATACCCAGAGTGTGAGATGCTGTGCTCACATTTGTTCGCTGCACTGCTGCCTCCCTCAGGTCATTTGTGTATGAATCACTTGGCATCGCCCTGCACTGAAACACGCAGCTCTGCCACGGAAAACGAGTCCAAATAAACACTGATAGGAAATACCAGCAGCTCAATGAGTCATTGCTTTTTAAAAGACAAAGTATTGGAGAACGCTGCTTCTCACGCCTTATTTCTGCACAAATATAAAGTCCTTTTTGCTTTTAATGTGTTTATATTTGTACATATTTTTTTTTTAAAAAAGACGTGCAAAAACACAGAAACATCTACTTGACTGTTGATTGATGAAAAAACAGCATTTATAGAAAAAAATAAGCTTTCATATAATCCATTTTAATTCATTTTATGGTTGTTTAAATAAACACAAAGAAATAGCCATACATTTGGGCCTATCACTGTGATAATTGAGATGTGGTCTTATTATTATTCAAATGTCATTTCTTGATTTTTGGAGAGGGGGGAGGGGAGGGGGAGGATGGTAAGTGGAAGGGGGGGGTCCTGTCTTGCTTGCAAGGCAGAGACAGCAGCTATTGTCTTGAGGAGACAAAAGGAGTAGTGACATCACTAATGTTTCAAAAAAATAAACAGCAGGCTCCTATTATGTGGTACAGTTAAAGCCTGGAAAGGAGACCATATGTTAGGCTGAGGGCTACGCCGCCGAGAGCCGCCACGCATTTCATATCGCTGACAAGTCTCCTCTCGCTCAGCCCTGTCAAACCGCTGTTGTAAAACAATTAAGCTCCTATTAACATATATTTTATTAATTGCCCTATCAACATGGAAACACAAAGACATGTAAATGCCCCGGCCTGACAGATTTAGAAAAGCATAGCGTGGCAGCTTTCTCACAGATAGTGACAGCTGAAGGAATCAGGTCAGATTATATGAGCATGGACAACTCAACAGATTTGTTTGCTATTGATAGCAGCAATCAATTCAATTAGTTGTCCCTCATACATTGAATGGCTGATGAGATTAGCAGAGATAGTGTTTTGTCATTTACTGTTTAATGTATGCATGGATTTCTCTTTCAGAAGGAAAAGCTCTTGATTTTTTTTTTTTTTTTTTTTTTGTGCAGTGACTGTTTCATAATTATTGCCTCACAGCTTTCTATTTCCTCTGGAGTAATTGGACTGCCCTGTTAGATTATCCGGTCTAAATTGCAATACTAATTATAAAGCCTAACAGTTGTGTCGCATCAATACTCTATTAGGATTAATTAAGATAGGAAGTGACAGCTGACGATTAAGCGCATCAGTTGCAGTTCAACGATGTAGAGGTCAAACAATCAAGTTCTTCTCTGTCACAGGAACACTAAGCCTCCCTTCAAAAATGCAAACGCTTACTGACTGACGTGATGATCTGCACTCACTGTTTTATTGTGTGTTTTATTGTATGCACGTTCAAACAAGGACTATTGTTATCTTGTCAGTGTCAGAACAAAAGATTACATAATTGATTATGCTCCTAATTACAAAGCATACAATTAGTGGAAGTTATTGATAGTTCAGCATGTGCCTTTTAACCCCCGGAGCTGTCCGTCTACTCCCAGAGGAAATGTGTGTCCTTCCGTGTTAATGATGGAAACGACTTTTAGATAACAAGAGTGTCCCAAACCATCAGCTGTGTTTACACAGTGACCTGGACATTTACTTGCTTGGCCTCTGTATCTCCCCCCCTGTCTTTATATATGTCAACATTACTCTAATTGCACAGCACCAAACCACATAACTGTGCTTTCTGCCTCCAAGAAGGGGAACGATATCGTGGTTAAAACATTATATGTGACATTTCCTGTGGATTTTATTTTGAAGTACGTTTGTCAAGATGAAGAGAACAGACCATTTTCATAGAACAACATCCCTTAGTTAGTATGAGACATTCCCAAATGTCACAAAAGCTTATTACACCTACATCCTCATCGGATGAGCTTGTTGAGGGGAACCAGGTAATGAGTATTATATGCAAAAATGTGGGGGGTTTACTGTTTTACTTGCCAACATGTCAACTGTTTATCCATTGTTTTGTTAATTAACTTTTTTATATACCATTACACTTGGTGCCTGCCTGCTGACTATTAACTCCAATAATGTACACATAAGCTACATGCTACGTTACATTGTGTTTCAAATTACACGCCTTTCAGTTCGCTTTGACTACCTTGAAAACACCAATTATGAAATAAATCATCCTGTCCAGTGTGTGTCTGTCCTCGGTTATATGAGGAAGAAAAACAAATGTTGTAGGCATCCATAAATATCACAGGCACTGCTATGCAGTTCAATCTTAAATGAGCGATACATTCCTTGAATGTGGTTAATGGGTGCCACATATACACATATCTGTCTGCACAGCACTGTAAAGAAACTTAAAATGGCAAGTTTTCAAAATGTGTTTAGCTAGCTGGCTAAAACTCTTCCAACTATAACAGTAGCATACCGCAGAAAATTACACAATGCATCTACTGTCCTGCACATTATAACCACACTTTGATACATACATCTCACAGTTAAGTTCATTGCAGACTGCTATATGTCCGCTAACTTATTTATTTGTCTTTCCACCCAAAAGCCAACAGCGGACGCTTGAGCACATTCACTGGACAGGAGGTGTTGGTGTAGTAGGAGCAACAGTCCTGAGTACATTCATTAAAGGATGATAGATTTGTGGCTAAGCTCAATGTCAGTATTGTTTTGCTGTGGTTCTGTATGTAGCTGGTGTGCTGGTTGTAAGTGATGTTGCCTTGACAATCAATTTGGGGGCTAATGTCTGAAGGGAAGGAGTTTGATTGGCTGCTGAGTTCAAATTCTTTTAACCAAAAATCTCCAGAAATCCAGAAGTTGTCCCAAGAATCCAAGCAACCCTGTCATTCATGGAATCATTCTTTCACTGGAACAAGTGCAAAATCGTATTCTGATCTGTAAAAAGGTTTTGATGTTTAAAACATTTCAGTATCTTTGTTTATAATGTACAATTCTTCAATAATTGCTGCTCTTAGCAGGAGATTGCAGTTACAGAAAATTTCTCTCTTGAGAGTGTTCAGTTGTAGAAGTACAAGGACTGTATTCAGTCCACTATAGTGAGTCTGTAAAAGGGCTGGAGTGCTAGGGGGCATACTTACCCTTGAGCTCCCAGAGGAGCAATGTTATTATTGGTAATAAGAAGCGATAAATACAGTGCGAGGGAAGCGTGTGCCTCCATAGAAGTTCCACTCCACTGAGTGTAGGCACCTTTGTGGGCTGTTGTAGATGATTTTCTGTCTGTCATTTTTTTGTCCAGAACATATATATATAAACCTTTTAGCATTTGTGCAGCTAACAAACAAGTTTGCTAAGAAATGTTAGTTTAGGACATTGTAGCTTCTGCAGCATAAAAGAATGTGGCATCTGTGCTTATGACAATTTCAAAAGTTTAATCTTTCATAGAGGGCGGTGGAGTGGGGAGCAATGCTAAACTACTGTCAAGACAAATATTTCCAGCAGAGTCCACTTGTATAATGGAATGAAAAAAAGATATATAAGCAGGCACTAAAAGTGTTTCTTCTGCCTTTTGCCCCCCGGCGTCAGGCTCTCTCCTTTCCTTATCTAGCACAAAGAGTGCATTGTTAGCAGGGCCATTACAAGCAGTCTTGACTACAGTGGACAACATATGGCTCAAGGGAGAAAAGCTATAGATTGCAGGGATGGGAGAAATGGGAAAGTTCATCAGGCCCATCTCATCTGACCTCGGTTGGTTCTGAGGGGAGAGAATGCGCCGGGATGCTAATGCTGAATAGACAGATTTTCCAAATGCTTTGAATTCCGTTAGGATAGCGAGAAAGAAAAAGGCAAGATGCTCAAAGAAATGGATTTGGCCTATAAAGTGTAAGTGGTGTGATGCCCATTTTTTTCAGAGGGGATGACATTAGGGGACTAGTTTTATTGATGGCTGCACAAAAAGAGGTAAAAAAAAAAGAGGTAAAGAGTGCACACAATTAGGAGTCAATTGAAGCACTGGGACATTAGGGTTGGTATATTTTAGCCCTATAGCTTTAGGTCTTTTCATTTTGGAAGCACAAAGAGGAAGAATGGAGGCGAGTGTTCATTCTTAAATGCCCCTTTTCTCTCTGTTCTTTTATTTATTTTATTTTACTTTATTATTAGCTGTTTTTTTTTCTTTTTTTTCGTGGCTGCTAACCACGGCCCCCTCTTGGAGCAGATGTATTACTTATGACATCCCAGTTTTCATCCGTTCACAATTTTTACATTAGAGTTAAATCTCTGCAGCTGGAATCTCACGGCTGAGTTAGCCCGAGCCCATAAAATATTGAAACCTTCAGAGCCACTGGCAGGCAGGTTGAGGGGAGTTCATGTCCAAAGCCAAGCTTCAGATTCACAGACATCCCAATAGGAGTGTACTACAGAAAAAAGCACTAATAAAAATTTCATCGAAATGAGACGGGGATATTGCTAGCATTCTCCCCAGCATCAGTATGAAATCTTAATCTGAGTTAATGGAAGAGATATGAAAGCCTTTCTCAATTCAAACACAAGCAGTGCATAATTTATAAATTATTGTCAGAAAAGTGATTCCGCTCTGAGATTTACTCTCTTCTAGATGGAAGTGAACTCAGCGAGACAATAAGAAAACATAGTGTTTTTGACCCCTAATGCCAAGAGATTTTACAGTAGAGCTGTCGATATAATCAGGTAAACTGGTCTTTTTTTTTTTTTTAAAGAAAAACCACTAAAGCAGTGCTCAGAGCGAACAAATTCTAGCAGAGCTTTTTTTTTTTCTTTCTTTCTGGCAAGCCAGACCAGCACAGAATGAGTAAATAAAACAGCCTCTGGAGGATGAAGTGTAAGAATCCTTTTGTCCTGGAGGTTGACAGTTTGCTAAAAGCTTCATAATGTCTCAAACATAGCGTCTCAGTGATGTACAGGGGCGTTATTCTAAAAAGCCTTACCCCCCCCCCCCTCCTCTCTTCCTCTCGCTCACTTTTTTTTTTTTACTCCAATTACACAAGATATGTTTGCATGGCATGCTCTGTGGTTAATTCACAGTGACAGCTTCCTCTTCCTCCTGCATGTGGAGCGTAATAGAAACGGTGTCCCATGCTGGAAAACATTATTCACTAATGTAGCCTCAGCGTGTCCAGTGTGGAGCTCGGGGTTGTTCCTACTCCATTACATGGCAGGGAACAGGTCCTGATTAGGATTAGCACATGTACTTCCCCCCCTCCCTGAAGACAGCCAAGTTCAATCATCCTGACTACTGCACTCTATTCACACTCTCTGTGTTAGCGAGGCCTGCAGCCTCACAGCTCCTTTCATGCATGTGGGAAATGCTGTGCAATGCCAAACCCAGTACATGTCTGTTCATTTAAGCTACAAAGCTAATTTAGGAAATTATCCTGTAATTAAAACATTGTACTCTCAAATTACTTCATCTTACTTCTTAGTATTTTCCGCACTTTGTACTGTAAATGAAAAAAACCTCAGATCCGTGCTTGCCTTCTACCAGCCATATAATGCTTCCTGATGTTTGTGTCACTAAATGGCAAAAATCGAAGTTGCGTAAACGGAGCGCGGGCTGTGTTTTACTTCGGCGGGGTGGCTGCATGTTCCTGGAACTGGCAGGGAAAAGGGAAGAGTGTACACGGTTGGCTGAGTCAGGCGTATCCAAGGTGATAAAAGCATAAAAAGGAGACATGAATGTTAGATGGGGTGCTGAAGTATACACTGCAAACTTATTTAGGACAGTGGCATTCCTGGCTTTCTAATGCAAATAAATGGAACGTGGATCTTGGGTGCTTGTGCGTGTGTTTTCTATATATCCTCTGCTGGATTCTAAGTTGATAAAGCTCCAAAAGGCCTTGAGGGAGTGGTGAACGAGTTATAACAGTGTCATTACATGCCCTGCGTCTGCATTAATAGCTACAGGTTAGGGAAATGGAGTTTTAACATGTAAATAAGGAGTGTTATCCATTATTCACTGCTGCTTTATCCACAATAACAGCACTTTAATGTAAGTTATTCATTGGCTGTTTATTATTAGGTGAGTGCTGTGTTGGAACGAGGCTATAGAGTATATATACCCACCCAGAGGAACGTGCAGAATCACTTCTGACGCCACAATCAGCGAGTGCTGCCTGGTAAATTGGAGCTGCCAGCGATGACTTATTGATGCCTGAGCTTGTTCTTTCTCTAGTTTAATTATGAGAGCTAGTTAATTCACAGCAGCTGGGGAGTCAAAAGGAGATGGTGTTGGGTGTCGTTAAGATATCCCACAACTTCATCACTAAGGCCCCATCCATAATTCACCCACAGTTCATGTGTGACTAAGAGGGCTTTATATTAGAACAGCCTTAACGGGGTAAACTCATGTGGAAAAAGGTCTGCTGTGCTGCACTGGTCTCTGTGTCCCGCCAAGTGGAAGAGTTAAGAAGTGTAAAAGCTGCCTTTTTGAAAGGGCCAGAGTGGACTGGCAAAAAAAAAAAAGGAAAAAAAAAAAAAGAGGAAACATCTCTGAGCGGACGAGGAGAGGTCACATGATGTAAGGGGAAGGAGGGCCATGTGCAGTGGGAGCAATTTCTCGACCTTCTAACTGTAGCTGGGGTGATGCTGTTCATCTTTGGGAGGCTACTTATGTCAGGAAGTGCCTCGGCTCCGGGGGCGCTCAGGGACCTGACATGCACTCCAAAGTGTCCGGCCTGTAAAAAAAAAAATAAAAAGACAGAAAAAAAAAACCTGCGAGAAGTCCCTGGACCGGTGGTGGTGGTGCTCGCTCAGCTTTACTTTACAATTTCTCTTGTGGGACTCAAGGCGTCGACCACTCACTCTTTCTCAATCCGTCTCCTCGGCTCCCTCATGTGTCTCCTTTCTCTTTCGATTCTATCCATTTTTTTTTCCAACCTAATTTTTTCCCCTCTCTACCTCTCCACCAGCCCCCATCACATCCATCACCGGACACTCGCATCCATCTGTTGTCTTCCCAGCATATCCTGCCTTGTTATTGTTTTTCTTTTAGGCTTGGCAGGCCTGTATTCACAAATGGTTTGCTGCCTGCTGACCAATGTTTCAAACGCTCTTGTATCAATTACTGAGGTAGCAGGATAGAGTGGAGCAGGGCTGAATAAAATACCAAAGGCTCCTCTCATGTTTTTTAACTCACTGCGTACGCCTTTCTTGGCTGCTTTCCCTGATAAATGAGTGATATTTTGGTGAAAAAAATCAACTACAAAGACTAAAACCGTACCAGGTCTACCTGGAGGAACACATTCCTCATCTTTGTTTTTGTGTTTACTTTCACCTGAGTTGGCTGAGTGCGCCGATCACGGCGTTCTGGCCCTGATCCCAGCACTTGCATATTCATCTGGTCTAGGTGCTAATTTGTGTGTTTCATGCCTGTACTCACAAGCTTGTTTGCACACCCAGTTCCACCTGGGCTTGTTTTGGCGTCCTGTCAAAACCCAGGCCAGTGGAACAAACAGCGTCTGTGAAAAAAAAAAATACCCATGCATGTTTAATTATGACAGGACACTCTCTCCCTCTCATTATCTCTGCAGACCTCTCCTCTGAGAGGAGGTGCCTCCTTGCAACCCTGCATTATTCGCCTTTTTGAAGTATGGCAAGGAGAAAAAAGGTATTAATAATTAAAGTGCTTGCTGCCATCCCCTCCCACACACACACACACACACCCCTATGTAAACACACCTCTGCTTAATCCGGTACAGATTTAGGATTTGACATAAGGAATGTTGTATTACTGAAACATTCAAATATAAGTATGTAATCCAGCTCCATTTAAGCTGATAATGTGCTGATAATGTAACAAAAAGCACATGGTCAGGTGGATGTATGAATATTAATACTTAGATAGATTTATAATTCAAATCATGCATTATACATTAACTATTAAGCACATTTTCAAAAGAGGATAACAGCACCTGAACTTCAGGTTGACAGTTCTTAGACATGTTACATTATAACCTAGTACAATATTCCCTTTTGTCACCCTTTAACCAGGCCTCACCCATAGTTAAAAAGATACTTAACTTACAGCACTGATCTATGTATCCATGATGAGCCTGTGCTGCTGGAGGAATTAGCATTAGCTTTAACAAGTTAAGAAGAAATAACAACAAAGAAAGAAAAAATCACAGGATATGTGTTGTTGAATTAAGTCATTTCATCGTCTGTATATAAGCTGATATTGTGGCGATCAATATATCTTTTGCTTTCTTTCTCTGGTCAATCCAAACATCACAGATTAGCAGCCTCCCTGCATGGGGGGTGGGGGGGGGGTACATTTTAAACCGGCTGGAACACAAACTTCCAGTGCTCAGCAATATACAAGCAGCCAGTGTGGTGAGGCAAAAAACAATAGACTCATCACAGAGCAGGAGAAGAAGAAGGCGGGAGGCTTGTTTTCTCACAGGCCTGACCTCTTTTCCTGATGTGTCACATTATGGTTATACAGAACGTGTCTCCTTTGCATACAAAAGGTCAGGAAGATAAATCAAAATCCGCATATATGACTTGCCCGATTCATCACGGCGCCAGGGTCAAAGTGTTAGCCGTAATCAGATTTTCCCCTACAAATATAAGATGAATTGTCGTTGTTAACAAAATGTATCCGTGGAAACGGAGGATGGGGTGCTTTGTGCAAACACAGAGTTCTAATTAAACTACTCAGTGAAGGCATGTCTCTGCTTTTTGAAGCAATTGCGTTTTGTTTTATTACTTTTTTCACTCGTCGGGTGTGAGGAAGGAGACTAATTTACCCCTCGAGGTCCTGGAGATGTTTATTGGCTTAGTGACACTTGTGCTTGTTAGATAATCCGTGATGATGCAACACTGTGAAATAAAATGCTCTTTCTGCTAGCAGAGCTCCAGTTTAGATCTGGGCCTGTGAGGGCTTTAGCTTCGTCTCAGTGTTCCCTCCACCCCTGCTGAGACATTAATTAAGGCTCCTTTCAGGTCCTTTTTTCAGCAGTTGCCCCCGTAATGCTCTCGCTCAGTTAAAACCTGCATATGCAGGTGCCCCTGTCATCTCACAACAAGCTCCTTAATTAACTTGAAGTCTTAACAAATGGCTACACTTTTGTCTTTATCTTTGCTCTTACTGTCTCCTTCCCTTTGTTTCCCTCTCTCTCTCTCAGACTTTCCTCCACTACACGTATACCAACTAAAAAAAAGAAGATACAAAAAAAAAGTCAGTCCTGTCTCTTTAACCCGGCGCCTTTCCTCCATAAAACGTTTGTCTTCCTCCTCTCTGTAGTCTGTCATCTCTCTCGGTGGATGATCCTAGAGAACAGGCAGAGGTTCAGGAAGGAGTGGAGCGCTGCCATCGAAACAGGCATCACACCTCTCCCACACGCCGCTAATTAGAGTTAATTATTAATACACTTTGATTTAGCCTTGCTCCCCCACCATCAGGTGCCAGAGTATATTTTGCATGTTTTTTTACAAATGAAAGGAGTGAGCCAAATTGATTGATTCTGAAGTTTTTTTTTCACTTACCTTGCAGCTTAAATCAAAGGCCCTGCCAGTTTAATTGAAGGCAGCAGTGTTTGAAAGTCAATTTGAAAAGATATTAGAAGTAAAGTTGAAAAGATAAAGTTATTAAGTGGCAAAGTTTGTCATAAATAGAAAGACGGATATCGTGCATGGAAACGGCAAAGAGTTGGAGATGTATGCTTTTTGTAGGTTCTTCAAAACTAGCCACCCTCCTATCAACAGGAAAACATTCATCAGGACCCATTAAATGGGCTGTGAAGATAAGTCATGTGTGTGTCCAAGTCGTGTTAGACTCTCATACAGAACACTCATAAAAGAGAGATTTGTTTTACATTATAGATGTAGCTAATCAACAAAGAATAAACTGAATACAATTTATTCAAATAACAAAAGACCCAAATTAGCTAGCTGTACTGTTTGTCTGCATGGTTATGTTGAGTTAATTAGAAATATTATCTGCAGCTCTTGGTGAGCCTGAAAAGTACTCTTGTGGAGAATAATTTTCTGTTTTTCTGAAACCATCATCTGTTTGTTTGTTTGTTTGTTTGTTTCCGGAGTGTTTTAATGCTCTTCTTCCCTGAACTAAATAATGAACACTCAGTAACTTCTTTCAAGAATCAGTGCCATTCTCAGTGGTCACTGTCCCGTCAAAAAGCTGTGAAGCTTTGTCTTTGACTGCATGCTGAGGTGTCCTTCATCCCATTAAGAGTCTTTTTAAATAGCGTGACTTACCTACTGGTAGGGATGTTCAGATCCGATCATGTGATTGGAAATCGGCCCCAATTACATGGTTTCAGACTCGATCGGAATTGGACATTACCTCCCGATCAGTACTCGGATATATATTTATTAGGGCTACTAATGACTCTCTTGCATGTTGTCTAGGGGTATGATTGTTGTTTTGGGTGTAAGAGGTCCTGGGTTCAAGACTTAGATGAGCTGTTTTCTTTTGCTAATGCAAAAAGAAACACAAGCAGTAACAGGTAATAGGTTTTAAGAGGAGAGAAAAAAATGCCCTGTGACAGTGCGAAGGCGCAGGACATCACAGCCAAGATAGCACAAATGATCGCAATGAGTGACCTGCCATTTGCCTTTGTAGAGAACCCTAAAAGTATCGGATCGGGACAAAATCAAATGACTCGGACTCTGACTCGAGGGCAAAAAAACCTGATCGGGACATCCATAATTTCAATAGCCATCACTGAACTGATGGAATTACATAACCTGATTGGAACAATTTTAACATTACAGCCATGTACCTTTGCGTTCTCACCAATATGTCCAATATGTTGGACCTGATCTGAACTGACACTTGGAAAGCTACTGAAGCAGAGCCAGATCCAGACCAGGCTGGACCTGGTCCAAAATTCCATCAAGTTAACACATACCTCAAACACCAATAATTAAAAATCCATTGAGTCCATTTTCCACTCATAGAGGCATATAAAGGCATATTAATAGACAGATATAGACAAATATTTTTGACTAATGTGATCCATGACAGCCAAATGAATAGAGTCTTATTATTTGCCTTAGGTTTTTTAGACCAAGACTCATAAGAGACCGACTTTTAAATGTTGCTTTGCATTCATTGTACACACAGGCAGCAGAAATGCTCCTTTTTTTTCAGAACCCAGCAGCAGATGGACACACGATGAACAGCAGGGCAGTAGGAGAGAGAAGGGTTGGAGAAACAAGGTTAAACTGCAGACACACACTGACCCTGGGAATACCAGTGCCGTCACATCCGATGACAATCACCAGGCCTTCAGAGAGTGAGAGAGATGAAGGGTTGTTAGAAAGAGCAAGGTGGAAAATGGTGGCTTGATGCTGGCAGTGTTGGCCATTAGGGTTAGGACCCCTCTCTCCACTGATCATGCTACTGTCTGTCTTTTACACAGAAGCTTGTGGGTACAGTAATCACCCTCTAAATGGCACATTTAATCCTGGACAAAAGCTTCCTGAGTGTGTTTGACAATGACAGACAGAGAATGGGATCACCAGCCAATGGCAGCTGGCTAGCCGGCAATATAAAGGAAAAACCATAGCTGTAGAAATGTAGATTTTTACATTAATGAAATCAATATATAATTCCATCATTCTATACTATAATCTTTATGGCAGTGCTAATTTTATCAAAAAAAATGTAAGTATGAAAACCAGGCTATAACCGTAATAGACCTATTGATTTTTAACAAAATGTGAGTTTATTAAGCTTAACTTGTAAATGCCATATATTTGAAGTCATCCATAAAGTTGGTAATTAGCAGCAGAAGCTATGACTAATGTAAAACATGTGGCAACCTCAAGAGCTGACATGAGGTCAACCTGACTGTGCAGTTCCTTAACTGGCCACTTGAGGCTAGATGTAAGAAGAAGACCTCCATGTTAAAATGTCCAACTTCACAGCAGAAACAAATGTTTACAGAATTAACCAACTCTACAAGGGTTAAATTTCCCACTGGTTTAATTCATATGAAGCTTAAAGATATGCATGATGAGCACTTTGAGTGAAACGGGGGTGCTGTCTTTCCAGATGTCAGCGTACACAGCTACCCGTCCATCTCACATTTGGATTAGCCAGGAGTTGACAATCACAGCTGTCAGTGAAATGAAAGTGATCTCTAAGTCACTATGTAGACACCCAATACATCCTCATGTCCATCTTGTCACAAGGTTAATGGATTACAGGAAACAGGGTAGGTTTTAGAAAAAAATATATAGTTTTTAGCATTTTCAGGTGAAGTTTGTGAAGACAGGCAACTAAAAATGAAACTGAGGCTAAAATTAAACTGCCAATTAAATAAATATGAAGTGAAGCTTAACTTTAGTGCTAAGATATTAGCATTGCCTGTGTGTTGTCTGAAGACACAAAGACAAAGAGAGGCTTAATAGAGAGAAAAGCAGCGCGCTCTGCTCTTTGTTGTTTGCTGTTTAACACTTCTTCCACCCTGCAGCAGAAGGCACACTTTAATAACACCTAAGTGACTCACCCATTAAATTGCTCTGACTCCTCTGCTGATCCCATGGTATTCCCAGTTTTGGAGGTGGGGGGGGGGGGGGGGGCGCCCGGCTTGCCTCAGATTCTGTAAGTCATCACTGGGGCCAGTGATAATACCCCTGGACCTGTGGCTGTCTTGTGCGCAGCTTTGGTGCCTGCGAAATAGAATCATCACCCCTTGCAACAAAACAAATAAATCCTTCCTCCCAGTCTGTTTTGATATGTAATGAGCCAGTGTTTCACTCTTCTGAGATCTTGTTATGTGGCGTATCAGTGATGTGTCTCTCTGTGGCCGCGGTTCATCTGTCAAACTGGATTTTTCCACCTCAAAATAATGATCCTCTGCTGCACCGAGGGCCCTGCTAAAGTATCTGCTTATTTAAGATGGCTTTGCACTGTTGTTCCGTGTAGGTAACACCTGGCCCCCAGGAGTCGTCTGCAGCGGCTTACAAGTGGAGAGGCCCCTGACAGAGATGGAGACACAAACAAGCATGGTATCAAGAGGTGGTGGGTGAGTAATGCTATGGTTATTGTCTGTGGATCTCCACCAATGATGGATGTCATAAAAATATATACCATACTTAGCAGCAGTGTTGGGGCTCCAACAGCCCTGAAGAAGACTGCCACAGTTTGTCAGGAGGGATGTTTTGAGGGTGGGGGGGGTATGAGATGGACGGCTTCACTTCCATTTACATTCATATGGCAGACATTTCTTCAATATCAAGAGAGTCTTAATGGATTTCAGGCTCTCATGTACTCAGTTTCCACTTTATTTAAATCCACTTATTATAATTAGTGTGCAGAAAATGAACGAGTCATTTGCAAAAAAAAAAAAAAGCCATTACTTTACAGCCTGAAATAATTTCATTTGAGTAAGATATATATAAAGTTAATAGTAAGTTCATAAAAAGGTATAAAACACCACTTTGTACTCATGTCTAGGTCTGTGTATAGTTAAAGAAAGCTGTTTAGATGAAATAGTAAGTTTTAAATGTTATATTTTTGTACCAGGAAATCGTTCCGGGTTATTTTCCCACTTCACCGTGCGTCCTGTACAGGGTTGCAGGCGGCTGGAGTGATTCCCAGTCCATGGTAATATTCCATTCCATATCACTCAGGTTTATTTTCAGTCATTTTTCTATCATCGCTTCAGAAAATATCTTCCCAAGCTTCCTGCAGCTTTCCAAACAGTGTAAATCTGTCTAATCAGTCTAATAACAAGAAGAACATTAATAGAATATAATTCAATAAATATTAGAATTGTGGTGCCAATAACAGTATTTCAGTAGATAAAATGTGCTGATATATCAGCTGATACTCTTAATTTATGTACAGTATACTGGAGCTGAATAGCTACTATGCTAGGTAGCTGTCAGGGACATGGTTATGCTAGAATTATACTGAAAAACACTTTACTTTGATTTGACTCACTGCACCACCAGCTGTGATGCTAACATGAGCTGCAGACAGTGATTCACTGACATATCAGATATAGGCCACACGTTATATCTGTGGGACTCTACTTGAAATTAATATTGTTTTTAGTGAAACCAACTAGTAAAGTGCAGTCATCTGCAAGGCCTGGGATTTCTGAAACTGATCCCACAAAACTGAAACTGATTTACTCAACTTAGCAAAGAAAGGGTTTTTGTTGTTGTTACCATCACTTTCCTTCTGACTTGATACAATTATCATGCAAGCACACAACACTCAGTGGTATCTGTCAAGATATTCAGTCGCCCTTGCTCTGCACTGCTATGCTGTCTATGATGGTGGATTTGTTTTGTGACAATATAATATCACATAAAGCAGGCAAAGGCAAAGTAACATGTCTTTTATTCTTTATATATGCTAGCCTATAGTGTGTTTGATTACATAATTTTTTCTTCTCGGGTTGTATATGGACTACAGAAAAGAACACGTTACATTCAGTATAATAAACCTTTAATCTGTGCTGTATTATGTGGGCATTATCAGACAACTACAGTGGGAAGGCTGTTTTCTTTTTGCTGCTAAGAGACGTTGCTCCCCTCACTGTGGCACTTTGTGGATTTCCTCCACATCCTCCATGCTTTTAGCTGCACTGTGAACAGCCTTTTTGCCTGCGTGGTTTTGGAGAACGGAGTGGCACGGGGTCGAGTGCGAGGGCAGGTGAAAACAGTCGGTGCCGTAGTCTTGAGAAACAGCTTGCCCCTGATACCTGGCCTGTTCTTCATTGTACTGTCAGACCCACAGAGACGGCCTCCCCGGTGACCGAGGCCGAGGCCAGCCTAGCCTGCCTCTCCATCTTCCACACCCTGCTCTCAGTTGTAATTGAGCAGGGCTTTGAGATTGTTTTTAAAACCCAGCGTGTTCCCAAGATGCAACCTTAAGCCCATCTTAAATAATCAGACCAGTGCACATTGGGAAGGCTTTTCTTAACCCTAGCAGGAAGCCAAATTCAAAGGATCAAGTGAAACACTGAGAAAGAGGGAAAGGCCGGTTCATATCTGTGGACTAGCTGAGGCTTTAAATAAGAGAGACCTTGTTTGGGGGCGATGCCTGTCTTTAATATATTCTAATTATCTCTATCTACGGCCCTCTCCCCTCTTCACGCTGCTCATCCTGCTCTCTGCTTTGTCCTTTTAGAGGGAAATTAAGGTGATGATTGGGCTTCATTAAAGAGGTAAATAAAGAGGGGTAGTGCATGGCCCCGGCGCTTCATCCATGTTGCTAATTGGCACAGCATGTGGGTTTGATGTGGAGCGCCGCAGAAAGGGGAAGACATCAGGGGCGGGCCGAGCATGTGACCCGGGAGCTCAGCCGACCCGCCGTGCAGCCCTCTCTTCACTCTGCTCTCCCTGTGATCATGCTGCGGTTCTCTGCATGTTTGTTGGGTTTGCTAAGTCAAGGTCTTCCCATTCATTTTAATGACTCCACTTGGATGTAAAAAATTAATTGATATTCTTACAAGCAAACACCTTCGGGCTCATTAATCAATGTGTCAGTTTCTCTCCCCGCCATAAAAATGTACTTTACAGGATAATTAATTTCCTAATATCCTCCAGTCATCCTGAGTGCCCTCAACTTAAAATACTTGACATTTAGCCCTCTATATACAGCTCACCGGCTCCAAGAGCTCTCAGTGCACGGCGGTGGAGACTGTAAAGACAAATCTGTTTTTAGAATTAAACCTGGCACGTACAGAAGAAGCAGCAATGCGTCTATTTTGTAAGGTGTGGATGGCACAGACACTGGGCCAAGTGTCTGCTTTATTGCATTAGTTTAAATTAAGCTCTGCAGAATTCTGCATATTCCATAATGTATCTTTATAGCATACATTTTCTCTGAGCCTCCAAATACTAGTTTCACACCTTCAGTCACTAATACAGACATCAGCCTAATCTGTTGACATTATTATGCAGCACCACCCAGCTGGTAGTTTCTTTAATCTTGGACCACTTCAGAAGAATGTTATGTAAGGATCACGGTGGTACTTTCTTGCAAATGTCCACTCTCAGTGAATGTCTTGAGTGAAGGAAACAAGCCTGTGCTCTGTAGTCTGATCTGTACTGATCAGGTTGCTGTCACAGACTTGTCTCCAGGTAATGGACACTGATGTAATGTTGTCCATTGGACTCTCAGTTTGTTCTGAATCCTGCTTCTGGAACTGGAAGAGCAAATGAAATTATTTAGCATTTACTGTCACTGACTTCTAAAAGGTTTTCAGACAGTCAGCGCTCAATATGGTGGAGGCAGTTATGTTGAGTGATTCATCGCAGTGTTTAAATGTCAGAGTCTTCCTTTAACCACAACTTGATGCCAGAATGATCCAGTACTAAACAGAGGTTTGGAGAACATCTGTGTACCTTTCATTTTAGCTGCAGTCATTGCTCTGTTGTTTTCTAAAGAACATGCCAAACCATTTGGCTCTGTCTTAGTTCAGTTTTTAATGTAGTTGTTTGTTTGTGTTGTTTGATCCATTGTCTGTTATTTAAAAGTCATCAAATGAACTACATCGGTAAGAGGACAGCACTTATACACGTCATTATATTCTTTCTCTGTTTTATTGTAGTTAGAACTCAACCAAATATTGGTATCTATAAATATCACCTAATATTCTTAAAATACATTCTGCATACTGACAAATTACAGTGGCTAGCTAACTTGCTTGCTGTCATTTGACACACAGCAGTGATGCTAACACTGCTACATGTGCTGCAGACAGTGTTGAGTAAACAAGTTGAAGCAGATGAAACTATGTGATGATGTGTGCATAAAGCAGAATTGTCTGCATTATCTTTGATAAAGCAAATCCTACACATAAGCTGAAATACTGTACACTGATATCAGTATATCTATAAGAGGCTGCATAATTCCAACACCTAGGATCACAGTAAATGTATTCAGATGCACTCATTACTGTTACCAAAGTCACTTAAACTCCAGCTTTCTCCTTTCAGCTGCATATCAACAGCAAAGGAACTGTTTACTTTTGGCTTTATATTTGTTTGTTTGATGACAGGGATGGATAATGTTAAATTAAGTTACTGTTATATATATAAAAAAAAATCCCTTTCCTGGGTGGTGTGTCCTCTACCAGACGCCTGGGAGTTTGAGGGTACTTCGCAGTATCTTAGCTGTTCCTAGCACTGCGCTCTTCTGGACTGAGAGTTCTGACGTTGTTCCTGGGATCTGTTGGAGCCACTCTCCGAGTTTGGGGGTCACAGCCCCGAGGGTTCCAATTACCACATGGACCACTGTTACCTTCACCTTCCACATCTTTTCTAGCTCTTCTTTAAGCCCTTGGTATTTCTCCAGTTTCTCATGTTCCTTCTTCCGTATGTTGCCATCGCTCAGGATTGCTACATCTACCACTACGGCTTTCCTCTGTTTGTCCACTACTACTATGTCCGGTTGGTTAGCCATCACCATTTTGTCAGTCTGTATCTGGAAGTCCCACAGGATCTTAGCTTGGTCATTCTCAATCACCTTTGGGGGTGTGTCCCATCTTGACCTTGGGACCTCCAGGCCATACTTGGCACAGATGTTCCTGTACACTATGCCTGCCACTTCGTTATGCCGTTCCATGTAGCTGATAGCATCTTACACATCTTAGCATCTTATATATATATATGTGATATATACATACTGTATATATATATTTAGTTGGTTACATGTCACGTTACTCTTATTGCTGTGAAATCTGTCACACTCGGTCCACTGCTGAAAGTAAAGGAAATGATGCAATCTGTGTGCCGCTATCTCAGCTTTTACAAATGTGACTTATGGGTTTTTAAATAAACAGGCACGCCTTTAGCAACAGTGTCAGAGAAAGGAGTGTAATTATAGGCTTGTCATCAGGAATTAGCTTAAATGCTACTGTACTGTGTATCTATAAAAGGATATGATGCTGCTGTTCCAGTCTGAAGCACACATATTGTATGAGCATGCCTGAGGAGGCGAGGATTTTTTAACTGTGTTGATTCTTGTTGATGGCTCTGTGGTAAACCTTTTGGAAGGAAAGGCATTTATCTCCTCACGCTGCTGTAAATGCACTAACTCCAGCGCTTTCTTGTGTCCCACACCACAGCAGACATCTTGCTGTGAACTTAACGATTCAGCACTCACACATCAGACTGAGAGGCAGGAGAGAACATCGGAATATTTGATTTCTTGTCACGCAACTGAGCATAAATAACACCCTGGAAAATGTCCAATAAGTGATTTCAAATGTGCCGTTCTTACATTACTCCCACATATTTCTTTCATAGTATATATAGATACATTATACTGTATAGTCATAACAAGAACAGGCTTCTCATTTTTAGATCAAAGTGTAACAACTGCAGTGCAGTTACATCAGAGCTATAACTAACACTTTGATAATCGCTTATGGTAGAAAGATTTTATTGGTCCCCTGCTGCAGCCCAACTTGCCCTGTGCTTTTATTGACAGTTCAAGTAGCAAGGAGACAGTCACAGTGTTTAATATTCATACAAAATGACTATGTATAGTGAAACGTCAGCATCCACAGAACATTATCACTATACTCCTGATTTTTGGTTATCTTGTGGTTCTAATTTTGTATATTTTGTGTGGTTTCAGCCTAAACAGTTTACTACAAGCCATTACTAAACAGGACCCAGACAAGATCAGCAGCAACAAGTTCAATTAGCAGCTAATGGTGCAGTTTGTAATGGTTGCTCAACAGAATGGCACCCATTGCATGCCAAAAAGTGTTTGCTAACCCTCTAGCTAGTGGTGGTATGTCAGTATTCTGTTTGTAGTTTATTTGACTATGTGTCAAAAACCATTTCTGGGGATTGAACTTAATTCAGTGCTCACTTGCAGTGGTGCAGTTTTTGACTTGGCGCCATGTTGGATTTGTTTCTCAGCTCTAGAATGTGTCACATGTTCATGAGATGGAATTTCTTGGCTTCCATGGTGACCGTACATACATACTGTACGTAAACACACATCATTAACTAGGTCACATGAGAAGGTTTAAATAATTGTATTAAAACAGTAAAATAATTACATTTTACATCATAAATCATGATGCATTATGGGATTGGGAGCAAGTGCCCACAGATTGGACCTCCACGTAGGTTGTATGCACTGTAAATGTGAATCTGACAGCTTTGAACTCCTTGGAAAGTGCTGTTTTCACTGTTGACAGAGGGTAACTGTTTGAACATCTGGACCTTTGTCTCTGCTTAACATGATATCCATCTTCTTTTGTGAGTCTCAGTAAGACGGCAAATGATCTCTTTCTTCCCTCTCTTCATATCCTCTCAGAGACTTGTCGGAGCGCTTTGCTTTGCAGCCATTGCGTGTTGCTTAAGAAGTTTAACAGTTTCTAATTTGCACTGGTCAAATGGATGTGGTGTCCCACTCAGGGCAGGCTGTGACTTGTTTACCGCACACGTGTTAATGCTCCCTGCCGCCCACTCACTGTCTGAGACCTCCTATACAGTAGCAGCTGCTCTGAAAAATGTCTGCCTCCCAGTAGCACAGACATTTAAGCTAGCTTGTATTGTAACACGTCCTCCTACTCACTTCTCAGAAAAGTCAACTGTACAGCCTTATGGCTTAATGTATGTTGACTTTTTGTCTTCAACTCCATGCTGTCTTTATAAGCCAAGCTCCATCACAACAATAGGATACAATTGTTAGCTTGAAGCATTCAGATCTTGGGCTGCTGTTGTTAGAGCTTCCAGCATGTTTATGTATAATTGGGTGAAAGTGACTGCTAAATATCTGTCCGAGCAACTTAATCCTCCTTTTTGTGCATCGTCACACAGTTAAGAGGAATATTTACTAAAGCAATCCGCAGTAAATCCTTGGCTCGGGGCGGCATCGGCAGGTTTGTAACCATATGGCGCGAGCCTGCAAACCCTCCAGTCATCCACCTAAACTGTGCTGTCAAGCTGCAGCCTTTTAAAAACACAAGACAAGAGATAACTGATTAACATTTTCAGACTGCACACAGCTATGAAAATTAGGCCTTGGCTTTATGTACAAAATCTGTTTCTCTTAAATGATTCATGCGCTCCAATATGTTAAGACTGGGAATTTATACTTCTGATATTTATTTCATGGTTATCATGCCCTTGGAAACAAATAGAACTTTATGCTGAGGATGAAATATTAAAATCAGATCTGTAAAATAAATAAGTAGAAAGACCAGTATACATATTTACAAGAGACATGGTGTGATAGTTGAAAATAAATGAGGGCTCATCTAAGCATACTTAGAAAATGATGTACAATGAGGCACAAAAAAAAGTGCTTTGGGATATTTTGATGAAATTATTTATGAGTTTAAATAAATCATTTATTCATCCAAGCTTAAACTATTTATCTAAAATGAATGCAGCCTGCATTAGTTTTCATAGCTCAGCATTTAGGGGTGCTTTAAAAAGAGGAACTGTGGAATAACCAAAACCCTTACTGGGGGGAACACAGACAATGTCAATAAGGTGTTGTAGAGAATCTGCTCCCTCTGACTGGCACGCAGTGCATTAAAAACACCAAAATCTCTGCAGCGTGTATTTTGTGCATTTATCTTTAATATTTCAAGACCGCTTTCCACAAGTCAGCAAGCACCAACCTCTGTTTCTATCTTCTTGAAGTGATGACTTCTGCTTGAATGTAATTGAATTTAATCAGGTCAAATACTCATAAGCTTATTTTGGAAAAGTGTTACCAGTGCACACATGGAGAAAAAAAAAAAAGTAGGGCAGCGGCTTATAGAAATTATACAGGACAGGCAATTATATAAAAAAAGATAAATACGTGTAGAAATGAGCTTGCTGATGATGTCATTATGATGGGGGGAGCAACGTGCTCCTCAGTGTGGATATACTGAGTCGTCACACTTCTTACAAAGAGAAATGGTTGCATTTAAAACATTTAACCCATTTTGCTTCACTGCGTTTCTCATATCAAAAGGCTGTTTTTTTGAAAAGCGCTCTGTTTTATAACTGCAGGGTATGCTTTGTACGCTTTTTTACCCTCACCCCCCTCTTCCCTGGCCTGCCGCCCCTCCACTCTTCGTTTCTTGAAGAAAGCTAGGTGTTAACACTACAGAAGCAAGAGGAGTAAGAAAAAGATCCTGCAGGTACCCTGTGGGTATCTTTCAAATTAATCGTCTGGCTGGTCTGTCTTATGTGCAGTTTTGAAACATTAACAAGACCTTTGAGAGCACACGGGGGGAGAGGAGGGGGAGAGGGAGAAGGGAAAGAGAGCAGGACATGGCATGATGGTCTTTAATGTTTTATTGAACAGATACAAATTATTTTGGCCCTGGCCTTCACTGTTTGGTGGAAGTCGGTGAGAAAGCGAGTCGGGGCATGCCATGGGCACTGTGTGGGGACGAAAGAGGAGCTGCGTGTGATTGAGGGTCTGAGGCTTAAAGCCACATTCGCTTTAGTTATTTATTTCTTTTCTGAGGAAAACAATAGCATGTGAAAAACACTGGGGGGAAAAGCTTGATGTAGTCATGAATGTCTCAGCAGAGGAAACATGCTTCAAACTCTCTGCTCATGGATGGGATCTGTATAATACTAAACATTTGAGAACAGTGATTTCTGCATAGAGCCGTACATGCAGAGTCAGTTATTAATCTTTATGCTTATGAACTGACTGCAACAGCAATTACTACACATTTCAGCCTGGACAACAGTTTGGTTTGTGTTGTTAATGTAGTGTTAGCCCCTTTATGTTCAATAAGGTCGTACATGAAGTCCGTCCTGTCAGATGTTCTCCATAGAGTGTATGTATATAAAGAAAATATATTGTTTGCCTTAGGAGGAGGACGAAGCATCGGTCAGCAGACACTGAAGCAGCCATGATGCATCTTCATAAGACATGCTATACAAACTGAACCGAACCTCTTCACCTAAATACATCAATTATGATATAAAATGAATTAGAGGTCAAGGGTTAACATCAGGATCATTTGGATCTGACCATTCATTTTGCATCATATCCACTTTGACTGATGTCAGGTAAACAAAATACTGCTTTGTCTTACTCGACCTGTTTGTTGTTATTATGGATCATATAACATGGTGAGTGGAGCCACTCTGAGCTGAGGCAGCTCTCTGCATTATCTAGGGTAAGTTTCATGAAACGTTTCTGCTTTCAGCGGACACAGACTGCTGTACAGAGATCTAATTATCCTTCACAGAGCAGCACTCAAATGATTCTCTCAAGAGCTGCTTTGAATGATTGACAGCAGCAATGGAAGACTAAAACTGATTAGAGTTATAATGCTTTCTTACAAACTGTTTGTTGAGGTGTTACTGATTGTCTGTGAAATGTTTCAATTTGCACAGTTTAGTCTCAAATAATTTGCTTACTGTTGAAAATCACTTCTGGTATAATTTGATTTCTGGAGAAGTTTCACTGCTTCTCATCACTCTTTTCAATTTTAACTGGTCGACTAAATACTTAGATACATCAGATGGTGGAAACTGGATTAACAACTAGGGATGTCCAGATCCCATCACATGATCGGAAATTGGAACGTGATCGGAACCGATTACGTGGTTTCAGACTTGATCGGAATCAGACGTTACCTCCCGATCAGTACTCGGATATATATATAATAGGGCTATCAATGACTCTGTGGCTTGTTGCTTTGGGTGAGAGAGGCCTTGGGTTCAAGAGTCGGATGAGCTGTTTCCTTCGCAAAATTATGCAGTAGGTAATAGGTTTGAAGAGGAGAGAAAAACACTGGGGGGAAAGCCTGATGTAGTCAATGCCCTGTGATGCTGTGCGAAGGTGCAGGACATCACGGCCAAGATAGCACAAATGATCGCAATGAGTGACCTGCCATTCGCCTTTGTAGAGAACCCTAAAAGTATCGGATCAGGACTCCGTATTGGCAGATACTCAAAATAAAACAACTCAGACTCAAGGGCAACAAAACCTGATCGGGACATCCCTATTAACAACTTGTAGGCATGACTCCCATCTTTCCAAAGGGGACTAAACAGCAATGAACAAAGTTATAGCCACACCCTGTAAGCTCTGTACTGCTCATGTGAGCTCTGTTTCTTGCCTACAAATTGGCGCCATTACAAGCATGCTGAATTAACTGTTGTAATGTGCCCCTGATAAACAGACAGCTATCACTGGATTCCTATGATAAAACTTCAAAATTGATTATTCTCAATCAAGTTTGAAGTGTTCATTAGCTTATCCTGCTGAATGTCTACACAGCAATGACTTAAATTACTGTTTAATTATCCCATGTGATGTTAATCTTATTAAAATAAAGCAATAGTAAAATGTTACAATGAATGTAAAATATTCTCAGAATCTTCCTTCACTTCTCCCGGAGCCTCCTCGTCGCTTTGTGTTGCTTGCGCGTGCTGCTAATGAGAGAGGCTGAGGTGAAACCAGAGCAGGTTATTTGATAAAGCTCTCTCTAAAAGGAAATGACAACAAAGAGAATCTCTACCTTGATTTCACTTGCTGTCCTCAGAGTGCCGTCACTACGTATGCATGATTAACAGACCTGCTAATTCAATTAGTGTAACAAGTCATAGTATTTTCCTTACACCGTTGTAATTCTGATGCACTAGTGATGCATTTACATTGTTAATTGAAGATACTTTTTCATGTTCAGCATATGAATGAATCCTTTAGGATTGAGAGCAGTCTGCTGTCATTAATGCTGTTAGAATACCCCGCTCATATCAGTGTTGGCACAGAGTCATTACTCTACATCCACAATGTACCTGCTAATGCATGTACGCATTAAATACAAGGAGGCCCAGCTCTGCCCAGTGTGTCATCAGGTACAATGTGCTGCTTGTGTTAACACAGTGCTACGTTTCATGTAACAAGTGCAGCTTACGTGACAGATCATGGCACAGGAAGTGATCTCCTCCTCCCTGCAAACACAGGCGTACAGCAGGAAATATGCAGTGATGCTAAAATACAGGAAAAAAAGATGATTTATCTGAGATGCTTTCAGTCCACAGCTGCACAGACTTCAGCTTTAGCATCACATATGTTAATTATTGTATTTATTTCCTTGGTAGATAATCCAATGTACACAATGTTATTAAATTCTGTTCTTAATACTTTCTGTTCTCACATATTGTACTCCTGTATTGAGCTGTAAAGCGAAATTGTCTATAAATCGTTACCATGGCCACACATTTACACACATACAACATCCTGCAATAAATACACACTTTAGCACAAACTGTGTAATATTGCAATAAACAGTCATCAACAAATCCATGTTTTTGTACAGTTTGAAAAAGTTTTGCTAAAAATTAAAATGCCCAACTTGTGAAACTATAATTACAGATTTTCACTTTTCTTGCCAGAGTTCACAATAACAGTATTGTTGCCTATCTAGAAAAAAGTTGGTAAAAATAAAAAATAAAAAACTTTTTGTGTGTTTTGGCAAAACAAAAAAGTCTGTGACTATAACCAGAGTCCAACAACATTAGGTTATCTCTAGCTGAAAGAATTCTAAGTCTGTGTTTTTTGTAGGATTGTGTTTTGTGCTTTACACTGTTGTAAATATACAACTTTATTCACATCTCATAGAAACCTACCAACAACATACATGGACGGCAGAGTGAAATTATTTTATCAAAATAATTTATGAATAATTTAGAAATTCCCATAAACACCTCTTATATTGTGTCAGATTCATACATAATAAATATTTCAGCAGACAGAATCAGATCTTTCCATCACTATAAAGCACCTGAAGGCCCCTCTCTTCTGCTGACAACTATTTACCAAAGCTAGAAGCTGATGAAAATACAGTGTCTTGGTTGAAATTTGGAAAGGTATTTCTTCGTGCTTTGGCACTATTCTAATCCAGAGGGGAGGGAGAAACACGAATATGAGGACTATGTTTGATTTATAATGTACCAGTAGTAGGAATCTATCACTGAGTGCAACTACTTGATGGAAAATTGGCTTCTTGCTCTCTGACAAAAGCCTGTGTTTGAAGCACAGCCTGCGCGCTCAGAGGAAGAGGAACAGTGAGCGGGGCTGCGTTACAAGTGTATACTGTATGGTCTTCCTGTGGAGGATTGTGCTGTAGCGTGAAAAACAGAGAGACAGAGAGAGAGAGAGAGTCCACCTCTCTCATGGATGGACCGATGCATACATTAATGAGGATGGATGATGTGCTCATCATGTGCTTTCAGGTTCAGCTTTGTGAGGCCCTAATGTGAAAGCGGAATAGTTCAGTGGTCATGAAAATTTCATCAGCTGCCATAAAGAAAGACTGCAAAGTAGCCATTAGACAGACAATTTTAATAAGGTAGAGGGAAAAAAAGTAGTTAAGCTGAGGCTCTGAGTGTAATTTGAATTTCACTACAGAGGGCTGAAGTAAAACTTTGAATGCAGTTTTTTTTGTATGACTGGCACATAAATTTATTATTGAATCTGTAGCCCATTGAGTTTCATTTGAAAGTCCATGTGGGATTCAGGTGCTGTGGATGTTAGGCTCCTGTGGGAACGCTGTGATGATTTTTCGGAGAAACTGAGACTTAGGAAGGATGCATGCAGTTCTGTCTGTATGTAGATTACACTGAGAGTACAGTGACCAAAAGAAAAACAATTGTGAAACTGCTCCAAATGTTGCGTAGATGATGGGTAAAGAGGGTGGACACATGCTCTCTGTTCCTTCCCAAGGACAAGTTCTGAAAAAAGGAGCATCATGAATATTGAAGAATGACATGTGTACCTGCTACTGTACAGTATGTCTACATTGTGTGGAGCCTGCAGACTGAGAGATTTACACATGTAAATTCTCTCTGTTACCTGTTGTGTGTTCTCTCTTTTTTCCCCCCATAACGTTCCCTAAGGTCCTTACATATTTAATGTGACTTAGAGTGTGTGAGGTAATTAAGAGCACAGAGCAGCTTATTGATTAAACTACCCACCTGAGACTTTACACTAACAGACCACTGCAGCTCCTCCCATAAGGATTGATCAGGCCAGACAGGTTTGTGTTTTTACAGGCTTAACAAAAAAGACCAGTTATCAGACCCTAGTTTTATGATTTAATAGGATATTCACACTGCTATTTGCTATTTCTACAGTTTTATTTTAATGATCCACATTTTAGCAGTTTTCTATCTACTCAAAGTACTTAAAGTGCTTTACAGAGCTTCACTCTGCAGACACTGAGCTCTGGTGTCTTTCCCATGGAAGTAGCAGCACCCCTTCTGCTGCTGTAGTCCATCTTCTTCAGGGTTAGATGTGTGAAATGCTCTTTTGCAGACCTCAGTTGGAAGCGGTGCTTATTTGAGTTCTTGTTGCCTCTCTGTCAGCTCCAACCAGTCTGATCCTTCTCCTCTGACCTTTGTAGACCATTCTCAGGTTGTGTGTGAAAATCCCAGCTGATCAGCACTTTCTGAAACACTCAGACCAACAACCATACCACATTCAAAGTCACTTCGATCCTCTTTCCCCTTTATTCTTATGCTCGCTTTGAGCTTCAGCATGTCATCCTTCATGATCATGTTACTGGGTTGCTACCATGTGATTGGCTGCCTGATCCTTGTTACATATCACTCTCCTGGTGTATTTGCCTGCTACTAAAAAACCCAGTAGTAACTATTACATAATATAAAACAGCACACATTATAACCTTTATTTTGAGATATGTGAGCACACTAATAATTTTCCTACAGTCCTCTATCTACACTGAGAAACTGAGAATGTAAAGAAACAGAAGGATTCATAATTAAGAATCACGGTAAGAGCAGAAAAGACTACTTTGTACCAACAGTAATGCTGTCGCTACAAAAATATTGTATTATGATGACAGTAGATGTGAGAGCAAACATAATGCCAGAAGCTTCTTCATTACATCGACAGAAAAAAAAAAGTTGCCAGCGTTTCAATGGAAACAAACATTGCTGTGGGCCCCTTTGTAAACAGCATACAGCTGCTATTTCGAGTGATGGGAGCTCCACCTTGTCACAACAATCCCCTTAAAGAGGAACAGTTTAATGTCAACAATATTTTCTCCATCTGCCTGCCTCATGAAAAACCCTCCAATCCACAGGGAAAATGTTTCTCCCATTGCAAAAGGAAAAAGCACAATAGAAGTAGATGAACTGCTAACATCAAGCGTGGGTTGCAGTCAAAGGCGTAGCATTAGCCTGCCAGAATGAGAGCTTTTTTGGTGGCACACATCCATCTGTTCACTTTTGCGTTTGTTTCAAAGAGGTGTCATGCCTTCCGTTATTTAGAAATTTCGATGCAATTTTCACAAGGAACTCCTCGGAGCGCCGTGCCAGCTGACTGATTTGCATGGCCACGTTTGCAGTGAGATGGAGGTATTCCACCTGCCAGGCTCCCTGGCTGTCTTATGAGAAGTTTGATCACTCGGTAGTAATGTGATTGGGAGAGATCCATCCAATTTGCGCTCATAATGAGACAGCTTGACAGGGACACAACGGCAATTACTTTGCGAGTCGTATAGTGTCAGAGTCTAATTAGACAGGGTTATATTCGATTATATTGTATGTCATACTCTTATTTTTTTGTGCAAGACAGAACTCTGTGTATTGTACAGCAGTTCCTGTGGCTCTGCCATTGTTTTCTATTACTCTACAATTATTTCACTTTACTTTTTCAACTTACATAACCGCCTTTCTTCAGCATTTGTACACTAGTCTGTGTTAAATATTATTGGTGTCTGGGAGCAGCTGATCGCCCTGAGGCTGGGAGCAGGCCCCGGGCAAAGAGTCTAGCAACCACAATAGACAGGAATGAGTGCAGAGGTGAAGGTGAGACTGACAGAGATGGAGATTTAATCCCTATCTTCCATCGCTGTCGTGGGAAAGTGAGATCACTGGCAAAAAAAAAGATGGATGATCACCTCGTCTTGCACTCCAGCCTAATGTGCGTCATAGAGATGGAGCTTCTGGGGAATAAGGCAGACCAAACTGTGGATGTTAAGATGAGAAGAGAAATAGCATGAAACAGCAGAATTGTCAGTTACTTGTGCCAAAGGCTGTTAATAAGCATCTCTGGTTAAATATGTCACCATATAGGCCACCACCATAGATTGTTTGTGCATCCTCTGCTCTCTGACCTATGACCAGTTAAGTTCTGTCATCATGTTAAGTGTCTATTAGGAAACAGAAACTGCCAAAGAAAACTTCAGCACCCACAATGCACCCAAAGGTCACTTCTGTTTTCTGGGTGGCTGCTGTCCAAGGTGCTGAAGTTTTCCTCTGCTTGCAGTGCCTGGTTTAAACTACAGTGGAGCTACTTAATACAGTTCACTTGAATTATTAATAGTTTTTTACAGGTGTGACGATCAATGACTGGAATGTTGCATATAGCAATATATACTTGTAAGTGACAGATCGTTACACAAGGTCCAACAGGCATGTGTGATTTAACACACCAATCATTGAATCAGTCCTTTGTGTCTGTTGGTTCTGCTGTCATGTGATCTAATACAAAGAAGAGTTAGACAGCAAGGCGGCGGAGAACAGTTTATCACAAGCTCGGTGACAGGTGGTGGAGCTGCATGTCATCCATCCATCTGCAGACAGTCAAAGTGTCTGAGGTCAGAGGTCTGAGACTGTTTTCTGTGTTTTGTTGAGGTGTGTATAAAAATACAAACTGGAATGTGCTTCATGAAAGGTACTACACTCATATATGCTCTAAAATATACTCTATCACTATAGAACATGCAATGACATTTAATTGTGTCCTTTATTTGTATATATGTACTTTGCTTATCTGACTACAGGAGTTTCATTCACAGATGTAAGATTCAGATGTAGTAATTCATAAAGTATAAACTGGGATTCTAGTCACTTTGTTGGGCTCTAAAATGACTTATGTACTGAACTGTGGCTATGTGGCAGGAAAGTAGTTGTCCTTTATTGTTTCAGTGTGCAGTTTAATTGGGAATGCATATAAAAGATATTGACATCCTATGAACATGTGAGTCCACCTAAGACTCAAAGACAGCTTCATGAAGGTCAGGTGGTACAAACAATATGTTTCACACCTGTCACGCATGTCTCATAGTAAACCCTATAGACTATGAGGCTCTGTAGTGTATCAGTTATACCTCACAACATCAAACACAAACTATTATTAATAACTGTTATTAATAATAACACAGATCCTCTAAGAAGTCCAGCATCTGCAGGCACTGTAGGCACTTCCTATAGAATGTACTGTACTCATTCAAAACACATTACAGACTAAATTAAATGATCACTCTGGTCAAATCTCAATGTAAGTAGACTTTGATAAATGATGCATATATATCTGTACTGAACCCTTTCTCATATAACATATATGTGTGAGTTGTGACTCCCCCCTCTAACTGTCATCCCATCATAAATGACATGTACTTTAAAGTTCCTTGTCATCCACATAACATTTGAAGAGCGCCCATAATAATCAGTTAGCCGCCTCCTGCAGCAGTTCAGATGCACCCAGTGTGAGGCCCTGCTCAGATATGAAAATACTGTGGAGATTTACAGAAATTTGCAATATTATAATTGGAGTTTGTGTGCATCTGTGTGTATGTCTCTGTATCTACTGGCAATGTGCCTGGCAAAATTAAGGCAGAATTCTTTGATCTGATATAAGATTTGAATAGTGGAGATTTAAATATTTAAAATTCTTCTGCAGTGTCACTTTGATCTCTGAAATGATTAATAGGGGTTTGTTATAGAAAATACACTAAACGGATGTGGGAGAGCCAGCCCACTGTAATTGTGAGTTGTCTCGCAGAGTGAGGGTAAATTACACATTTTAAAGTAACAGGGTAAACAGTTCATTTGAATTTCATTTCATTCTTTTTATGTTTAATGAGACAAGAAGACAGAGAGTGACTTCAAACACCCCAATCTAAAGTGGAAAAGATTTTCTCCACGAGAGAATGACACTTGGAAGGAAAAAGTGCTTTCATCGTTTATCATGATGATTAGGAAGAGGAGGCTCTTTGTCTCCTGGCTCTGCCTTTTTCAGATATGTGAAGTGGGAGAACTTGGCCAACACCCGCGAAAGCAAAAACACCAAATAATACTGATACTGTTAACAAGGGCTGTTGGCTGTGTGATGCTCTCCCAGCTGCGGACAGCAGTGAAATTACACACCTCAATAAGAATATACTGTACGACACCTAGGGAGGGGTACAACGCTGACTTTGTGATCCCTTTCTCTCAGCCTGTTTTTTCTGTGGGCAGGTTTTTCATATAATAACTGTCATCTTTAGTACCAACTGACCACTGTTTAGCACCCCAAAGATAACTACTGTAATACTAATCTGTACAGGTGAAATATTTTAAACTTTTTTTTGCTGCTATTTAACATTTACAATTTCAACAGTTCATGGCTGTGGTATCCTGAATTCACCTGTGGACATACAAAGGAAGTTTTTTTTCTAATGTTTTGTCAGCTAAAGTATTTCTGACAAATTAGTCCCTGGAGACATATTTACAGCAAACATTAGCTGGATAATTCAACTAGTTTAATTTACAATTGTCAGTGAAGAATCTTTGAATGTTTCCCATTGACAGAGGCTAGCTTTGATGCTAACCTTTGTACTCTCCACATCTTTTACAGAGATATCGTTACATTATCAAACATCATGGTCCTTGATTAAAAATATTATTTTTACATGAATCGTTTTAACCTGACCAGTTAAGCTAATCTTTTTGCTAAGCTAACTGTATTCATTCTAATTAGATTAGCATGACATGCTAACCTTTGCACCTTATATTGGATCAGATAGATAAACAAACTGTTTCATCTTGTCCAAACACTCATTTTTCTCATTTCAGAAAAGGCATAAATCTGCACCGTCTTCCACACCATTTAAATGCCACGTACATTATTTAAATTGCTGCCCCTTAAATGCAGAGCTGTGAGTGGACATTCAGTGTTTTGGGGGAGGGGTCAGTAAGTAAAATGAGATTAAAAATCTTTAGACATTTGGACAAGATCCTTTAAGAAAAGTCATACAGTTACTGTATTTCCACTTATTTTTCCACTGACTGTCACCCTGATGTCACCAGTGGGTGGAAATCTGCAGAATTTAGGTTTGAGTGAATCATTAAATGAATATGATTTGAATATGACTTTGAATGAATCTTTAATTTATCCCTGTCATATTTCAGTTCATTAGCATGCAGAGAATAGAATAATTGTGTCTGGTCCATCCTCTAACGCTTCACTGACTCTGCCCTGTTTAATATAATAGCTTTATAAACTGTGCATTAAATTGGAGCTGCTCTCTTTACAGTGCAGCCCTTTCTTCCTCTTATAAATATTCAAAATTCAGATTGCACAAATAAATATGGGACTACAGTCGCATGAATGTTTTTATGTATAAATGTATGAATTAAAACAAAAATCTCTGCTCCCACCCAATGTGAACATTATAAGGACTGTATTCTGTTTGTATTTAGTGTGATTAAAGAACAGCATGGATGTTTCCACTCCCACCACGCAGCCTCTGACCTCTGACCTCTCAGCTTCAAACACTTTTTATGCTCTTTTTCATAACTATTTCTCTCACTAAACACACAATCTCAACTGGAGCAGATGCAGCGCAGGGATTGTGCGTGTTTGTGTCTGTTTTGCACGGCCGTGTGCGTTCGTGCAGCGTTCCCTCTTAATGGCAGCCACAGGTCAGTGAAGATGCGTCTTCAAAAACTGTTGTCGGTGGCTGACAGGTGACTTACTGGACCATGAATTGCCTGTCTAACATTTCGAGGCGGCGTACCAACCGGTGTGTCCAATTGTTGTGGCGCACTGCAAGAGAGCCACCTGCTCACCGACCACAGTGATCAATGAAGATGATTTTTTTTTTTTTTTGTTCAGTGACACAACCCAAAAGAGGTAGTATTGACATTTGAAGGCTGGAGCGCGAATCGATAGCAACCAGTCAAGCCGTCTGACTGAGCAAAACCCATAAACGTCCAGCCCTCTTGTAGTGGTTGCAGGATTGATTGATTGTTGGAATGGTAAATATTAGGGAGGGGGGTCAATCCATGGATTTTCACTCGCTAATAAGCATTTTGTGAGGAAAGAAATGAAGAAAATAGTGCATGAAGAACAACTTTAAGGAGATTTCTGTGTTCTGTAGTTTTTTCTGTGTTCCTCACAGGCTGTGTTATGATCTACCTCTATGCACTGCTATGCAGGTCCTCGGCTGCCTTGGCCTTGTCTTGTCAATATGGTCCCCTCGGTGAGTAAAAGCCACTGACAGGTTTGATTTAGTCATTGTACCTCTTAAAGTATGTTTCCACACTAATCAAAATGACTCTCTGTTTAATAAAGCATGAAAAAAGCTTTTTCCATGAACGGTGTGTGCTGGAGCGGAAGTCATCCTGCCAGTAACGCTAGATGATTAATCAACAGATTGGATTCTGCTCAGCATTGCAATTCCCACCCTGCTGCACTCACTTAAACCCAAAATAACTGATAAAAAATGAAACGTGAGACTTTTTTTCAAGGGAAATTAAAAGGTAGACTGATGGTGTTGAAGCTGAGACCTGCCACAGTGTATGAATTTTATTCATATCAGTGCAGCTGGTAAATGGTTTTAAAGACAATAGTGGAGGGAGGGGAGGAGGGGGAGGGGGGGCACTTTGCATAGCAGATTGAGGTCTGAATGGAAGGAAAGTTGGCACCCATCGGTGCGTGCTGTCTCCTAACAGGGTGTGGCAGGTAGCTCTGTGCACTCAGCAGCACATGCTTTATGGGTCAGTCAGTGATGAAATGTAGCATAAAATCGCCTGGATTCTTGCTTAGTAGATGTTGATGATGATGACAGGACAGCAGCACCAAACAAGCATTACCTGTCATCAGAGGAGGTATCGCCGTGCGTAATAATTATCACTCTCATCGTGGCGTTTCACCTTTGTGTCACTCCATGGCAGCAGGAAATCATAGTCATTAAAAAAAAAACACATTGATCTGTCTCTGTTTTCTGCCTGTTTACTGTAGCATGACAGAGGTAAAGGTCAATTTTTTTTCCAAAATAGAATCAGCCCTGTCTGTTTCTGCTCGATGCGTGAAAATAGTATTGATTAATGGTCATCGCCCCCTTTTCTCCACGCAGAATGATGTAAAGACCCTGTCACTTACTATCACCTTCTCCAAGAATGTGTTCCATCAATCCCCACAGCCTAAACCAGGCAAGCAGTGGCAGGTGGCACATATTTCACCTGCCCAGGCAAAATGGGCCAGTAAGTGGGACAAGGCAGAGAGACAAAAGTGACACATACGAAGGTGACAGCTTTTCACACCTGGGAATAATGGTTTTGATAGGCGTCCTGCTTGTTTCACTGCTGTGGACAGGACGGAGACCAAAAAATGTGTGATAATATACACAATTAGCTCATGGCGCAAAAAAAAGACCCGGGGCCTTCACAAGCCAGGGCAAATCTAAACTCTACCTTTCACTGGGCGGAGGGGGGGGGGCGCCGGCGCCCGGGCCTCGGCGCGACGCTGAGAGAATGTACCGTGTTTTGACACATCAAGGATACAATTATTGGACCCTAAAGCTATGCTTGTCCACACATGCACGCTATCAGTTAGATAGTGAGGAGTAGTGGGAGCAGTGCAGTTAATATCAGCATCACCAGTGGACGACTGTCATCCCTGCCTCATCTGATTCTCCATGTATATCCCACTGAAAAGAATACAAATTACCAACACTGCAATACACACACACACACACATATATCTATATGTCTGTGATGTCCCTGTCTGATGTCAGCTGGTATTACACGTGTGCAGCAACTTCAAAAGTAAATCAGTGTTAATATCACTTTGGATGTCCAATTTATTCTGTCACAATCTTCCTCTCCCTTGTGTTTTGTAAATGAAAAAAAACTGGCTCTTCAACAGAGAAGCCTCTCCAATTCATGTGTCATTATCACACGCCGTACACCTACCGAGTTATTTTTGTTTTTCATCTGACCATGTTGACACGCTCGCCACATTAATATCTCAGAGCGGAAGCTGCAGCGTGACAGAACAGAGGACGAGGGGAGCGTGACGGGACGTTTTTGATCATCTCTATGGTATATTATCTGCATACTGTTCTTGCAGCTTGTCAGCTCAGGACAGAGTTGCGCCGCTCACTTTCTCTGTATAGGGCATCCCTAAGATGTTTCGGTTTATTACCGAGCTCCTCCAGAACGCTTCCTGGCAAACAGCAGCTGTGTCGGCCCTGAAACAGAAAGAAATAGGAAGAAATCAATAAATTTCTGCCTCTAATAAGGTGAGAGGAGGATTAAATATACATGGTAAACCTAACATGTGAAAACTAATGTTGTCCTGAAGCCAGTCAGCAGAAATTACCTAACGCTGAATGAGGAATCAAAATGGCATTATTATTAGTAAATATTAAAATGATTAAAATGACTAGTACAAATTCTTTTTTTGTCCAACATTAGCACAGATTAGCATCTCTGTTTGTATCATCATTTTTAAAGCATGCTCATAACTATCTTGTAACCACTAAATTACACCAACTAAATTTTGTTCTATTTACCAGCAATGAAAGTCATGAATCGTATTTAAATACTAATAACCAGCCACAAAAGTTATGTTTTGGGCTATTGTACAGGTGTTTAATGTTACTTAAACTGGGATCACCCTTTTCATCATCATAAATACAATCCATCAGTAAACTATTAGGTAACTATTGTGTCATTTTCTGTGACAGATTGCTGACTGACTTTTTCTCAGTGATAATCCAGGGACAGTGTCAGTTCCCTGGGTCAGGTGGTAGAGGTCTGAGACATGTTTATGGCAGGTTGGGATTAAGGAGACCGAATCCATAGCAAATGATCATTCTTCCGTCTTTACCTTCTGTAGTTTCATTTATTAGGACAGAGGGTAACCCCTGGTGCAGACCGGGCACACTTCCAGCTCATTCCTGTACGCACTGCCAGAGTGATGCAGTGGCTGGAAGGGTTCTGGGGTTGGGGGTGAAAAGGTACGGCCATCGCGGATGAGTCAGGTCAGGCTATTTAAGTCAATATTGCTCACCTTGTCTGACAGCCACAGTAACACCTGGGTGATCCACGCGGTCAGTGGACAAAGAAGGCGGCGTGTGCGTCTCATCAGCCAGGGATTGAGGGCTTTGGCTGCTGCTGGACGGCTGCAGGGGCAGAGGCGTGTGTCCGAGGGTCCCTGTAGAGCAGGCATTACAATGACTGGCTCAGTGCTGTTGACCTAGCCCCAGGCCACATGTGTCACTGGCAGGGCCATCAATACCACCATGTCATCACATTTGCACTTCAAATACATGAAGCACAACTTGATCGACTCAGTGGCCTTCTCAGCATTTATGTGTAGCCTGAGACCAACTAAATATATATATATGTATTTATAATTTTTACTTTTATTTATTTGATTTCTATGCAGTGGTGGGATTAAATGCATAATTTTACCATATTTTTTCATAATTTCATACCGAAGTTGCAGGAAAGTAATGTGTTTTTCTCTCCATGGTCTATTGTTATGCAAATATTAGCAGTTAGGAGCATGAAGACAAATAGCTGATGGAGCTAATTGTCCACCTGGGTGCCATTAAGCCATTTCAGAAGACAACGATGTAATTAAAAGAACAAGTGTCAGACCTCAGTCGGTGGTTTCCTCTTCTTAGTGACAATTCTTTGCAATATCTTGAGGGGTTATGTTGTGTTTACTGACAGATTCTTATGCACATATAACATTAGGCCTATAAAACATAATGGACATGAAGAACATTCAAGTGGACAGCACATGCATACAAATGTAGATGTTTGTCTCGTGGTGTCCACACCCCATTTTACACACTGTGCAGTGTAGTAATAGCTGCAGTCAGCAGGTTGTGTACACTCTTGTCTGCCCTCCCAGCCCTTGTGTGAGGTCAATTGTCCCACCACTTCCAAGCTTATAAAATGTCCCTTATCAATATTTTAGCACATCAATTGTAACCCTTGGTAAACACATCTCCTGAAAAGTAAATTATCAGTGGACGCAGTCACTGGGGAACGACTGTCTGGGACGCTGTCAATCCTTTCACTCTCTTGTGTTTGCTCATCTCACACACACACACACACACACTGTCAATTCCATCTTTGAGTGGGGGACCAATAGTATTCAGCAAAAGCTCTTGTTGAGGATTTTCCAAACTAAACAATGCCCTGGGCATTTTGTATTCTCAGGAGAACTGTTGGCCAAAGTAAGATATGCTTCAAGTCCCATTCTACAGAACACTGAGCAGTACAGTATGAGTGCTGATGTTTCCATCTGAAGATTCATACATGTATAATCATAATGTCATGTCAGGAATTATTCAACATGGTTAGATCCTCCCATTGTATGTTGGTCTGTAAACAATTACTAATACATCACTATGACCACAGTCAACTTTTATTTTCAGCCACATGTATAAAACAGTGTAGTGTACATGCAAAGATCAGTTTCTCTATATCTTATTTTATATGATTTGTCAAGCTGTGTGTACTGTGCTGTGGATCTGAGTGCATACACATGATTGTGGTTTCTGCAGCCACTGTTGGCTACAAATGATCCGTTTGGAGATGGATACTCGCGCCTGCACCTGTGACAATGTGACAAAGGTCTCCAACACCACAACAGCTGTTGCTACACATAACAACTACACACATCTGTGGGTGTTTATAGCATGTCATCTCATGTAAACCACCATCAGTGGTCACTGTTCCCTTAACTGTGTTGAGATTAGAAACTATGGTCATAATAGACTTTGCAAAGATGGATACATATTGTGTGTGTGTGTGTGTGTGTGTGTGTGAACTAATATTTGTGTATTTTTATGCATGAACAATCGGCCTATTGTTAGAGTTCATTGTGTCAATGCCTGAAACAAGGTGAAGGTACAGTTATGAGGCCAAGCAAAGTGGAGGAAGTTGGGGTAAATGGATTTGCAAAATGTTATATAATATCAGATAGTACACAAAACACAGACTGGCCCGTACGGGATCGAACCCACGACCTTGGCGTTATTAGCACCACGCTCTAACCAACTGAGCTAACCGGCCCTGTTGATGTTTTAATAGCGAGCGCTGTTTCGCATTTCAAACCGACTTTACTGTACAAATCATATTTTTAATCAGCCCATAGCATTACCCAAATGTTTATTATTGTAACTATATCAACAAAAGTCTTAAATTCCAGACCGATAACTAGCTTCTCTGTTGATGAAAAGCCTATTGCTATTTCTTGCCAATATTTAGCCTATCCATTTTTACTCTGCTGGCATATTCCCTTGAGGAAATGTCAAAAAGGCAAACAGTTCCTTGAAACTTTCCTTGCTTTTCTCGTGCCACAGAGCAGAAACAGCATCATCCATCTTACTCTTCTCCACGTTTACGCCACAGAGTGCAGCCGCAGCATGCTGGTAGATAGATGCATTTGCTCAGGCTACCTGTTTCTTCTCATCGCCAGCCCATCTTTATTTAGAAGACATTTAAAGAACATGTCTAAAGAGGAATGAGTGTATAGTTTTCAGTACAAGAATGTAAAGAAAAGCACTGCGACAGCAGCATTTTGTGAAATAAAACAATCAGATAAACATCAGTGCTGCCTGTTTGTACCATAAAGCAGTAATAATATGAGTGCAGCTGATCAGTGGCTGGTGGAAAGACCTGCAGAGCTCCATCACACTGAGATGATCATACTCATCAGAGTGTGAAGTGTCTTCAGGCAGTTAGAGGCTAAGATAGCACGCACAGAGATTACCTTTTAATCTTGGAAAGAGCTTAAAAACACACATTATTATTTCATAGTCCGCTCTTGCCAATCTAAGTGTGCCGGTGCAGATATTAATTTTGTAAATAGTATTGATGTAAAAGATGAAGCAGTTATTATTTAGTGCAACTTGGGGAATATTGTGTACCGCAACCATGAGAAGGAGGAAGAGCTTTCAGGCCAAAAGAAATCCAGGAAATCTAGATGGCAGTTTTTCTCTGTAACAACTAAATTGAATAAAACGACACACACTTGCAGGAATGTAAAAAAAATACAGGGGGAATCAATTTATCAGTAGTGGTGATGTGAAGCCCCAGTCACATCATATCGCACATTACTGGCTTTGCTTAACAAAAAACCTCCACTGCCACAAGCGAGGCATTGCTCATGTCATCTGCAAATCACAAATCGTAGCTCCTGACGCGAACCGCTGCACAGAAGCCAAGTGCCAAAGGGCTCTGGCCAGAGCCAGCATCAGACTTTAAAGTGATTTTGAAACAGCGAGCAAAGGAGGGGCAGAATTTGCCTCAGAGCCTAACATAGACAGAGCTTCAATCTTCAATGGTATGGAAAAAAGAAAGAGAACAAGAAAAAAAAGATAAGAAAGGAGAAGGAACAGTAGCATGGCCAGCTCATCCATCATTTCTTTAAAAGGTCAGGATTTTGTAGGTGGAATTGGGAAGAGCAGCGAATTGCAGATGCACCGAACAGCGGGGTATTTTCCGCTGCCATGACCAGCTAAGGAGAGCTCCTTTAAAACACATCTGCCAGTAAACATTTTGGCCTGACTCTGGGTCATCTCTCCTGTCTGGATGAGACCCAGCAGAGCGTGAAGATGTACCTGCACAAAACCCGGAGACCGACTTAGTCACTTCAGACTTTCCTTTTTAGCCCTTGCACCTCCATTAAAGCTGATTGTAATGATGATACGAGCCGTAGGACGTGGCTATTTCCTGGAAGGCTTGTTTTTTTTCACCTCCTTGTTTTAGTTAGTATTATTTAAATGAAATTCTGCTGTACAATAACATGAGTGTTAATTGACACTGATTTAATAAATGATGTGACACCATAGCACACCACATGATTAAATGAAATGTCATTCCCAATGATATGTAATTATAAAATGATATGTCTCAAAGGTACATTTGGTAAAAATCAGAGGAAATGGGGCAAAGAAATCACCAGTGAGGCCCGTCTGAAGTAAAGCCCATCAGCGGCTAAGTGCCTCTTTACCTCCTTCAACCACTAGAGACGAGGGTGGGGGGTGGGGGGGTTTGAAATGACCTTCTGCCATTATGGACGGGGGGGAGAAACAAACCAAACACATGTCACTCATAAAAAAAGACACACACACACATCCTCACAATGTACTGTACTTACAGAGGAATTCGGTACAGTCAGAAAGCACTTTCTCTTCTCGTCAGAGTGATGAAAAGGTTGCTCTCACAGAGGGGAAAAAAATAAATAAATAGCGAGAGGGACAGATGTGAGCTTGGGTATAAGTCTCTCCATCAGCCTTGTGGATGCTGCTCAGACACCCCTGGGATACACAGAAACATCTGGAAGGAATTGTCAATGGGATTGATACAGTACCTAGAGTAATGAAAAATGAATTTCCCCGCTGCGATATAAACACAAATGACCTGAGCCACGATGCATTTGCTCAGATCTGATTTGATCCCCTCCACACTGTATCCGCGTCTTCCCTGCCGTCCCTCCATTGGACAATTGGAAATAGTCCCTCGAATTGTACGGAGTGTTAGGAAAACCATCGTGCCTGAATTACTTAGCAGCTCCTGATCCTAAACACCTGTTTAAAGGTGTCCTAATATCAGAATTAGAAAAGCAGACGGCACATTATTACCTTCTTATAGAGACATAACAAGCAGTAAAGCGGCCGTACAATCTTTGAACAGCCTGCACGCTCGGCTAGACAAGTAAAAGAGAAGCGATACATTAAACATGAATTGTTGGAAGGACACAGACTACATAAAAGCATGTGGTGACAGGGTCAGAGGCATTGTGCGCGACGTGAGTGGAGGGGACAGATTTTGCAGAGAGTCTTTTAATGTGCGCACTTGTGCTTAACATTGTTTAGAGCTCAGTGATTTGAGATTACTACCACAGGGGGCGGCCCCAGGGCATCTTTATGATGAGCTTTGGAAAATGTCGCTCTTGAAAGTGGCCATCTCTTCTCCTTGTTCCTGCTAGGGGAAAATCTTCCACACTTACAGGAACAAACTTAGACGGAGAAAATGGGATTATTTTGGCACTGATGTGTAAAACATTTCTGACAGAACAGTGACCTCCACCAGCCGCTCTTTGAGGTGTTTTCAGTTGCGGCCTTGAAACTTCTCCACAAATGATTCCTGGGCTAAGAGTCAGGTTCCAACCCGCCAGCCCACCTCCAGGGACCTCTACATTATCTGTCATTAAATGTTTTTAAGTTTGCATAATTGATCTTCTCCAATAAGTCGTCATTGATTTATGGAGGTCTGGGCTCAAGGAGGAACTGGTTAAAAATTCATAAACCTGCTACGTGTCTTCACAATCCATTAGCTGCTCCTGGACCCAGAGTCCTCCCATTGATTGACCTTGTGCAGAGAATCTCATGGACTCTGCATTTTTCCCTCTTTCATTGCACTGTGGGAAGAGTTATGTTTCAGATTTTTTCCCCCCAGATACTGTAGGTCTTCCTTTGATTTTTTATGCTTCTCTGTTGCCGTATGTCTATCTCTCTGTCTCACCCTCCCTCTGTTTCTGTTTCTCCATCTAAACTGAAGCCCTTACTCTGAGACGATGAATAAATAAAGCATGTTCCATAAACAGCTTTCCACTATTATTTAAGCTTCCAGGACCTCGCACTCTGACAGCCTCCTTTCCCTGCCATCAAATTCAAGTGTGTAAATTTTCTAAAAGGCTCTGAATGTTTTATGATGATTTCAGGGAATGATGGAGTAATAGCTGAATAGTGAAGCTATTACTTTTAATATTTATATTGAGTGCTTTGAATCATTAATGTGACAGGATGTAAAATCAGAGCTGCGGGACGTATGTACTTCACAACCACTGCCACTTGGCAAAAAATATTTGTTTTCCAGAGCAGCCCATTCCGAACTGTTGTGTGCTACCCACCGGGGCACAAAGGTGACGCTCTCATCCATGAATTTTAATCTTACATTGAGAACAAGGCAATTCTTGGAAAGCATGAGTACGTCTGAGAGAAATTGCAACAAATCTTTGTTGGGTTATGTTCATAATTCAGAGTCCGGTCAACTTAGCTCTTGGGTTTAGACCTATTTTTGACTAATGTTCACTACAGCAAACACTAAAATGTACAGAAGTGCTAGGAAATGATAAAAAAAATACAGCAAACGCAACACCAGTAATGAAAATGATTGTGTAACCAAATATACTATAAATATATTAGTCCCAGGATTGTGACTTAATACCAAATTGATGGAACAAATTTATTTGCATATTTAATTATTTATGTATTTTCCCTGTTGGTGGGGAAAGCTTTCATCAAATTATGTTTTATTTAAATTCAGTTTTTCACATTAGCTCATTTTTAAGTAAACGATAATAAACGAGATGAGAAAAGTTTGGGGTGACAGAACTGAAGTAGTCATACTGACATTAATTATTAGATAAGTCAGAATTAGTGTCGACACATTTACATTAATATGACTATAACTTTGATTTTTGGCATATATGTAAAACCACAATTTTAATATGCTTTGTCATCACTTTTTATAAAAAAGTGTGCAGTACATGATGTCTGACCATCCAAAGGTTTTGTCATTCTTACATTTTTGAATGTAAACATATTGATTTGTTTTATTTTACACTCAAAACTGAGGTTTAATTTAGATTTTTATAGTTCTGATTCATCTCATTTTTTGTAAGTTAGTGTAGTGTAGTTTTTTTTTTAGTTTTTTGGTCAACATGGGCCTCCATACATTATCAAAGTTTTGCATTGTTTGATTGTTTGTAGTGCAGGTTTACTGACCTCTGCTGTGATATATCAATACATTTAAAAGTGCAGCACACAGATTTTATCTGTCCTCCAGTTCCATAGACGTCTGCATGCAGGAAGGCCTTGATGACATTTAGTGTCAGGTGGCCTTATTCAGACATTACTGGCAGAGGTTGCAGTGTGGGGTCTTCACAGATTTGTAGCCTTGATTTGGGTGTTGTTTTGTCCCTCTGGCACGGTGCGCTTTAGTCTGTGTATCTTGTGCTGTGTGGAGCTTGGCAGTTAAAGGCCAGTTTATTCTTGCGGGTATCAGGCAGCCGTGTCCTGAGGGAGCCAGCTCTTTCATGCACAGTTAGTGCACTTGACTCAGCATGGAGATGCTTTCAGATGGAAAAGCCATGTTTAGAGGACGTCTTATGAGACATTAAAGCACTACTGTTCCATTGTTTTAGCTCTTCCTAAATGTCACTTTCCTCTCCTGAGCCTGCCTTTCACTGCAATGTTGTAGGACACATCACAGAGAAAGGCCTTTTCTGTGCTCCACTGAGGGTCCATTTGAGAAGAGGAGCGGAATGTAAACTCTCCGCTCTGACCATTACTGTCATCCTTATCTGTTTACTCTGTATGCAATATTTATCTAAAGGACAAATCAGGAAAATTATGGCCTCTTTCAAATACCGCTATGTAGTTTGTGCTGCATTTCATCTCATTGTAATTCTTTCATACAGTGTTTGGAATGTTTTCATATAATTTTCTCTTATGTCTGATGGGGTTAATCAGCACAGCACACTTGTTGGCTATTTTTTTTTTCTGTTCAAGAGCCCAGTGGTTAGTTCTGTTTAACTTTCTGTATAAATCTTTTTCTATTCATCTAACATCAGCACTGAATTCTAAAAATAACACACTCAACGCCAAAATAGTTCCATTTGTACTAATCGCAGACAGAAAACAACCTTCACTCTTTGAATTAAAAATACTTTTAGGCTGAATAATACATATATATGAAAATATTACAGCCTGAGTGGAGGCAAAAGGTCTTTTTCTTTTAATAAAATGGAGCCCGTTCTGTTTGTTATGATATGTTTTTGGCCTTGGACCGGCAATGATATCTGTCAGCGTGCTGTTTAATACATTTTCAGACTTAATAGAACCTATCAGCTGAGGCAAATGTATGCAATGACATGCAACACACAGCCAACGGTAGTCTAGCTTTTGTTTGAGAGGGTGGAGAAAGGACAGAATGAGCTGAACTCAATAACTCTCTATGCTTCTTTAAGTTTGTGTTTATCCACTTAGAATAGAGACTGAGTCTGTGGTGGATCAGCTGACCCAATCCTGAGATTCAAATTGAGATTAGGTTTACAGCAAGGGTTGAGATGACCCCGCCTCTGCTCTGTAATGCTGCTGTGAGTGATTCAAATGTAAGAATAATTGAGAAAGAAGCGCTGTGACTGGAACAGATGTTTCATATGGACTCTCTGAGTGGATGTGTGTTTATGTAAAACTGTATCTGTGAGGACTTCGGTTTCATGAGGACAGTGCCGGTCTTAACATGAATAAATTTAAACTTCTAAACTGACCCTAACAGGTCAGTTGTGACAAATAGTAAGCCAGGTAATAAAACAATACAATATGCAATGAATCCCTATAATGTCCATTTGAGGCTGCGGTTTGAGGTGCTGCTGAATTGTTGTATATACATGCTGCATTCCCTTAATGACAAATTTGCCTCTTGCATAAGCACATGACAGGGAGCACAGGAGTAGTGTTGTCGCTTCTTAGCAACAAGGGTTTGAACCTGAGAGAGGCCTGAGAAATGAAGCCAAGACCAACGGGTCAAATATGGTCAAATACGAGATAAGATTCATGAACACAAGCTTTATATTATATATATATTATATATTATTATTATTTTTTTAATAAATTAATACCGGTACATAAGATTTGACATAATAAACGTGTGACCATGAGTGATAGGCCTGTGATCCTTCCAATGGCTGCATCACCTACACACACACACACATGGATGTCTGAAAGTGTCACATACATGAAGCTGAAGGTGACTGCGGTTCTAACAAGAATAGACACTATGAAAACCCCACAGTCATGTTGTAATAGGGGTGTGAGCTGTAACCATGACCAGACTACAAACATGATGTTTCATCTAAACCTAGCCCTGTAATCCAATCCTTAAACCCAACCATGGGATGCTATACACACGTTTAACCAAATAGAGAGTGAACATGTTTTAAAGAAGCAGAGCAAAGGTGAAAAAGACGCAAAAATATAAGTACCTGATGAGACCCGGATCTGCTGGTTTGAAGTCCGGCACGACATTGTTGTTTCCCTATCACCCTCCCATTCTCCTATGGGGGACTTACAAATGCCACTTATAGTCTTTTGTCTAATCCAATATTCCAAACTTCGATCACCTGCTAGGTAATATGGAGAGAGCTAAAAATATCACACCTACCAGTGACTGAGTATTATGAAACACAGCTGACAATTACATCCCGTCCAAAATGTATCTGGCAAAACAAATAATCAGTATATACAGTAAAAAGTCATTTCACAGGCAGACAGGGCTGCAGACAGCAGCTCCATACTCTGTCTCATACCATACACATTCTAAATAGATAGATGGTAAATTCAGCACACTGAGTAATGCATCTCACTGTTGGCTTACAGTCCAAAATCTGTCACATTGTCTCCCGACATAACGCTGCACACCTCTTGCCTTATCTGTCACATCTATTTGCTGTCAACTGGGGCAAGCGTGTACTCAACATGTAGCATGATACGCACTTGTGTTCTCGCAGGAAAGTTTCACTGTTCCATGCCGTCTATCTGTGAGAGTGATAATTGGATAATGAGTAAATAAACAGCTGGAGTCCCTGTGTTTTGACTCTTCAAGGAAGAACGGTTAAATGCACGACTAGAACTGCACAGACACCCAGCTGCAGTTAAACACACACACACACACACACCGTCCTCTCAGACGCTTCCAACACTACTGAGGTAAACTTGTCATAGAGGGAGCAGCTATTTGGGGGCCATCTTGTTGTGTGTGTGTGTGTGTGTGTGTCTCCTTGGCTGAACTGCAGGGAACAATGACAGGAAGGAAGCAGGCTGGAGGTGAGTGAGGTGTGAGAGCCCTAAGAGTGTGTATCCAAACCCTAATTAACTCTGTGCTGCTTCCTCTCTCCCTGGCATCCCTGCCTTCCTGGGGCACATGCCAGTTACAGGGATGGTGTGTGTTTATGCATGTGTGTGTGTGTATGTGTGTGTGTATTTGCAAGCACCATAATATCACTGTCACCACCGTTTGTTCCTGCCTCACACCCACCCCCTGTTCGCCTGGCACGCTTGCCCTCCTGTGTCAGGTTTTGTGAAGCATCTCGAAGCCACCGGATGGAGCATAATTACCCTCTGCTCGCCGTGAACCCGTGTCCCCCAAACAAGAGCTTTCTTAGACTGTATCCATAAACAAACCAGTTCCTCCTCCCCGATGTGCCACCCACTCATTATGGGTGTTCTTCTCACTACAGACCTGGTCAGAGAGTGGCCCTGAGTCTGACAGCAGCTTTTTAATGGCATCTCAACATGGTAAATGTTCCCTAACAATACTGTCTTGTATAGTAGGTTCTGACCCTTTTCTTTAAGCAGGAGAGTCAGCTATAAGTACGACCTGCAACAGGGGTCTGCTGCCGACTCCGAATGTATAAGACTAAAACAAAAATAAGCGGTTTATTTATCCCATGGTGCACCAGCCGGCCAGCCCCTCATTTTTTTGCGAAGCCCATTGCTTTAAGTAGTCTTGTCAGAAGTTGATGCGAGCCATTAAAGGCAGTGATGATGCACAGCGGCGTCCCCCACTCTGACAGCCGCACTGTCGCCGCCAAGCTGCAAAGCTTTAATACATGACTAGGAAGGCGTCCAAAGACCAGAGTAAATAAAGGAGGGAAAAGATGAAATGCGTGCGACAGTGAGGTAGACAGCTGAACAAACGCAATGACTTAGAAAACGGGCCTAACAGCTCACTCTTTCCCTACTCTTTACACAATCAACCATGTAAATTATTGAAATATCATGAAAAATAAATAGTTCAATAAAAAAAAAAGGTTCAGCCAAGGCCCAATTATGCAGTTTAGCTGCATATATCAGTGTTTTTCTCCTTGCCGGTAATGAATGGAATGAAAAAGTCTATTGTTTATGTGGAGATCTAAGAGATCCTACAGTGTCTCAGAGTGTGGAGTGGATCCAAAGTAAAGAGGGCTCAGACCACCACATGACACAGCTAGCTGCCAGCCTGTGTCTCTCCATCCAACAAGGTTATCTAAGAAATCAAATCAGGTGAACTTGACATAGCTCACTTCCAATCTGAGCCAGGGTAGCTGCGGAATGGCGGTGCTATGTTCTTTGAAGCATTAGCTGAATGAGTCGTGTAGAAGGGAGAGTGCAGAGGCTGTGTTAAATGTTCATTGTTTTAAGGGTTTCAGGCTTTATCTCTGTGTTCTCCAGTGGCGCTTCCTCAAAGAGTAATACCCTGGGAGTCCAGGCACTTTGAGCCAGGACTAGCCCTCTTCCTCTGGTCCTTACATGTGATCTCCTTGATTTTAATGAGGCCACATGGACCCCCTGTGATGTACTTTGGAGGATGGGGAGATTCCGCGCTCGCTCTGAGGCCATGATGGCGGTTGAACACTAGTGACCCCTTCTCCCCCACCCCTCATTTCAGCCGGGCCTCTCAGGCGCTTCTAATGTTTTATTAACCAGGTTCACTGGTTCACTCTCTTGCCTGTCAATCATCTATGTGTAGAAAGTGCAGCGTGGCTTCACAATGGGGCCTGCATGTATCACATGTACTGGATCGATAAGAAATCTTCCTGACTTCCTCACAGAGGATGTTGACAACGTGGCTGCACCTGAATATTAAACAGACCTTGGGACTCCTTTTACTACACAATGGCAGCAATTACACAAACGACTAATTAGTCCTGTCATGTGTGCATGACAAAAATCTTAAATCAGTCAACAGCCACGCAGCGTCAGAGCTGTGCTGCTCCTCAGGCTGCTGGAGTTAGCGTGTAAAGGTCGATGTTTGCATGTTTGTGTTAGAGGCCTGAAGAGATGAGAGGATGTTCAAATATAACATCAGCCAGGTTAAAAGATATGCAGGGTATAAATGATTCATTCCTTTGATGATCATATATCTATACATCAACTGCAGCACAATCCAAAGGTGTATATTCATTAATTTTTTATTGAATTTGAGATCATTAGCACCAATTGGAATCCTTTGGGGAAACGTTTCATAGCCTGAAACTTTGCTTAAATTTATCCCTATTTCCACTGCTATCAAGTTACCTAACTAAACTCTAAACTAAGAAAGAAAACTCGTACCGCTACCAATATTTTCAGACTTTGAAAGACAGTGGAATGTTGGTAAAAATTACTTTATACAGCCTGCATTCAATCTGGGTCACGTGATTCTGCAACATTCACAGGTGTCTATAGGTTCCAGCTCTGATTAGCAGCAATGTAAACATAATACACAGTGTCGAAACCTGTAACTCAGATTCAACAAGTAAAAGACACACTAATTTCAGTGTAAATAGGGTTATTTGTCATGAATGTCAAAACTTGTTATTGCCTTTACAGCACAAGCTTCTGCTCCTCTACCGACACAGTGAGCAGCAAGAGGACAATAACGATTGCATTTTTAGATCCATGTTATTCTGTTTACATCACACAAATGTTTTGTGCATGTCTTCTTATGCATTTTTTTGTCTCTGTGGTAACGTTACAGCGCCACTCTTAGGCCTGGCATATGTATTACAGTGTTTTCAGTGGTTTTGCGTGGACACGTGTGGATGCACACATTTATTGAAACAATGCCGTCTTTGCTGGAAAGGCTTTGGAAACGAAAACGTCTCTGTCTCCGTGTGGATGTGGCCTAAATCTGCATTCTTTGGTCTTTGTTAGACCAGTTTTTTTGCCACAATCTAAGAACTTAAGATTTCAACAGTATTGAACTGATCGGAGTGACGTCTGCCAAAAATATCAGCCCGCTGGTGGATTTCAGTATTACAGTACCTTGTTTTATTGAGATGAAAGAGTTCAGTCCTGAAACAGACGGTGAGTGGAACCTCACACCCCACAGGAATGACTAAGTGTTCAGATGCCTGGCATGCATATGATACTGGACAATTTGTTTTAAATATAGCAGTTTGAAGTGCATTTATGGCATGTTGTTTTTCTGCATTGTTGTTCATCTATACTGTTCCCTGAGTGGCAAGTAATTGATGTAAACAATTGTGCGTTGCCACGGGCTTTAACACTGAATGAGGAGCCGGTGAACGTGTCTTTAGTCTAATTTTAGTTTAGCAATAATAACAGTACAGTACAACAGAGTGTAACACAAAGGTTTATCTTCCACAGATAAGAGAGGTGCTTATTATGTCAAGAGAGTTGACGGTTTTAGCTAATTTACCTCCCAGCCTGAGCACGGTGTAATTATTGACAGATTTCAGGTGTTGCCTGTAACACCACTGGCAATCCATCTGTTTTCTCAGCGAATTTCCCTAATTGGAAAACTTAATATTTAACTCTATCTGCCTCTAAGTGCAACAAAATGCACCATGCTAGGAACTCAGCTCTCTAACTAAATTGGATCATAAAAAGGAAAATTGTGATGGAGCATCCGAGCTGCCTGCACATGTGTGTGTGTGTGTGTGTTTGTGTGTTTGCACTGATTGAGCAACATACAGGCTGGCTTTTTGGCAGATGTACAGAATGTCATCTATAATATATGTGTACTCTTTCAGCTATGCACAAAAGCCAGATGTTCTTTCTATCAGCGGGTCCCCGTGCCGTTAACATGTTGGTACACGGCAACAAAAACCAGACAACAACAAACAAGTGTTTTCTGTTACCAACAGCAGCCATTTTGGAACAAATAACAAAAGGACTTTTAGATACTCTCAACAGCAGGAGGCCTAAAACTTGTGTGCCACTGTTTTTGTCTTATTCTCCTAGTTTTTTTTGTCTTTCTTTCCATATCACGTTAATGAGGAAGTTTTTTTGGGGGGAGTGATGCATGTGTGGTTTGCTGGAGTCTCTTGCAGTGTGTGGTTTTGGCAGAGTGACAGAGAGCTCTCCCAGGGCTAAACAAACAGCTGTAGCATATGGGTAGGATGTACAGTGCGGAGGGGATTGGGGGGGGGGGACTTGTGGGAATGTGAAACCTAACCTGTCTGTGTTTAATGACCTGGTCAGTCACGTTCTTGCAAATGCTAGCAGCAGCAGCATCCCCGCTCGGCATTCATTAGGCACAGAGGCCTGAGCCGTGCCCTGCGATGAAAGCCCCGATGTCAGGCCTGAGCTCTGATGCCACGGCGAGGGAGCACGGAGGAGGCAGAGGAGGAGGTGGTGGTGGTGGTGGTGGTGGTGGTAGTGGAGGAGGAGTGGAGGGGGGCTCCTCTGCGAAGACCCACCCCTGGGTATCCATCACACACAGCCATCACTCGGGAGCAGAGTAGACCTGATAAATAAATCAACTTAGAGGCCCAGTGAGGTTTCAGGGTCTATTCCTCTTTATGAGTACAGCAGGATGAGAGATGGAGAGAAGGAAAGAGAAAAAAAAAAAAAAAAACTTTGACTTCTTCACGCCTTGGTCCCAGTAGGCATGACGACCAAAGACACCGACTCTGTGATTCTTTCAAAAATTAAATATATTCACTTATCTGAAAGGCCCAGGCTCAAGATCCTCATCTTTTTCTTTAACATCCCAGATAAAAGTGTGAGGACTTTCCCATTGGCTTTCAATCGGCAGCTCTTTGAAAACTCATACTTAATGATTTGAAGGTCTTTTAGAACTTACTTTGGGACAACAATTTCTGAACTGCTCCTTTTATGTGGAGATGAGTAGAAAAGGCCTGTATGAAAACATCAGGGAGCTTCAAATTACCCCAACTTTAGAAAGAACATTGGTTATTAGGGCCTAATTGAACGCGACTGACTTTACTCCAGCAGAACCTCTTTATTTCTAAACCACTCCCCATCGTTTTATATTTGTGCTGTTATTTATTTATTACAGACAAAAGTAGAAGATATGTCTCGGATTGAGTTTTTATGGCAGCAAGTTTAGAGTTGGGTGGGGTGGGGGGGTGGGGGGTTATGGTTCCACTTTACAATACAGCAGTACATTTTCACAGATTTGAGGTGAAGCAGCAAATCATAGTGTCGACATCCCTTCAAAGCAGAGGTTTATCTTCAGATTAAATACATGAAGATTAAAATTTGTCTCCATCAAAACACTCTAAGGAACAAAACAAAACAAAGATTGTGCTGGGAGGAGGAAGAGGAGGAGGAGGAGGAGGAGGTGTGGAGACAAAAGCACAATCCAGAAATTCCCTGTGCATTCTGTCTCAGTTAGAAAGTTAATGGTTGTGTTTACCTTCTCCCCCTGAATGTTTTCTCTCAAGGCTCTCCTTTAACATACTGTATTTGACTCTAGGAAACATTTCATTCGATCTTATTTTCCTATCGCTTCCTCATTCCGTTTGTTCTCGGCTGCTGTTAAGTTTGCTGCAGTTTGGCAAGTGTTACATAGGCTGAATGGGAGATGTGTCTTTAGGCACATTTCTCCCTGACAGAGGCTGCCGTATGAGAGGGGTGACAGCGTCGGCTGGAAGAGATCTTTCTTCCTTTGTGGCTCAGATAAGTAAGCATGCACAACACCCCTGTGATTAAAATCTCCTTCTGATATTTCTATCAAGATTTCTATTAGGAGACAGACAGGAGGGAAAGAGGCTGCCAAAACAGCACGTAGACAAGACAAGCATATACATCCTGAGAGTGAATCCCAGTCCAAAATAAAAAAACAGAGGGTATTTAAAATATTTAAACCAAACTCGTTGGCTTCTTTTTCTCCCCCCCCTCCTGCTGTTTATTGTTTGTTGATTGCCAGCATCAGAAAACATTTGCGAGCAGGGATTCCAAACCCGGAGCGGTACATCCCGTGCGAAAGCGTGGACGCACGCTGCAGGAGAACAGGAGATATGTGACATGTGAGGGACGGATCCCCACCACGCTGACAGTGCTGCACTTCAGAGCAACAATCACCTGTCAGCTCATGAAGTTTCTGATAATTGTCTTTTCGCCGTACAATTATGTACACGCAGGCCGCAAACAGCAGACGGGTCCCTCTCTGTTTCATATTTTCAGCCATATTGGGAGACAAAAGAGTCATTTACATTTCCTTGGGCGAGTACTCTCTGTCACCCTCACTCTCCCCCCTTCTTTCTCTCATGCTCTCTCTCTCTCTCTCTCAATAACAAAAGCTTATTTAACCCAAGGTTAGATTACAACAGTGAGGTGATTGCCTGGCCCTCTTCCAGCTCCCCATTATCAGAGGGGCCACCACCTAATCTGGAGGAGCAGCCCTTCATTAATGTTTTATTAACAAGCTTGTTACAGTGTAATGCAGGAAAAGGCTCTCCACTGGGGATAGGCTTAATAGGGAGGGCAAGAGTGCGAATAGTGAAGCTGATTACAGGGAAAGGCCAATGAATTGGGCTGAGAGGGGAGCGACGAGGCCAGCCCTTCATCATCATCCTCTACAAAGAGTCATCTCACTAATTAGCTTAATTGCATATTTGGAATGTTAAAGACAACAGGGTTTAATTGAAAGATGCTCACTCCAACCCCCGCAGTGATGATGGTGTAAACAATCCCAGCTACACACACACACGTGGTGGTGTTGCATCAGACATGATGAGGGGTTAGATCACTGAATCATTTAATACAGATGAGAGCAAAACAGACTGTTAAAAGAACAGTGGGTGCACAAGTTACCCATTTACCCAAGACTTCCAGAAGACATAATGTCCCAGTTTGGATTAATAATAATTATTCTATACAGATACAAGCATGTGGAATGGAAGTAGAGATCAAATCTGATTTCTGTGCTGTTGTCCACACTTATTATATTTTAAATAACCCTGTAAAATAATCGTTTGCACAAACTTTAGTTTCTTTAGAAGGACCAAACACTGAAACCACCCAGGATGATGCAGATCGTTATATTTATTTAGTGATGCATAATTCAAAGTACATTTAAATTCGTTAATTATCTTACTTCTGCTGTATTCTCATCACGTGACGACATCTGCCGTCACCAACCCACAGCTTCAGATTCCTCCTGCCTTATAAGCACTTGTTCCTCCCTCCACTCTTCACACTCCCTCTCTCCTGTCTAATTGACTTCATGCCTGTTCATGAAAAGGATCCTGGTTTCCACCTGCTCTGCCTCTATTCACAGTGTAACACCAAATTCTCCTGTGCTCTCACTCTATTAACAGAGATCATGCCCTAGTTCAGCTCCCTGCTATTATTGCAGGAGATGCTAAAATCTCATTTTCAACTCAATTTAACCTGGTCCAGCTCAGGGGGAATGGAAAAGTCCTCTTTCTGACTTAATTATGAACATACAGAGAGCACTGCAAGTCAAGAAACTCTGTCCCTATTAACATTCGGGTTATTGCCGAGCAGCAACAGATTATTTACTTTACATTGGTGTCAATGTTACAGGGCGGAATGTATGTTTTGTGCAGTAGTTAGTTTTAATGTTGTAAACAGATCCCCTTTTTAACCAACTCCTAAAGATTCCTAGTCTTCTTCAACTAGGTGCTCCAATTATACTTAATAATTCAGCGATCTTTACGCAGTTAGTTCAAGTGACCTAGATAGCAGGGCTTTTTAATGAAGTAGTCTCTTGTTTTAGATTCCACTTGCTTGCATTGAGAGAGCCATTACCTGGCTTCACTGTGTCACAGCCAGCCTTCACCCTGACTCCCTGCTATGTAAACTCCCCAATAAATTGAGTGTGGCGGTGCAGCGTCTGAGCCTGTCACACAAGATTGTCACATAATGTCATTCAGTGCTGTAGCAGCTCAGTATAGATATACACGCAGCAGTGCTATGCCACATTCCTATTTTGCGATCTCTGGAAGAATTGAGCTGCTCTTTGATTGGATCATATCATATCCATATGGATATTCATGCACTTTAGCAGACGGCAGGCTTAATTCACCAGCAGCATCCTAAGAGAGAGAGAGAGAGAGGGATCCCGCTAACAGGAGTAAGAGGTGACGTTTACGTGGCATCGTTGAGGAGGTTGTCTGTGGCTGTTGCTTTGAGCTCCCCTCAAGCAGATACACAGATCCTTAGCAGCAACAGTCTGGCTGAGTGTTTAATGGTACACCAATACCAGGTTGAGTGTGATAGCGAGGCTCCTGTCTGCGCTGCTTCCTCCCAGCTATTGAGCACTGTTACGGGGCCATCTGTGACTAAGTGCTGTACAGTTACCCCAGTTTGAGCACGTTACCCCCCAGCACATCTATGATCTTAATGAACCCACAAGCTTTTTACTTTCAATCAATAATTGAACAGCCACTGAAGGAGCTTTTCCACAGCTATTTGAAAGGGGCACAAGGGTGGCTGGGTTTACCCAGCAAGTTTAAAATGCACGTCAGAAAGCTTTGCCAGGCTCAACACGGCTGCTGCTGCTGCTGCTGCTGCTGCCACTGAGGAGGATTCGGAAGCAAGTGTTCTCATGCTTTATTCCGTATGACAGGGTTGTATTTATTTATTTACTTATTTATTTGTATCGAGCATATGCACTAAATCCGTCTTGAGCAGCACGCGACACACAAACACAACAGTGAATGCATGGTCTCAGCCGTTCCTGTCCGATTCCTCATTTTCACCTCATTCGCGCCAACAGGGATGCATCTGACTGCCATTAACAACAGGTCATAGACCAGCGCCGCACTCTACGCGAGCTAACACCTTCAAGCATCTGTCAAGTCAGGCAAGCTGCCTATTAACATCTCACAGTGATTGAAGCTAACGCTGAATTTATAGCTATAAGGTACATTTTACAAGTCATTACAGAAAGACAAGTATTCAAACAGTAATTATCCCATCATCCCATCAGATTCCAAACCGAGGTTTAGATTAGATTACATTAAAGTGTTATAAGTGTTATGTGTATAGTAGGTAACTGAGAATTCGCTGCATAAACCGGACGTTCACTAAATACAGTGAAATGCACACAAAAGAACCAACATACAGAAACACACGTTCAATCAGCTTAAACAACACACAAGAAAATGAAATATATAAATAATACTGCTAATTTTATGATCACTACTTACTGCATGATATATGGATATAACATGATGGAACTATGCTATATTCTATGCACATAATGTTAATGATGAAGGTTCCAAACATGAAGTTGCCAGCTACTGATATAAAATGGTAAACTACCAAGAATAGGTCCAATTTACCTGTGTATGTGTGTTTGCATATTTATTTATTTTTTATTTTATTTATTTATTTATTTTGCTAACATTAGATTAGTTTTTATATGGCTAGTATATCTATTTAGCATTTTACAAATCAGTTAAGTAGGCGTTTGCTAACTGTTTTGGTTTTAAAAATACAATGTTGTGTGTGAATATTGAGCTCTGTGGGCCACCATACACAGCACATCGCTTCCCTGCAGCTCAGAGCTGCTTTTTTTCTCCTCTGAAACACTTAAAGTTAAAACATAAGCTTCAGCCACCTATTTAGTGTGACGTCCTTACTGAAATGAGGCAAGAATTCAGTCACCCCATGGAGTGCTTGTGAAAGTCCCACCATCAGCTGGCAGTAACAGTGTTCTTGGGTTGCTTTTAGTCGGAAGGTTAAGCAGCTGAAAGCAGAGTTTTTCTTCCTGTAGTATTCCCCACAGTGGCAGGGGAATACTAGTGGAAGTATGTCCCCTGGTTCTCTTAGCCCTCTTTATCCTGAGACTTCCACAGAATAGACCTTAAACCACTTTAGCTCTGCTTTATGGTATCATCATTGAGTCACTTGTGACATGTAGATGCACAGGGTGCTAGAGATCTACACAGTCATCCATTATTTATAAATTGTGTGGCAAAGATATAAATGCTGCTATCTCATTGTGGGGGTACTTGGCCTTTCGAACCCTCGCTCACAAACTGCGTCATCTATTCGCCGACTGATGCTGAGCTTTTCATTCTGTGACTGCTCCTGTGGAGGAGAGTATTGCGTCTGCCAGGGGAGCTGGACTAGACTGGACCCCAGCCATTTGTTATGTGCATTTTCATATCTTTTTTTTTTATTATTTTTTTTGCATTATCTTATGAAGACTTGAAGAGTGTAAGTAAACAACTTTCACATCCGCTTGAGGGCAGCCCTAAGAAATGGAGAGAAGCCATGTCCTGCATTCTCCTGGGAACCACAAATCCTTCTCCACACAAACTTCCCCTTAATTAGTTGGACTGTGCGTAATGGGAACACATTAGTATTGTTATGAGGGGGAAAAAGGAGTTTGACTGACAAGGTCCTGCTCTTGACTTTTGTTGAATTAAAAGAGGATAGCTATGGAAGGTTTGGTATATTAAAACGGCTATTTGCATATTTGCGGCTATATTAAAGGGGATTAGCTCCAGCCATGGAAGCACAACAAACAGAAGGAGGAGGACAGCATGGTTTAATATCACAAATGACACCCAGGGAGTTACCCCCTAGCTCCGAGCCTGATTACAGCTTCTTAATTAGGACAGCTTCTCAACTCTCACACATCTCCTTCCCCTGTTCCGCCATGTACGGCAGGAGTTTAGTCCCAGATTCAATATTTATCCTGCACTCCTCTAGTTGTAGCAGGAGTTTTTACTGGGGATAGAGGGGTGAGCTGGGGGTAATATTAATCATGAAATCTGCTCCTTCGTATGCAGGTGCAAACCAATTAGCGGGCTGGCATTTAAAGGACTTTAATGAATATTTCGTCACAGATGAATGCCTGTTGGTGTTGCATTATCGACAGCTGTGCATCAGTCAGCAGGTTGGAGCTTCCTCTGACACCTCATGCTTGCACACCGTGGCAGTAGCAAAGTTGTTACATATTATGTTTAGTAATGGCTCTGCAGCTAGGATGAAGCAACATATGGGAAAATAAATATGCATATGTACTTTAAGTTGGGTGCTCCATATTTGCATTCAGGTCAGCGTCTCTCAGTTTGCTCTTGTTGCTTCGAGTGTATCTGATAGAAACCTAATTTTGTTTATATCACAAGTCGTATGACTTTATGGATTTCTACATGGCAGCTGCTGTCCTCCCTGCACGTACAGTAACAATGTGTATTGAATGACCCAAATCACTATTGATTGTTTACATATTGTACATCAGCATGACAGTGGATAGCTGATTGTTCAGAGTTGGAACTGCTTTGGTAGATCGCAGCGTTGATCAGCTACAGTAGTTGTTACTGCACTGTGGGGTGACTTATAGGTTTCTGTATAATTGTACATGATCTACTCTTTATAGGAAATACTTTTACTTCTAAGTACATTTTACCTTCAACTCAAGTATGGGATCTGAAGGTGTTACTTTATAACAGGTAGGACCCAAATTATTTTAAAAAAAAGTGTAATCTATTAGAATTAACTCAATAACCTAAATACACGTTAAAACCAAATCAACACAAAAAGACTGGAATAACTCAACTAAGAACTAACCAGATAGGGACACATAGAGTTTTCCTGACACTGACTGCAGTTCACCTAGAGGGCGCTAAAGAGGTAGTCCTCTATAAGTAGGGCTGAATGCAGATAAAGGGCTACAATAATTATTTAAACTTGCTTCTAGACAAAAAGCTTATACAGTATTGATAACATATTAGAACTGAATTGTATATATGTATATTTATTTATTTATTTATTTAAAGCAGATTTCGAATGTTGGTGATTGGTCAGTTCAGATTTTGTCATGACATCCTTAGATACATACATCTTTACAGACTCTGCTGGTGCTTTTTGGATTTATGTTAAATCCGAATGGCAGCTGCTTATAATGTGTCTTGCTAAATATATACAAATATAAAAAATCAAAAACAGTGAACAGGACCGACTAAGCCATGACAGAAACTTTTCAGCCGTTGGTTAAACCTGTATGATAATCTTAGATGTTTAATGTTAGATTTCAAATCATAAGCCTGATCTAATAATTGTTACTTTCCGTGTGGAGGAACTGATTTAGTGTCTTCTAGTTTAGCTCCACAACACAATGTGAGTTTTTCTCTTAGTTACACACAGACATTTGGAGAAACTCTGCTTCATGTCTCTACATTGAAGAACTGAACTTTGCCTGCACCTAAGGCCCAGTCTGCCTGACACTATGACCTGTTTATATAAAACAGATGAATGCATTTGTAATAACTCCCTCATATAGAGACTCTCAGAACAGACCTTTATGGAGAGCACTGTATATATCTCAAGTATAAATATTAAAGATTGTGTCCTCCTCACTTTCTGTTGAGGTTCAGATTTATGGAATCACACGGGGGCCGCTGACCTGCAAAGATGCGACTTGAACCACTTTTTTTTCAGCCGCTGCAGAGGCCTGGGGGGGAAGGTGAAAGGTCAACTGTCACAGAAGCCACATAGGATCCTCCTGGGTGAAGATCCTTGAGACTTTTCCCTTAAACCAGGACACCACAGCCAGGTTTCACAGGTCTGCCCCGCAGCTGCCCCGGGGCTTGAATACATCTGTGTGTTTATAGGATGGTGCGGTACCACAAGCCACAAAACCCCCGACCATTTCCCCAGCCAATGCTACACTTGTTGTTAATGTTTTAGCGGGCTTACTGCTTTTCCACAACAATGTATAGTGTATGTTTAAACCCACACTGCTGCCAATGTGTTTGGATTTTGTTGACACTAACTTGAAAATTATACTTCCCGTACCACACACAGATAATCTGTGCTTAATATACATATAGTAATGTAATAAAACAAGCTGTATGTTGCCTAAACTGTAGGCCACACAGTGAGATTTTGCTTATTTGCATGTAATTCAGTGTCTGTAAAGCATATAGTAAGCACTGATTGGGAAGCCACTCAGCCAGAACTAAACTGTGTTTGCTCTATCCACAGTGGAAGAAGAAAAAAAATCATATTAGCAAAAATAAATGTTGGTGGGTTGTTAGAGAATCTGATTATGTGTGTCTCAGGCAAATTGGCGGTAATGAGTCAAGAGACTGCACTCGTTCACATACATTAAAACAGCGATCATTAGGAAATTAGGGCCTAGATTAATCCTGTTAATGACACACTGGTGCTCATGGGAAAAAAGACGGCCCCAGATGTCGGGATGCGGTGCCGTGATGAAGCATCAACTGCGTGCGATGGATCCTGCTCCTGCTTCCTCTCTCTCTCTCTCTCTCTCTCTCTCTCTCTTTGCCTGACGGTAACGCAGGGCTGCTCCTGCACTGCGCCGCCACTTGAAATGCAAACGAGGGGGGCCTCAGCCGACTGCTAATGAGAGCAGATCCCAGTGATAAGGAGCGGGAGAGAGAAGGAGGAAAAAAAGGGGGGAGAAAGGAAAGTGAATAAATTAAAAAAAAAAAGGAACGATCTGAACTGAGGATAAGACGCAGCAGCAGGAACTCTGATGTCCCCAATTAGGAGGGATGTCACCCCCTGTCTGGGCCGTAGTAATAAAGCCCTCACTCTGTATTCGGAATCACATGGCTCCAACACTGTTAACATTCTAATATCTTGGGCGTGCGTGGTAACATTAATTACTTGGCCATTTGGATGGCTCCTGAATCTCCTTAATGTTTGCTTCCAAATGGAAATCTGAGCTCAGGCTTAGGAGTGTTACATTAGAAAATAATAAGTAATATTTACCCAACCAGCAAGCAGTCACGCCTGCTCCGCAACTGGTTCAATTTCTCCTATTGACTGTTTGGATATACTGTTCTCCTATACAAAGACAATTATTCTGTGAATTTTAACAAGAATTTGATCCCTGGAAATGGTGTCTTTTTCTCCACTTTTTTGCTCCTCTTGCATGTAAAGCCTGCTGTTTGAGAGAGGCCGTGCCACATTTAGATTTAATTACAGGTGTTTGAAATCTATGCAAATCTCCCCCAATCTATTCCTATCAGGCGAGTCCAACAATTGAAAGGGGAATCTTCCCAAACATCTCCAGCTACTATTAAAATTCATGGTCACCTTGAAAGGCTGCGCCTGAGAATCCTATCAGTCGTCTCTCTCCTCCCGACAAACAAACACTCTTGTTCTTTAGTTGCTACAGTATATATATCTATATAGATATATAGATATATATACCACACCAGATAAGGAATTGGCGGAGGAATGAACATGCTTCAGACTGTGACTCCAAATGGTCAACTTTCATCTGGCAAGGAGCCGTGTCTACTGTATTGTTTTCAAAGTGTAGTGAACCCAAAAGAGAAAGGGTAAAGCCATTTTGGTGTGTGTATACAGCAGAAATGTGTTCTTTGGGGTGGCAATATAAGAAGAACCCTGGATAAAGGAGAAAAAAAAAGATTACAATTTTCCCCCCATGTTGTGGTGGCAGAGCTGCCAGCGAGAGGCTGAGAAGAGCAGCGAATGTAATGGTTGTATTACTGCACTCGGCGATGCATTATTAATGCAAACGTGATCAAGGCAGGTGGACAAGCCCAGGAGAGATAGCGCTGCTTAATGAACAGCCCCCTCTCTCTCTCAGCAGAACAAGGCCTGGCAGCTGTTAGTGTTGCACTGTGAGGTGTGAGCTGCTGTACCTTTGTGGTTAAGGTAGCCCCCTATTTAATTAACAAATAATCTGCAGCCGCTCCTAATTGACTCTGTTCATAGAGCCGGTGCATGTGTCAGCGCCGTGGTCGTGCTCACCTGCATTTTAAATGGAAACCTAAACGGATGTTTTCTGCCATTCATCATTTGTTTTGATTTAAAAACAAATCCGATTGTACACAGTGGAGTAAATTATCTCGCCTGTCTTTGTGAAAACTTTTCAAAATAAAAGCATTTACCACAACAAAAGGGAGTTTACTCAGCTTCACTGGTTGGGCCTCAGCAACAGTGTGTATACAAATGTATGTCACTGAGGCCACCAGTATACCCTACAAAACCCTACAACTGAGACCTCTGTGTGTTTATCTAAAGACATTATGACACACTAATGGATCAACACATAAGTAAATATCTGTAAAACTATAAAAACAGAGCGCTAATATGCTTCATTTTTAAAGGAGCGCATGCATGTAGCATGAACATCTGATCATTTAGAAGCTGTTGAATTCACACGGCCCGTAGGAATATTGATGATGTGCGTCATAAGGATTGTTTTTATTGAGAATAACATCAATTTGACTTTTATTTTTTTTATTTTTTTTGGAGCACTGCACATGATCCTGTCAAGGCATTAGCTTCATCAGTGCATGTTTTTAAGTCACATACTGCCCCCTAGTGTGGATGTGAAGTATTGCAATGCATGACCTCCTCCTGTGGGAGAGCCTGCTGTATTTGTGGGTGCAACGAGGTAAGAGTGCAGTGAAAAAGAGAATGTGTCCAAAAGTGTTTTCTGGATGTGTGTGTGTGTTTGTGGGACAGCTTCTTATTAATGACACATTTTCACACACCTTTCAGTGCAGTTAAACACAGCAAAGGTTGGACTGTGTCTTCATGAAGGTCAGGGTCAGGGTCAGGGTCAGGGTCAGGGTTGTACCCACGTTTTGTGTTATGTTAGCCTAAGAATCTGCAGAATTGGGAAGAAGTGGAACAGTGAAAATTCCACACTGGTGTGTTGTTCCACATGTGTACATTTACAGCAGTGATGTGATGTATTCCTTTATAGTCAACCCCAAGGTGATGCCAGCCGGTTCCAAGCAGGTGAACATCCCCCCACCCCGATCCTTGGACCCCATGCTGCTTTGCAGGAGACCCCAGCCCTGCAAATGGCCTACAGGGCCTTGCAGTAAAATGGAGCACAGACGTACACACACACACAGCCAATGAACACTTTAATAAGCAGCTCAGACACTGTTTCACAACAGGCTCTCATTGCTGATGAGGGCCCAGCAGCAGTAATATAAAAACTAAAAAAAAATATGGACGGGCGGGTACAAGATGGTCACATTTGTACAGGTGTACAGATGAGACACACACACACACTCATTGATTTAGCCATGTTCAGCTCTTCAGGCCAGGGTTAATGGAATACTTACAGATGTAGTGTGTCTGAGGCTGAGGAAAAGATTGAGGTGGAGGTGGGATTTGGGGTCGCAGTGGCGCTCTCCGCCTCGGTGAAGCCCCCGCTAACCGTCAGAGCGCATCCCTTCGTCAGGCTGGATTAAGAGCATGTCAGGCTAGACGGAGCGGATAGCCGGGTTTATATATCACACAGGACGGACACACCACGGTGACAACGACACATACATCCTGCCCTTTTACAAAGGATTTTGTCACAGAACAGTTATTTATGAGTCCGGATAGGGACAGACATATGGGCAAATTATTCCAGGATTATATAGATGATGCTTGAAAGCCATCAGTGTTATGAATTTGAATGAGATGATAATATTTTTTTGGATGTGATGGGACATTATTTTATAGAGTGGGGGGAGATAGAGCAGTAATATGTTACAGCTGTTAGTTCTGACATGCAGGATTTGTAGTGTGGAGTGATTCAGTGCCTGTGCTCGCTTCTAAAACAGGCAAAAGAAACCCCCACATTTGTCCATATGTAATGAATGGTGGAGACTCAAACTGTCAGTGTTTAGCACTTGTTTAGATTTGATGAGCTCTGAAGTCATCCCAAAAAAAAAAAACCAAGGTAAACCTAACCAAGCGCCTGTAATACCAATGCGAGCCAAGGGTACAATTGTATCTCAGAACGACTTGTCATTATATTTCAGCCAAGCAAAAATAAACATTTGGATACTGTGAAGCCAAGAATTGATTGTGGCTTTGGGGAGGGTAACATTGTAGCCCATGTAGCTTTGCCTCAGGCTGAAGCTTACCAGTGCTTTTATACATACTTTATTCCTACCTGTTCTCTCTCCATGTCTTGGACCTGTATGATAGTATCTGCTTCAATTCCCCAGTCTGAGCAATCTGTTTGAATCCACAAGGTTGTGAATAAAACAAACCTGCTCTCCTGCTCAGCTTAGTGTATAATGCAGGACCTCGCCATTGGTCATGAATTGACAAAGTCCACATAGAGCTATATCCCGCACCCTTACCTGCTGGAAATAGCCATACAGCAGATACGGTGCTATCAAGCAACAAGGTGGGAGGAATTGCACGAGCGCACGGCAAATTCTTGTAGAGTATAGTGAAGGGAGAAAAAAAAAAACAAAAAGCGTGTTGTTGTAGATGAGCAGAAAATGGGACATTATGTTTGGAGGGAGTGGACTCCTCTGAGTTCTTCACCCCCCCCACCCACCACCCCACCCTCAAGATTTGCAGTTCAAGGTGCGGAGTGTGGACACTGGACAGCAGTCCAGGCGTGCTAACAAAGCCACAGCCACCAGCCTGGTCTCAGGGAAGCACTGAGCCTGAATATTTCATGGCTCCTCCAAGCACAAAAAGACTGCAAAACTGACCCAGCTCATTTGGAGCTGTGTGCTGTGGTAAGGTCAAGACCTGAAAACAAACAATAAAAGGCATCAAACATGCATATATATAATGCAATATAATGTCATTTCTTTGTTTTGCATGTTGCTTTTCTCTGTAGGTGGAGATTTACAGCTTAAGACATCATGTATTTTTTCCTATTCTCTCCAGATTTGCTTCATTAGATTGATGTTTTTTTACTTGTAAATTCACAAAGTTGCTCTTGATGAGGTGGGTGTAAAACAACACAAAGGAGAAAAACAATGAGGTGGTTTAATACCCTACAGACCCTAAAGGGAGGCGTTTAGCTCCTTGTGACTTTGTGTGCAAAGCAACCCCAAACTCCCTGCGCTGGCGCACGGCAGTGAACACAACAGCAAGCAAAGAAACTCAAGGGCTGTCTCTGACAAAAGGGAGCAGGATAGCGGTGTGTGAAACCCTTCGTGTACCTCTTCTCCTATTCCCTCCCTAATCAATATCAAAAGCAACAAAAAAAAAAAAAAACGCAGGCGTGAGGAAGACACACAAAAACACACGCCAAAGCAAACAAATGCCTGTTCAGTGGGGGGAGAGAATTAGAGCACGGCGCCATCTCCTCATCTTTACCTGTCATTATCTGCTTTAGCTCTTAATGAGTGCTCCTCTACACTTGGTCACATCACATTTGTTTTATACAAGTCCCTTTGAACAGCTGAGAGATATTGAGCCTGCTTTGATCATGGAATCCGTCTGAATTTCAAATCAGATATGAACCTCCTCCACCCCCCCCCACCCCCTCACCCATATCTCCAGCTAGGTCGTCTCCACGTTTTTCAGTCACTATTTTGTTTGTTTATACAGCAGCAAAGGGGGGGGGGGGTGAAATAAAAAGAAAGAAATCAAAAAAAAAAGTGAAGATGTGGGAGCTAGGAGCATGTGGGCTGTATAAATTTTTGTTATTATTAATTAATGTTTATGAATTTAACAGAGAAATAATAAAAGAGAAAACACTGCCACAAGATGCTGCCTACTTTCTTTTTTTTTAATATATTTTGTGTTTTTTGAAGGCAGCTGTCTTCTAATGATGACCCTTGGCATGCTGCGGCACCTGGGACCTCCCCTAGCATGAGGGGAGGCTGATGAAAATTAGCCCATTCACATTTCAAACAGAATTTGGCCTGGCCCCTGATCACAGTGTCGGGGCCCCCACCCCACTGCCCCCCCCCCCCCTCACGGTCCTGCAGAGAGAGAGAACATGCACCACCAGAAAAAAAAAAGATCTCCACCCAGGCCAGAGCCTCTCTCCCCTGGCGATCATTGCAGGAACACATGGTGACATGACTGTGGGACTACGAGGGGTCTGGATGTACTCCGGCTGTTATTCCCTGTTAAAAGATTTAAACCATTGGGGTATGATAGGTCCCTTTGATGTTTGCTAAGCACAGAGCTAGGGAACAAGGAAGAAGGAGAGAGAGAGGGGGGGGGGGTGTGGGGTGAGGTATGCTGGTTGATGGTAGCCGTGATGCAGGGCAGAGGCTTGTTACTAGAAGGCAATCATCTTTGTGGAGCCACACCAGAGGAGGGAATAGATGCGTCGAATCTCTGTGTTTCAGCGCAGCCACACCGACAAAAGGGAAGATAAAAGGCAGGGGTTGAAGCCGGGGCCAAGACCCACTGTGAAGCCAAGATTACTGCCAGCACAAAGTTTTGGCACTTCTACCACTCCAGCAACTTTTTACGTTCCTAATTGCCCCAATTTGGCTCTTCTACAGGAGGGTGGAAGGTGGGAGGGGTAGCAGACACCATCACACACACAATGGAAATATTTCCAAAGTGCAGCAAATTTCCCCTTCTTTGTATTACATTAATTCAGTTAAGACACTTTAAAAGGGTCTGAACGTAGGAATCTCATTAACAGTGGTGCCTTCTACTCCCTCTACAATTTTGTATGGTGCTATGTGGTTTGTTGCACTATAGCATGTAGCATTTCATTAGACTGTTCAGCGAAAGGCCAATCCGCAAAGCTATATGCACAGATAGCACTCCTGCCTTTATTCACCCTCAGCTCTTAAGCTCGTTCCACACTCGTGTGGATGAATGTCTGGAATAATACGTCCCGTCTCCCGGTGTTGAAATTTGCACGTCGAGCCACTGTGATCAATACTGGGATTCATTTCTTAATACGCAGCATCGCCACCTTTTGGACAGACACTCTGCTCTCCATTCATCGTTAGGTAGCCTATGACAATAATACATAGATTTATGTCATGACTCACATTAGCTAACTATCATGCAGTCATAGCTTAGCAGGTTAGCTGATGCTTATTTTTATTTTTTTTTTAGATACTTTAATAATCCCAGAGGGAAATTGCTTAAGGCTGCTGCCAAGCAGTGTCATACTATGACCAGCAAGGCACGCCACACCAGTGAGTACACTGGAGGCAGTGCGGGATGACTTAGGGAGGAGTTGGGAGTTGGGATCGAACCGCCTACCTTCCCTGCTATACCACTGAGCCACTGCTGCCCTAGCTACAATGTTCAGATATGGTGCAGGTTACTTAGCAGCATTAGATGCAAATAGTAGGCTAGACTGATGGGTTGGTTATGCTAGCTCTTTATCTTATAGTCTAGATCCACCATGACTGCAGGACATCAGGATCACACACATATAGTAACTTCTAGTAATCTTTAGTACACTCAATTCTCTCCTGACTTTATCTTAATTTTAATGTCATATAGCTGTTTTCATTAAAACATTGTGCAAACCAAACATTGAAAAAGACAGAAACAACAAAAACCATGGCCCATATCTATTCACTGCTGTTATTATGTGTGACTAACCAAGTTAGCCGCACATCCACTACAGTGGATGATGACACAGTCAGGTAACTGAAAGAGGAGCAGTCCCACCTGCAGTGCTGGAAAAAAAAGCTTACAGTTCAAGGTGGTGGAAGATTGGCATTTGATTAATCCTATTTTATCCTCTGACATTTGTCATCTCTCCAGAAGTTGTAGTGAATTTTAAAGCTACATGTTTTATGTATATGATCATTTAAAGTTATTTTTTTTAAATGTGTAATTAGCTAATTAAAATAACTATCCTAGTTCAAAAATGAATGAGCAGAACTTTTATCCCATAATGAATTGTTGTGCATAATTATGGAAGCCTTACACTTGTCCTGTGTGTGTGTGTGTGCTGCGTCCCCTCTGCATGCATGCATGCTGCAGTGTTTGGGAGACAGATGGAAGACAAGTCTCAGCAAAGGGAATACTAAAGATCTGAAAGCGTTTTAGAAACAATTAAAATCTTTGATGGTTTAATCTGTTCACATCAAAAGCAACAATCCCTCTGTTTGATTTTCTTTTGATGACACGCTATAAAACTGATTGAGCCAACTGTGAGCAAACACTGATGTAAACCACAGGCTGCGAGGAGAAGAGACACACAGTGTTACCACCACTGCCGATCATCTGACGCAGGATGCAGCGTATTTATGCTGAAAAGTAGTTCATCTGTTTTCAGGTAAAATCTCAGCTTAACATGCAAATGAAGCCAATTAATGATTGGAGGGCATGTGTTTGATTTGTCTAATCTTTTTGGTTAAATGTTTGGCTCTGGGGAAGTGGAGGAAGATTTTTTTTTCTTTTTTTATAATGCACAACATCAGAGGACAAAAGTCTCATCAAACTGCCTAAGAAGCATTATTCTGACCTATTTCAATGCTGTCTCTGTGCGTGTTCATTAGACAGTTAATCACAGGAGGGAGTACTTGATAGTGGAAGGGATTAGTGGAGTCAGGGAGGCTTTTTGACTTTCTGACAGTGTTCCACTGGGTCACTCTTCCTCCTGAAACTCAGCTTCCCTTCCCTTCATCCCCACCCACCCACGCCAGACGCTCTCACAGTCTGACATTCTCCAGGAAAGAGGAATTAATTTGCTTGTCTTTAAATTAACAGGCAGATCTGAGCAGCTTCCCAAACCAACAACACATTGTTGATGGGCTAATAATGCATGTCAGGTTTTTTTTTTTTTGTGTTATCAATTTTTTTTCTTACAGTAAAAAAAAAACATCAAGTCAAAAGTGTTTTCACAGCTATTGTTTGGAGGCCCTACTTTTCATAAAACATTTCTTTTCTTTTCTAATTTACGCGTCCTTTAGTGGAAGTCAAATCACATCCCCGCCTGCTCGCCTGCCTGCGTCTGGTGACCTCACACTACTGAGATTTGCACTTGTGCGTCGCATGCGGTATGTTTACATTTGTCTAAAAGCAGTGTAAATTGAATTCTGTTGTATGTTCCCGACAGTGACTACAAGTGTAAAGTGGCGTGTACAGAGTTGTACATACCGCTCCTCTGGGGGGTGGGCCCATCCCTCCCTCATTGTTCCATCAAGGCTCGGGATGATGTGCTCTGAGAGCAGGAGAGGGGAAAAAATAATCAATAACTCACATGGCATCCTGCATCCAGGAAGGTTGTGCTGTAAATTAACTTGACAATGGAGGATGAAAAAGGAGGGAGAGCTCCTCTGGATATCTGTTTGTCTGCTCTCGGATGCGGGTGGGGAGAGAAGTACCAAACGGGGAGCAATTGAATGCAAAGTGCTCGTTTTCTCTCGCCGACTTTTCTGCAAGCGAAGCCTACCCCCCCACCACCCCGACCCCTTGAGGCGAGACCAGCAGAAACCTGCACCAGATCAGAAGGTGACATATCAAAAACCATGTCACAAAAAAGGCAGTAATGGTTGCCAAAGATGTGGCAGCAGTTCTAGTTTTCCACTGGGCTCCTTGTATTGCTCCCCTGTCTGTTGGGGTTGTATGGTTATCAGAGGGGAACGCACACACACACTCTCTCAGGCCTGCCGTGTAGAAGCGGGATTTGATCTTGATGGCTTTGTGACAGTTTGGGATGAGGGATAGCGGTTAGTGCTGAACAAGAGACTCTGAGCTGATCAATGGGACTTTTCAGACAGGCCTCTGTGCAGAGAAGTTATGGGATGGTACCTCTGCGCCGCTCGCAAAGCTCCCTTTTCCATTTCTCACTCCATAATAACCATTCTTCTCCTTTTCTTCACTTCCTGAAAGCACAGGATGACAACATACACACGCAGCAAACGGCCTGCTGTCCACATGCAATATGCTGTTCAACAATACGTTCTTTAAAAGAATCTTACAGCTTTGATGGGAGATTAGGCAGTTTAAATGACAAAAAGCTGTTATTTCAGTCATATTATTTTATCTGTAATGTTGTCTTAGGAAAAGAGGTCAGTTGTACCAGCTTAAGTAGTAGCTGGTCTACAGTTATACTGAAACTCTGTTGAATACAATGGTTAACTAACTTTTTTGTGGATTTGATTGGTTTAATACCCTACTTGATTATTGATATGTCTGTTGTTTTCTCCGGTGCTCCGGCGTCCTCCCACATTCTAAAGACGTTTGGTGACTCTAAATTGCCTGTAGGTGTGAGTGTGGTTGTTTGACTGGACTGGTGATCTGTCCAGGGTGTACCCTGCCTCTCACCTGTAGATAGCTGGGATAGGCCCCAGCCCCCTGTGACCCTGCACTGCAGGACGAAGCAGGTTAATAGATAATGGATGGATGTGTCTGTTGTCTGTTGCCACATTTTCCCTTTCAGTTTCAGGTAACAGTTCAGCATCATCAATCAGATTAGTGTTGTTGTTATTGTTGTTGTGTTTCTGTTTTGTTGTTGTCTAAAATGTACTACCTGAGTTTGGATGAACCAGTCACAGAAGTTCTTCCATCTTTGTTTTACACATTTAGGATAGGGAAGTAGTACTTTAATTACAGACTTTGAGGCTAATGTTAGCTTAAGCAGCTAAAGTGCAGGAGCTGTAAGTGCTGTCCATGTGTGCAGTTTTGCCTCATTGCAGAAAGTCACAGACAACATACTGGTTTCAAAAGTGTCTTTTTAAAGGCTTGTAACATCTGTCTGGCACTCTGTGCCTTGAACCCGCCTGTCACTGTGACAACTCTTCTCCATTTTCATATTGCCATTTTCACAATGTCCTTTTCTGATCATGATAACCAAAGATGTCAAGTGTTGCTCAAGACTTGGATTGTGCAGCAAGACAGGTCTAATCCTCAATAAGTGAGACAATAGGTCTCCTAATAATTCTGTCCAACACTAGCCTCCCGTACCAAGTGACATTTTAGTCGTCAGAAGTTCTTTGAATCACAGTGAGGTTAGTTTTCCACAGTAGGGTCACAAGCTTGCTCCAAGTCCGAAGAGATGAGGTGCTCTTAAAGGTCCCTCCTACTCCTTCACAGACTCTAATCAAAGTGTTGCAGACAGAGCTACAGATGAATGAACAGAGGCACCCAACTGCTGCGCCCTGATGGCGGGTCCCGGAGGTGAATTGTCACCAAAAGAGGAAAGACGTTAAGGATCAAATGCCAGCAACCATGTGAAATCAAAGGCAAAGCCATACAGCAAGGCACCTTTTACCATTCAGAGGCAGCTGTAGAGGAAGTTTCATTATGGATGTAATGGAGAGCTGGCCAAGGTCAGAAAGCAATCATCATCCTGACACCTCGCCCAGCAGGCAGCGCTGCTCTGTAGTAACAACAACTGGGGATAGAGGCCAAAGGCAGTGTCACAGGCCACGCCTCCATCCATAACAGTGCAAAGCACCTGTAAGAGAGCCTCCTCATAGCAGAAAATAGAGCCTGTCAGCACGCAAAATTCTAGGGCTTCATGTCACAGACCGTAGTCCGGTGAGTGATGCCGAGTGTGGATACGTGTTGACTTGGCTGGAGAAACTGTGAGTGAAGAATATGTGTCTTTTATATTGAAGCTCAGCATATGGCAAGGCCCGTGGTGGCGTAAGGTAGAGACAGGAGGCAGAGGAGTGCCAGGCTCATCCCAGGCATGAGCTGCCAATCCCTGTAGAGGAGCCCTGTAATTAGCAAGGCTAATGAAGAATAGGGCTGAGACTAATGTCCCCGCTGACCTCTTAGCCCTGTTGGCAGGTTGAGAGGGTGGACTTCAACAGAGCAGAACATGATACTATGCTATAGCCATTAACCCTGACCCAGCACTCCCCCTCAGGCTTACATCTGGTGCAGGACTGGACCGGTACCAAGTCTCAGTGGGCAGCAAGACTGAATACCTGGGTCCACAGGTAATGAATTGTCAGACCGGCCCTATTATCTCTCATATACTCCCAATTCGCTAAGTCTAGATTCAACCTTTAGAAGCCGGTGTGTTATTACCAGGTTGTACTTCTCATGCTGGAGCTATTGACTTTAAAATGCAATTCAAAAGTGCTTCTGAAGAGTCCTCGGGAGTCCTGGTTTTAAGTCGGCACACTGTGGATATTCCATCATTATAAAAAGTGTTGTTGTCTGTTTTGCACAGCATGGGTCCTCACACTGTGATTATATACCGGAGGAAGACACCTGTCACACGGAGCTGTTACTAGCTGTTACTAGCTGTCATGGCTTCCTACAGATTGGTTGCTGCTCATATGAATGTGTAGAAAAACATGACAAATCTGGAAGCATATCATTTTTGTCTTTGAGTATCCCAAAATCCCAATTTCAGAAACAAAATGTTACATACTAAAGAGGCAAAAGATTTTCACTTACAGGGCTTTAGAACCATTCCAAGTATTTTTGTTGAAGATGTTTTTTTTTATTGCTGCTAGGTGCTTGTGATGAGAGACAGGAGGTCTGAGATGCCTGTCCTGCAGTATATATCTGCATTAAATTAGCTGCGATGACACATTTGAACGGCAACAAAGCAACATGACTGTCACCACTCACCATTATAAATAACAGCTCCACTGATATGTGTCAAGCTTTACATGTAAAAAGGGGGAAATATACATCAAACAATGCAAAATAATGGACATTCCTGTAGAAAGCACTGATGGCCATTATCACAAATCAGCAAACAGTCCATCAAAAAATGTTCAGCTTGCTTTGTGCAAGTATTGTTTTAGCAATGTTGACCTGTCATTGTTTTCACCACAACTAATGCACGTATAGTTCCTACAGATTCTTGTTGATCTGTGATGATCAATGATCCATCATATTTGGATGGACTACCATGAAATTGCTACAGTAGCCTTAGCTGAACATGTTCATGTCCCCAACAGGAAGGATTATAACTGCTCAAGTCATTCTCTTACTCTTTATCAAGCATAAAACCTAGCTTTTCAATGCTAGCAGGCTAACATGCTACTAGATTTACTTCTTACATTAGCATGCTGCCATACTACCCTGCTAACAGTTTACCGTTTGCCATCTTAGTTTAGCATGTTGGTGCGTTGTCATCAAGTTAACTATACTTGTCATGTTTGTTCAGCATGTTGCTATGCTAACATGCTAAGATTTAGAAGATATAATGTGAATGTTTGCATTCTATTAGCATGTTGGCATATACCATACCAGCACAATTCATTGATTTACTATGTGTGCTGTCTTAATTAAGTGTGATGTAAATCTAAAAAGTGTTTACACGTGCAGAGAGTTAGCTGGAATAGTGTCCAATGTGTTTGCCTTAATTTTTCATCTCTTATGTGCTAACAGCATGCTAACATTATCAGTGCAAGCATGCTAGCTCAATGTCTCCTAGAGCTTAATCTTGTTAGCAGCTCACAAAACCAAAAGAAGCAAATATTGTCTTATGAGACATAAAAGTTCCTGGTTTATTTAATTTATTGTTATTAACACAATAGCATCATTTTTGTCAGCACAGGTTCTCCATATAATGTTTCATTGTAAGCTATTGTATAAGCCTATTAAAGTTGTTCCACATGCTACATAAATATAACAGCTACTGTGTGGGGTCTTCAACACAGTAGCATTGTGTGTAATAAAGAAATGTTGGCTGGATCATGAAATAAAATAGCCTTTTAAAATATATATAGAGTGGGGAATGTGAAAGGAAGTGTGAAAAAACACGCTAGCTTTATATGTACGTCTGTTTGATTAGATCAAGTTGAGGAAAAGGACAGATAAATATTGTATAAATGAATGTATTGTGTAATGTGAGCAATCAAATTAATTAAGGGGTCCACAGCTGTTGGAGGCGAATAAGGCCATGAATTTTTCAGTGCTACCACTTCTCCCTAAGATTTTACAATAAATATTTCTGGAGGTCTTGGATGAATTTTTCATGGCTGAGTGGGGGAGATGAAAGGCGAAAGAGGGATCCAGGGGACGGGAGCTCTGTGCTGCTGCTGACACACCACAGTGAGGTGCATCGCCTCCAATCTTTATCAATGAAATCCAACCGGCGCTATTGCTTTAATTACCCCTGCTTTGTCAAGCACTCCAGTATCAATAAAGAAAAGGCTGGGCCATGCGGTGGGTTTAAGGAGGAGTGGAGGGGTTGATAGCATGAGTTCAGCTTGTTTTTATTCCCTCCCATTTTTTAAAGGGAGGAAATGATGTAACCGTGGATCAAACCGACAAATCAAGACCACCTGCCAGCGCAATACAACTGCAACCTGAGCATTGTTCAGCAGCTTCCTTTCTGGTCATTTTTAAAGCTCAGCGGTGCAGAGGTGTCAGGAAGGGGAGCAGCACCTTTAATTCAAGGTTGTATCATTTTTTATTGATGACATCCTTGCAGGAGACAAATCAATAAGGCATCAAAGTGCTATATATATAGTATATCACTGTACTCTATATACCATGAACGAGGAAGAGATGCCATTGATTTGCATGCTGTTGTCTAGGCATGAGATATGGGCTTGGATAAATAAATCAGGACTGGGTATACCACGTGTGTGTGTGTGTGTGTGTGTGTGTTTTCCCCTGATTTTGTATTCAGGGAGGATCCAGAGGTAACTAATTCAGGGGAGACATCTGTTTGGTGGGCAATACACCAGCAATATTCCACCTGGAATAGCATCCATAAACAGCTTCCCTCCACTGGTGTTTTTTTTCCTCTGGTAACGCAAACAAGGGGAACAGAGAGCAGAGGTGGTGTGGGTGATGCAGGTTATAGGCTTTATGATGGCTTTAACTCAAAGGTTTTCAGCAGCTGTTTATAGAAGCATTGGGAGGTTGGTGTACTGACATACAGTATAGCTGGAGACAGAGATATTTGTGGAAGATGTAACATTTGGTTGGTCTTTCCTGGTAAAATGACCGGTGTTCATGTATCTGGTGCCCCCTGTAGTCCTGTGAATATAGTGCATGTCAGATGTGTTGTTTTGGGCAGAAGTCGTCACCATGGTAGCGAAGGAAATGCAGAGATGTTCTTAGATGTGACACATGTTTAGTGTTGTAGCTGAGCCTGTAAATCACAAACTATATGATCCCTTCCTAAACCCAGCCCATTACTTTTAAGTGTCCAACCCTTTAAATCATGAGTTAAAACAAGAGTGAAGTTGATCTTTGTGAAAAGTCCTGCACAGTGTTTGTCCACTATCCCCCCCTTTGGTGGACTGTCTTTCCACACGTTGGTGTCAGCTCCATAGCCATAATACAGCAGGGCGATTCTTGATTTGTTGTTCTTGTAAACCTGGTCATGTGTCTTGTTTGGGACAGCTGGAAGCCCTTTATGGCCTTCATATGTGAGGACAGCAGAACTGAAGAAGACACTTGGGGGGAGGGAGTGGCGAAACGTCTTCAAAAAACAATCCTTGAGTCCAGTTGCCTCGATTTAAACTCTTGGAAATGACTATGACCTGGATCAATGAGAGCATCCACAGATATACATTGTTTGGGCTTCACTTTTGTTGGGATAGTAGAAAGCTGTTGAATTGTTGAAATGTAAAAGAGAAAGAAACACTTTGGTGTTGCACATTATTTTTCCCCCTCATTCATCACTGTTGCTGACCCTGAGTACACCCAATAATGTGATCCAATGCTACAGTAAACTTTCAGCTGTATTCATTCAAAGTCATATTCAGGTTTAATTGTCATTATTTATAGCTACTTTATCTTACTAATGCAACAGTACAACATAGTTCCTGTATCTACTGCTGTCTATCCGTTCAACACCAGCATGACTCGCTCTATCCTCCAACATTAGCAATGCTCTTAATGGAAGTCCCTGCAGTCAGCCTCTCATTGTGTAGTGTCTAACAGCACGATGCCAGCATGCTGTTCTGTCTTCTCCTACCTGTGTGTTTCTGCACTCTATGAATAGACAGCAGAGCAGGCAGACGGCTCCACTCCATACTGAGGACGACCGATTCTTTAATTCTGTTATATTCTCACCAATCAATGCATTCACTTCAAAGCGATGGGAAACGCCTGCATCCAAAGTAGATTGATCAGTTCTAATACAAGTCATTAACATACAAGTTGTTAACAAGCCAGGCCTCTGTACTGTATCTGGAAATCAAGAGAGTCGTCGATAAAGCCAGTTTAAGACTTTTAACGTCTTAAAAACTGTACACACTCTCCGCTCCGCCGCCCCACAACAGGATCAGCCGCCATTATAAAACGTTTTCTGTCTATCTCTCCATGTCCTTCAGTTCACTCACTCAACCTCCGCCACTTAGCCAGGAGCTCGTACACGACGGGCATGAGACCGCTGATGATAAATTTATAAGCCAAACTGAGGGGAAAGTATTAAACAACAACCTTGTGAATAGCCGGGGTTCACTTATACCGAGGCGGTGTATCTTTTTCATCAACGAAAATAACTCTTCAAAGGGCAGTGAAAGCATGCTTAGAAAGTAAAAGGCCATTTTAGCTGACAAGGCCAGCGTTGGGAGGAGGGGTGATCACGGAAACACAGAGGCCGCCTTCTGATAGCCCGGCAGTCCTATACCTCCCCTCCCAGCCTGTGGCCACACCGCTAGCAACACAGTACACATCCTTAAAAATAAAATAAATAAATCAAGGCTTTGAAAAACATACAGTGTCTTTAATAATTCAAGCATTGCTGGGTTTGAATAGCCTCTTTAGCATAGACATATACTGTCTCCTGATATAAGATCAGTCCCTCAGGGGGACGTCTTACTGCACTGTGCCCTTCCTTAACTGCAATATGGGGCTCTCCTGCTTAACATGCAGCTATACCTGCCTGATTACACGAAGCAGGAAAACAAGGGGATGTGTACAGTACTGTACAGGGTGTTTCAAAAATATATATTTATAATGGATATACAGATAAAACAAAAAAAGGAGGAAAGAGGATCAACACCCATGGATCCATGAATCAAGCAGAAAGTTTTGCAGTAAAGCAATTATTGCAGTTGACTAGCATCTTTACCGGGGTTGTGGACTAACACAGGATTGTAAATATTTAACTATCTTTGCACCCAATGCACATTCATATTTCATCAGGTTTCTTGCAGTTTATTCTCAAAGCAAAGCATTGGACTGCATAATTATTTCAGTTTAGCATTTTTTTTTCCCCCGAACCTATTACTTCCATAAATACAGGAATTTGAGTTATAGCTCCTCAGAGGGCTAATTTAAGGAAAAAAAAACATGCATTAATTAATACAACCTAGATGGAAAGGAAGAAATCCCTAAGTAAGTAAGCTGTTGGCAGATATCAAGGATGATTTTCGCCTTCAAAGGAAATGGGGATGGATTTGAGAGGATGCGGCGGTTTAATCAATACTGTTGACTCTTGAGGTTGGCAGGTGTGGTTGGTGCATATACCTCTCAGCAGAAGCATTTCCATCATTCAGGAAGAAAAACCTCCACGCGGTCACTGTGGGAATCTTCTCCCAACTTTCCAAGGCCCCCCCCCCAAACCCACCAGGTTGTCACTGGGAGTGTTTAATCATAGTTAATTTAAGCTATAAAGAAATGTTAGGAAGGCTTCATCACACATTCATCCACCTCTCTTCTTTGTCTTTTACCTCAATCATGTCAGTGTACAGTATATAGTGTGTGACTTTTAAGCCTTTTGTTGCACACTTCCATTTGTGTGTACGTCCGTTCTCACATCCGATGTGTGGAATGATAAAATAAATATCGAACTCTTAAATATTTTAGTGCATTCTAGGAGTAAAGTGGAAGTGTTTTTCTGACAGACCTTGCCTGCATCCACCCCCCCCCCCCCCCCCCCCCCCCATCCACACCAACCCCACCTCTCTATTTCTCCTCACAAATGCATTGTGTGCACCGGCCAGGCCCAATCCATCACTCGGCGTCTGGCGGGAGAAAAAGCACTTTCCCAGGGTGGGTGTTTTTTAGTTCTGCCAGCGCTGCTGTTTCAGCGGGCACCCGTGAGACCTCGCTGATGGACACTCTGGTCATCACTGGCAGGGAGCTTTGGGACTCTCTCTTCAACCCTCCCTTCCTCCCCTCCACTTCTATCTCCACCTCAGCCTGTTCCACTCACCTCGTGTTTTCACCAGCACCTTTCCCTTTGTCCCAGCAGTGTTGTGCACTCCCTTTTTGACAATGATGACTATTGTACCTGCCTGAATTCTCCCTTTGCAAAGTGGCCTTGGCCTTCAGAGACCAGCCTCGCTCTGTTCGCGGGGCCTCTCAGAGTGCTGGGAGACTCTTACTGCATGAAAACAAACATAATCTAAATATGCTGGCACATTTCAGACGATCATTTCAGCAGTTTTGGTCCATATTTAAGGAGTCTCAGTGGTGCTGCCGGGGGGAGACGTTCGCAGCCTCCCCTCACCGTGTCTACCGTTCAGCCTTATTTTGCATCACAACCAGGCAAAGAGCATGTATGTGCTCAGAACAATTATGTAGAAATAAATCTATTCAAATTGAAGCCTGCTCCAGTTTTACTCCAACAAACTGAGATTTGATTTCTAAAATGCTCGCTCTTCTCTTCTACACAAAGAAGCCAGCGGGTAGAGGGTGCAATCGCTGGAGAGAAGTGGGCTGGAAGGCAAATCTAGGTGATGCGTATGTTCTTAGAGTGCCCCTGGGTCTTCCATGGGTAGGTAGGATCTGACAAAAGAGATCTGTACAGCAAAAAAATCCTCCACTCTGCTTGAGCATGGGAAATTAAGCCCAGATAAAGATTCTCTCTTAAACACACTCCCTTCTCTCTTCTCATCCCTCCTTTTTTTCTCCCTCTCTCCCTCTGCAGTGGCAGAAGAAATTATCCATTGTACCATTAGATAAACCCAAACAGCCCTCTCCGTAAGACCTCCAGTTCCTCGTGCAGTCCCAGCTTGGCGTCCCTCGGGTGTTTGTTCAAAAGGAAAACTCGGCGGTGCCTCCAGGGGATGTTTAACTCATTGCAATGGCAAGTATTTAGAGAAAACTCAACAAGTTTGAGGCTGTCAAAGCTAGAATCCAACTGTCAGGCAGAATTATGTCTCCAAGGCGTCTGATGTGAGGTAATGACCAATTGCATCATTTTTGACAAACCCACCATCGATGAGAACTAGGGCAGACGGCGATTGCTTTTGCACGAGTGTTTCATTTGAATTTGAAACACTGCTGCTAAGTGCATTAAATGATGCTGATTAACTAAGATTACAGCTGCAGCAGGGATGTGATTTCTGTTTTGATACGGAGCATAAATTGAGGCAGAGCAAACAGTTTTTTGAGTGGCTGATGAATAATTGAAAGTCAGCAGAGGGTACATCAATAACGTGCTAATGAGGCATATTTGTGTGAAATTTCTCATTTTCTAACTCTGTCACTCTTCTAGCAGCCTGTAACATCCATTATTTCTGCAAGTGCTGCTATAGATAACTTTGACCGGTTATCAATATAGATATCATGAATTACCACTTGTATTTTTATGTTGATATGTATATATATTTTTATGTTTTATGTGATTGAAACCAGCCATTTCTTCCTTTTTGCATTTACCCAGCACTGTGTGTGTTAAAGCTCTTCAGGTCACATGACATGTTTCATCCAAGGCAGTGAGCCCACACCCAGCGTCAGCCAGCAGAGCAGTCATTCCATCATTATACATTATTACATTTGTATTTAGTGTTTTATGTATTTTAAAGGCGTATACACTTAAATTAATATTTTCATTTTTTTTGCATAAAATTATTTTTATTATTTTTGCATCACTATTTCACCCAAACTATAATATCTTTATTGTAACCCCACTCATATCTCTGGCCCTGGATAGTGGTTCAGGCTATTATAAGATTATAATATACACAAAAAACACTAAACACATACAGCTTGGAACTGTGCTTCCATAACTGAGCCTCTGGTGCCCTCTATCTTTGAGTGAGAGTAGCAAAAGTATCAAAATAAGCAGCAGCATATTCAACCAAATATAACCTGAATGTAATCCACTATTATTGTCTTCCATGTTTAAGTGAACACAAATTCACTTTTTTTATGACATATAAGAGTAAACCAATGAGATTGTGATACCCACAGAGATATGTTTTATATAACCTGATGGTAAGATTGTAAATGATGGTGAATAATTCACTTTGAAACGTTTAGAATAGCAGCGTCTCCCTTTGATTTTTGTTTACCACAGTGTCTCCAGGTCACTTTCTTTGGAGTAAAACTGTTCCTTTGTTCTGCCTTTTTCTAACACAGTTGTGGCATGTTGTGTCCACCTGGAGTACTGTTGACCTTCTGTGAGGCAGCTAGCTAGTTAAAGAAGTCCATTTTCAAGGCTGTTCTTGCTCATATCAAAACTCCATTATAGATTTTACCTCCAGGGGAACCTAGGGCTCACAAGGTCCTTGGCAATTTTACCTGAGGAAGAAGCTAAAAGGATTTGAATCTCCCAGGATGGGTGAAGCGGGGGGAGGGTGTGAGGACAAGAGAGAAAGGGTGGGATGTGCACCCCAGGACCCGAGCCCCCTAATCTTCCTCTGCCAAGCAGGGAGCAAAGCAGAGCAAAAAATGGAGATTTGGAGATGGTTCAGTGACACTGAACCTGAACATCAGGGCCCGGAGAAGCGGTGGAGGAGGCAGGGAATCCTTGAAAAACAAGAGGTGGAAAAGAAGAGCTGAGAGATTGTTGTCGGAGGATTGCCAGGGGAGCTAGTTTCTCCCAGAAACACAGCTTCCAATACATTTAACATATATGAAAGAACAACAGCTCTCTCCTCACACCATCCTTAACTATGTGTACTAACAAGACAGATGGAGGCCAAAGATGCAGACAGATCACATCAGGACATCTGTCACTTCATGGCAACAGCCTCCTTAATAAGTGACAAGGCTTCCTCACCCTGTGGGCACAGGATGGAGGGGGGAGGCGGAGGCGGGTGTCTCAGAGCAGTGGCTGTGCAAAGCAGCCGTCAAAGTCATGCAGTGCCCTTTTTTTTTTAAACAACTTGTCCCAATTACAGCCAATCACATGCGATCTGTGCCCTTGATTATCTTCCTGGGCAGTAGACATCAAAGCTGCCTTCTATGGGTGCTGACACGAGGCTGTGCAGTAATTAGTGGACTTCACTGGAGAGGGTTTCATCACCAAATGTTTTCAAAATACCGAATGTCTTAATTTGCAGGGAGGAGGGAGGAGGGGGGGGTTGTTTCACGTCGGGAGAGAATAATGCCCCACAGAAATAATTAAAGCATAATTACAGCTCATCAGCTGTGCAAGTGCTCACAAAGTGCTGTCGCTGAAGATCTTGCTGCTGTCCTCGGGGCGTGAGCCGAGTAGCAGGCCACATACAGATCCAAAATTCACAGCACAGCTGCAGATGGGCTGAATAAACGCTGTCGCCTTATTAGCAGAAATACCAGGAGGAAAATGAATTGGCCATAACAGTCCAAATACAAATGAATTTTTCTCTCTCACACTGTTACTTATTCAGCTTCCTATTATCCTCAATAAAAACCTGCATTTGTTAAAAATATGTTGTCTGCCAAGGACAAACCAAGCAGCACTCATCAGACCAGAAAGCCCACAATGCACAGCAGGTCGTTAAGGCAATAACATGTCTCCTCGGCTGATGTGTCAAAGCTCATGTTGCATGCAAGACAGAGAAGCACAGATTGAGGAGCCGGTCAACCTTTTTAAATTGACATCATGTTAGCTCAGCCCCCGAGAAAGCAGCGTGGCCTGATGGCTGTTCCATGTTCCATGATGACCACTTCATACAAACATGGCTGGCAGTGCAGTCCTGTGAGCGGGAAAGTGCACGCTAAGTGTTTGTGACGAGTGCTAAGGCCATTCCTTGATCCCAAGGAAGTAATGAAGGCTGGACTGCAGGCCGTGTGTTTTTCCCCGTCCACCTAATGGCGGCCTTATAACAACCCCCGCTGTCAGGCCAGCTTACGGTCATGCATCCTCTCTCTCTGCTGCTGCGCCCAAAGTTATCATGGCATATGTTTACCCCTCCCAGCCCAGAGCCGAGGAGCCAAATGGCACAATGGGCACCATCAAGTCTGCTTTCATGATGTCTGCTATCAATGTAATTCACTAAAATAAGGCTGTGTGTTTGTCTATGTGTATGTATGGCACAACATTAAAAATAGCATGCCAGGATAACACACAGCGCCCTCTGGTGGTAAAAATACATGTAGAGAACAGCGCAGAAATGTTAGCATTAAAGCATAATAGAAACTGCAGTGTGCTTATGGAATTATTGCTCAGTATAAACAAACCTGGGAATTATATTATTGATCATTAATTTACTGTACAGCAGGTATGAATACAGAGGTTACAGTAGGTGTAAACAAATAAATCACTCATCCATTTAAAGTGTGTTCATTATTAATTGATTAGCATTCTTTAATTTATTAAATGATTAAATATATTTTTCTAGTTCACAGGGTTTTTTTCAGCAAGAAATGAGGCCATGGCTTCATCATGTATCCACACAGGAAGACCTCAGCCTCCTGTTTTTACCCTCTGGTCATATAAGGAATATTAGGATTGTCAGTACAAGGTAATGTTTTATCAAAGAGTTCCTTAAGGAGTTGGAAGAATTTTATTGTGTTTATTGTTTTGAAGTGTGTGTGTGTGTGTGTGTGTATCCCTGTGTAAGCTACTTGCCCAAAAGCTGTTAATGAGCAAGACACTTACATGAGTTGTTCTCTGGTAAATGACACAAAGTTAATAGAGACATTCATACGCATATATTTTTCATATGTCTTACATATGCTTGACACCTGTGTGTGAAACAGCATGGTTGTATGAGCAGGGGGTGGCACTGTCGCTCACTGTGCTGCCTCAGTGGGTTGCTGCAGTGAGAGGAGCAATGCAGCTCGGTCATCGTGGTGCAAATTATTCAGTTGTTTTTGCTTTGTGTTAATAACAGGTCAAATAAAACAAAATGAGAAAATTAATTACCTAAATTATTTCATTCTAAGCAGGTGAAAGGGATCATTTATCCTGCGTAAATGCAGTAAATTGTAACCAAAAAATACATGTAGGAACATTATACGTCCACTAGAGGGCAACACTGCACTATAGAAATCAATTTAGTTTGCACACTTTTCTCATGATGTACTGTAAGTGTATAGCTGCAAATGTAGCGTCACAGTAGTTTTTATGCAGTCTCTTGAGTGGGAGAATGGAAGTGGTGCTGAAATATGTCTGAACTCATCACTGTCTGAGAACACACATGTTGTATTGCTGTCTTAAGTTTCTGGTCTTGTGGAGAGTTATTAAAATAGTTATTATTACTTACAAATTAAAATCTACTAGTATTGTGTTCATGTGCTTTAATTATCATGGCCTGGAAGAAAATATATTTAATATACTTTGTGAAATAGAGTGTCACAGTAGAGTGTCACAGTGCTTCATACCAGCCAATTAAGAGTATTGTGCTTAATAATTTAGTAAACACATTTTGTTTTTGTAATATATTCTGTGCATTTTACAGCAGGTTATTATTTTCCAGTCTTTTATAGTGTTGTATGTGCACAATATTAGTCATAATCTTCAGAAACCCCATTGCAGCTTGGGTAGAAAGCTGTGAAACATTTATTACGCTGCCTGTTTACACAACATATAACTGTTACGTGCTGTTACCTAACACAATACTCACTATAGTGAGTCACAAAATGTGGCATTGCAGTGCAAGTTTATTCTATTTCTAAGGTTGAATAATAGAAATGACAATAATACCAGTATAATAATTCCTTTATTCATATAGCATATTTTAAAATCAGGTTTACAAACTGCTGTGCAGAAAATCACATAAAAAAGACAATGAGAAAAATGCATGACAAATATAGTGTATACAACAATAAAACAGCAAAGGTAACTAATTGAAAGCATCGTTGTGGTTTGGCTGAACACACAAAAGCAGTTAACATCGGCTGCATCAAAGGTAATGGCATGACGACATGAAGAACGGGGGCGATAAGAAACCTGTGTGCAACATGAAACTGTATTACAAGCATAATAGAAGTGGAATGCATACATCTGATTAACGTGATACAGTTTGTGGTCTATACTGTAGTGTTTGTACATAACACAAGTTTTCATCTCATTTTCTATGATTACATGGTAAAGCTCATTAGGTAGACGTTAAATCCAGAGTCTTAATGTTTTTTTTGAATGGTCGACAGAACACGAGGAACACATTACTCACTCATCATAATGGCAAACAGCTGTCAATTTATGCATACGAAATCCAAAGCAACACCTCTCACTGTGACCAGCTGTCTGGTAGAGCATGACCGACATCTGTTGGTCATAGGTATCAGTCAGATATTTAGTACAGCAGTTGATATTTTGCAAAATAAGATGCTCGTATGCATTGTCACATACTTTGAGCTGCACTTCGTCATTACACTGTACATATATTAAATATAATGATTTATGTATTTGTATCAGTATATTTTAATATCAAGATGTTGATCCCAAAAGTCCAATATTAGTCAAGCTCGATTTTCTGGTTACTTTGGATTATAGCGAGTGATGTGTGTGGATTATTCAGTCACCTGAAAGAGACATTGCTGTTAAACAGACAAACCTAAAAAACGTATGACTAAATCTGTAGCCATATTTGATTTTATCTTATTTGTTATATAAGTCTACTGACTTTTTAGAGGGATAGTTCACCAAATGATGTAGACTGTTGACTTATTTTTATCAGAAAGTGAGATACTTGCATGTGTGCGAAAACTTAGCCAGTTCACTGAGCTGAATTTAGCATAAAGACCATTAGCGGGGGACGCCACCAGTCTGGATTTTGTGCAAACACAAACTGTGTAGGCAGAGTTGTATTATAGCCAAACTAGCTATTTCCCTGTTTCTAGTCTTAATGCCAAGCTAAGCGCCTCATGGTTGTAGAGTCATGTCTCGATATGTGATTTCAATCTTTTCGCCTATCTCTTGCCAGGAAAATAAATAACATTACTCCCAAACTGACAAACTGCTATGATGAGAGCTGATAAGGAGAAATTGACTGTATCAAAATGAAATTAAATCACAGATTACACAGGGACTGTTTCAAAATGATATACATTTTCAGATATTTGTGCATACAAAAGATGAAGACATGGCAGAGCTGCACTCACATCCAGACAGAAAACAACAGAAGCCGTGACATTCTCAGTGGTTCGTCTAAAGGTTCTGCAGTGGTACCAACCTTGTATGTGCTGTGCTTGGTTTATTATATATTTTACTAAAATAAAATCAAGTGTACTCTACTCTGAACTGATGTTTCTAATAAAAAGAAAAAAAAAATTGGTGCCATATACATAGTTACTACCGTCCATCACTCAGACACTTGCACCCGTTGGCAAAAACACTTGATTCCTGATTGATGCTCTCTTTGACGTCAATGGGGAGCGAGTCAAAGAGGTGATCCTCCACTATCAGGCAGCTCCTGCGGAGCAGGCAGCACTGGCTGAGCTGAGCCGGCAGGCGATCCAGACAGTTTCCCTTTAATTCCAGATGTGTGAGCTGGGACAGCTGGCCAATTTTTTCAGGAATGGAAGAGATGCAGTTGTGGCTGACACATAAGGTCCTCAGTTTGGTACACTTGAACAGCTGCTTGGGGAGTACCTCCACTTTGTTGCCTGTAATGGCAAAATGCTGGAGGTTCTGCAGAAAGCCCACCTCCAGTGGTATCTGTGCTATAGAGTTATGGCTCACATCGAGGTGCCTCAACTTGAGCAGGGTGAATAATGACGATGGTAAAGACTCCAGCTTGTTGTGTGAGAGATAGAGCGACTCGAGGTTTTTAACATGGCTGATTGATAGTGGAATGCTGATGATCTTATTGTGCCACAGTTTGAGGCACGTCAGTCTTTTTAGGTGCTGAAAACTGATGATTTCCTCAATGGTTCGAATGTTGTTGGATTTTAGATCAAGTTCCTGAAGGTTGTTCAAACTAAAGATGGCGTGGGGGATCCGCTCCAGTTCACAGTTATGAAGCTCCAGCTCTGCCAGGTTCATCATTTTCTTCAGACTGTTCAGCACTAGCAGCTTGGTGCCATCATTATGAATGACCAGCTTGATCAGATGTGGGGACAGGTCCGTTATGTTTGTGGGGATCTTTGTGAGGTTGCTTTTGAGATGCAGAATCTTTAAGCGCCTGAGATCTCGCAGAGACTCCAGTCCAATCAGTTTGTTGTTCTCAGAGTTCAGGTTACCCACCAAGTAGAGTTCCCTTAAATTTTTCAACAAGTACACCCAGCTCGGAATCTCAGCAACATCTGTGAATTTGACATGAAGGCACCGGAGGTGATCGCGAAGAAAAATGAAAGCAGTTTGCTCAACCTTTGCAGGACAGTGGTAGAAGTGCAGTTCTTGGATGTTTATCATTTGGGAGATCTTTGCTGTTATCCTGGCCTCTGGAATTAATTCTAACTTCAGGATTTCCAAGTCAGTGAGATCAAACACAGCATCGGGAACTCCTGACAGCATGAACAGGTGAAGCTCCAACTTTTCTTGAGGATTACGTGTTACATGCTGCCGCAACTTCTCAAAGGTCCACTCATGGTTCAGGCTGATCTCCCGAAGTTTGTTCTCACTCACCTCAGATAGGAAAACCCCAAAGCGCTTTGAGTACAGCTGGTCGTACTGATCAACCATGTGGAGGAGGAACGCAAAGTCATTCTTGACATCTGGAATGTCACTGAAGCTGCTCTCCTCTCTGACTTTTTCAAAGGAATACTCCTTGAGAGGACGCCGAAAAAGCCAGAACAGAGTGTATATACAAATTATACCATAAGCACATATGAGAGCAATATAGCTAACGAGCAGCTTCTTTAACATATAAGCCATGTTATGTGTGCACTGAAACCTAGCATATCCGGTCAGATGCTTTATTTCAGGCTCACACACATGATCAAAATCTATAGAAGCAACAAACGTCATCGTATAGCACAGGATCAGTATGAATTTCACCGTTTTAATGACTGTCTGAATGGCATACAGTCTGTAAATCAAATCGCTGTCCTCCACATGGGCGCGGAATTTACGGACTTTTTCAAACAGGGCCTTCGCTTGCTCGCCGTCTTTCTTGTCCAGTATGGTCATGGACGGAACTTCACTGACTAGCTTTTCAGCTGAAAAGGTGACACCAGATTTGGTCAGAATTGGGGCCGACTGGTTGGGACTGCCCTCCTCGCTGCTTGTGGACAGATGTTTCAGGAGAGAGGAGGCACCTGCCAGCCTCTGCTTGTTCTCCTCCGAGTCCTCGCATGCAGTCTCGGACAGCGCTTTAGTAGTCCAAGGGGATTCAAAACATTTTCCGAGAATGGAAACAAAATGTTCTATTTTGGAACTTGTCTTCGGGTATTTGAACCAGAAGTTGCTACTGACCATCAATACGATAGTGTGAATGAGAGTGAGGTAGGGGAAATATTTGGAATACCAAGGAAGGGCAACGTGGTAGCACATCTGGTTGACAAAAACATACTGCTGGAAATCAAGCTTCGTCCTCACACCTGTGGGCTGCGGCTGCCCGAAAGCAGCATGCTGTGTGAAGTGAATTGTTGGGGCGATCCTGTCAGAAGGCCTTTTAGCCATTAGAGGAGCAGCTTGCTCTCCAATGGCGCTCTCTTTGTTCCACAGACCTTCAGTGAGCTCTGTGGGTCGGGGTTCCAAGAAGCCTCCTGCCCCCTCCGGAGTTTGTTCCAGGATGGGAAGACAAACCACTTGATCTTTAGTTAACTGCATCGTCCCAGAAAATATGGCCAACATCAACATGACAATGCCGAGATAATCCATGAAAACATCCCACCATGGTTTCAGTATTCTGTAAGTCGGCTGGATGTCGTTCAGGGAGGCTACTTCTGTGAGGGTGAACATTCCTGTAACAGAGAATATTGAATGGTAATACTAATAATAATATTTTTTTGTGTATAAATGTATTAGAACTGCTGAATTCTTTGCACATTCTAGCTGTCTAAATTAACTGGCTAGATCCAAATCAAAATCCAAAGACTGCATTGTGTGTTGCTAAAAGAGTCAAACTAGCCCACGTAGGGTTTTCTATATAGATATACAGCCAGTCCCCACTGAATGTTGTGTTTCCATTGATTGATGGATTCCATTGTGTCCTTCAATGTGAGGAAGGGGGAGGCTGTATTTACAGGACCTTTTAAATGCACTGTTAAAAGGACTCAGCCTCTAGATGGAGACATGGCTGTGTAGGCCTGTGCCCATAAAGATTCCTGAGAGTAAAAAGGGTTGTTAAAACTACCAGAGCCCAACCAATACTGGTATAGTATATTTGACTACTATAAGAAGCTAACTGTGATGACATCATTACACCACCTGCTCAGCTGTAATGCTGCTACATGTGCTGCAGACAGTGCTGAGAGTGTTGGAAACAATAGAGCTGGAGCAGCTTACACTGTGATGATGTAAACCTATAGCACCCTTTGCTGCATTATCACCAGCACATGTACTGATACTGATATGCTGCATATCCTGACAGGCTGCTGTGGCACCAGCAGCTGTTGTTACCTACAGCTGTTCCTGCTCTAATGGGATTTTGTGGCTGTCCTTCTCATCTTACAGTCTAAAATGACTATGTTTAAGAAGGGAGGTAACCACCAGAAGCAGAAATTCTCAATAATACATGATGCCGTCAAGTAATGCATGTAGCCATGTAATGATGAAGGACATATGCTGCAGAGTTTATGTCCGGTCATAATCCATTATTTACATCCTGCAGGGGCTTGTTCATCGATCCACTGTGCAGCAGCAAGACTCCACCGTCATCCTGTCTTGTGATAAATCACTTTAAAGTGATCCTGACAGAGGGAGCGGTGCTGGTGTGCTTCTCATTTTGAAATGTAATGTATTACAGTCACTGCTTGGATATGAAGACACAACTGCAGCCATCTCAACAATTGTGTAGTGAGGTAGAATTTTCCTGCATAAGGACTTGATGATGATGACAAGACAGAGTGCACTGCATGTTTCCCTGCTCCCCCTGGCACATGTGTTGGAGGCTCAGGGCGCATATAGCCCTGAGAGATTGTTATGGATTTAGAGTGGAGCCCGCCCTTGAACTGGGAAATGACACGACATGTCGTGCATGCCGTGTTTGACACAAACATTGCACTGATGCACTGAGTCGGAAACATATCTGTTTTTCTGCATGATCTTCTCCTCAAAATGAGTTTACACACACCCACTATCATACTGGCTGCCTTGATGTTGACAGTAAATAATGTTTGTTTGTATGTATACATGTAAGACAGATTCAAGGTTACATGGCATCTTTAATAATAAGAAAACATCATTTCTGTGCTGCTGCGACTGGAATCTATAGTGTGTGTGTGTTGACAGCATGAAGGTCAGTGTTTTCAGTGAGGCTGCAGAGCAGGCTGAGACCGGCTCCAGCAGAGGCGCATCCATGGACGCTGAATAAGAGGTGCAGGCGATGTCCGTGAAGCCTTTAAACGCAGCACGAAAATCTGTATTCTGCCACCGAAAATCACGACCTGGGTGTTTAGTACCGGTTTAATTGTGCTGTTCCCCCAGTAACACCAAGTATCACACTGCTATGTAGCCTGCTAACATTACAGAGGCAAAGCGTTCCGGTTCCGTCTGAGTGTAGTCCACAGAGGAGCCCCTTCACACGGACAGATACTCACCTTCAGGGGGTCTGGTCCAGTTATGAGGATGCCAGCAGTACCGAACAACGCCTCGTGTTAGATGCCATGTTCCGCGGATGTGATGAAGCCGTCCATTCTTCTCACCAGCTCGACCGTGGGCCTCCTGGCAGGGCTATAAGCTGCTTAGCTGACTACCCCCACTCCGCCTCAGATGGTCGGGTCCTCTGCCTCTGACTGGCCGGCGCGGCAGCAGCTGCTGCTGGAGGTGTACCCGCTCTGAGGTTATTCACACATTCACGGAGACTGATGCGAGTTTTCTCAGGAACATCAGATGCAGTGTAGGGTCGGCTGATGTTGCACGGCCGCTGTTTTATGTTTACACCAGGAGCTTTTATAATGGGCGTATTGAAACACCGTTTTGAGCGGAAAATGACCCACTGCACTTAGGGACCGTCGCAAATTGTACAAACGCATTAATTCCATTCATGAGGGAAAGAGCATTAAGGTCACTGCAAAACATCGTTGACTGTACTTTTCATGTTGACATCTTTATAATACAATTACAAATTCAGCCTAATTTATTCTTTCTCAGGATTAAGAAATAGTCCTATTTATGTGCAGTGTAAATCAAAATTCTCTGTTTATTAATCAAAATAATCGTATTTTCCAATAATCATATTTTTTCTCAGAATAATTAATAATCAGAAACAACATGAGCATTTTTTAAAAATTACTTTAAAAAAATATGTTTATTCATTTTTTTTATTTAAAACTGAATTCTGAAATTAAAGTCAGAATTCAGGATTTTTTTCTCTCAGAAAAAATTCCAATTCTGACTTTGTTCTCACAATTCAGTGTATTGTGCCACCAATATAAATTAATTAAAATACAACATAGAAAAGAGTTCCTTTTTATTTATTTAACTTCCTTTATACTATTTTTTTAGAGACCAAGCCATAATAACAGGTTTTTGTGTGTGCAAGCAAAATGTATTTTATTAATATTATTTTTCCTCAATAAGTTTAAAGGTTTTTGTCATCGACAGCTTTATTGTTGCAGCTCTGCGTCATCCACCCATGACAATAATCTCCTTTGTTAATCCTCATGGGTGATAAAAGGACAAGGTGCTATTTGTAGATACTTCATAATCAATGACCAGATTTTGTGATGTTTATTTTTCATAAATTCCAACCCAATTTGACTTTTTCGAAATAAATCAAATTTTATTGGTCATCAACATAAAAAATATTTTTAGAAAATACATGTTTATAGCACTTTACATTTCAAGAAAAACACCAGTATGATATGTCCTTTAAGTTTAATGCACTTTAAGATGCCAGCTTTTTTACATAGATAATTTTACAGCCACCTGTGTAAGATATGCCCCTCAGTTTGTTGAATTTTCCCTGCAGAAGTCCACTAACAGTCTTAAGATTTAAATATTTACACCATAAGGCTATTGACCCACACGTAGATGAGGTCTTCAGATTTACATTCGATAATTAAATCAGTGACAGAAAACAGTTTAGACATGATTGGAAATATGTCCACAATTTTTCTAGAGTCACGCTCTCATGTCAGTATAAGGCTACGACCAGCAGACAGTCAGCTTAGCAAAAAGAGTGCAGGGGAAAGACTTACTGATGTGGGAAAACTGTCCCTTTTAAGAAGGATGTGGCTGTATAATACATCCCTGCTGCAGCCACACACAATGTGACAATATATGAATATGTATTTTTTTCCTATCAATGATATAAACTCTAAAGAGTAGTATACACTTAGCTATGATGTGACTTCATATAAAACAAAGGCTCTGACCTGGATGACAGAACACACGGCAGGCACTGTGGCTACATTAAGGCATATCACTCAGCCTTCATCTGGTCCCTGACATCTGAAGGCAGAGTTTCAAACATTGCCTCCTCCACTATAAGGCCACTGCGCTTCAAAGCATGACAGCACCCCAGCTCCTGAGGAAGCAGCTCGAAGTGGTTGCCTTTGAGCTCCAGGTAGGTCAGCAGAGCTAGGTTGGAGATTTTTGGTGAGAGTATGGACAATGAGTTCTTACCTAGCTTTAGCGTCTTGAGCTTTTTGCAGAAGAACAGTTCATCTGGTAGGTTCTCAATTTTGTTACAGGTGACTGAGAAGTACTGCAGACTCTGCAGGACTCCAATTTCCGGTGGAATGAATCGGATGTCATTGTTGGACAGGTCCAGGTAGCGCAGCTTGTTGCACAAAAACAGGTGTGAGGGCAATATCTCGACCTTGTTGTGGCTGAAGTAAAGGCGCTCCAGGCTGCCGAGCTTCTTGATGTGTTCTGGGATGTACATGATGCCATTGTACCAAAGTTTAAGGCAGGTAAGCTTTCGAAGGTGCTGAAAGCTGACGATCTCCTCAATAGAGCGAATGTTGTTCTCTTTCAGGTCCAGCTCCTGCAGGTTGGTCAGGCTGAAGATTGCATGTGGAATGCGTTCAAGATCACAACGCACCAGCTCCAGGTCTATCAGATTGGTCATCTTTTTCAGATTGTTGAGCATTACGAGTTTGGTGCCGTCATTGTGTAAGTACAGCCGCTGCAGGTGGCTGGAAACATCCACGATGGATTGGGGTATTTTGGTCAAATTGCCTTTTAAGCAGAGAGTTTTCAGACACTTCATCTCCCGCAAAGACTCGAGGACTATATTCTTGGAGGCATCAGGGCAGAGTGAGCCAACCAGATAGAGCTCCTCTAAGGTGCGCAGGCAATACATCCAGTTTGGAAGTTCCCTGTTGTCATCAAACTTCACTCTCAGAACTTTAAGGTTCTCTTTGAGGAAGGCGGTAGCACTTGTATGCAACTTTAAAGAGCACCGGTAAAGAGACAGCTCCTGGAGGCCTTCCAGCTGAGAGACTGAGGCAGGGATGGTGACATTGTTGATGATCTCGAGCTTGAGCGACTGCAGCTCCGTCAGCTCGAAGACGGTGTCAGGTAAACCTGGGAGCATGAACAGCTGCAGTTCAAGTCTGTTGTTGGTGTTGGTCTGGAGTCTCTGACGGAGCTTCTCCGCTGTCCACTCATGGTTAAGATTGAGCTGCTTGAGTTTGTTCTCGCTGACCTCAGAGAGGAAAACTGCAAATCGTTTGGAGTACAGCGGGTCATACTGATCAATCATGTGCAGCATAAAAGCAAAGTCATTCTTGACGTCTGGGATATCACTGATGCCTGTTTCCTGCCGCACATACTCAAAGGAGTACTCTTTCAGTGAGCGGTAGAAGAGCCAATAGGAAGTGTAGAGGCTTGTTAATCCATACACAGCCACCAAACACAGGTAACAGTAGGACAGCTTAGAGAACAGGTGAGCCATGGTGTGGTTGCACTCAAAGGTTTTATAGCCTGTCATGTCCTGAATCTCAGCTTCGCAGCCTACTCTGTTCCGCACTCTATTCACCAGAAAGCTGTTATAGGCAATGATGAGGAGGGATTTAAAAACCTTGAAAACAGTCTGGCGAACATACATGAGGTAGAGGATGTCACCTTCCTCCACATGCAAACGGAACTTCTTCACCTTCTCAAAAAGAGCTTTTGCTTGCTCGCCCTCTTTCTTGTCTAGAGCACTTGCTGATGGCGTGTCCACTACTATCTTCTCTGGGATAGAACGAAGGGACTGCGTCTTCACCAGGTTCCCCTCCCCAGGAGACGCTTCAATGTTGGACCGAGAAATGCCGCTCTCTTTTTGGTCCTTTTCTTCCGGATTTTCTCCAGATACTTCCGACAAAGCCCGTGTGGTCCAGGGAGAGTCGAAGCACTTGACAAGCATGGAGATAAAATGCTCTATTTTAGAGCTGGAGCCAGGGAATTTAAACCAAAAGTTGCTGCACACCATAAAAACCACCGTGTGTATAAGGACCAAGTAGGGGAAGTACTTGGCATACCAGTGCAGTGCCTTCTCATAACACATCTGATTGATGAAGCTGTACTGTTGAATGTCCAGATTCGTTTTCAGACCTTTCATTTCTCTTGGCACAGATGAGGTGTTGGGAGGCAGGTGCAACAGAGACTTCAGGTCCACATCACTCCTATTCTCTGAAAGAGCTGATGTTCTCTGTGGGAGGCAAATGATTTTATCCTGCATTACCTAAAAGGGAACCGGCAGAAAGGAAAATGAGCAAAATTAGATTAACAAAAGAGAGATCAGACACAGCTACTTCTCATTTAAATAAACCTGTAGCTTTCATGTTTATTGAGTTAAGTCAATGTTGCTGCAGGAACTTAGAATTTCCATTGGGGTATGCAGATAACACTGGTCAACAGTATGACTAGTGCAAATTAGGGACGGGTCATTATTATGAATTATTATTATTTCACCAGCTGGGTCACTTTGGCCAGAAGGTGGCAGCCTGAAAGCTGTATAGTAAGCTCCATTAAACAACAGGCAATGTTTGTATTGCTACATCTAGATTTCTATGTAATCTCTTTTTAACATACCTATACTTTGTCAGGACACTGTACTTATATTAAGAATATTCGTTTTTTTTTCTATCAAAATATTAGTGTAGTTATTTGTCAAAATATTTTAAACTTTAAAGAAACAAAATAGATCAACTTAATTTAACCAAATATCAAACAATCACTTATGCATGCAACAAACAACTGACAAAATTTGTCCCTGCTGGTAAAAAAAAAATCACTGCATCAGTTTGTCACTTGCTGAGCTTTTGAAGCAGCAGCTTCATTTTAACATATGTAGACGCCTCCTATAGCCACAGACAGTCCCTGAAGTCTGGCAGGTGGGATTTTGGCCCATTCCTTCATACAAAACAGCTCCAGTCCAGTCAGGGTTCTTGTCTTCTGTGCATAGACAACCTGCTGCTTCAGATCAATCCATTTCAATGATGTTAAGATGTGGGGATTGGGATGGCCATTCCAGAACATTGTACTTGTGCTTCTGCATGAATTCCTTGGTGGATTTTGAACAGTGCTTAGGATCATTGTCCTGCTGAAGAATCCAACCGTGGCGTAGCTTCAACTCTGAGACTGACTTTTGAACATTCTTGTCAAGAATCTGCTGATACTGAGAGGAATTCATGTGGCCCTCAACTTTAACAAGGTCTCCAGTACATGTGCTAGCCACACAGCCCTATAACATGACGGAGCCTCCACCAAATGTCACAGTAGGCAATAAGTTCTTCTTCTATTTCTTGTACCCTTCTTCTAATTCATAATAATGAATAATGAATTATCTTAGTTTTTAGGTCAGTGGAGAGCTGTTTAGAGGCCCCCGTGTTTCCACTCTCTAAGAAAGAACCAAGGACAAGCACAGTCAGCAGTTACCTATGTTAAATAGTCTTGGTCCAATAAAAGTTATTACACTACTGAAATGTTTCTGTTTCCATAAGGTATAAGCTCAGCAAGTGACACACTGATGCAGTGATTTTCCTAAGGGGTGCCTAAACTTTTGCATAACACTGTATTTAACCTTGGTGCCCCCTAGTGACACCAAATCACATTATTAAATTACATAAAGTAAACTTAACAACATATTTACATTAAATAAACATGCTGAATAATACCCAAAACCTAACCCAAAAAATATACAAATAATTCAAATAGATAACAACTAATATAAAATAAACAAATTGGCAAAATAGCTCCTACAATTAGTATCAGCCCTTAAAAACGTTATCAGTCTGGTTTCAAAGGACAGATGTTTTTGGGTTTGTGACTTTTTTGTATGTTAGGAGAGTAAACATATCCCCACAGTGTATTTGCTAATAGCATGTAGAAGACTAAACACGTTTAACTATGCTAAATTCAGACACATCTGCTCTGTAAGAAAACAGTATCCTCTGATTGCATCTGATAAACACATTCAAACTAAAAATACCATGTAACCACACAGACACTGCACTGTATATTTATTTGATTACACCCATTTCTGTTTCTATTTTTGTACTTTGTTACTCTTTCTTGATGCTTATTTTCCTCATGTGCAACACACACACAGCATTATCAGTCTACCTAGAAGGACTGTTCATGTATTTCAAGTTGAGTTACTTGTGTCACAACACATCAGTTCTTCAGTACCTGTGTTTGCTCCAGTTTTTATTTTTTTCCCCGTTGCATGCAGTTGTGCTGATTAGCCACAAGCTAGCTTTGGTAAAGGGCAAATGTTCCTGGTCTTATTTACTTGCAATGTAAATAATGAAAAGCAGCTGTTTGACTCTGCTATGCTAATAACAGGAAATGGGCACTTTAATTCATTGGTGGCGGGTCCTCAAGGGGAGACACTGTGTGCGCTCTGTTTTCTGAAACACAATCTGAATCTGTTGCCCTATGTGACTGCGCAGCTTTGAATAGTGCATACAAAATGACATCATTACTACAGTGAGGACAGTGCAGTGTGCGCTGCAGCAAACCACAGATTATAATGCAAAGTCAGATCTGCAGTGCTCTGCAGGATTTTACAAACCGTCTCCCTGTGTTTCTCCTTCTGAACTGAAAGGATCATTGTGTCAGGCAGCATAATGCTCTGACTTGTAAAGTAAACCTAGCCACAGAATTCATTACCCACTTAATTTACTAACTATTAGATCATGCCCAAGCACTCTGGGAAACAATGGCTGCTGATAAATATCCTGTTAACTGTTTTTGCTCAGAATGTTTTTGGTATCATTTCCAGGATTTACACTACAGACTGTGACAGCCGCCAAAAAAATTTCTACCTTCTGCAGAGAGGGACACGTCAAGCACCAGGCCACAGGAGTGCGGAATTTACTGTTTACTAAAAGGGGCTGGGGCTGGGGCGGGTAAATGTTTCCACTGGTAACCTCCTGATGGGCTGAATGCTTCCTTTACTGTGCGCAGGCCAAGTTGTAAAAGCACAGAATAAGTGTTTTGAGCTGGTGCCAACGCAGAGAGAGAGAGAGAGAGCACAGCAGTAATGTTCCATCAGGGAGTTGAGACGCTTTCTCTGCTGAATTCAATTATTCTTGATATAGCCTGTGCTTTTATCTCATAAGCATGTGTGTGTGTGCATTAGTGTACATTAGCGATATTGCTCTTGAGCCCACAGACGTAATGGTGATGCATTGACACTGACCTGAAGAGTGCACCCAAAGACACCGATCATAAGCATGATTACAGACAAGTAGTCTGTGAACACATCCCACCACGGCTTCAGAACTCTGAACGCTGGCTGCTGTTCAGTGAACTGCCGGAATTCCATCACAGGAATCATGATGCCTGTAAAAAAAAAAAAGAGTGGGAAATTAGAACACACCACTTTCAGGGTTTAATTCAAAATTCTGGTTCCCTTAAAGATTAATGATAAACTGTGACTTATTTTATCTTCTATAAATAAATAAAAATGGCTACTACACTATGTCTGCTCTCCTCCTCCAGAGAAACTACAAACAGTACTTTGTTAGTTTTGAATGCATGTTACAAACTTCTTAGCTTTAAGGCCATGAAGCTATAGCTAAGTGCTAATTATGTGAGCAGAATAAATAGCCATGAGAAGAGCAGTGCAGAGCTGCCTGCACACATGTAACATTAGGTGAAAGATTCACACAGGAGAGTGATGGATACAGACCAAAAGCAACCAAGGCTCAAAGATATGTGGCAAAAACTCCACTTTGTGCTCTATGCAATGGCACCATCTCAGCTACATTACATGATCGGCACATTGAGCATGTTAGCATGCAGATTTATAACTAACGTATCACCCAAACCCTTCTCTGTCAAGTGAAGCTCTGAATCCTGACCTTTTTACTGTTATGTGTTTATGCCAAACATGGACCAAACAGATCCTCAAACTGATGAGTACCTCCCAAGTGAAGCTTTGACATTAAACAAATATACATTACAAATGTAATTATTTAAAAGTCAGTGGCCCGTGTCTAAATACATGAGTCATTGTGCAGAGCTGGAGGCAGTGTTTGGACATTTACTTCATAGTCTAAGAAGCCCACTTCTTTTCAAAGTGGCTTCACACCTGAAGCAGATCCCAGACCACTTTAGTTGTGTACACACAGTATTGTCTTGTGGCTATTAATCTCTTTAAAAAATAAAAACCCGACAGTCTTAACAGCGGAAAGCATTAAAAGGAGTGCTGTGTCTGTGATGCTGCTCACGCCCCCTCTCTGGTCACCTTGTGTGCGAGTGCTGCAGCCGCAAGTATCCAGTTTCAATCTGTCTGGCAGGAGGTTGGCAGCATTATCATTTTAATCTAAAAGGTGCCAGACTGTAATGTGACATGTTTATCTTCTAAATCTCCCCAACAACTGCTGTCAATACGGCTACACTCGAACTTTATTATTAATAAGTTCATCTGAAAGGTATTGTTGAACAGGGTGCCAAACGCCTGGGAGCCTTTCACTCAGAAGCTCTTTAGTGATTCTAGCAGAACAACAGGAAGCATTCAGAGCAGCCACTCTGGAGGTGTTTATCTACTGATGGTTGACATTAGAGGTCAATTAAGTCAATTGACAGAAATAATTTTATTATTATTAAAAATCCTATATCTGCATGTTAAATGTAACGTCAAGTGCCTGTAACTGTTTGAGGCATTTATGTTGGGCTTTTTTTAGTTACAGTAGTTTACATGAACAACAAGAGCCCAACTGATATTCTGTTTCTGTGACTGATACCAATGTTTTTTATTGGTAATATATATACTGAACAATCATCAGCCAGTCAGCCAATATTCCTAATATAATGTTGTGTACTCTACCCCTAATGAACTACATGGTCAGGAAGTTGTGAGCCACAGGACCTATAAAAATTGTTTATTAACTTTTCACAAATCACTACAACAAAAAATTACACAATTAAAACCCTGTTCTATGACAGATTTGTGCCGGGTCACACGTTTCCCTGCACCCCCTTAAGCAAATGTTTGGAGGTCTGTAGCATTTTGGTGTCATTTGACATTTAAAAGTACTTCTACTCCCATGTTCACACTACTATCATTCATCATTTTAGCAAAATACCAAGCCAGCTATGACGTGGTAGCATTTAAATGTAAGCCAATATCAGTCAGGCTCTAGTTAACGCATCAGTACTACTGCAATAAGCATAAACATGTGTTACATAAAGCTGTAATTCCAAGCAGTCCTTATTTCAGCTTTTACTAAGCAGAGAGCATCAGCAGTGTTTTGTGGGAAAATGCAACGATGCAGGATAGATGTGCTTATTCTGAAGAAATATACAGTATATTTGCTGGGAGCAACACAGACTCATCCTATCACTGATTGTATTAAAGGGATATCTCTGCAATTTATTACGTCACTTCCTTAAAGAAAGCTCATTAGGTACATACTGACATTCAGAGATTTTTTTACTTAAACCGATCCTGTCTGCATTTCCCATAATTCAAGATTAGACCCTCTTTATCTTAGCTGCTTCCTGCACACACTTCTTTCAGACCCCAGACACTACACACACACTCCAACAGGCAACTCATATGCTAAACTGTATATGTAGTGATAGCACATATTGTCTGTTGCTGCCTCATCTCTGCATCTGGCTTCACTGTATCAACATCAGGCCAGTTTAAGTACAAGTACCAGTATGACAGGAGCACCTATGATGTTCAGTTCCTCCCATCATAAAGTTACAACAGAGATTTTTTATGATGTATATTTGACATGCACATACAGTAGGTCCATGTCTACATCAAAATGTATTTATAGCTCGGTCCTCAGCCTTTCAGTTGATGCCCCCCCCCCCCCCCCCCACACACACACACACACACACACACACACCACACAAAGTCTCTGGCATGTTTGTGGCTGAATCTGATGATGTCATCAGTCAGTTTATGACAGTAAACGGTGATAATAAACCGAACTAGAAAAGGGCATTTCCTGAAGAAATTGCAAGTTTGATTGCATTGAATGCTGATGTGAAGGATTGCTCTGAATTGCAATCTGAATTTAATTTTCTGAAACACGGTTAAGAATTTAGAAAGATGAAGCTCTTATTTTGAAAAGTAGAAAATGTTGTAATATTATGAAGATATATAAAAGAAACAGCTGAAGACAAGAACAGTATGAAGTCATGACCTTAAAGAACAGCCTGTGAATATATGAAAGGTCTGAGGCTGGAATAATACCATAAGACTAAGAAGCTCAGGCTGTGTGATTTGAATGTGGAAAAGTAGTATACAGCTGAAGGATGATCAATATGACAGGTATAATGCTTAAAATCTGATAAAGACTACAAATATGGCTGCTTTGTATGCTTCTTGTGTGTCAGCCTGTCACCATGGTAACAGCCCTGCCTGCCTGCCTGTATCCATGACAACCAGAATGTTTATCAACTATATCAACTATCTCTGTCCCCCTCCTAATGCATTTCCAATGTAAAAACACCCTCTGGTTTTGTCCAAACAGAAGCCTTCAGACAAAACATATGGACACCATGAGAATCGCAAGAAGTTGCTCTACAACACAGTATCATTTTTATGTCTATGATGTCAAAGATGTGGAGATGGCGGCGAGTTAGAAAATATGGCTGCTCTGCTTCTCTGTTTTTAGTTTTACATTATGTCTTAATGGAAATATGACCGGCACTCTCCCCGAACAGCTGGCTGTACGGGCAAAACGGTTTGGTGTTCAGTTTTAACAGTCGCACCGTCAGAGAGCTAACGAGTGTTCCTTCGAACTGATATAAAAATTATCCCTGTGAGATAGAGGGTGCAGGCCTGAGTGCAGGTTAGAGAGATTTTTTTAGGCATCTCCTCAGCCTCTCTCCACTCTGAGTGATGACATCATCCACTCTGGCTCCCAACATTCTGCGCAATACACACGAATGTTAAACTCAGAAGAGACCTCAAAAACCACTCCAACTTTGAGAGCCTGGCACACGGAAAGGATTCGGAATTAGAAAATTCTGAATACAAGTTTGATAGAGCAGCATCTAATGAGCGTTTTAAGACTAAAATGGAGTCTGTAGCTTGACATTTGTAGGAGGAGCTACATTTGGCAGATGACTCTTGTTGAAGGGCTCTCTCACAGACTCCCATGTTGAAAATGACACCGAAATTGCTTAATATTTGAAAAATCATAATTTTTTGAAAAAAACCCGGAATGTCCTCTGTGAGATGAACATTTTGATAGTTGAATGGCTGAAATCGGCGAATGTATGCTGAAGATACGCTGCGCCAAAAAATGTACGGAAGAATAAAAAAGAAGAAGATGAAGAAAGAGGGTGAAGAATAAGAGTTGCTTGCAGCAATCAGTGCTCCCATGCCCCTTTAATGTACCATACCCCAAGGTTGATGATATTTACAAGATCTCCATTATAATAACTGCATAGTTTGCTGAGAAAAGTCCCAGTTTGTTTCTAACTTTGTGCTCCAGGCTCCTGTGGACACGTTCCTTTGGGTCCTTTAACAATATGACCAAATAGAGTAAACAGCTGTGGGGAGAGACAAGCTAATGGAGAGGCTACAATTTGTTTTAGCTAGGCTCTAGGAAAAATACTAGATGAGTCAGCCATTGAATGGAGCAGAGCAGGCCATATCCTTGCTCCTTCCTGACAGGAAACTTGTCTGAATCCCAGATATCCAAAAGCAGATCTGTTTGGATCACACCCAACTCCAGGGACACAGAAAGCAGCTACTGCTCGTTAAGGGAAAGAGAAAAAACACCAGCCAAGAGTGGAGGTTTGTTTTAATGAGGGAGCCTATACTTTTATTGTGTAACGGGAGCTCCACGCGGCTGTGCCATGTGCGTAAATGCGCACGACTCTCTCTCTCTTTCGCCAAAAAGTAGTCCTAAACACGAAGTACTGGACTTGAAGTTGCACTTATCACTTATTATTGTTACTCACCATGAAACTGACTGTAAGAAAAAAATAATTTACTGGGATGTTCGCCTCCTCTGTAGCTGTGTGCCTCTTTTTTCCTCTTCTCTGATCCTTTGAGTAATCATGCTTCAGATTATTTTCCTTTAGGACGGTGACTTTTTTTGCACAGCAAGCGGGCTCGTTTCCACTGAACCCCTTAAAATATACTGCTGTGTCCATCTTTAAAACTATGTTCACCGTCCACTTTCCTTTTCGGCTTGAACCACCTCTATTGTTCTCAGCCGTACTCAATCAAAGCTCAGAGCTGCGCTCTTTAACCAACAGCGGCCTGAGTAGGAGCGCGTAGGTTTGATTACAATAAATCAGTTTTGTTAGTATGGCTGGTTTTATCCAGTGGAATGTTGTGGGTAGTTTCAATTTATATGAAAAATGAACATCTTACATTTACAAAAAAAGATTCGGGCCGGATCATAGATGTTTAGGACATCGTGATGTGGGCCAGATAGAACGTCGCAGCGGGCCGGATTTAGCCCGCGGGCCTTGAATTTAACACTCCTGCCATAAAACATAAAAGGATGTGGCGGGATGTGGGGGTGTTGAGAGTTAGCACGGTCTGCTCCTCACTTCCCTCCGTCTTCACACAGCCCATCTAGGGAGCTAACCTAACGGTAATCCTGTAAACTTCGCTCCGCGCTACAAACTGCGCTATTGTACTTCACGCATCAGATTAATGAGCGTCAATCTGTCACCCCAGATCAATCAGTAGTGTTAAAGACTTACCTTCTTTCTGATGAGAGCTGGACTCGATCGGCTTTTCTATGCAATGAGGTCTGGGCTCATGATGTGCGCGGTCCCGCTTTCTTCCTCCGTCTGCCCGGATCCTCGGTCAGCCAGTGCAGGCATCTCCTGCCTGCCACAGGGGCGTGGACTTCTGAGGAAACAGCGCCCTTCATCAGCGGGGAGTCAAACATGTTGTTTATGTGACAGCCGAGCGGAGGAGGAGGATTGCAGCAGTGCTGTGCTAAAAATAACATCGGCTATATTTATGAAGTCGTCAAAAGTGTGTTTTGTGTGTGTGTCAAACTTTGCACATACAATCCAAATACAACCTGCGTGCCAGCTGGTAAATACATGTCACAATAAAAAGCATTAACAACAGTGTTCAACTGTTCAAGGCAGGGGACGAATCAGCAGCTGGGTCAAGTTGAAACAACAAAAGCAGCTGTTCAGCCGTCAGTGAACCCAGTGTACAACCAGTCTGACCCAGCATGGTGTTGACAGCATCCCAGATGGTCTCCAACTTTAAATCTGTTGCACTGTAGTCTTGTGTTTGTGCACGTCATCAATCACAGAGCTCAGTTGCACATGCACACATCATGATGATCAGGACAACTGTCAGTTAGTTGTTTGCATGCATGTATAGTGTTTGTAAAGGTAATATGAGCTGTCAGAGTCTCTGCCCCAGGTTTACTATCTGCCTGAGTAACAGTGAAGTAGAAATACTGGAAATACTAGATTTCCACATTATTTCATTTGCACCATCATAGAAAACTTTGGATTTGTTTACACTCTCTCGTCCATCTGCTCTGCAGGAAGACGTTTGCAGCTTGTTTTGAACAGTTAGCTTGTACAGCTGTTGAGAATAATGAGGCTGCAACTAGGCTGGCATTTGAATATTTCCTCCTCTGTTACACAGACTAAAATTGGAACTTCGCTGTATTGAATTACTGATATCAGATTTCCAATAAGATATTGTCTCAGATTTTCCATCGCAGGGCAGAATCACTTTAACTGCTGATACAATCCACATCCTCCTCTTGAAGGGCAATCACTCCTGCAGCTGCAGCCGCTCGCACGGGCAACATGCAAAACACACATACAACATATAGGGTATACACTCAGGTGTATGTTTATAGCTAAAACAAATGCAACAGATGTGCAATAATCCTGCCTTCAGGATGGATCACAGAGGTGGAGGTATGCTCTTTAATAAGATTGTATGGGCAGTTGTGTCTGATTTGTTGTCCTCAGGTATTTTTCACCTTGGACACCATAATAACCATCCCAACCCAAAAGCAGGGTGACTTTCTCTCCACATACAGCTCACATGTCCCGTTAGGCGTCATCATGGTGTCAATGTCAGGCTGGCTGGGCGCATGTCAACAATGCGTTCAGGGTCTTCTGGTTTGATGTGTGGCTGTTGGACATTATACATTGGTCAGTGGGCCCAGGTGTTGGTAGAATAAGACTTTAAATACTCGCGGTAGACGCGGTAACAATGCATCCACAGACATTACGTAGACGGCTCATTATTTGTAAAAAAACGCATCGATAGCACGTGATAACCGGTCCGGGACAGTGCTGCGTTCATGGTTACTCGGTAGAAAGTCATTCATGATATCCCTTTACATGACAGCTGATTTTTCTTTTCTAGTGGAGATGAACCAACAAAAACCTATTCACCTTAAAGGCAGAGTGTACGGACAATAAATCATGTCAGTAGGCATTTAAACGTTAAGTACCAATACTTAAAATTAAGCAATTTTAAAAAATACCAGCGAACTCTAACAAGAAGTTGTGGGTTCGCTTTTTTGGATTCTACGGTAGCCTGCAGGAATTTTCGACGACCGTAAACGCAGCACCACTTTCTCCATTAACCCAGCCTTTGATGCCAACTCCTCCTGAGCGGAGCAGCTCATTGGATGCACCTTTGAACAGCACAGTAACAGCAAGTAAGTTGTGGTTGCTGACCGAGTGCCTTAACTTCCCCCACTACACGGTACGTGTTTGCTAAACTTACAACTTAAAGCTCTCCGCTACGTGCACTACATTTATTGACTGATAGCTGAAGCTAGCTTGCTAACATCGGCTGTAGCTAACGCTAGCACATGGTTTACTAACAACATACACGTTTGCTTTGACAGAGCGGAGAAACAAACACGGTGAAGGTGCGTATCAGGATGTGCATAATGGCTTCAGTGTATTACTAACAAGTAATTGCATCGTAAGTGATCTTGTTCAAACGAGGTCAGGATCCTCTTCTACTGTTGTATGATGCACAGTGGCGCCACCTACCGTTTCAGAGTCAGAAGGATTTTTTTTCACACTCAAGGAATGTGGAGGAGACACGTTTAGTTTAAACATTGATATAAAAAAAACACTATTAAAATATGTGAATGTGGGAAATAAAGTGAGTAATAAAGGATTCAAGGTATGCAAATTATATCTCTGAGTAAGATGTGCAATGTTCACAATAGTCCAGTTACTGAGTGTCAAAAACATAAGACTGTGAGTGGAGACTGGGGTAGGGGTAGGAGTGGGTGTAAGGAGGGTTAAGCCTTGTTGATACGTCCGTGCAGACAAGAAATAAATGTTCTTCTGGCATGAGGTTTTGGACTCGATGGACCCGGGACAGACTCCTGCTGGATACTTCCCTCTGGCAGTGCGAAAGTGATCAGCTGCATTCTTTTCCTCTTTCCGCCTCAGTGTCCAGGAAGCACACTGTGACTACAGGGAGGGCAGATTAAAAAAAAAAAGATTCTTTGCTCTAGTCTGTGATGCAGAAGGTGAAGATGAACTTAGTGATGGAGATCTAGAAGTGTACCATCATTGTATCATTGTCTTTGGCAGGTTATTTCCTTTTAACTGTTGCAGCAAGTACATCCTCTGTTGGGCCTTTTTTGACGAGAGAGCTGATGTTTCTATTTGAAGTCCTGGGTGTTGATGGTTGCCAGGAGGCAGAAGGACACCACATTGTCAGCTGCAGAGTCACACAAGACAATGGTAGCAGGCAGGGCTGTGGTGTTCCTGAAGTTTACGATCGACACTGTCTTTACAGCATTTAGCACCAAGATGTTGAGGTCACACCACATCACCAGATGATCAATCTCCTATATGTAGGTAGATCTTAGAGACAAGCCCAGTGGCGGTGGTGTCATTTGCAACTTCAGGTGCTTGACACACTGCAACTGGAGGTACAGTTGTTGGTGTACAGTGAGAAGGGTAGAGGCGAAATAACACAGCCTGTAAGAACTGATAGTTTCATAAGTGCTTTTTCTTAGCCTCAGATGCTACTTCCTGCCAGACAGGGTGATTCACCCACAGATGTGTCAGCGTCAGCATCAGTGTTAGATGATGATGTGAGCCTTGTTGACAGCATCATCTACAGATTTAGGTGGCTGTAAACAAACTGCAGGGGATCCAGGATGGGGTCTGTAGTGGCTTTGAGGTGGGACATGGGTCAGTATCATCAATCCTGCTGTCCTTGTTTTTTTGGGCAGGAATGGCAGACTTGTTGCTCCTGTTTCCTTCATCCACATAAAGACTTAAAAACAGAGGTAATACTGAGAGTAATTTGGTGTCCTGTAACAGAGGTACATAGTGGGGATGGTCTGCTAGTAGACTTATAATAGGTGTGGCTACAGCTTTGCCCAAGTGTTCACTGTCTTTTTACCTCTTTTTTTTGCAGTATGAACATTGTGCGACAGGTCGTGAATTGCAAATTTACATGTCGCTTAGCTGACATAACCTGCAGAAGGAGGTTTGTTACGTCACAGGTAAGTCCTCTTTAAAAAACTTTCTTGTCAGTTTAAACATAACACTAATGTTTAATGCATTGCATGTCAAACTGCTATATTATTGATAGTGAATTATTTATATTGTGTATTCAAATAGTATGGTTAAATGATCACGAGTAAAGTCCTCTTGGTTAGTGCTGAAGTGGTTGATGATTACTTCACTTGACTACCATCATACTGCACAGAAGCACTCTGTGTTCTCTCTCAGTGGCTGCCAGTGTATAAATAGCTGTCATTACTGCACAATGTAATTGAATGCTTTGTGGGTATGGTCCTTTGTGTTGCAGCAAAAAAAGATGTCACACCATACACATGCTAAAAGAATTGAGGGACTGGACAAGAATGTTTGGTAAGTTGCTGATGAACGAAACATTTTTCAGGAGAGTTTTACTAACAGGCTGTTAATCAGGTTCACATTCACACTACACTGTTACATAAAAACTAGCCGGGCAGATTTCAAAATATTTTTCCACAGCTTAGATACAGCAATATTACACTTTATTTGGAACAAAAAGGCCCCATGAGTACGGAAGACAGTCCTAAGAGAGGTGGGGAATGTCCTGCCTAATCCTGAATGTTCACGTGTCTGGTGTCTGATGGAGGCCTCGTCGTGCCCAGCTGCCACTCTTTAATGCACACATTACATGCCCCACTGTCCTAACTAACTTTACACCTGGTAAAAACACACTTGTGTCATCCAGCTATAATCCTCTGTTCTGACATGTCTCAATGCAGGAGGCACTTTTAGGCTGTGGGACCAGAGAGGGCTATAGAATAGAATAGAATAGAAGAGAAGAGAAGAGAAATACTTTGTTCATCCCAAGTTGCAAAATTTCGCCATATTATATCACAGCAGTAATAAACAGACACCCAGCATACTAAACATAAATGTAATTTTAATTTTAAGTAATTCTTAATCTTATACCTCTAACAGTAAAAATAAACAGTATAGACATTATTTACAGAAAATAGAAATATAAAATATGAGTGCAAAACAGGCCTGAACACAATCAAAGTCTGTAGAGGGTGTTTTTGCTAGATTTGAACAGCTAGCAGCTAAACACAAAGATAAAGATGATGGAATCCTCAAGGTACCGCTGATGACAAGGAAAAAAAACATTCTTACTTTTCTGTTAAACAGAAGATGTGTCAATTAGCTGGAAATATCTTAGTATCACTATAGAGTTGTTAAATGTTGTGATGTTTAAGTAAGTGTGAGAAATCACTTCACATTCATAGTATAAAATGTTCAGTCTCACAAAGTAAAGAAGGAATTCACTTTTTTATAAATGAGCTGCTCTGAGCTTTTTCTTTTCTAAAGAATCCAGAAATAAGTCATTCAGATCCAGTCATTTGTCAATACTAATTTCTTTGTTACTTGTCAGTTATTGTTTCAAATGTGCTGAGCTGAGCAATCTAGCATCAAAATTATAGCACAGAATTTTGGGGAAATTTAAAGCCTCACTTTTTGGGGGTCTTCCCGACCTGATTAGAGTACAGGGGTAAGGTTTGTACTGTTTTCTAGGGAAAGTGTTTTTTGCCCTTTGATTGGCATGATGTCATGAGCTCTCTCCAGAAAGGCTGTGTTTCCTTTGTCACTTCAGGGTGGCGTTTACCTCAGTGGCAGCAGACCCATCCATTGTTAACCTCGGTCAAGGCTACCCTGACATCCCTCCACCTTCTTATGTCAAGGATGCGCTAGCAAAGGCTGCATCAGTGGACAGAATGAACCAGTACACCAGAGGCTTTGTAAGTCTGAATCATGGGAGGTGCTGAAAAGATTAAGTTTGATTTTTTTAAAGACAGAACAGGGCTTGTGGAGACAGGATTTTTAGCTGAAAGTTAGGACCAACTAGGAATCTTAATGAGACAGTAGCATAATGACATAATGATAGTATTGAATAGTGTTTATTGTGACCAATGTAGGATTCACAAAACATATATAATAGTACATTCAACCATATTGACAATAACTCTGCAGTATGATAGAGCTGTGACATTGCTCTGGTTTTTCTTGTTTAAAGGGTCATCCCTCGTTGGTGAAAGCTCTCTCTCAGGTTTATGGGAAAGTCTGTGAACGTCAGATTGACCCCTTCAAAGAGATCCTTGTCACAGTGGGAGGTTACGGGTCTTTATTCAGCACCATGCAAGGACTGGTGGAAGAAGGAGATGAGGCAAGGACATTTCCTTCTCTTATTTTATATTCCTCTAACATTCACATACAGTTGCAAGAATTCTGATCCTCATCCAAGTCACCACAATAGACAAATGCAGTCTGCTTGTACTAATAGCACACAGAAAATTATGTTTTCATGTTTTCATTGAAAACAACATGTAAACATTCACAGTGCAGGGTGAAACAATGTGAGCCCCTAGGCCTTCTCCAAGAGCTAATAGGAGCCAGGAGCCAGCCAACCTGGGCTCCAATCAATGTGATGAGATTGGAGGTGTTGATTAAAGCTGCCCTGCCCTATAAAAAACACACACAGTGAGTTTGCTGTTCTCAAGAAGCCTATGTGAGCACTCGGAAGACCTCCGATCAAGAATTGTTGACTTGCATGAAGCTGGAAAGGGTTACCAAAGTATCTCTAAAAGCCGTGATGTTCATTTAAGATGTTGTAAGACAGATGGAGACAGATCAGCATTGTTGCTACTCTCATGCATTTGTCTAATGTGGTGACTTAAATAAGGATCAGAACATATTTTCTGACCAATTTATCCAGAAATCCAAGTAATCCCAAGGGTTCACATACTTTTTCTTGTAACTGTGTAACATTCAGAAACATGCTCTTGATGTGCTTTACACTTATAGTGTGATGTCTCCTCCAGGTCATTATAATCGAACCTTTCTTTGACTGCTATGTACCGATGGTGCGGATGGCAGGGGCCAAACCTGTGTTGATACCATTACGCCTTGTAAGTTAGATCTGCTGTTTCTACAGTGTTCATCAAACATTTAAGATTTAAAATGAAATGCAACTTAAAGGTATTTCACCATACGTAAGCATAATTGGGATAAAGTGGTGGGGAAACATTTTGAATTATTGAATGGATTTGATTTGATTTTTGACGTCCAAATATTATTTAAAATCTTCTCAGGCATTGTTAGAAATTGCCCTTCTTCACGAATGGAGCTCACCACTGATTAATAAACACATCTTACTTGCAGTCCACTGTAATATATAGCTCATAGGTTGGGGTGCTGCCATAACTTCACAGCCAGCTCTGAATACCAATAATTCTGACATATAAACATAATCAATAACAAATCTTCAATTAGTTTGCTTCATGTTAGAGCAACCACACACAGTTGGCTTGAACTGTGTTTGATTCCAGTTTGATATATTTTGAGGACAAAAATCAGAAAATATCTGACAGTGCATTTATTTATTTTTATCCAGAAATTAAAAATTTAGGATCATCATGATGTGTCCAGGGAAGCAAATCATAGATAGGGAAAACTAAAAAGGTGTAACTGAATACCAGATGGGTCCCTGATATAGTCCCTGGTAGACACAGTCCAGGACTTTCCACCTGCTGCTGTGGCTTCACTGTTAGCAGACTGTAGGAGCTGTAACACACAATGTTTGTGAAACATTTTAGAAGCCTGGAAAGAAGATGATATCAAGTGCTGACTGGTTTCTTGATCCTGATGAGCTTTCCAGTAAATTCAACTCAAAGACAAAGGCCATCATCATCAACACTCCCAACAACCCCATAGGGAAAGTAAGTACATGTCCACACCACATGACTCACGTGTGTGAGAAGTGATTTCAGTACCTCCTGTCCTCTTTCTGTAGGTTTTCACCAGAGATGAGCTGCAGATGATTGCAGACCTCTGTGTCAAACATGACACGCTGTGCTTCAGTGACGAGGTTTATGAATGGCTCATCTATAGAGGACACCAACATATTAAAATTGGTACGTTTGCAGCTTAACTGCTAGTTGCCATCATGCATCTGTTTCGTCATGCAGCTTTTCCGACTGCACTTGGAAATGGCACAACAAAATTCCAGAGAGTTTGGAATCTGGATTGATTGACAGCTTCTGTGGACAGGTGTCTTTTAAACAGGTAAGGAGCTGAGAGGGCTCCCAGTGTCAGCTCCTTGCCTGTACAAAACACAGCTGGGAGCAGAATTCTGGCTGATTGATAGGAGATCAAATACTTATTTCATTCATGAAAATGTTTTTTTTTGTTATTGGTTTCTCATTGTTCAAATAAACCTACCATTGAAATTATAGACTGATCACGTTTTTGTTAGTGGGCAAACTTACAAAATCAGCAGGAGTTCAAATCATTTTTTTCCCCTAACTGTATGACGTAATCTCTTCTATTTATTTGGGTTTTTTATTTACTCCAAGTTCAGGCACAATCAAGATGCTCTGAAAGACTTGGTTCTTAAATGGAGCAATACAAAACGGAAATGGATATATGTGGAATATATGTTTGGAAGTTTTCGTCTTATTCTGTAAAATACATTAACAATGTTTTTTTTTCTTTGTAAGCCACTCTGCCTGGAATGTGGGACAGAACAATAACTATTGGCAGTGCAGGAAAAACATTTAGTGTAACTGGATGGAAGGTAAATATATATGCATTTACAATTTTAAACATTGTTCAATCATTTCTTTTACATTGTGGAATTGACTTTTGTGTCTTCCAGCTTGGTTGGTCTGTAGGACCTGAGCACTTGATAAAGCACCTTCAGACTGTCATGCAGAATACTCTGTACACCTGCCCAACACCTTTACAGGTCAGTGGTCAGGTCAGTTGGAAGAAAGAAGCAACAGATTTCACTTTCAGTCTTAACCCTGTGTTTGTCTTTAGGAGGCAGTGGCACAGGGTTTACTCCTGAACTATGAGCTGATGGGTCAGCCTGAGTGCTACTTCTCCTCACTGGCAGAAGAGCTTGAGGAGAAGAGGGACCGCATGGCCGCCATCGTGCAGGAGGCTGGTATGACCCCTGTCATCCCAGAGGGCGGTTACTTCATGCTTGCTGATGTGACATCTCTCAGTAAGTCACTCAAACAGACCTCACAAGCACAACATTTTCTATGTGGATGTGAGCATCCTTCTAGTTCCGTGTAACAATCTGACAAATCAGATCAATCAAAACCATTGACTGTAAATATAGATGCCATGAGGTTTGTAATGTGTTTAGCAATAAGTGCCTGTGCTGTAGTGATGTGGTGGAGACATATTGTAGTGTTTCTGATCAGGCTAAGTGAAGACCAAGCTATGAGAATGATTCAGTAATGGGGCAGAGAGCATCCATAAAAGTCCAGGACATACAGATTTTGTCGCTAAGGTCCAAACAATGTGCGCTCATGTTTATGCAGGCAGGACGGGAAGTACCTCAGTACCATGTCACTATTCCCTGGTCACTACTGTGCAGATCATTAACTTATGCATGCTCTTCCAAAGAAACAAAAGTGTCTGCTTTGTCCAAACAGACAGCTTCTCAGACAATTCTAAGCTCTGTATACACTGTGACTGTCCCCACTACTAAATACTTTTAGTATGTTACCACCTATTACCTGTTCTGTGTTCATTATAGATCAGGACCTGTCACATATGGGTGATGATGAGGCCTATGACTACAAGTTTGTAAAGTGGATGATTAAAGAAAAGGTAATTGTACTTTCTAGCAATAAGTACTTGCACGTTTTCTTGCAATATGCTAGTAATAAAATATTTCTATAGAAACTAGCAGCCATTCCAGTAACAGCGTTTGTCGGAGATGAGTCCAAGAATCAGTTTGAGAAATATATTCGCCTTTGCTTCATTAAGGTAAGTAGAAGATCCGTTTGTTTCAAACCCACAACACAGCACCTCTAAAGTCATTGTGTAATGAGGGATGATGGCTGAAATGCAGTATTTTCTCCCCCACAGCAAGACAGTACTCTGGACGCAGCAGGGACAATCTTGAAAAACTGGAACAAGGTTTAATTGCAAGTGATGTCAGAATACTTTGAGTTCACGTTGATGGGACTGAAATGGACTACACACCAGCTGGAATCTTGGCTCGGATCATATTTCAAAAAACAAATTCTTTTAAAATTCCTGATGACCACATGACACTGGTTGAGAGAAAGCCAAGAGTCAGAAAGTCATCAAAGCAAAATGTGGCACTTTTAAAGAATTGAAAATGTTGTAGTTGGTTTAATGGTTTTTGTTTGCGACCTGATTCCATTTGTGTTCCTTCATGGTTTTGATAGAGAAAAAGCACTGAATAAGAAGGTGTGTCCAAACTGATGGACACATCCAAACTTGTCATAACATACGTATCATTGTTTCCTATTGGAATTTTTAGAATTTGTACTGTTCATGTTACTGAGCCACGACAGGAGTGGAATTACTGCCCATTGTTAACAATTGTGCACAACCAACTAAAATGGCCCCTCCATCACCATTACCATCACTTCTTCATGTTGATCACGTGTGTGTGTGGTGTGTTCATTTTTAAAATGAAACTGATAATCTGCTGATAGTCCTGTTTGAAGTCAGAAAAAAAAACAGGACTCAGGATACGTTTCACTGCATTCAGAATACGTTTTGCAGGGAATACTGTTGCACTGGTGTGTTTTAAATCAGTAAATACAGTCTGAGGGCCTGAAGCTGTTTGGATGTAGCCAACAGAAAGAGTTTGATGATCAAGTGAGCCAAAGATCATCTCCTGCTTATGACATGAACACTGACCTTTAATCTTCATTTCAGTCACTTTACATATTCATATTTAAACGTGACAGACTAAGACTTTAAATGGACACACTGTAAGTATGCCAAATTTGACACTTTGTATTAGATTTATCAATAAATGAATCAGCTTTACTGTGACTGACTACATACAACATTAAATTAGAAGCTTGAGGACTTGTGTGGGTTATTTATAGGAGTATTTATTTAAACTGAGATTAAATATATGTTTAGGACATTTATACAGTAAAATATCTCATATTAATAAAAAGGCAAATAATTGTTGAAGGTAAATAAAACGTGGTATCATCATGGTAACGGGACGCTGAGATAAGGCCTGCGGACCGGTCAGAACCATTGACGATAAAAACCTGCATGTGGCCTCTGACCTGAGCAGACCTGCTCGATACGAAGCGAACCCTGGGAAAGACATATACGGGCTGTGCCTCAATTCAGGGTCTGCATCCTTCGGAGTGCGCATTTTAAGGCCGCTTACGTCACAAAGCTGCGCGAAGGCTGTCCCAGTTCGCCAAAAGTCGAAGGGTCCTTCAAATGCGTCCTCCTTTTGCCTGAATTTGGAGGACGCATCGCTACCATCCTTCGTGGCCTTAAATATCCCACAATGCTTTGCGGGCCTACTTTTTGTCCAATAGTACAATGACGGACCAAGCGGGCGGCAGCGGCAGGAGTGCCGAATTCACATTTAAATGTAAGTACAGAGCAGTAGTTCGAGTTTTAAAATGCTAGTAGTGATAGCGGCATTAAAAAAATGAGTTTCATATTTACAAACATGACGTCCTGTTGATACGAGGCGCTAAAACTAAACGTTTTGGTTGAATGTTGTTTCTGGACTGTTTACTGTAGTATAGTATAAAGTATAGTTCACGTGAGGAGCAATATTATCGTTATTATATCAAACGGTCATTCTGCCTGTTGTCATTTTGTTGTAGGAGGAGCAGAGAGAAACAGAAGAAACTTGACAATTGATAACGGAGGAGATGAGACTGGAGAGAGGAGAGAAAGAACGGACAGACCTCAGCTCATTGAGAGGTGGACAGCAGTGATTTTTATGTTCTGTGTTATTTAAATGGTAACTTATTAAATTGTTCTTGTCTCTGTGTTCCTAAACTCTTCTAACCTTGTTACATTATGTGTTTCATTACCTATTTATGATTTAAGTAAACTTTTGAACAATTTCTCAGTGACCACAGTAAATCATTTATTGTTCTGTTATGTACAATATTTACAAAGACACAGTTTGAACATTTCTAACTATTTACCAGTGGGCATTATGAAAATGTACAGTTTATTATTTATAAAATATCAGCAGAAAATACTATTTACAAAGAACATATATATAAATGTTTGGCTGAGCAGGAGTCCTTGGTGCTGCTGGACTGGATGATGCCACGGTGAAGACAAAGAAAATATGTATCCTCACCCTCCAAAGGTGATGATGGTCAGTACACCTCCTCCAGGACAGACAGCTGGTCCTGCAGGGAGCCCCACTCTCCTCCACCCAGCAGTAATTCTCTGGTGTAGTGACAGACCTGATGCTTAATGACACATTAAAGCAGTGGTTTCAGGGTTATTTGCAGGGTTCTTACACATTTAGCTATTTAATTTAAAGTATTAAAATTACAAACAGACCCTGTATCAAGTCTTATAATTGAATAAAATATAAATTACATTTAATCATATTTGTCTATCTACTGGTTATATGGCTCGCGTTTGCTCAGTAGCTGGTATATTAATTATGATCAATAATATGGTTAAACAGCAGCTTACCATCACCTCCCCACTGCGCTCTCCCAGCCTGAAGAAAATGAGCTGTCACCGGTTTTGCTGCCGCTGGAGCCGCCTCTCCTCTTCCTCCAACAACAAATAAATATATATTTGTATTTATATTTTGTTTTTCCCGGGGTAAAATTTATGACGTCGCGCCACAATCAGGAAGAGCTTTGAAGGCCAGACCGTCCCATTTACCAACGGTTGAGGATCCTCAGGAGGACGCGGCCTCCGAAGGATGCAGACCAGATTTCACTGCAAAGCGTTGACGGTGAACTCTTAGTAGTGAGGCCGACATCGGATGGTTAAGAATTACACAGCTTCGGAGCAGTGGCTGCCAGCTAAGCAGCAGTTTGTGCACCCACCTTTGTTCACATAGATGCAGAGGAACCTCCAGGACCATCTAAGCATTGTTTTTGAAGGCCTGCTGCCAGAAAGATAACCTGCTTCGCCCCGTCCTGAAGCTGACAGACCCCTCAGTCTGGCACTTACTTCTGTCAGTGTGTTCACAGCTGCTTAGCGCAGGCTTTATTGCAGCGTGCTACACTGCTTTCAGTATGGACAGGGTCTTCACAGCAGCTCTTGTTTCTACTTAGCCTGCTCTCCTCTGGAATGCTGTCACTGTGGTTCTTGGTTGGCCAGTCTAGATTTACTGTACCCGGGTTAAAGGGAAACATTTTGATCCCAGTTTGAGTTCAGTTATTTTCCTTGTTAGTGGGTCCCTTTCATGTCTTCAAGTGTTACATGTGGAATGATGGGTTTCAAACAGTGGGGTGGCTCTGTGGCTTCCCCACATAACAGACATGGTGGTGGGCTTGTAAACAGGCTGCTTTTATCCTCTCAGTTGTCTTCTTGAATCCAGACCCAAGCTCCAACAGACACCAAACTCCCCAATTTAATTCCAGCCTAAACCTCTATGCTGCTCCATTTACCCCACTTGTTGTTGATGTAAACATCTTAAAGTGTGATAAAAATCGGAATCAGCTTTCAACATACAGAGGAGGATTAATCCTTTTCTCTTGCCACCTTACTTACTTAAATCAGCTGTAATATAAATTAACACACTTCAGCTTGCCTTGTAACAGCAATAACCTGCCATATTTGCCCTCTGCAATGTATGATGTATGCTGCTCGTTCAATCCTTTCCTCTCTTTCATTCTTTCCTTCCTATCTGCCTCTTCTTTTCCACCTCTCAGTGCCTCTTTTTTAAGTGCTTGAGGGGGTCAGGTTCAGGGTTTCTGTAAAGTGCTTAGAGACAAGTTTGATTATAAAAGACAAACAAGCCTCACATTTTCTCTAATAGGTTTTAAAGAATAGTAAATGTACTCATCAATGGGTTTGAAAGATCAAATTCCAGTTGAACCATTACCACCACTTCCTGCAATGCGTCGTCTACTCCTCTCTGGCCCTACTGGCCATGCTGTCCATCCTGTGTGTTAGCTGATAAATGCACAAGCAATACAACCCCCCCTTCTGAAAAAATGGGAAGCAACAATGATGTTATTCATTTATTATTATCGACATGGTAGTTGATAACATCAATGAAAACCAATCAAACAATCATTAAAAGTGCTGTGTAAAATGTTATCGTGAGAAAACAACATCACAATCCCCATAACATAAATGAGAGAACTGTATTGTTTATACTGTACTACCCATACAGTAGGAGAAGGAGGGAATAAAATTACCTTTAGATTACTACGTCTGCAATTATGCTGCAGCTGTTATGTTGTGTGAACAGAAAACCATCTGAGTCTATCTTTACTGCTAAACTGGCATATTTTGGTTAGGCGTCCTGCCACCCTGGCTACAGGTAAATCTGCTGTAGGGTACCTGGAGAGGGCGCCTGTATTCACATTCTCTCTTCTAGCTTAGTACGTCTTAAATCAATACATGCCAGCTAAGCCACCCAGCTCTGCTCCGTCACTCCCACCATGGCAGTTTGCAGAAGATCACCAGGGTGTTTATCTTTATAGACCACAAACCAATTACACAGTCCTGTATCTTCTTTGTGTCTTGTGTTTTAATTCTACCAGTTCCAATTTAAAAGAACTGTAACTGGCATCATTGCACTCAGAGGAGCATGTGATTCAGCTACCCTTTAGAACATCAGACAATATTGCCCCAGACCTTGGTAGCTGGGATCTGTGTTAACAACAAATGGCATAGAAATATCCATATAGGTGAGGACTGGGCCTCTAAACACACTTTTCAGGTTAGTGAATGCTGTTTGGGCCTCTGCTGACCAGTTTATAGGGCAAGACCATTTGCTTTTATTTTGTATCAATACAACTAGGGGGTTCAATGGACAGGCAACCTTAACAGAACATAACTGGAGCATAACATCTTTTGTCTGTATTGTGTTGTCTACTGTGTGCCAAAAAACAGGTGATCTGTATCTTTTCTGTATTAATAATATATAAAATAGAAGATAAGGTAAAGTAAATAATCACAAAACCTTAAAAAAAACAATGCCGCCAATTGTCTCCTCATACACTGCTTCCTCAAGTTTCCATAGCAACATAGTCTGCTAAAAACTTTCACTGTTTCCCAGCACTGCTGTGCACCGACATCTTGGTCTCCTCTTCTTTCTCAAGTGACATGTCAGTTGTGGGACAGCAGACCAGATATTTTCCTCTAACAGGTGCAGTTTTGGTGTCTGCACAAAGAGGCTCAGGGTTTCCATGACAACAGCTTTCCATGATAACCAGATGAGGCAAATGGATGACCACAGGACCAGCTGGAGAGGAGTGGTAGCCTGTGCACCCTTGGGCTCAGGCAGTGGTCACCTCAAAACCAGAGAAAGTGCTGAAAAGCTAAAGCTAACAGCTCTGACTGTGTTGATGTTTCTGACTGCACACACCACATGTGATAGGTCATCATGCTCCTCAGAGCTGTGCCTCCTTTAGTTGTTCAGATTGTGGACTGATGGACTGATTGTGAAAACTTAATCAGTCCATTTGTGTGTAGGCTCCATGGACAGATGCTGTCCATGTGCTCCATGCTCTGGTCCTGTGGAACATGGCTGTTCCGGTGAAAAACATGGAGAAGGTCTTAAGGAAGAGAAGATGAAAACAGCCAGACATCTGGACAACATCAAACTTTGGCTGGCACGATGGTGCAGTGGTTAACACTGTGCCTCACAGGAAAGAAATGTCCAGCTGTCCCGTTTCTCTGTGGAGTTTACATGCTCTCCATGTGCCAGGTGGGTTTTCCGCCGTGTTCTCCGGTTTTCTCCCACAGGCTCAAACATACACAGCAAAAATTGGAGAGTTAGAATTTCAGGGTTAAACATTTAGGAGTTCATTTTAACTCCAAAAGTGTAATTTCAACACATTCAGAGTTAAATGGTGTCCAGTTGTGGAGTTATTTGATAGAGTTGATCACATTAGTGTTAACTCAACTCTGCAGAGATACAATTAAACTCCGCCTCCGCCCCAGTACCTCTCTCCGTTCTTCTCAAAATTCTCAAGTCCACTCCATTTTGCTGTTCTGGTGCCGTTCTAATAGGTAAGTGTAATTACATTTTAACATAGGTACAAATTGATGCTGCGAACTGTAGTACGTGCAGCGCGATGTATGTGGAGCGTGTAGTAAGCCTTGTTTGTTGACTGAAAGACAATTTGTCCAGGTGAGCTAGTAGTGAAAGCTAGCAAGGCAAGCCAGCTAGCTAGCTAGCTAGCTCGCCTTGCTAGCTAATTGACGCTTAGTCAAATTGATGTTAAGTCAAGACGATAAAGAACAAAGGTTTATATATATTTTTACTCCATAAAATGTTTGAGACTGGAGCTAATGGTTACATTATTTTTTAGCAGAAGAACTGTAGAACATGACAGGGACCGCTAAAAACGGTCCGAACATGTGTCAGCCTGTTTGACCAACACGTGTCTTTTGTTAACTACATTAGAGTCAAGGTAAAATGCTGGTGCAGGTCAAGTACTGCGAAGAAAAAAAATATGTGAAGCTGAATGAAGTTGAAGGACACTTCAACTTTGGACAATTCAGTGAAAAGGGTATGTACTTTTTCTTTTTCTTTTTTTTTCGTTTGGCTTCAAAAAAATCGAATTGTGGTCTGAGAGGAGAAAGGGGTAAGGAGAGTATGTCAGGTGCCAGTATCTCTTCCTCCTCTCAGACCCGCTAGCGGTGCGCGTACATTTTGTCGGTGCCCGTCTGCCCGTGCGGAGTCTGCTGCTGCAGACGCCTGCTGCTCGCAGGGAAGGAGACAGCTGTACCGCGAGTCATGCAGACTGATTACTCGTCACGCCTCATAAATTTCATAAATGGGCATAAACTGATAAACGTTTTTGTATATACACATAATATACATTTTTAAATCATTCATTTTCAAATTTGGGTGTATGAGGGAATTGATTTTGAGAAACTGAGCTAGGTCTGTCATGATTATATGGTTATGGATAAACGTTTTTAAGATTAACAGTCATTCTCTGTTCAACTTATGATTATTTGCAGTCATTGAGAGATTTTGCCTTCCGCCTGATGTACAACTTACATTCAAGGATGCAACAGGGACAGAAGTTGATGCTGAAATTTTCAGTGACCTTCTTGGACAAGGCAATGTGGTGCTGACAGTTTTCTCAAATGATGGTGAGATATTAAGTTAACTATGATAAAGCACTCTACACCCTATAAGAAAAAAAACGGTAACATATTTTTTTTATGTTCCTTTTAGAATTCTCTGATTGCTCCAGGTCTTCTGCATCTGACTTGAGCTTCAGTTCAAGTGGATCAACTATAATCATGGATGAGGTCCCTAGGAAGAAATTGAGAATTGAGGATTTACGTTCAATGTCCGCTAAGCAGGTGATAACAAGGCTTCATTCTAATTCTGATTCTTATCACGTCCTGGTTTTCAACTCTTGGTTCTAGAAAAGCTATTTATCACATTGTTTTGCAATTTAATGTTAGTTGATTGAGGATGTGCTTAGAAGCAAGTCTGGTGGTGAAGAGGTACTGCAGGAGTACCAAACAACAGAAACCCTAACAGATGCCACAAGAAGACAAATGGTCAACATACTAGTGGCTCACATGATTGATAATCATGGGTATGTGTGTGTTTATAATCTTTTATTTGTGCCACATAATTGCATGGCCATTGTATAAACTTAGTTTACTAATTTAATATATCCTCTCAGGCACCTCCCCACTAAAGCAGTCAGAGAAGATTATGCCAAAGGGATAGTGATGCTGTTCCCCTCCCTCAGGGATCCATATTCCAACAAAGGCTATGTAATAATCATTAGTGTTTGCATGACACTTTGATGTGATTCTTGCATGAGTGCATGACAGTGTTTTTTTGCATTTCAGGAACACTTCTATGATGCTGCAAGCAACACAGGATACATTTCTTGGCGTCTGAAAACAGTGCAAAGGAAGATTCGTCGACGATATGCAATGTCACCAAATACCTCTACTGACATTTCTCCAAGAGGCCCAAATTTCCAAAGGACTGTTAATGTTGAAAGGCAACTTGATGGTAGTGCTTGTCAAGAAGCTATATCTTTGCTCAACCACACCACAGACAAGTCTCTGATTTTCCAGAAGATGAGAGAGACCTTTCATTACCGCCAGAAGCTTGTTAATGACCCAGGCAGAAGTGATAATATCCTCTCCACCTTCCCGAGATTCCTGGATACCAAAGGATTGGTAAGTTTGGTCAGATGCTTAGAATGGCTTAAAACGTGAAAGCATTTTGGTAGTAACAGTCAAATCATAGATATTATTCCTGCAGGAAACGAAAACTGGAATTTGTTTCTGTTGTTACTTCAAATAATGAACATTGTGTTTTCACCTACCCTCACTCATGGCATGACAATATATTTAAAGCACTTGATTGTTGACCATCACAAGCTGTTTAAACAGTTGTATCCACACAAAAATTTGATACCTAAACATCATTTTATGATCCATTACCCATCTTGTATAAGGAAAATTGGCCCCTTATTACATATGTGGTCTATGAGGTTTGAAGCCAAACATAAAGTGTTTAAAGACTCTTTTAAAAATTTCAAAAACATAACTAAATCACTTGCTAAGAAGCATCAGATGACCATTGCATATTACTGGGAAACATTCACTCTCAAAAAAACTGAGTATGGGCCAATAAAATCTTTTTCCCTCAGAGATGAGAAAGTACCAGTCAACAATGAAGTGTTTCACATGATCTTGTCATCCACAGAAGTTTTCTCAACGAGTTGGGTTAAAATCGATGGTGTAGAATATAGAGCTGGACTTGCCATATGCAGTGCATTAGAAGAAGATATGCCAGTCTTTTGTCAAATAATTGATGTACTGTTGGTTGAAGATCACATTTTTTTTCTAACAAACAAGCTATTCACAGAGAATTTTGATGAATATCATCATGCATTCAGAGTATTACGAAGTGAGGAAAGGTGCTTATTAAAAATGTCTGAGCTTAAGTTTTATAAACCATTTGATATACAAAGCTCATACTGTGTTTTAGATGAATCTTTATATATTATTCCTTCATTCACAATGTTTTAATTCAGTTGTGTAGATGACTGCAAAGGGAGAAATAAATGTTATTTATAAGAATATTTGTTTCAATTCATTATTATTATTTTATATATTTATATATACTTTTAACACTGTTCCAGTGTTAATAGATTGCCAATTTCAGGAGTGAAATCAACACTATACAAATAGTAAAAATTAACTCTGACCAGTGTTATTTGTCAAATCTCAAGGTGTTAATGTAACTCTACTGTTGGAGTTAAAGAATTAACTCTGACAGAGTGTTGAATGTTTAACTATTTTGAAAGTGTTAATTTAACTCCAGAAAGTGTGGAGCCATATAAACCCTGGAAAAGTGTTGAAATCAACTCTGTGGGAGTCAATTCAACACTGGACTTTTTGCTGTGTAGGCTGATTGAGAATATAACAGAAGTATGTGAATTTAAGTGAATAAGGCATTCAGCCACTATTCATGATGGTATCACTTCATCTGTTTCAATAACCCTTCATTGTTTTGATTAAACATTGACAATAAAACTTTGGTGCTGTTCGTCACCTGGAAGATATAAGAGGAGATTCACTTCACTGTGATGTGTCAACATTAGTCACCTTCATTGTGTGTGCCAAGACTAATGAGGTCAGTGAACGGCCACTGTCTGTGGAGCTTGTGGAGCTTGTGTGTACTTTTTTTTTTTTTGAGTGGTCCTCTTTGTGCTCTGCCTCCCGGTGGGATTTGTTCTGCTCACACTTGCTAGCCGGGGCTTCCTGGTGGCTGGCGGGGGACAACACCTGTTCTTCATTCCAGGGTCCGCCGATGACTGGCAGCCGACATGTGTGCCTCGTTCCCATGATCAGCTGCGCTTTTATGACTCTGCATTCTTCACTGTAAAAAAATCCCTCAACCTTACCTTTGCATCTTTACCAACCAACACAGCTAACACTGTCTCTACAGACAATTCTTGCTCAGCAAAAACACACGTCTGATGTTAGACCAATGTCCAAAACCTTCCTTTACCATAACATCTCTCACCTCATGACAAAAACTCACCGTGGCACAGAGAGAATTAATGCTAGGCTACACTCTGAATGTCACATCCATGTCCAGTAGGGGGAGCCACATTTGTATGTGAACATATACCATTTTAACTAATATTATTTAGTGCATTAGGATATTAGATCACTTGTAAAGTAAATATAAGAACATGATGTGTATACATCTAAATAAATAACTGATGCCTGACTGGCTCTCTGTTCTATTTAGAGGACTAAGGATTTTTTAACACCTGACAACATACACTAAATGTATACTATAGGTGATTATTATTTACAGTGGTTCACTGTGGTCTAGATAAGCATATAATCCATGAAAATGTCATTTTGGTTAAACTGCCCATTTGTTTTTTAATTTGTTCGATTGTGGCACTGGAGGATCTAAGAGTCCATGAGGGATTATAAAAAAATGACCTGCAGAAAAATACAGAGAGGGGAAAAACACACACAAAACTACAAGAGAGGGACAGTAAATGACATGAATAATGGACAATACACAGGGGAGTCACATCATGTTGTGCTCTCACAGCACATCTAAGATGATGTTTAAGGGTTAGTCGAGCCTGCTCTAACCAAACCTGTGACTATAGGCCCTCTCACACTATGGCTCAGACTATGTGTAGGCTTTATCAAACAGGTTTTCTTAAAGGTTGACAAGGTGACTGCCTCCTGAACCCAAACTGGGAGCTGCCAGTTCTCAGAGTGGGCCATTCTGTTAGGGTTAGGGTTAGGTATATGTAATGTGTGCTAACATCAGGTCTGGTATGTATGATGGAGCTTGTCCTCTGAGGGCCTTGTATGTAAAGAGAAGAATTGTAACATTTATTCTGTATTTTAGAGCGAGCCAGTGAAGAGAAGCTGTGTCCTTCTGTGACGAGGCTTCGAAGTGCGTGTGGAGGAATCAAGGAAGATATTTAAGCCCATATCGTGACTTGTGTTGGTGACCTGTGGTGGTGTTGGGGAAGCTTGCCAGCTGGCCGAATGTTGTTATAGGAACAACACTTTATTTAAAAATAATTCTACAGTGCTGGGCCGTAGGCGTTGCATTTCACTACCTGTAGTCAAACCCAGGCCACATCACATCACAACCTCTTTCCAGTTTGCTTGCACTTTCCCTTTTGATACCATTGTATCATAAAGACACCATATTAATAAGTTCATAATTCATGTATTGGCATCACAAAAACTCAATAATTCACTTATTCATTTTAAAGCTTCCCACACCACATCCATGGCACAGTAGAACAAATGGAGCATGTGCAGCTTCGAACCAAGTTTCCTCTCACCATCACAACACACTGCAGCATTCTGGATCAGACATCCTGATAATACCAGTGCGAGTGCGGCGGGAAATCCATGTCTCTGCACCTGCACCACCTCCTGGCCACCACTGCGCAAACTCTGGATCCAAATTTTAAAAATGGCGGCGCCCGTACGTGACAGGTTTTGGCGGAGTGACGGCAAGAACCGACAACACTGGCTGAGCTAGCACGTTGGCTCTGTACAACAGGTGACTGCTTATACACGAACAATGAAACGTGGACACAGATGCAGGCGTGTGGTTGTGTTGTCTGCTAAGCCAAGGCTTCATAACTTTCCCCTTTCAGAAATAAGTTAGCTCAGCTAGCTGACATAGCTTACTCTTACCTAGCCTGCTCCTACGGAAAGTTGACAAAGACTTTGGAAAACTTTGGTGTGAGGTTTGATAACATTCAACTCTTCTTTGCAGAGCGACAAAACGTCTTTTAAAGCCAGGAGAGGAGGAGGAGGAGGAGGAGGAGGAAGAGGAGGACCGAGATAAAGGGAGAAAGGTAAACATAAAAGTATTTTCACTGAAACTGGATTACATCAAAAAGCAACAGCAGCATTAAAACATTATAGCCTAGATATAATGCCTATAGATATTTTATTGATATGCCCAGTGCTGAACTGGAATTGTTCTGTTGATATTTATTTTAGGCTTTTGGACCCTCGATATATTCAAGGGTCATTACTTGTGTATCTAAACTTTTTCTTTTTTTTAACTTTTATAATAATGATATATCAATAAATGTTAACAAAACACGTGAACATTTGTTCTACATAACCATGCAGAAGAGGAGCATGTCAGTCAGTGTTGAGTGTACATCTCAGAAAGGTTTCAGACAGTTGCTTTAAGCAGCCACTTGAGGGAGACAGAGTACATCAGTCTGAGGAAAAATCTTAATCCTTATAAAATGTATGCAATGTTTTTTCCCCATTTTACAGCAGTGATCCAAACAATAGAGCAGAACAGTACAAAAACAACTAATTCCAGTGTTGTGATGTAAATGCTCTCAGCAGAATGGAAATATAAAAACATCCAGCACGGGCTGAGTAACAGAAAAAACAAACAAACAAAAAAACCAAGAAATATACTGTGCGTGAAGTTTAAAGAGATTCAAAGGAGACTTCTGTAATGTCCCGTTATAAATGTATCCTTGCTAATTGGAGCCATGCGTCTGTGCACATGCAGACTCCAACAATACAATACTATGGTGCATCATAGTAGAAAGGGCCTCACTAAAGCAATACATTTTGATTAATCAAATATTGCTCATCTGTGGTTATAATGTTTGTTTGACCCTACATTACAAAAGATTGATTTAAAAAAGGGGAAGCTTTTTCCACATTAAGCATTAAAAAATTGGAAGCTACTAATAAATAGTGGGACAAGTTGTCATGTTGCTCAAGATGTAAACATTAGGTGTTTGTTTATGACCGTTGTGATGGTATATTTGGACAAATGATGGCATTACATGCCTGTAGCTTGTCTCTGCACTCTGCAAATTTTGCTACAATAAATACCCAACTTGGAGCTATTTCTAGCTGTCATAGTCAACAGTGGTTTGCCTGCACTTAATCTGGTGGAGGAAGCATTATCTGATGAAATGCTTTTAATTGTAGCCTCGGAGTTAATGGTTAACGCTTCAAGCTACTTGGCATGAAATTGTGCTGTTGGTATGGATGAAGGTGTGCTGTTTTGCCAGACAAATGATCCCTAGATTAACATCAACACAACACCACTGTATGAACCTTTCAATGTATGCATACTGATGATGTCATGGAAACCCGAAGATGGGTATATACATAACCACACAGAGAAACTACACCTGCTTCTTGGACAATAGATCTATTTCTGTTGAATACGAATTTCTGCAACAGAGTTCTTATCTGTATGTATGCTGGTTATAGAATGTCAACAGCTAGCTTGTCGTGTAATGTGATCTTTTGGTCTGGTCTCTAGAAATCATGTCTCTGTTGACCTCCTGCAGCGGCTTACTGTGACAAGACTATAGTGAATAAAAACATTAACTCTTATTTATCTGTACCACTTATTTTTAGTTGTTTTTTTCCCCATTTACTTCCCTTTAACCAGTGTTTGTTTTCCATAACTCAACCACCATGTGCATAGGATAAAGCCCATCAGCATAAATGTAGTATAATGCAGTGTGAGAACTGTTGCTGGGAACACAACAACTGCTAGATTAAAATGCAGTCTGCTGTTATCAGACATATTTAATGTGCAGTTAGCAGATCCCTGTGGATTAGATGTCTGTCTGCATAATACCATCATAATTTATGTTAATTATGATTATTGTGCCAATAATCTAATGTCACGATCCTGTTATGAAGGAGGATTTAGGTTACTGTTCCCTTAAAATGACACCAGATGTTGTGTGTTATTTTATGCCACCTCTAGGTGGCCATGTTGGTCATATTCTGTGGTTGATGAGACCTGACTGAGGAATCCGATGCAGCCAGTTCAAAAGATGGTCTTGACATTGTTACATCACCTTCAGTAAAGACTCGCTTTGCACCTCTTATTGCTATTTAACAAATGTACTGATTCTCAATGTTTAGCTCTGTGCTGTGATTTTGATTCTAATAACACAGATTCACTTGAATTGGAACAACAGGTCAGCTATACTGAATTGCAGTCTTTAGGATTATTGCCCTCTAGTCCAGTGTGTGAGGCAGGGAGCTCTGTGTTACAGTTGAAAAGTCACAGACACAAGTGAAAATAACTATTGTGTCATCATAACACAAAGGGGGTGGATTTTTTTTTGGAGTGTCCCTTTAATAATTCATGCTACAAGCAGTCTGCAAAGTCCAGGAAAGGAAAACTTTTGTGTTTAGACAAACAATTCACTGCTGCTTAAAGCCATGCTACATTAGAATTTAATTAACACAAATGGCAGAAAGGATTACAGATGGATCAAAAAATAGTACTAATCATCCAAACGGCAATGATCAAAATATTTAAATTAGACCAATTCTGCCACATTTCCCAGCATATGCTGTATATCCATTGTGGCCGAGACATAAATATCTGTGAGAATGTAAGGGGGTGTACCAGCGCACCCCCTCAAATGATGTCCGCTCTCACACCGGCCATATGGCAGTGTGTGCCCAGCTCTTTATTGCCAGCCCCTGCTCTCTGCACACAGGCTAACAGCTTGGTGGACACATAATTAATTTGCTTAGGCGTCTGCCATTTATTTTTCCAACCTACATTTTGTTAATTGGACAGAGGAGGTTAAAATCAAATGAATGTTTTCTGGGTTTATAAAGGCTGCTAATTGCATGGACTTTACAAGATAGTGGCTGCTTGTGGGAATACAGAGTCAGGGGTGATAATGGGGAGGAGGAATGCATGGAAAACAACGCATTCTTACTATGTGCTCAGTTTGGGCTAAAGTCTGTAGAGATGCTAATTATCATGTGAACAAACTGATGAAAGAAATGCAGGAGGAAATCTTCTTTACTTCACGCGCAGTTTATATTGTTGCAATTTGTAATCTGAGTCCGGTTAATAGAACCGTATGTATCTCCCTCCCTTTGTTTGTTTGTTGCATCATTTGTCTGTGCTGAGTTTTTTTTTATTCAGTAAGCAATAACTGTCTGTGCAAGCGAAGTAAAATCAGACTTGGAATATGAATTTAATCAAGTTAATTGACTAGTAAATGCAAATGTTATTAGCAGGCGAATATGCGGCATAAATCTCCACGATGCCTGCTTTTTGTATTTTGTAAACATCAAAAGATGGTGATGAAAGTTGTTATCTAAGTGATCAGAGAGATAGAAATTGTGTATAAAGAGAAACTGTTAATTAGAAATCCTGAATACGAAATAGGTCTCATTGTATTATGTTTTCATTTAATACAGTTCCTCCATGCTGAATAATTAAAAATGGCAGATAGCAAATAATTAGCCTGAGAAAGATTAGACGCATTTAGGAATGTCACATGAAGTGATATCATGCTCAATATATCAGCTGCTTGGAACTTTTAAAAGTCAACATATCTTCTCCGAGACTTTCTGGGTGTGGCGGGGAGGGGAGGGGAAGGGGGCGATAAATGATGGGTTTTTAAGTGCTGAGGCATGGAGACAGTGTAGTAAGGGTTAATGACATTAACAAGTGATTGCACTCATTCAGACTTTGGGGGGATGATCCAGCTAGCCAGTGCCTGCAGCAGCTGTGCAGAAGGGGTGTTTGTGTGGTGCCCCTCGAGCTGAGCAAAACGGGGCACGTCGTCCACGGCGGCAATCCCTGCTGCTGTTAATCACCTGCCTCCCCTCCCAATCTCGCCACCCCCCCTCCCTCCCTGCTTCCCTCCCTCCCTCCCACCCTTTCTCCAGTTCTTTCTCTCACTCTCTCTTTTGCCTGCACTGATTTGCAAGTGCAGATTAATCAGAGCATGGGGGCCTTGATGAAATTTTGCTGTTATTGTTCCCAATTTTAGCAACATCTTTTATTGTCTTCATCATTCATTTACAGGAGGGAGGAGAGGGGGGGAGGGGGGGACTGTGTCAATTATGCAAATGGTGTTGCACACTTTTGCAGATTACTTCATTCGGTTGCCATTGTTTGTGAGAATTTAATTATTAAATATTATTATGCTCATGTTTCCTTCAATTTTCTAAAGCTTTGTTTCAATTGGATCTCTCCTCCAGCTGCTCATCCCTTCTCCTCTGAGCCAGAATCAAAGCAGTCTGGCATGCCAAAGCCAAACAAAGTCCCCCTCCATTTAATGATTTTCAAGTTAGTACCTTGCTCTCATCTGTGGACTCAAAAGTATGATTGGGGGGGGAAAAAAGGCATACCACATCTGGTTTAATGACCAGGAATTGAATTCAAGTTTATTCAAAATTGACATTCAATTATGTAGCACCTAATGATATTTTAATCTCTTTCCTTTAATTCTCAGGAATTGGCTTTTCAAAGGCTTTGTCTGACAGCAACACGGACGGCCTGAATAAAGAATACAGATTGGTATTAGATCCCGGTGATGATAGGAAAATTAAAGCGTTTATACTTCACACACTCAGAGGAAAGGCAGAGTTCCCTTGTTAGACATTTCAACCACTGTTTCTTGAAGCCATCACTGCCATCTTTCCTATGACACGATAAGCTAGACATTAAAATATTGGAATGAATTTTAGAATGCATTGATCAATTTCTACCAACTCGTATTTGATAGTGCTTGATTATTTTAGATTGAATGATAAATTTATCTACAGCCACGATCGTGCCGATTGATCCTTTAAGTTTTCTTTAGCTATATTAAAGCCATTTGAAAACATAGTTGGATGTGAACCACAGTATTTCTCTGGAAATAAAAATGGGATGGAATTGGAATGGAAACAGGACTGAGTGCTACAGCAGTGGCACCCAACCACTGGGCTGGACCTGTGGGTAACCTGTGAAAGTAGCAGATGAATTGACCATGAGAATCATGCAAATGATGGTGGTCTTAAAAGTAATGTTTTAACTGTGAAATATGCTGAGATTGCCACAGGCACTAAAAACTGTAGGTTTTTCATGTTGAGTGTCACTGTGTGTAGTGATCTAGCTTTATGGTGTGTAGTATTTATGTTTCTCATGCTTGCATTTAGAGATGCTGCATTAGTAGGGTACTATTCTGACATGTTATGAACACATCTGCAACTATAATGGTGCTCCGGTGCAACCCTCTTTCAGTTATGTATAGATGACAGGCTATTTGAACATAAGCGATTTATTACAAAATAAAAACTAAATCAAAGTGGCTGCTTGGTAGGATTTTCATGTTTTATTGGTACATGGTATTTTTATACATGTATAATGGGTGCCAGCGGCATTGTTGTGGACCAACCAGCAACCTCTGCGGTTGCAGTGAGTCAAACTCCAAAAGGCCTCCATGTTAATTTCATGCACAGAAGGGCATCGCTGCTTTGAGTGACAGGCCTCTTTGCCTGTATTTGGATTAACTGGGCGACTGCCCACATAGCAACAGCTGGAGCCTTCCACACCAGGTCTTCAGAAACCTTTGAGTGATGTCATGGCAGGTTCATCCTCTTTTTTTTTTCGTCAAGCCCATGACCTGAGGCAGCTTTCTGATTGGTTGCCTTAAGGACACAGCATAATTCCACATAGAATCGGGTTTTGTGCTATGTGGAGGTTCTAATAACATGTTTGAAAAGCTAGTGCTGTAGTCTGTTCTGGTTTGTGTTTGCTGTTGTTGGTGTGGTGTTAGTGTTGAGACGTTTATAAAATATAGCCATTGTATGCGTCTTCTCTTTTTTTCCATGCTACTTTGTAAAATTGCAGTTGTCGTCCCATTTTTTTTTTCTTACATCCAGTAAGCATTGTAATTTGGCCTTCATGAGTCATCTCTATCAGGCCTCCTCTCACCTCTAAAAACATTTAGTGTCAGTCACAAACATGTGAAGAACATTTTCGTAACAGTAAAGTGTAGAATACAGCGATAAGTGCATACAGTAAAAATGATGTTTTATTATTCAGCCTAGCTTTTAGTACACAGCACAACTCCCTGCTGCTTTCAAAAGGCCATTATAATGACAATATACACTTGCTACTTATTGTATCAGGGTAATAATTAAACTCGGATCTTCTGAATATGTCCAAGATTTTTGTTTGAGTTTGATAAATACAGGCCTGAATCTTCCAGTCTGTTTAATGTCTGTAAGATTCCAGCTGTTTCTTCACCACAGGTTGCTGGTGGAATTATACACCAACTGCATCTTTGACTGCTCCAATTTAAAGTGATAGGACGGGGTCATGAGACAGCCTTATGAAGGGGAGCGGCTGGTTCATGAGGGGTTTGGGGGGGGTGGGCCAAAAAAACATAACCCGAGGAATACTTTCTTGCTGATTATTCATTGACGTTTTCCTGCCTTGTGGGATCCTTCTATTTCTGACAGTTCCCGCAGAGGGTGTGTTCAGCGGCATGTCCGGCGCCACTCGTCATGTTGGCCATGGCTGTGGCTGGGAGGAACAGCTGTCTGTGTTAACGAGGCCATAGCCACGCAGACCAATGAGGCGGCAGTGCTCGAGCAGACCCGAGCACCACTCAGTCTCCGTAAGGCCCCGGGATACGTAAACAACGACTTAATGAGAATGCGTGCCATTACTGTAATTAACACAGCTCACGTCAAGCACTGTCAGCTCTCAAGAGTTTCAGGAAGGTCTTGCATTACATTGAAAAGGCTGGCATGCAATGACCAGAGGCCCTCCCTGCAACATTCACAAACGACCCAGTACAAGACATAAACACACTCAATAAAACCGTACATAAAAAAGATTATAGTCCACCGTCTGTAATTAGGACCAAACACAAATACCCAACACAACACATTTAGATTATGATTGGTGACACATTTAATTAGTTTCCAGTTTATATTTTGTAAAATTAGTTTAGTTTCCCTCCTGACAATATGCTCTGCTTTAGGAAGTGCATTCAGTTGAAGAATCTGCTGTCACTTTGATCCACAAGCAGGACACATTTCACAGGCTGCATTTGGTACACTCAACAAAAATATAAACGCAACACTTTTGTTTTTGCTCCCATGTTTCATGAGATGGACTTGAAGATCTAAACTTCATTCCAGATACACAATATTACCATTCCTCTCAAACATTGTTCACAAATCTGTCTAAATGTGTGATAGTGAGCACTTCTGCTTTGCTGAGATAATCCATCCCACCTCACAGGTGTGCCACATCAAGATGCTGATCTGACATCATGATTAGTGCACAGGTGTACCTCAAACTGCCCACAATAAAAGGCCACCCTGAAATGTGCATTTTGTTTCTGCTTTATTGGCGGTCTGGGGACTCAGAACCAGTCAGTATCTGGTGTGACCACCATTTGCCTCATGCAGTGCAACACATCTTCTTCGCATAGAGTTTATCAGATTGTCTATTGTGGCCTGTGGAATGTTGGTCCACTCCTCTTCAATGGCTGTGCGAAGTTGCTGGATATTAGTGGGAACTGGTGCACGCTGTCGTATACGCCGGTCAAGCACATCCCAAACATGTTCAATGGGTGACATGTCCGGTGAGTATGCTGGCCATGCAAGAACTGGGACATTTTCAGCTTCCAAGAATTGTGTACAGATCCTTGCAACATGGGGCCGTGCATTATCTTGCTGAAACATGAGGTGATGTTCATGGATGTATGGCACAACAATGGGCCTCAGGATCTCATCACGGTATCTCTGTGCATTCAAAATGCCATCAATAAAATGCACCTGTGTTCTTCGTCCATAACAGATGCCTGCCCATACCATGACCCCACCACCACCATGGGCCACTCGATCCACAACATTGACATCAGCAAAGCGCTCACCCACACGACGCCACACACGCTGTCTGCCATCTGCCCTGAACAATGTAAACCGAGATTCATCCGTGAAGAGAACACCTCTCCAACGTGCTAGACGCCATCGAATGTGAGCATTTGCCCACTCAAGTCTGTTACGGCGACGATCTGGAGTCAGGTTAAGACCCCGATGAGGACGACAAGCATGCAGTTGAGCTTCCCTGAGACGGTTTCTGACAGTTTGTGCAGAAATTGTTTGGTTATGCAAACCAATTGTTTCAGCAGCTGTCTGATTGGCTGGTCTCAGACGATCTCGGAGGTGAACCTGCTGGATGTGGAGGTCCTGGGCTGGTGTGGTTACTCGTGGTCTGCGGTTGTGAGGCCGGTTGGATGTACTGCCATATTCTCTGAAACGCCTTTGGAGACGGCTTATGGTGGAGAAATGAACATTCAATGCACGAGCAACAGATCTGGTTGACATTCCTGCTGTCAGCGTGCCAATTGCACGCTCCCTCAATGCTTGTGGCATCTGTGGCATTTTGCTGTGAGACAAAACTGCACATTTCAGGGTGGCCTTTTATTGTGGGCAGTTTGAGGTACACCTGTGCACTAATCATGATGTCAGATCAGCATCTTGATGTGGCACACCTGTGAGGTGGGATGGATTATCTCAGCAAAGCAGAAGTGCTCACTATCACACATTTAGACAGATTTGTGAACAATGTTTGAGAGGAATGGTAATATTGTGTATCTGGAATGAAGTTTAGATCTTCAAGTCCATCTCATGAAACATGGGAGCAAAAACAAAAGTGTTGCGTTTATATTTTTGTTGAGTGTAGTTATACTCATGGTATTTGAACTTTGCACGTTCAAATAGAATTTCAGGGGACCATTTAGCCAAAGACATCTGTTTTATGTTGAGTAAGTTTTGTCCCATGTACTCCAGTGGGAAGTTTAGGACAGTTAGGTGACGGTATGACCGGCTACTGTGATTGGCTTAGTCCTTTTCCAGCTGATAGATCTCTATTACTAGATGTGTTTTTTTCTCCAGGGTGGGACAGTTCACTGTTATCTGCGCTGCTTAATGATTGTAACAAAGTGATTACTATGTGTACATCAGTCATTTCTGTGCAAATGTTTATCCTATGTAATGTTTCAGTAAACATTAGATTTTCATCAGCTGTGAACATTAAATGAAAAAGTCAGCAAATTTAGTTAGCAATATCAATATTTGGTCTGCAGACACCACAAGAAAAACACCATGGGGATACAGCCTGCAGCAGGCCTAACAGGTTATGATTGTTACTGCCTGAGCACACACTGGTGCAGTACCTACACACACACCACATACACCATTAATATGTCGATGGTTGTTGGACTGACCATGACTGCTTAAAAAAATTCACATATCAATCCAGCCCTAATTTCTAACATGTTTCATTTCATTGACACAACTCCATGGTTAGAACTTTAATTTACTTTATTTTCAATATTATTACATATTATATTACAATATTTTATAATACCATTATTTAATGCAGATGTTTTATAGCCAATAGGCCTACAATATTGTTTTGTAATATTGTTATAAGCCAAGTGGTCATATTCTGTATGTTCTATGTGATCACAAAAAAGAAATCATTTACTTCTCACCAAGTCACAATAATGTGACTCTAGTTTAAAGACAAGTATCTCTTAAGTATATTATTGGGCCACAGAGACTTAAGTAAGAATGGCATCTGTTGACACCTGTTTGTTAATTAAGTTAATATATATCATTATATAACCTCTGCTTCAGTGATTTAAGTTGACGCTGTGGTTATCTGACAAATGTGGCAGTGTAAACATGTAGAAATGCATTATATGGATGTATTGTGGAACCCTCGGTGTGTGTACTTCGTGCAGTTATTTGGCCCTGGCTCTGGATGCAGCACAGAAAGAATTTTTGCAGGGAGGCAACATTATTAACAGTTAATCACAGAGTGAAGTTGTCAGCGGGGGTGGCTGCAGTTTTCATAATGACCTAATTTCTAGCAATCGCAGACTAATTATCTGCATTTGCAATTGTTTTGATTTCTCTTTGTGACTATGCGGCAACTTTTAATATAGACTTTATAGTCTGGGGATGAGTTGTTGGGTAATGTCTTTGGAAAAACACCATTGGGCATAACAGCCTCATAAAGTGTGACATAACTGCAGTATAATTAAGAAGGTAAATCTTTAATGGAAGCCTGTTTCATAACATGTAAATTTTTTTAACCATTGTGAGAATATGAAACAGGATTTAATAAAATGTTTTGTACTGTGCAAAAATAAAAAAACATTAAAATGTACTTTAATGCATGCACTAATGGGAACACATTACTGCATTACTAAAACGACAACCTTGTCGCCTAGTAAATCTGTTCTACTAAACTTCTTGTCAGAATTATTATACATTCAATGTATGTTAATCTTTTTGATTAATATAGATTAGAGCTTAAAGGTAGGGTAGGAGAGTTCATTCTGATGCACTTTTTGTTAAATTAGTGTAACTTCTCTTTACAATCCGATAGCAACCGATTAGTTCGGCAGTTTCGCTTTAAAACGAAGAATATTAATCATCTGTGGAAGCTATAAAACGCTAAAAACATCAGCCAATTCTACGAGGCGCCCCTGCGCATAGAGTTGGCCGGTTGGCTGCTCTCTTCCTGCTCTGCGCACATCAGAGAGGTACGTGCATGATGGCCGAAGTCACAGACTGGTTAGGAGGCGTGGCTTCGGGGTGAGCTCCGAGAGAAAGGGGCATGTGGCTGACTCTCACTGAGTTTTCAAAATCGCCTACCCTACCTTTAACCAATTACCGGCCAGGCTGATTTTATCAGCCGATATGAGATATTTGCCGATCTTTCGGTATCGGCCGTATGTCAAGTGAAAAATGTAAAGTTTTTTTAAAAAAAGCAAATTAATGGTGAAAAACATCACTTAACCATGCTGTGGGTGTTAAAGTTGCATATTTTGTCCACCAGAGGGACAACTACACTCAACAAAAATATAAACGCAACACTTTTGTTTTTGCTCCCATGTTTCATGAGATGGACTTGAAGATCTAAACTTCATTCCAGATACACAATATTACCATTCCTCTCAAACATTGTTCACAAATCTGTCTAAATGTGTGATAGTGAGCACTTCTGCTTTGCTGAGATAATCCATCTCACCTCACAGGTGTGCCACATCAAGATGCTGATCTGACATCATGATTAGTGCACAGGTGTACCTCAAACTGCCCACAATAAAAGGCCACCCTGAAATGTGCAGTTTTGTCTCACAGCAAAATGCCACAGATGCCACAAGCATTGAGGGAGCGTGCAATTGGCATGCTGACAGCAGGAATGTCAACCAGATCTGTTGCTCGTGCATTGAATGTTCATTTCTCCACCATAAGCCGTCTCCAAAGGCGTTTCAGAGAATATGGCAGTACATCCAACCGGCCTCACAACCGCAGACCACGAGTAACCACACCAGCCCAGGACCTCCACATCCAGCAGGTTCACCTCCGAGATCGTCTGAGACCAGCCACTCAGACAGCTGCTGAAACAATTGGTTTGCATAACCAAACAATTTCTGACAAACTGTCAGAAACCGTCTCAGGGAAGCTCAACTGCATGCTCGTCGTCCTCATCAGGGTCTTAACCTGACTCCAGATCGTCGCCGTAACAGACTTGAGTGGGCAAATGCTCACATTCGATGGCGTCTAGCACATTGGAGAGGTGTTCTCTTCACGGATGAATCTCGGTTTACATTGTTCAGGGCAGATGGCAGACAGCGTGTGTGGCGTCGTGTGGGTGAGCGCTTTGCTGATGTCAATGTTGTGGATCGAGTGGCCCATGGTGGTGGTGGGGTCATGGTATGGGCAGGCATCTGTTATGGACGAAGAACACAGGTGCATTTTATTGATGGCATTTTGAATGCACAGAGATACCGTGATGAGATCCTGAGGCCCATTGTTGTGCCATACATCCATGAACATCACCTCATGTTTCAGCAAGATAATGCACGGCCCCATGTTGCAAGGATCTGTACACAATTCTTGGAAGCTGAAAATGTCCCAGTTCTTGCATGGCCAGCATACTCACCGGACATGTCACCCATTGAACATGTTTGGGATGTGCTTGACCAGCGTATACGACAGCGTGCACCAGTTCCCACTAATATCCAGCAACTTCGCACAGCCATTGAAGAGGAGTGGACCAACATTCCACAGGCCACAATAGACAATCTGATAAACTCTATGCGAAGAAGATGTGTTGCACTGCATGAGGCAAATGGTGGTCACACCAGATACTGACTGGTTCTGAGTCCCCAGACCGCCAATAACGCAGAAACAAAATGCACATTTCAGGGTGGCCTTTTATTGTGGGCAGTTTAAGGTACACCTGTGCACTAATCATGATGTCAGATCAGCATCTTGATGTGGCACACCTGTGAGGTGGGATGGATTATCTCAGCAAAGCAGAAGTGCTCACTATCACACATTTAGACAGATGTGAACAATGTGTGTGAACAATGTTTGAGAGGAATGGTAATATTGTATATCTGGAATGAAGTTTAGATCTTCAAGTCCATCTCATGAAACATGGGAGCAAAAACAAAAGTGTTGCGTTTATATTTTTGTTGAGTGTACAACTACCTCTGAGGCAAGCAACAGGTACGGAACTCCACGTGTATGACCAGCTGATCAGTCAGACCTCAGACTGACACTGCACTCTCAGTTCTGGCTGTGGGAAGTTTGCCTTTGTCATGTGAATAACATCGCTTTAATAAAAGTAAGAACAACCATTCACCACTAATTCTCTTCTGAACCCAAATATCCATTAAAAAAAGATTTTACATTTTACAATGTTGCAGTGTTCTGCTCTTCAGCCGCTCGCCTACGGTTAGCACAAGCTATCCGAAGGCGAGTTGCATGAGAGCAAAACACACATGAAGTACAAATGCAGCCTATCCCAAAGCTAGCAGACACTAACTGGATGTGAGCGGCTTCCTGATGACGATTGTGTTCTGCTCTTTAGTTCGCCAGTATTTAGTCTCTGATAGGTTCCAATGGTACACTATCCAGCCCCTTGCCTTCGAATTTGCCTAACTAAGCTATATATATAGTTATTTACGTTGAGTTGTTCTCACTCTCACTACTTGCATACAAATACATACAAAATGATGTCTCTCCAAAAACATCCGAATTGTCTCAGGTTGCTGGCTGCAGTATAGGTCATTTTTCCAGAGTGGTCTGCAGCTAATGGGCCAAGCTATGCAAAAAGAAAAAAAAGTTGAGCAAAGGCAAGATATTTTGTTCAATGAGTGAGGTAGTGCCACGCTGGTCATCTACAGATGATTGTCTTGCTAGTTGCTAGTTGAATTCATGCTAATGTTTCTCGAGGGTCTAGTGGTGTCGGCTACAGAATGCAGGGGACATAAGTTCTAAATATTTAAGGGTAAGTAGGCATTTGTCCACTTTTCTCTTTATTTTGAACTCTTCAGCGTGTTTTGACATGCATTAAAAGAATCTACTAGGACAGAGTCAACACCCTGTTCCACTATCCTGTCCAACCTGCAGAATAATCAGTGTTTTCATCACTCATTGTGTTCCTAACATAGACCTGAATTGGTGAAAGGGGGTGTAGATTGTATTTTGTATGACAAGGCTACAGCGGATCGGCCTGTGCTGTTCACAGCACCTTTTCTTTTTGCTCCATCTCTCATTTGCGTTATCTCCGCCTCTCTCTCCCTTTCTCCCCCTCACGTTCTTTGCTTCAGAGAAAAGAAGGCTATGCATTAATGAGTCAATGCGGAGCTGTATTATGTTTAATTAGGTAGTTTATATAATGAGGTGTTCATTTCTAATGGAGGGACATGCTGTGAGCAGCACATCTGCAAGAATAACTCAGGCAATCAGCGGCATGAGGACCCATGGAACTGCAAATGAGACTTACTTACTCAGAAATGAATTATGTCTCAGTGCCTTTCCCAAAGCCCATTAATTAAATCCACTGGCATCAAGGTCTTTTTCTTAATTTCATGTACCATTAGCATAATAAACACAATTTGAGTTAGCACAATGTGATCAGTTTAATGGATGCTATTTATTTTGCTTTATTATTTAAAGCTCTGGTAATGGGGGGAGAAACATAAATATATCTCTATGGCTCCCTCTATGAAAAATTCCCATCAGGGCCTGACGTCGGCACAGATGCTCCATACATTCGGAGGGCTGCTGCTGCCCTTCTTAGTGTGCAGAGTGGAAAGGTGGTGAATGGCTATAATTTTAAGGCACTAGACTGCAGTTCAGTTTCACATTTATTAAAAACGGGCCTCTGGTCTTACATGCCACAATCTCCTTTTTTCATAATGTTTAGAACTGTTCCAGAATTCCAGTGCGTTTTTTTCAGTTAAGCGTGAAGAGAATTAGGATTTGGAGGCATTTATACACACGGGACATTTGAGGTGCAAGTGCAATCTGTAGCGGCAGGATTCCATGCACCTTCATTAAAACAATACAAGGACTTAATGTATGGTAGCGAATTTGTTCTGACCTTAAAGCCAAACCCTAGAGGTGAGATATGATTAGCGTTATTGTTGAGGACAGGTACATCATTATCTCAATGTACCTCGACCATTGCCAAGTTCCACAGCCATGCTCCATCCTCTGACTCGGGCACTGGCACAAGACATAATCTCTCCTCAGGAGCAGAAATGCACTTAATCATCTACTCAAGTTTCAGGGACTGCCCCCGAGTGCTCTCTGTCTAGTAGACCTACGACGACTCCTCGGCAGAAATCTGCAGCAGTGTTTTAAGTTCCCAAATTAATTGCCTAATGGATTAGGAGGTATGGAGTGTCCTACTTTACCAGGATGGAGCAATAATTTAAATTGTGCCAGGTGAGGACAAGGAGAAGTTGTATTTCAGGAGAATTTTTTTCCCCCTCCTTTGGATAGAATACATCTTTTATTGCCCCAAATACGGTGAAGCCTCCTCCCCCACCCTCATTGGCATTCAGGGGTTCATTAGACAGTCTAGTGCCTTGAAAAGAGAATTACAACCAATAGCTTCTTGTTACTTACATGCGTGCTGGCACAAAGGCAGGCAGACTACAGACTGTACACTACAGAATAGTGTCACATACACATCAGATGCAGTGACTTACCAAGGCAACTTAGCACAGTAACATGCAAAGAAAGGCTTTTTAAGGAGGGAAGACTTTAAAATAGACTCTCATTTTGGACAATCTAAGTGACCAAAAGTCAGCCTGTTACTTTGGCATACCTCATCGTAATGGACATTAAAGTGGAGTGATTGAAGGAGAATGGCTCCATGTGTCAAGTGTTGAGTGAAAAACATGACACCAGAACCCATTAGTGTCCTCCAGAGAGACAATGCCCAGAACTCTCCCTCCTCCCCCTCCTCACTCCATACTCAGGGTGCTGTTTCTGACAAAAGACACTCTTTCTGCTGCAGATAAAAGGCCCCACGATTAGCCCAGGGGTTGAACTGTGCTCCATTCTAGTTTCACTTTTTCCTTTTTTTTGGAAAACTGAGAACTTGAAATGATGTCAAAGTCTAGTGTAATGAAAGCGAGTGTTTTTCTATAATAGATCTCAGGAAATCATCCAATTATCTTTTTGCTAAAAGAAAAATGTATTGGAAATGCTGATGCTCAGAAATGTTTATTGCATGAATTTAGATTGGCAGGTCTTTGAACACTAAATTCCACTTTCCACACAGTATTATATTGCTTCTAATATTCAGTTGTCTGTGAGTGGTATTGTTAATTGTTTCTGTGGAAACTAATGTGAAACCTAGATAAATCTTTTGGTTAAAATAAAAGGAAAATGGATTAATTAGTGATAGTTATGCCTGCAATAAATTGTATCAATGACCATGGCATAGTGTGTGTATAATGTATAATGCTGATATGATAACATAAAAGAAATATGCTTTATAACTCCCAGGATTCATCTGGCAGCTAAACCCCTAACTTGTCATTTGCAAATTACTTTATCTGAAGTTACAAAATCGGTAATGCTATAAGGCTACTACACTGCTCAAAAAAAACTGACACTTCAGCCACATGAGGCCTAGCATTGCCATGCATCAGAAGGAACCCAGGGCCCACTGCACCAGCATATGGTCTAACAATGGGTCTGAGGATCTCATCCTGGAACCTAATGGCAGTCAGAGTACCTCTGGCTAGCACATAGAGGGCTGTGCCTCCAAAGATGTGCCTTCCCACACCATTACTGACCCACCGCCAAACCGGTCATGCTGGAGGATGTTACAGGCAGCAGAACAGACTCTGTCACGTCTGTCACATGTGCTCAGTGTGAACCTTCTCTCATCGGTGAAGAGCACAGGGCTCCAGTGGTGAATCTGCCTCTGCATCTTGGTGTTCTCTGGCAAATGCCAATAACCCGCACGGTGTTGGGCTGTAAGCACAAGCCCCACTTCGGGGGGACAACGGGCCCCTCATGGAGTCTGTTTCTGACAGTCTGAGCAGAAATCATGTCATGTTGCAGGGCTCTGGCAGTTCTCCTCCTGCTCCTCCTTGTACAAAGGAGGAGTTAGCAGACCTGCTGCTGGGTTGTTGCCCTCCTATGGCTCTCATCCATGCTCTGGACACTGTGCTGACAGACACAGCAAACCTTCTTGCCACAGCTCTCATTGATGTGCCATCCTGGATGAGCTGCACTACCTGAGCAGCTTGTGTGGGTTAAGGTACCTCAACCCACACAAGCTGGTGTCACTCCTAGAGGTACCTCATGGTACCTCTAGGAGTGAGAGCACTGACAAAATGCAAAAGTGAGCAAAACATCAGGCAGAAAGGATGAGAACAGAGAAATGGTCTGTGGTCAGCACCTGCAGAACCTCTCCTTTATGGGGCTTGTCTTGATCATTGCCTCTCATTTTGTTTGTTCCATTTGCACAACAGCAGCTGAAACTGATTCACAATCAGTGTTGATCCTAACTGGACAGGCTGCTTTCACAGAAGTGTGATAAAGACTTGTGAAGACTTGATGTTCTCTGCAATTACATAAAAAAGATATGTGCACACTTCAACGCTGCTTTCTTTTTTTAGTCACTCTCACTATGTAAGAGTCTCACATTGGGTAATCCACTCTTCCTGGTTTGGCTGTAGAGTGTTTTTGACACCCTCTGTTAAGAGTGTTTGACACAAAAAGGGACACATGAGGATCAATAGTGGGGTTACATGCTTATATTACCCCGAGATTCCTGCTGGTCATTGAGCGGCGCCATGAGCTCATAGCTAATGACTGAAGATCGATGGCCAGAAACTTGACTGTGGTTTGTTTCAGTGTTATGTTTACCATACAGTGGCTGATGGCTGCACCACTGACACACTTCACCCCAGGGAGAAAAAACAGGCTTCCTGAAATACATTTGCCAGTGGTTTTAGTTGCTTATTAGATTTTCAACTGCATGACAAATCTCTGATTGTTTTAGTAAAACAAGGCAGTGCTTCAGCTATACAAATTCCCCTACATTCACTTGGAATTATTATATTTATTATCAGACTTATCAGGCTTCAACCTCAAATAGATAAGACTTTCCTTAAAAATTCCAAATAAAAACATCAGTCATCTTTGAGATTAAAAGTGACAAAGTGCTATGACTTTAGATTTATTTTCATCAATAGACCCTAAAAAATAAGTTATTGCAATATAAAAGATACCGCGCAGTATCTTTGTCCATGCTTTCACAACTGGAACTTTTTATCGTTGTTATTTCATTATGGTTTGCAAGTCAGAAGTAAGGAAAAAAAGTACATTGAATACTTCTTGCATTGGATACAGCCCTGAAAATCTGTGTGATGGAGCTCATGCAGCATTTAAAACCAGCAACTCAGCAGACAGAAGGCAAAGAACTTCAAGACAAAAGAAGAAGAAAGGAAAAAGTGAGGAATTCTGGTAATTTTTTTCCTGCCATTTGCCATGTTTGTAATTTGTTAGGTTAAAACAAATCCACTGCAGATTATACAACCATATTCCACCTAGCACAGAGCTCCAGTGATAATATTAGTATGTTGGTGGGCCACTGCCCCAGCATGTGGTCTCACAATGGGTCTGAGGATCTCATCTTGGTACCTATACCGTCAGGGTACCTCTGGCTAACCAGATAGAGGGGCCGGGCAGCCCTCCAAAGAAGTGCCTCCCCACACCGCCAAACCAGTCATGCTGGAGGATATTGCGGACAACAGAGCAGGGTGAGAGCACTTTTGCACAAAATGCAAAAGTGATCAAACATCAGGCAGAAAGGATGAGAGCAGAGAAATGGTCTGTGGTCAGCACCTGCAGAATCTCTCCTTTATAGGGCTGTCTTGATAACTGCCTCTCATTTCCACCTGTTGTCTGTTCCATTTGCACAACAGCAGCTGAAACTGATTCACAATCAGTGTTGATCCTAACTGGGCAGGCTGATTTCACAGAAGTGTGACTGACTTGGAGTTACATTGTGTTCTTTAAGTGTTCCCTTTATTTTTTGAGCAGTGTATGACAGCATGAGCATTTTGCTGTCTTTCAAGAGGTAGTTATTACATTGCAGTCTGTTATAAGGTCAATTAATAATTTAAATTCAGGTACAGCACAGACTTCACCTATGCGCCACACAAGTAAAGAGAGTAAAACGGCTTTATACTACAATGAAAACACCTTACACCTGCTCTGACTTCCTGCAGTTGAACATTTTACGGCGCAATAGTTAATTCAACTATTGGCCCGACCCTGGGTTGGCTGCAATATTCATGTTTTTTTGAATGGGATTTCCTTGCATATGTTTTTGACCCTACCACTGAATTGTACAGTTTGTAAGAGGCTAAATGAAATAGTTTTAAAAAGCACTATAAGTGAAAATGGTAACTGCTCTCTTTACAGTCAATGATGTCTCTCTCTGAAGAGCGATTGAAAATGACTCGCTATGCCACCGTGAGGCTGCTGTGGTTTCAGGCTCAGAGCCCACATTCAGACAGGGGCTCATCCAGTCCATTTTTTCAAAGATAGACTTATTATTACCTTCCCACAATAAATTGCTCTGGAGGGCTGGGGAAATGCTGCTCTCCGTTTCTGTAACGGTGGCATCTCAGATATCATTAGGAAAGTACTATGCAGCGGGACAGCAGATCAATGGAATTTGCCACAGAAGCATTAGTACACTCTGTGTATGATCAGTTTACTGAACAACAACACCGCCTGCCTCTGCGTCTCTTACTGGAAACAATTGATGCTTTGTTGCAGCGAAATTAATCCCCTGAATTCATAACCCCAATCAGATATTCAATTGGCACTACACAAAATAATTGTGCGGATGCCTACAAATGAGCATGCAGAGGTAAGACACAAGCAGTATTGCCCATTCACTACCACATGCTGATTTGTCGTTCTGAGCATTTAAATTTAATTTGATTTCATCTGAAATTTATTTTCGTTTTATTCGTTTTGCTCCGGAAACAACCAATTTACATCTACAACTCAGTGAGGATTTTTATTAAGAGTGTACCATGTTGCTTTTAGAAAACACTCAAGTGAATGTAACAGGCTCATGACTTCTTGGAGAAATATTGAGCTCTATGCAATCCAAACATGATCGACATGTTGGTGCTCAGCCATCCACAAATGAAAATACTCTCTATTGATGTGCTGAAATTCAAGCTGAGTGTAATCCTGTGGGCACACACACACATCACAGAAATTACACACATCTATAAAGGTAACTTTGAAGTAGATGGGGGTGACTTTGGTCCAGATGCCTTTAACTAATTTGAACATAATCCAGCAGCCCCTGTATGTGAGCAGATGTTTTAGGTGATGGTAATTGGCAGATGAAGTAACATCAACAAGCAAACTGATTGGATGTTATTTGTGGATACACAAACTAAAAAAACAGGTTGGAGATTTGATGATTATGGTTATGTTTCAGAGGTCAGGGCAGGAAAACTTGTGGATTAAACAAACAAAGTGCAGTCATTGGTTGATAGATTGAGGAAGCTTTAATTATTTGTGCGTTATGAAGGCATGGCTTTGATGCCTTGTGTTTTGTGCTGTGACATTAGAGATTGATACCTGCATAATGCTGGTAATCTATTTAGTGTTCACTGTGTGAGAAAATCGACATGGAGTGTAAGAGCATGCAGAAGGTCAGTACAGCTTGGACCTCCCAGTCAGCCAGTTTACAGTCCTGAGACTACAGGTATGCTTGTAAGTTTACAATACTTAAAAAAAGAGAAGGAAAAAAGTGAAAAATAAGCATAAACATTGACTTTCAAACATACATCAGGCATGTTTAAACACTCTTAACTTGAAAAACTTATGCAAAGCTGATGTTTAAACACTATAGCAATACCCTTCAAAAATGAGCTAATGTTAAAACATAATCATTTTACAGTTCGAGTTAGATACTGTATTAACACTAACACTAACAACAAAAATGTATGAAAACAGCTTCACAGTTTATTAGGTAATGTGAGTTGTACACTAAACCAAACAAGTCAGGTGTTAGTTCTTTTGTTTTTCATGTATATTTCATTGTACATTAAGTCTACAAACTAGAAAAACAGTTGTGTTTTAAATTGGCTCACAAGTCCTGTAATATAGGACACCCAGGCAATTGTTTTTACCCACAAGCCCCACAAACTTCAAAGTCACATCTTCTGTAGTGGACTATAAATATTTCAGAGAGGTTGTATCAGTTAAGTGACATGGTCACAATGAGAGAAGCTTGCAATCTGAATTAAAGATGTACTCTGTACAAATGCTGTGGCTACATTAGATTAGCCACAACCTGTAATCTGTCACTTAGCTGCAGCATGCCTTGCTGTTTGAACTGATGTAAACTGCTGCTGTCTGGGCACAGAGCTGGGGAGTGTAATGGGGATTCATTGATCCACTGGTCTTTAGCTGATTGAGTTAGATAATTAAAAAGCCTCTTGTATCAGTTCCATTAAGGATTGTTTGTGTTGCTTTTTTCTTTGTGCTCTTGTTCCTGAACAGCAAAACTTAGAGCTCCAGAGAGCTGCTGAAAAACAAACTGTGTTTTTTGGCCCATTATGTAATGTATTATTCATCCAATTTAATTATGAGATCAGTTATGGATTGGGAGCTTACAGAAGCACAAAATTACCTGACAGATTTAACCTAAATAACATGGAAATATTTTACATATGGGTATCACCAGGCAGCATCTGAAGGAATGAAAAAAAACAGCCTTGTAAAAGAGAATATTAATCAGCAAGTGTGATGTGCTGAGATCACACATATCCCTCCAAACAGGATCTGGAGTGACTGTGCTGTCCTGAAGCATGCAGGCTGAGGTCTGCTTTGTACCTCCTCCAACAGGCCAACTGTCCTCTGCTGTCACTGGAAGCCACGCCAGGCCTCCTCTGCAATGGCTACGATGTCTGCGGCAATGCTGAAAATAGCCATGCTGAGCTCATTAGCAGATTAGGTGTTGCAATGAATCTGTGTGGTTAGAGCTCCACGGCCTGATATTGTTCCTCCAGGATGGCAATTACAGCTGATTGACATGTTGGTGCATGGGGGACGGAAGGGTGGAGCCTGCAGCTTGTGCCTGTGGAGGAGCTCCATATGAAGGGCAAAACAATCTTCCCCACATCACATACAGTATCTTAACAACAGCATCCACATCACTGGTATTAAATCTTGGGAAGAAGTTGCTTCATGATTTAGATGCAGTGTTTTGTCTGGTCAAAGGCTTCACATTAACACTGTCTTTGTTTCTATGGTGATTCAGCACAGTTGCACAAACAAGAAGGATTTACTTTTCAGCCAGTTTCCCCCCTTTTGATTAAGGATGCTTTGCCCACACTGGGACTTCCCATCATGGCTGCAAATCAAATAAGCGTGGCCCTTTTAAATGGATGTTGTATGTGATTCCAAATGACACCCACCGCCCCACCATTTGAAAGAGAATCATTGTGAGTTGCTAGAAACTGACTTTCCCATGTCTTTTAAATTATACACTTTGGTCTGTGGTTTAATCTGCAAATTTCACAATAAATATTTAACTTAATCTCAAAACATCAGTTGGGGCCAGTAGTGGCAAGAGAATATTTGATTCTTCCCAGAATGCAGCAAACAGCCAAGTGGCATCAGAGTCTCTGATCATATCATTTTTCAAACGGGTCAAGAAATCAAGGGATCAGAAAATTTGAGTATTTTTCCATCCGTGCAGACTGCCATGAACTTTGTGTGTCGTACATGCAGTAAGATTGAGCTTTAGGATAAGAGAAGAACACTGGATTGACTGCATATATGAATATTAGAGTGCCTATGACAAGATCTTGAATATTATTCTGTGTGTGCCAGACCTATGGTAGTAAACCTACAATAATAGCAGAGCACCCTATATAGAGTGAATTCTTGCCTATATATGTATTATTAAACATATAGATGTCTCACAAAAGAAGTCAAACTTTCAGATGATCTCATAAATATCATTAACAATGTTAATAAAGGGCAGGGACATCTACTTAATCACTGTGTGACCTATAACATGTTTTATATATGTATCAACTTTCTTTAAAAAGTGTGCTGCAGCTGTTAAAATGAGCCACCTTATATTCGTATAAACTCTCCACAGGCTTGGTAATTGATTAATGAAACGCAGTGTTATTGTTGGACATGTTTGAAAATTAATCATTGCATATTTTTTGAATGTCAGGTTTATTGGTTGAAGAGGGAGACTGCTCACTTTGTGTGACATGTACAACAACAGAAATGGCATCTAATACCCAAACCACATCTAATTATATGTCAGAGTTATAATCAATAAGTGTTGTGCCCAGTCTATTGTATGATACCCAACTACATGTGACATAATACCTAAAGTGAATTTATGCAGTATAAAATGTTGAATTGGATTAATAACTGCTCTTTGTTTAGGTGTATAGTTTGACTAAATAGGGATTATTTCCACCACAACAAGTTCTTAGCAAGTCCATTATCAAGCAGATAAGGACAACGGTAACTTAGTGACTGCTTATTTATTCTCAGTCCATCAATAAATCAGCGAAGAGACAAAAGGTTACTTAATGAATTAATACTGATGTGCTGTTTTTGAATACAGAGACAAAGAAACAGTTACAGCAGATTAGCCATTGATGTCTAAAGAAATGATATTAAGAACAAAGCCATGTCAGGCAAGATAATACCCCCTGAAAAATGATTTTCCAATGCATCAGCCAATACCACAGTCGGATCCCTTTACTGCCCCCTCAGCCCTATTCAGGTCAGAAAAAGTAAGTGGTACTGATTACATTACCGTCACTGAAGATCCTAAGCTCATGTCATTACACTTCTTATCGTGAGGAGACTTTTTTTCTGGGTCTGAATATACCAAGAATTCCATTCTGACTAAATACAAACATGCATGCTCAAGTTATACTTTGCTACAGTAAATGAGCACAGTGTAGATGTGTTGCATCTGGCCTTGACAATCTATCTGTACTAACTGTTATTAACGTATAGCAGTTCTTGCTACGGAGGCTCCTTGCGTGTTAAAATCTGATATACTAATGCTTCTTCTGCCTAAATGGTGTGGGAGTATGGCCATTGGAGCCTTTGTGGAGCCACAGTTGGTTAGATACTTGGCCCAGAGGTGACAATACACTCTTAATGCAATCCCCACGTTTCATTCAAAAAAACTGAAATCACTGAATTTAGTACTGGGTATCAGTAATCCCAATACTGATACGGATCTAAATCTAAAAATCACAGGTCTGCATGCTGATTTAATTAAAGTTAGACTCAGTAAATTATATTTGAGAAATGATTTTGATGCTCTCAAACTCGAGCTCTAATCCTTTGCTTTGCTTCTCTCCTAACCCACTGCTAACCTATCATAGCAGGGTATCGTCCCAGACTTGCAGATTAAGGCTGACAATGTCACAACACATTTTTCTTTGAAAGGGCATTTCTTGACCCCCTGTTGTCAAGGAGTGCAAAGGTTTCCACAGTAGCCTTTAGTATAAAAAAATGTGCCTGTTCCTGCGCCTATACCTTTTCCTTTCTTGGTTTTATTTTTGGAATTTGCAATATAGTACAGAATGTTCAGCAAACGTTACCTCCTGCTGTCAGTAAATGAAACCTGCAAAACAGGTTGTTATTACACAGTAGAAGAGAAAATAGCAAAAGCAAAACCAAGGTGTTTATCCAGGCCAAACTATGATACAAATCAATAAATGTAGGGAGGAACGATAGCAGGATTTTGAGATGTTGAGACTATGGGGAGAGTTTTTTCAAGACACCTCCATGACAGACAGAACCAGAACATTACTTATGTTACTTCCACATTAACACTATAACATAAAAATCATATGACGTTTGCCCACTAACAAAGAAATGATCAGTCTATCATTTTAATGGCAGGTTTAATTTAATTTGCCCATTTTCAATGCCCTGGTGGAGGGAAGGAGGTTCTCACCCATGGCCCCATCCATGCTCCCTTTGATGCGGTGATGTTGTCCTGTCCCCTTGGCAGAACAACAACCCCCAAACCATAATGTCTCCACCTCCATGTTTGACGGTGGGGACGGTGTTCTTGGAGTCATAGGCAGCATTCCTCCTGCAAACACGGTGAGTTGAGTTGATGCCAAAGAGCTGGATTCTGGTTTCAGCCAGTCCTCCTCTGGATCATTCAGAGGCAAACTTCAAACGGGCCTGTACACGTGCTTTCTTCAGCAGGGAGAACTTTCCAGCCTTGTGTAGGTCCACAGTCCTTGGAAAGCTCTTTGGTCTTAGCCATGGTGAAGAGTTTGGAATCTGGATTGATTGATAGCTTCTGTGGACAGGTGTCTTTTATCAAGGGTACGGAGCTGAGAGGGCTCCCAGTGTCAGCTCCTTACCTGTATAAAACACAGCTGGGAGCAGAAATCTGGCTGATTGACAGGAGATCAAATACTTATTTCATTCATAAACATGATGATTAATTTAGAACTTTTTCTTAAATGCATTTTTCTGAATTTGTTTTTGCTCTCTGTTCAAATAAACCTACCATAGACTGATCATTTCTTTGTTAGTGGGCAAACTTACTTCCTCATTGTTTTCTAACTGTTTTTTGGTCATTATGGCTCTCTTTGGGGGGAAAAAAACATGTGCAGTATGTGTGGAGAACCTCACTGAAAACTTGACAAAATGTCTTTAAATTGGAGTAAATGGAGTTAAAGTGTTGCATTATGTGTTTGCTACATTATGATAAATATGCTCTCACTTTGCTTTGTTTAAAGCCTCAGCCTGACATGTGGGATAGCTGTAATCCACTCTGTGCTAAGCCACATTTCTTCATTTGACTTTTATTGATGTAGATTTTGCATGGCATCTACTCTATAACTACTTAAGTTTGAATGTGCATCGGCCTCGGCCTTTATCATTTGATAAATGTTTTTCCTCCGAGCACACGTCGCGTCCTCTTACAAGAATTCCACTGCTTTTACCAAAAGCCATCGCGCCAGGAAGTAATCTAATAATGAATACAACAACAGTTTATACACTGCCAGCCTTTTGTACCCATAATATAAACAGTGGAACTGCAAGCATCCAGACCTCCTCTAATGGAGTACCAGAGCAAACACATTCATTTAATCACAAGCTTTTCTTTCAAAGCAAACTGGCCAAGCAGCAGAGGATGAGAGGCTAATGACCCATGAGCAATAAGCAAGTGTTAGACTGAATGCACGCCTGCAAAAGGGGAAAAAAAAAAAAGCTTTTACGGAATAGCCTATCAATATTTTAAAGCAAAGCCTCTATGGCATCCCCCTCTAACTGGATTAGCAGTGTGATGTGTTCTGACAGTATGTTGTTAGTGATACTCCATTTGCTTTGTCTATCATCTGATTTTCCCCTGGTAATCCACAGAGCACCGTTATATTTCATAATTTGTTTTGCTATCAGGGCTGATTTGTAAATGTGCAAATTCTAATTAGCCATAGCTACTGTTTCTAATTTATTAAATATTAAATGATTCCTGTGGTGGAGTCTTTCTTCACATCCCCCAGATGAAAGTTTGTGGTATGCAAATTCAATTGCCTTTTAGATGTCAGCAGTTCTTTAAATGTCCCGTTTTGCCAGTGAAGCCATTTTTCCCTTGTTGTTTGTTTGTCTGTCCCTTGATCCTCTTTAAGTCCGTATTTATTCGTCTCAGATCTCAAGTTGCGTTTGAGTTTTCATCACAAGTTATATACTCTGTCAGACTCCACTACCACTGCTTTGTTTAACGTCATTGGTGTTTTCTTAATAATCTGCTTTGGTCACCTATGAGACAAGCTGCTTTGCATATTCTCTGAAGTTAACTTTTTCCCTTGTTATTTAGCAGCTTTTAAACCAAGACCCAGTTTTCTGATTACAATGGACATCTGAAATGGACATGTTCCCAAAGCAGTATTTAAAGGTACAGTGCAGAACCTTCTACTCCTCTGTCCATGGCCCGGCCTGTGGCATACAAGCCTTGTCTCGGTCATGACCATTATTGGTGGAAATTGGTGAAACAATGGTTAATGTTTTAAGCAGATCAAAATGTTGCCATATTTCTATGAGCTGCTCTTCTGTTTCTATAGGGCATCTCTTATGTATTGTTGTGCCATGTTTGTAGCTTTAAACAATAACATCCTCTTCATTGGCTGCATCTTGTCATTGGCTATTGTGGGCAGTCGGTTGCCCTCATCAGGATTATTTGGACAAATGCCCCTGCTTGCCCCTACTCCGAACTCTCTGGCAGCAGGAATCATGGTAGCCTGTAGAGTGACAGGATGGATTTAGGCTGGTTTGTCAACTCTCAATGTAGGTGCTGCACATGGTAAACACTGACTAAAAGACTGACTTGTAATGAGTGTGTCAAATAGAATGTTGCAATAGCAAAAACAGTAAAATCCAGCGACCCCTTTGTTCTCTTGGCTGTTTCATGCATCCCTATGAATACTGCACACCATGACAGCTCTAGTTATTTTGCATCTACCCCTCCTGCTTTCTTGTGACTTCTTCTCTGTCATACTTTTTATGTCGTTTGAAATGTTTTGAATGCCACTTGTATTCAACTGCCAGACATTTATTGAACGTCTACTTATCCAGAGTGAACTTCACACTAATTAAGTTTTAAGAAACACATCCATCAAGCTATTGAGGCAGTTAATGTACTATTGCGGTGTGAATGTGATGCACATTTCACAACAAATTGCGAGGTTCTTACATAGACAGCACTGAAGATTATAAAAACAGCATATCCCTTTTCATGATCGGTAGTGAGTGTATAAATATTGAATAAATACACATAAAAATAATTATGTATTGGACCTAAAACATTTACAATCACAAACGGTAACTGTCTTTCTTTCTTTCTTATAAAACAACATGGCCATGGACATTAAATTTAGGCACAGTACTTAACAACCAAACCAACATTTTCCAAGTCATTACCACATTTCTGCCATCCCTAACTACACCCCCTTTATTTTAGCTCCTTGCTCTCTCTGTTCTCCCTTTCCCCTTTGCATAATAAACCTCCACCCAATTTGTCATGAAATCCCTCATTTGCTGGATACTCAGAAAGGCAGATTATGCTTATTTTTCATTTGGACAGTGGGAGATGGAGCCAGGTGTTTGGCAGCAGCAGAGTGTTCAGGTGTAACTGTGCCGGTGATGGGACATGACGAGCAGCCGCAGATGAAGGATGAGGCGTGGAGGATTTTTGGGAAGAGGGGCACCCCACGACCTGCTCCCTCAAGAATATCCCCGCTGGTGGAGAGGAGGAAAAGTTTCTTTTTCAATCACTTCTTGCTAGAATCAGCTTCTATTTCTTAATTAGCCAGTTAAAGCCATATTGGAAATCCAGCTGTTAAAAATCTGGGAGAACAGAGATGTGATTCTGCTTTGCTCAACAAGATTAATTCATGCCTGTTCAGACAGTAGAGGTCTGAGCAGAAGCAAGTCCATTAAATCTGCCGACTTAGGTTAGAGCCATAATAATGGTGAACAGCACTAGCATAAAGGCTGTTGTATTAGGGCTTTTAGGATTGTCATTCTTATTATGAGCACTGGATTGCACAGCTTGATTACATACAATGCATAATACAAGGTTCCTTTGTAACTCAGTGAGTCCACTCTCAGCACCGTAAATGTGAGCGAATCAGTCGAAACTTGCTTTAAATAAGCCACTTTTAATGCCTAATAGGAGTGGGTGTGAACACCTTACAGTCACATGCTTTCCAGCAGCCGATGCTTCAGAGAGGTGATGCATGAAGCTCACTGCCTGGCACAGGCACCACATAAAGTAAGCCAATGGTACTTAATGCAGTGACCTGGGGTTTACAACCGTCCTGTGGCCTCCTGCTGCATGTCCTTTTCAAGCACTCCCCCACTACTTAATAAGGCTCAGAAGCTAAATAATAATACTGACAATCACAGTAACTACAAAATGTATACACAAAATAAATCTTCACACTTCTCATCCAGAGTCTGCAACACCAGCTCCTGCCACCACACAGTTGAAACTGTCATGAACCTCAACTGTGTGTGTTTGCATCCATACAACAACATGATTGGCATGATATGGTTCAGCTGTTATAAAACAGATGATTGGCCTTCTGAGGGGGAGGGGTGGTAAATGTGTCATAGAGCCACCATCTGTGTCATTATTTTCTCTTAGATCTCTATTCAGGATGCTCTCACTGGTTCATCTTCCTCTTCTAATGTCTCTGTGATTTTACAGTATTCGTAACCTTTGGGAGATCTTGACATAAATGGTGTTGGATAGGTTTGGCTCATTTACTGTATGCACAGGTCACATTACAATAACCAGACCTGCTCACATGCACATCCACACCTTAGGTGACACCTAACCAGTGTGTTCTGAAAATGTCCGCCTGTGTGTGTTTCTTGTTGTGTTGTGATGTTGTTGTCAGAGGCATAGTTGGAGTTAGGGGCAGTTTAACCCACACTTTCTTTACAGTGTTTAAATGTTTAACAGGTACAGCGTTGTTTTTTTATTATTTATTTATTTTTTTATTGCTAAAGTTCAGTTGTATATGCTGTGTATAAATATTTTATGTCTGTCGTTTTTGTTATCCAGTCATCAGTGAGCAGACTTTATTGATATGACATTTAATGTATTTTAGAAAGGCACTACGGCCAAAGCTGGGTAGCCTCGGTCAGCGCGGTCCAATTTGGTGTGTTTTATTATGTGTGTGTTTTTTTGTCTTAGGCTCCATGTTACCCATGACTCATTGTCATACAGATCTGTGGGTCTCCTCTAACACATGAGTTTTTTGTAGTCTGGACGGACATGAACAAAATTTGCACCTGCTTGGAGTAGCGTAGTTTGTTATTGTCTACTTTATATGGTGGAGTATGTGGAATAGTGATAATAATAATAGTAGTAGAAATAAATGAACTTGAAAAGATACAATGAAAAAAATTGTTAAAAAAGGCCAACGTCTGCCCTTTTTTGCTAAAAAGAAAAAAAACATTTGGCTCCACTTGTACTTTTCATTTAGTACAAAAATAAAATTTTCTATTTAAAAGCTTCTAACTTTGTTGGGTGCCAAGCGGCACCCTTCGGGGCTCAGACTTGAAACCCATGTGGAAGTGTCAAAACTTGTAGTTCATGCTGCAGCCACTGGCTCCAGAAGCGAGTCATTTCCCATAGACTCCCATGTTAAAATGGCCGACTTCACAGCAGAAATAAACATATTTACAGCCTGGTACAAAAAAACACTCTGGTCTCAAATGATAAGTTCCCTTCTAGTGTCAACCCACTTGTTTTAATTACACTCAACAAAAATATAAACGCAACACTTTTGTTTTTGCTCCCATGTTTCATGAGATGGACTTGAAGATCTAAACTTCATTCCAGATACACAATATTACCATTCCTCTCAAACATTGTTCACAAATCTGTCTAAATGTGTGATAGTGAGCACTTCTGCTTTGCTGAGATAATCCATCCCACCTCACAGGTGTGCCACATCAAGATGCTGATCTGACATCATGATTAGTGCACAGGTGTACCTTAAACTGCCCACAATAAAAGGCCACCCTGAAATGTGCATTTTGTTTCTGCTTTATTGGCGGTCTGGGGACTCAGAACCAGTCAGTATCTGGTGTGACCACCATTTGCCTCATGCAGTGCAACACATCTTCTTCGCATAGAGTTTATCAGATTGTCTATTGTGGCCTGTGGAATGTTGGTCCACTCCTCTTCAATGGCTGTGCGAAGTTGCTGGATATTAGTGGGAACTGGTGCACGCTGTCGTATACGCCGGTCAAGCACATCCCAAACATGTTCAATGGGTGACATGTCCGGTGAGTATGCTGGCCATGCAAGAACTGGGACATTTTCAGCTTCCAAGAATTGTGTACAGATCCTTGCAACATGGGGCCGTGCATTATCTTGCTGAAACATGAGGTGATGTTCATGGATGTATGGCACAACAATGGGCCTCAGGATCTCATCACGGTATCTCTGTGCATTCAAAATGCCATCAATAAAATGCACCTGTGTTCTTCGTCCATAACAGATGCCTGCCCATACCATGACCCCACCACCACCATGGGCCACTCGATCCACAACATTGACATCAGCAAAGCGCTCACCCACACGACGCCACACACGCTGTCTGCCATCTGCCCTGAACAATGTAAACCGAGATTCATCCGTGAAGAGAACACCTCTCCAACGTGCTAGACGCCATCGAATGTGAGCATTTGCCCACTCAAGTCTGTTACGGCGACGATCTGGAGTCAGGTTAAGACCCCGATGAGGACGACGAGCATGCAGTTGAGCTTCCCTGAGACGGTTTCTGACAGTTTGTGCAGAAATTGTTTGGTTATGCAAACCAATTGTTTCAGCAGCTGTCTGAGTGGCTGGTCTCAGACGATCTCGGAGGTGAACCTGCTGGATGTGGAGGTCCTGGGCTGGTGTGGTTACTCGTGGTCTGCGGTTGTGAGGCCGGTTGGATGTACTGCCATATTCTCTGAAACGCCTTTGGAGACGGCTTATGGTGGAGAAATGAACATTCAATGCACGAGCAACAGATCTGGTTGACATTCCTGCTGTCAGCATGCCAATTGCACGCTCCCTCAATGCTTGTGGCATCTGTGGCATTTTGCTGTGAGACAAAACTGCACATTTCAGGGTGGCCTTTTATTGTGGGCAGTTTGAGGTACACCTGTGCACTAATCATGATGTCAGATCAGCATCTTGATGTGGCACACCTGTGAGGTGGGATGGATTATCTCAGCAAAGCAGAAGTGCTCACTATCACACATTTAGACAGATTTGTGAACAATGTTTGAGAGGAATGGTAATATTGTGTATCTGGAATGAAGTTTAGATCTTCAAGTCCATCTCATGAAACATGGGAGCAAAAACAAAAGTGTTGCGTTTATATTTTTGTTGAGTGTATATTCGGACTTTTTTATTATGCAGAATTATGGGCGTTGCCGCTTGAGTGACAGACGGTTGGCGTATTACAGCGCAAGTTTCCTGCTAATGCGATCGCCCGCCCCCCTAAACTCCCCCTCTTTGTCCATATTTGGAGTTTTGGCGGTCCTGACGCTGCCAACATGGTGGCAGTCGGAGCGTCCCGGAGCCTCAAAACGGCTCTTCAGACACAAACGAGTGACATCACAGAAGCGCTGTCCAGAGTTTTTACTGTCAATGGGGCCAGCTGACAAAATAACATATTTTATTATATGCTATATTGTAATATGGCAGTACAATATTAGCAACTAATTAAAAAAATCTTACAGTTTATTTATAGTTTATTGGTTCTAAACTAAATCTTTTTTTTTCCTTCAACCCACAGGGATACAATTTAAATGCACAGTTTGTATGTAATGTATCATAGAGCCAAAAACACTTGATAAAACAGCCATATGTATTGCAGCCAGAGAGCTAATTATCATTTTAAGTAAAAATAAAAACAAAATCAAGACAATAATGTTTTGTTTTTAGCAGCCTTTTGTTTGTCTGATAAATAATAAGGAGGTTGCTTCACACTAGAGGCTACAGAGCGCTCGTGGCCTGATTCTGTTTTTACTGAGCTGGCTGTCCTTTTAAAAGGGAGTGGTTTTAAACATCTCTGCCATATTTGACATCATAATTCCTGGGTTTGACTTTTTCCACGCGAGTTAATTTTGTGGCACCACTGTAGCCGTGCCTGGAAGCCAGCTCCCTTTTAGCACACAGCTCCTTGTCATGTAAGCCCCCTGAATTGAAATATCCTCTGCTTGAAGTATTGACTTTAATATCTCATTTGAAAAATTCATGTAACCTTTTGATGTTAAATCCATACTCAATTTTGCAGAATGTTATAGGAATATGCAGAAAGGGGATAGGAGGCATTATTATGTTTTCTCCTGGAGAGAAATTACATTTTATGGTTGTAACACCAACCTCCCATGTGCTCTTTTTAGTCCACGAGGGGAAAAAAGACGAGGCCATTAAGGCAAAATGAAAAGAGCTATTGATTGGGCTCTTATGCCTTTTCTATTTGCCTCATTTCCTAAATGCATGATAATAAGGGCTCAGCCACTGAAACTAACAATACTCCATAATGAATCGAACTCTAAAGAATTAGCTTAAGTTAGCATAATGATTCACAGATGTTTCCATCAATGGATGATATGCATTTGGTTTGTTGTTTTGTAGATTCATATTTCGTTTACCAAATACATGCTCATCTGCTTAAAGCATTATAATGCAATCAAGACATTATTTGATGATTTCAGTTTAGAAAAAAAAATCTTTGCTTGTCATCAGACATGTGCGGCGACTTTTTGAAAAGCTATCATATTAGAATGATGTCACTGTTGATGGATTGGAGCTAATAATAGTCTAATAGGGGAAAGCATGCTATAACAAGTGCAGAAAAAAACATGCTTTTTGCTAATGGAGTAGGTCTTTTCAATAAAGAAACATGGGTCACAGAGGTAAAGAGTGGGAATTGAAGAGATCAGCCATGTGGTCAGATCCGAATTTGGGCAATAGTAATTTCCAGTGCATACAAATACTGGCTGACCTTTTCCCAACTTCCAATAATACATTAGTGCAGTAAGCTGATGCTAAACAAGGTCAGACTGCAAAATGTAAATGCTATTTACACCAGGACTGCAAGGCCAGGTTATAGGTGTTTATATTATTTGCTTAGCACCCAGAATGGTATGATGCACTGTCCTCTTGTTTTTATCAAGCACAAATACTGTATTCTTCATTAGGTTTCGGCAGTGTTCTGAGTGTTGTCAAAAACAAGAAAACACCATAAGAATGAATATATATTAATTGTTTTTTATTGCCAGTGTATGAACAGACAATAATGTGAAAAATGGGACCTTTATTGATTTCCTCATTTGTCTATAACAGCCTATTAGGCATGGGACGGAAAAAGAAACCTGATCCGCTCGGTGCACATGCCGCAGTCTGTGGATTTTGTGAACCATTCCACCCCGTACAGCCAAGGATAAGGTTTTCCGGAAAGTGATTTATGCTAGTTTACAGCTCCTCCAAATGAACTGCTCCCCATGCTCCTTACTGACTTCCTCTCCCAGTAAATTGGTTCGCTTGTCATTTGCAAGTTACTTTGGTATAGGTAGGTTTAGGTACTTAAAGGTAGGGTAGGAGATTTTGAAAACTCAGTGAGAGTCAGCCAGATTTTGAAAGTAAACACACGCCCTGTTCTCTCGGAGCTTACCCCGAAGCCACGCCTCCCAACCAGTCTGTGACTTCGGTCATCATGCACGTACCTCTCTGGTGCGTGCAGAGCAGGAAGAGAGTGACAACCAGCCAATACTCCACACAGGTACACCTCCTAGGATTGGCTGATGTTTTTAGCGTTTATAGCTTCCAAGATGATTAATATTCTTCGTTTTAAAGTGAAACTGCAGAACTAATCAGTTGCTATTAGATTGTAAAGAGAAGTTACACTAATTTAACAAAAAGTGCATCAGAATGAAATCTCCTACCCTACCTTTAACTAACCTAACAAAGTCTGTGAGGCTACATAAATGCAGTGTAGTTAAGTTAGAGGATTGGCTAGACTGTTGTTCTTGAAATTTACCTCATTGCTACAATGTTACAATCTGAAAACAATAGGACATGGATGCATTGTAGTTACTGTTAAGCTAGCTGGCTTGCTAATGTGCGATCTGCGTGGCTATGATAATTGGCTAGTTTGCCACTGGCTGATGTGATCCATGATACAATATGCATTACATCCCACGGTGTGGATTTTTAGCTAGAAGGCAAGCTAAACTTAGGAACCCAGCTGTGATGTCGCTGCACTGTAGCTCCAACTAACCGCCACTGAATCACAATGTTTAGTCCTTAGTCTTTAGTCTTTTTTTCATCAAGGTATGCATGCAATATGCTAGTTTCTTACTCATGGTGGCACCTGATAAATGTGTGCGACACAGAGGTGCAGTTCAACAGTGAACATCTGGAGAATCAGAGCAATCGATGTTCATGTTGCCTTTCCACAGGTGCCAGTGTTTTGTGAAATGCATTCAGCACATGTGTAAGGCCTTAAGGATAAACACGAACTGAGCACTCAATGTAAACAAAACCATGTTTGTTTATAATGAAAACTCCACAGGCTAACTTTAATTATCTCCCATAAATAAGTAAATCCCGATCATAAGATAATGCTTCTTGTACTTGGAACTTGTGTTTACAGTATGACTAACTCTCCCAGGTCTGTGCTACTTTATGATGCTGATAAACTCTTATGTGGCTGCAACACAAGCGTGCCAAATTGCCAAGTCTTCCTCTTATCACACTGATGCTAGGTAAGTTATTTCCCTCTGGGTAAATTATATATTATGTGTCCAAGCAGCCTATCTAAACATGAAAGCAAAGCAAGGTTATCTCCCTTCATTGCTTTGATCCAAAATACAGTAACACCGTTAAGTGAGATGTTAATTGTAGTGTCTCCGCAGAATTGTAGCATCTAATTTGCTTTGGCTGTTTGGCTTTGCATTACCTCAGGCCACGTTTTTGCATATTGAGCAGTTGGAGTAGGTGCATTGTTTTGTCAAGCCAAGTGCACAGAGGTGAGGCCGAGGTGGCTTCTTGGAAATGTGTCTTCAGGCTGCCAGTAAAAAAATAAATATGCAATGCTTGCATTGATATTATTATATTAATATATATTATTAAAAAATAGAGTGCAAGTTGTAGTTTCCATGCTTTTCTATATGTATTTTTGGTGGGACAAATGTGGTCAGTGCGTCTATTAGGCCCCCAACCACTCATTCATTGTTACATTTTGATATCCCAAGCTCATCGGAGAGAGAGAGTGATATTCCTTTTGATGCAAATTCCCAGCATGATTCACTCCTGGCCTTTGTAAGTCGGTAGCAAATCCAAGGCCAGTGCTGAGTGACATGCCCCTGGTGAGAGATGCCCAAGAGGGCTCTACAAGAGTGGCTTGTAGCTCTGCCCCTGTGGTGAAGATCAGGGTCACTTCTAACTGATGTATCATTGTAGCTGTTCTGGAACAACAATAGATGTAAGAAAGCCAGTGCCAGCTATAAGGTGCTTAATAGTGGGCAAATTACAGTCCTTTGCCTGCTGCAGCAGCAGCTCCAGAGCAGGCCAGTTTATGTGCAGCTCTCTTTCGCTGTCTCAGCTTAACTCCTCTATCAGGGGACAGTCACCTGCAGAGGGGCAGATGGTCTCCTTTCTCCCACTGGGATGGTCTCTCTCACGTGCTGCAGAGTTTCAGCACTTCCTTTTGCAACGTCTTCCACAGAAATAATAAGCTGTGTCAGTAGCGCTTGAGTAGAATTAATTTCGCTAACAATTTTGATGCTATTTGTGTTGATACCATATATTTCACCTATACAATTCACATGTAAAATGGACCGAGGCTTGGAGCAATTAGTGCAAAGACTGACCTACTTGGGCTAACTTGTGAAAAGTGGGTTGTTGGTCAAGTCAGTTTATGTTGTAGGTATTGTATGTCCCATTATTTAAATTCTGTGGTGATATACTGTTTGCTTTTTTTTTTAGGTTGTTTTAGGAATGGTGGTAAATGGCAAACTCTTGGCCCCACAATTAAGGTGTCTAGCAGCAGAGCTTTCATATCAACATTGATGTTTTGAAATGGGTCATGCTGCAGGTATAAACTCGCCACAGTAGTAAGATTGTTTGGATTACGTCAGAAAGGAGACACAACTTAACATTACTCTCAGGGCTGTGTGTACACAAATGTATTTGTTTAGGAAAATGACCAAAGCTAATATTTATGGTAAGCATCCATGGGACTTAATTAAAAGGATTTAGGCTTTAAACAGTTAAGTAATACCTCTACAGCTCAACATGACATCATCCACAGTGTGCTTTTATTTACTGTTATTTATTTAGTTGCACTATGTACAGTTTATAAACCACTTCTACCTCCACTCACCTGTGCAACAACTGTTAATATGTAAACTGTCTATTTTATAATGTATATATCTTTTTATTGTTAGTCTATTTTATAATGTATATATCTTTTTCTTAACTTATCCCTTGCTGTCTGTATGCCGTTGCAAAAATGCAATTTCCCCATTGTGGGACTAATAAAGGTTTCTTAATCTTAATCTTAATCTTAAGTAACGATGCATTTACATAAATATTGCCTATATTATTGGTAGGTGATTTAGTGGTGACTAGATCTTGATAGACTTAATCAACATAAATAGATCAATACAATATATGATAAAATATAATAAATAAATAAATGGGCTGAGCTATCATTGCAAATGACTCACCAATCAGATTGACACCTCCTCACTTGACACACCTTTTATGCAGCACACATATATAACCTGTCAAAAAATTTTATTGCCCTTCTATATATTCCTTTTGAAGCCAATATCTGCCTGTGATATTCCACTTCCCCAGTCTGACATAGTACTTACAGCAAAGTAACCAACATAGCACAAACGTCGGCCTCTGTGCTACTTTCTGCTGTTTCCATAGTGTGACTTACATAAGCATGTGAGTATGCTGTAGGAGAAACAGTGCATTCATGATGCCAAAGGTGACACAGCGGGGAAAGAAACAGAGAAGCAGACAGAATCAGCTGCTTTAAAAATGCATCCACACACCAATTTGAGAAAAGAAAAATAATAGATGTTTTTTTTTAGGCGCACACACAGGTCAGTTCTGAGATGCTTCATTTTGAAAACATTTGCCTGATGAAGACATCAGTGCCTGTTTTTCAATGTTCAGAACATTTCCAGCACGTTTTTATATCCCGTAAAAACAAGAGCAGTGTGCCATGAAGATAATGTTTGTCCTTTACTGTTTTCTAATCCCACATTTCCTATTATCATGAACACACAATCCTAATTTTCATATAACGTTTGGCTCCAAATGCTGTGGCCGATTTGCCTTGCATGTCCTACATCTCAACACCTCATTAATATTGCATGATCTTGTTAGTGTCTTCTACCTCTACTTTACCCCTCTGCACCCCCAACCCTCAGGTACATCTGAAAGTCAGCTTGCATTTCCTGCTTTTCCTGGACTTTCAGACATGGGAAAGGCTCATATCCATCCAAGGATTATTCTCCACTATCTCCCTTCCAAAAAAAAAAAAAAAAAATGATTACACGGAAGTGTCAAAAGAAATGAGATTAGTTCCCACTTCTTCCTTCGCTGTGGTGGAAAAATACATTTTATGTGTGATTTTCACCCAAGTAAGCTGGGGGTACAGACGAGTAGCTTTTTGACAGTTATGAATGAGGACCATACTGCATTAGGAGCTGACAGACGGAGGTGCAAGTGCAGGTTTTAGAGAGCATTGGAATGAATCATTATCGCCAGCGTTGTGGGCCCAGTATGCACTCACTTGAACCTGCGCTACCTTTGTCACTTAAAAAAAAAAAAAAAAAGAGTCTGCACTGGACCACTGTCCATATGTGGAGCCTTGCCCTCATTACAGCAGGCAGTCAGAGCAGCATGCTGACATAATGAAGACCCCACTGAGGCCATGGGGGAAAAGGGTACAATGGAGTGGGAGGAGAGAGAGAGAGAGAGGAAAAAAAACAAGTTGAGTGCTCAGGAAAGAAGGTCAATACTTGAAGTGGAATAATGAAAAGAAGTGGTGTCTGGGTTATTAATTAACAATACATCTGTAGGACAGTTTCAAATGCACAGCTTCCCCCTTTCAGAAAGAAATAATGCCTTTTAGGTTCATTGGACATTAGTATGCGTCTGTCTGAGTGTGTGTGGTGTCTAAGCCATAATCACAGCCAGCCAGTCAGAGGACCTCATTTCTATTACAGAAAATCAGGCTAATCTGAGAGCTTTCATGTAATTGTAGTTGTTAGCATTAGGTGCAGACTGACTACACCTGGCAGGGAATAATGCTGCAGCTTTGCACGCCTCTGCCACATGGGCATCTAATTAGATTTTAACCTCTTGTACCAGTCTTGCAAGGGAACACTTCTATGATGGAACATATTTAGGGCTGCAATGATAATTCTTTTCACTGATTAATTGTCCATTGCTTGCATCAAATGTCCTGCTTTGTTTGGCCAATAATGTAAAACCAAAATATAATGTAATAAAGAAAGAGTTTGTATATTTGCTTGTTAATGGACTTAAAAACAATGAGTGGTTTTCTTTTTTAAACTCTGCTATGTAATTTTGCAGGTAAAGTCTATAAATAGAATTGTATTTTTTTTGATGCAAATGATTGCAGCACCAGCTTCAGTCTGACACTGCTGTCTCCGTCTCTTGGCTGTCCTGCTGTTGTGCTGCCTCTCTGTCTTTGAGCCGTCCTTATCCTCCACCTGTTGAAAAGGCATCGACTGATATGCACAGAGCATCGACCGTGTTCACATTTTAACATGACTCTCTTTGTCTTTGATGTACCCAACACTTTAATGCCAGACAATCAGTATAAATATGACAGGTAACAATTTCCTTTCTCGCTTTAATAGCATCATGCAGCCAGTTATCTGACCTTTGTTAATACATACACTGTATTGCACCTAGCAACAGTGACCTAGGACAACATGTGTAGTATGACACATAATGTCCTATAATTGCATTATAATTGGTTAGGGCTGGGCACCCCTGATGTTTCAGGACACACTGGAGCCGTGCAGTTTGTATCTGAGACACAAGAAGAACCAGGAACCATTGGATGAAATGGAAAAAGCAGAAAAGCTGTTTTCATTGGAACAATGTGGATTCATTAACTGCAGGTAATCGCTAACACTGGTCTGTACAAACATCTTTAAAACAACCCTCATGTATGACTTGAGCAAACCCACTAGGTTCATGACACTAAAAGCATAACAATTCCTCTTTAACTATCACAGCATCAGTGAAATGATATGCACTGAAGGACAGCACACCAAACAAGGTATTACCTTTTCCACCAGAGTCTGTTCAAGTGTGGGGGGAGAAGTCTGAGAACTCTTTGGAGATTAAATTTTGCTAATTGCCATCATCCATCAAATATAACATTCATAAATGGAATAGCCATTGGACATTTAAGATAATGCCTAACTATTATGATGGATCACGGTTTCAGGGCTCATGTTCAATCTGGTTAATGTCGGAGATAATAATTTAGCTTTAATCAGTCTTATTTTGTATATTCAACATCACCACTGCTTTCCCATATAGGTAGAGCATTCATTTGGTCCATAACAACAATTAAAAGCAGAAAACTTAACTATAAAATAGATTCATATCTGGTTGCTCCATTTCAGCTAGATGATGTAAAAAGCTGCTTTTATAACACTGACTCTGGTCATTGTGCCTGGACAGAGGCAACTTTTACACTTACACCAATCAGGTCCTAACATTCTGACCACAGATGGATGAATAATCAGGTTATCATTAATCAGTCGGTTGGTGGCATTTATGAGACAACAAGTGAACATTTTGTCCTTAAAGTTGAGTAAGAAAGTGGACAAGTGGAAGGAGTTGTGACATAGACAAGAAATAAACTGTGATGAAATTGTGATGGTTAGACAACTGGGTTAGAGCTTCTCCAAACCTGCATCTCTGGTGAGGTGTTCCTGGTGGTCAGTACCCATCAACGGTTTAAGAAGGATGAAAAGGGGTGAACCAGCAACTAGGCCATAGGTTTATTGAGGCATTTTGGGAGAGTGTTTTTGGATGTGGTTGAGCTACTGTAGCTCAAACTGCTGGAAAAGGTAATAGTGGTTCTAAAAGAAAGGTGTCAGAACACACTGTGCATCAGAGTTCGTTGTGTACGAAGCTGCGTAGCTGAAGACCAGTCTGACCTGTGTTACTGCTGAAAGTGCCCACAATGGAAGACGGTCTTCATATTCTTTTACATCATGTGGATAGCCAGGTGTGTGTGTTCTACCCTGGGAAGGAGGCAAGCTGGCAGAGACAGTGTGATGCTGTGTGCAATGCTGGGAAACCTTCCTTGGAAACACCAAAAACTGGTTCAGGAGTGATCTGAAGTGAACACACCAAAGTCAATGAGTTGACGTGACCTCCAAATTTCCACAGCTCTCAATCCAGTCCAGCATCTGTGGTATGTGCTGGACAAACAAGACCAACCCATGGAGGCAGCACTCACACCGTCCAGGGCTTAAAGTTTCTGCTGCTCATGCCTCCATCAGTCAGAGCTGTTTTATTAGCACCTACACAATGTAAGATAGGAATAACAAAATAGCTCCCTGTGTTTTTCTATAAACAGGTTCAATTATATCTCTCTAATGAATCTATATCTGTTCATCACTGTTTGCTTTAGAAGATTTCTGGATGCAATCTTAACCACAAAAGTGCATGTTTATTGTAAGGGTGCTGGGAGCTAGATATCCACATCATACAGTTATAAACTAAATATTGGGCAGGCAAAAAGTCAGTATTATTAGGGAGGAAGGGTTTGGAACCTCACAATTTAATTGGACACTTGGAGTCAAAATTTGACTATACACATGTCTTATTGAGGAAAAATCACAGCATTGTTTTATCATTTGTTATTTTAAAAAATGTTTATGGAAGAAATTGTGTAGATTTCCTTGCTAGACCCTAATGAAATCTGACACACCCGAAGGCCTGGGCCAAACTTGTACGTTAAATAATCAACAGTTATTAATGGGGGCACTCGCTTCTTTGAGACATCAGTGTTAAGACAACACATGAATCTATCATTTATTTCTCAGATGCATTTTCTTCTTCTGCATCCTGCTCTGATTCTGCAACGGAGTATAAAGGGTAGGGTATAAAGAATGGGGGTGGGGGTTCAAAGAGTGCATCACATACTACTATATACACACACAGTATTTTCGTTTTACTTTCAAAAGCTGTCAGTGTCAATAAATGACAAGCAGGTGGAGCTGTGAGCAAAGTAAAGCTTTCCTCTTTACTTTGTTTCTGAAGGGAGACAGACGTGTTGATGCTTCATCCCTGAGAAGGTTCCTCTGCAGCCGGCTGCCACCCAGCTCAGTCTATGTCCGAGACCTTGCCTTTCTACAGTTACTCCATATCTGGCATAACTAGAGGCTAACAGTCTCATTTTAATTGATGTTACTTCCGCATCTCTGCTTCTTCCTGTGCATCCTGACGCTACTGCTGGTTGGTGCTGTAAGTGACAGTGTGGAGAGGCGCTTCTAATCCGGAGGTGGCAAATAATCAGAATAATTTGGACGCTGTGAGTGTGTGTGTGTGTTTGTGTGGGCCAATGGCCTGTATGTACCGCTTGTCATTTTTTCAATTACTCGAGCTGTGGTTAAATGTTCATTTTCAGCAGTCAGCCCGGAGCAAAAACTACTGAGCCCCATTAGGTTTTACCCACAGCCTCGCACTCATTAGTTTTCTCCGGTCAGACGAGAGTGAAGAAGCTGGGCCTGCCTCTCTAAAGAGGTCAGGGTGGAGTCTAGAGCTCTGTGCAGCCGCAGCAGAGATTGTTAAGGAGTTTCCAGCCATTATGCTACAATGGGAAGATTGCTGTGAAGACTTCGTTGACCTTTTTAAGGCCAATCAACAGACTCAGTCTTTGGCCCTTTTCTCTCCTGTTTCTGTCTCTTTTCCTACTGCTAACTTATGAAAAAAGCTAATAAACATGATGGCACCAAACTGGAGATTAAGTCTTGCTTCCAGGAAATATGCCATCTTTGCACTGCTAATAGGTGGAGGGGTTTTTATCTTCCCTGTTGCATCTACCATGGTGCTTTCAGACCAGTACAGGCATCATTAACCAACGTCCTCTGTTTCCATTGACCTGAGGGATCCTCTCTTGATTTTGTGCCGCTCCGGCTCTGCCAGCTAAATGGAGGTTGCAAGGAGATGGCATCCATTATTGAGGTATTCAATTCAAATGTCACCCGTTTCCACTTGGCACTGTTTTCTCTTTCCTAATGTTTGCTCGGGGCATGCGGGAGGCAGAGGGGAGGCGGGGGAGGGATACCGGTTTTTGTACCTTGTTGTCTCAGCACCACTGGAAAGGACTTTTCAGCAGACATTAGCTGAGGACGGATGCAAGGTGACACCGTTGTAAGTCTCGCCACCTCACCTTGCACTCTGACACTGGCAGTCGCGCTGCATGGTTAGTATCCTCCTGAGCACAGGCCTAAAACAAGGCTGATTGTAACTATTCATCATCCAGCCTCTGCTTAATTGGTCCAAAAGTAGATTTGCACGTAGGGCAGCGCCAGCCTCTCAGGTGGGTGTGGGCAGAATACGGCTTAGAGAGGAGCTGAAAATACTTCAGGTGCTCACATGGAATAAACCCACTCTCTCTCTCTAAGTGCAGGTTACTTATTTGGCCACTACAGATTCGGCTTTCATTACCCGGTTACCCTCCTGTCAGTGTAATTCACTCCTATCATCCCTCAACCCAGTTGAAATTAACAGGTAATTTGTAAATGTCACTTTGGGTTAGACACCTCATTTTCTTCCTTTTCCAACAACCCAGCACCCACCAGCTAATTTTTCTTGTCTTTTGAATAAGGTTTTCATTCACAAAATAGAGTTATGGTCCACTAAATAAATGAGAGTAATTGATGAGAGGAAAAAAAAAATGTGATTTACCATAACCCATTAGAGTCAATCAATGACATACTACCCAGGATTCCTTTAGTTACACTAATGCTGCATGTCTACTGGAATTCTTAAGATGTTCATTTGAGATGAAATGAGATGTGATGAGAGGGTAAAAGTACTGTGTGTGTACCCCCCCCCCCCAACACACACACGCACGCACGCACGCACACACACACACACACACACACACACACACACTCACTCGCACAGTACATTCTTTGTATGAGGACTGCTGTAAAGGAAAAGTTAATATATATGACTTTTTTTAAAAAAACAGAAAAAATGTAAATGTTTGTTAAAATCACTGTAAGGTAATGCACAACAGAAAATACTTTCATACTTCATAGGTCAAACTTATAGTTCAGTCACATGTAGCAAAGAATATACATGGGTGATTTACTTTAAGCTATTTATGCACGTATATCCTTGTGTTGTTATATTAGCTAGTAATGACAGTTTTGCTGTTAATTATCACCCTTTTTAAAGTCAGCAAGCTTGAGAAACATTTAGCAACTTAAGAAAATTTATTCTCAGGAGTTGGTGGAGACCAAAAGTGAGTTAAAAGAGTTAGATTTTTTTTTATTTCTAATGAATTCTTCTGTCTTTATATTGTAACTGCAGACCGTAAACAAGTGTTGTCTAATAAATGAGTGCCCTCATGTACCTAAAGGCTAGTTAGCAACTTAGATACTAATGTTGCATGTAGCATTTGTGTATGTGTCCTTGTGATGAGATTTAGTTTCAGTTTTCGCACCTTTCAATAGGGAGTCGGCAAGATGTAGAACGATGCTGATTAAAAGACATTCAGAATTCTCTTTGGCAGCAGAAGACAAAAGTTCCTTCTGGATATAAATGAGGCAGTGATACAATATTAGAAGTCACACACAGACTATAGAAGAATTATGAAAAAAAAACTGCATCTCAACTGAAGAGATAATCAAAAATTCATCAAATAGAACACAGCCCCAAATTTGTCAAACCAAATTTCCACATAGTGTCTTAAATGTGCAGTAACTTAGACATACGTTTAATTAGTTGTGTATATATTTAGTATATTTGAAGATTGGCTTACCAGCAATGCTGTTTTTATTTAACAAGTACTGCATGATGATACATAAATGTGAGTAGGATAACAGCCATGCCAGTGGTGAAAGGAAAAAGTCTAGTTTTTATTGAAAGTATGAGACGTACCTCTCAGGAAACATAGTCTGTCTCTGTATCATTGAATAACATGGGAGCAGGGATCTGAGATTTCTTTGATACCTCGGATATGATCTGAACAGTCTTATATATCAATCCGATTCAAAACAGTTTTATTAAAGAAACATTTTTTCTTATTTATGTAGAGAGAAAAAAATCTATGAATGAATAATTGCCCTAATTTTCTCTTAAATTGGCTTCAAATTCCTTTCTGATACACTGCAGATGGACATTCTGCATTCATGCATGTGAGACAGTGTTTTTATCACACAGCAATCCAAGCACAATAGTTTTACCTCTGGTGGTATTAAAGCTGTGTACGGTTCTGACAAAATCAAATATTACCACCTTGATATCATTAATGCGGCAGATGTTATTGCTTTCATACGATATTAAAGGTTTTAGAAATGATCATCAGCAAATGATGGCCAAGCAGGTCGAGGGATGCATGTTTCATTTCACTCAGCTAGAGGAGTCTAATAAGGGAAATTGTTCCATTAACTGTAATGCAGCCTTTAGGAGCTGGAAAAAAAGACAACATTTAGGCTACATTGCAATATTACCACAGCCAAAAATCCAGGATAATATCTCCTCCCATTTGTGGGTATTATATTGATATGACGCCCAGCTCCAGGTGGCACAGGCACAAAAATTGTTAGTAGCAATAACTCAGTTCAGACAAAGCATCATTGGCTTTCATACATAATTTATTAGTTATCGAGGGATCCAAAATGTTTGAGGGAATTTGCATCACAAAGCACACACTTACTATAATTGACATACAGTAGGTATACTGTAGACGTGGCAACACTTTGAATTTTTTTGGACATATATCGCATTTCTTATATAGTTGTCTCTGCTGCATTATAATCATTCTAAATACCATTCAAGCTAATTCCCCAATCAGTCAGTGCACCGGCTAAGTGGAATTCAAGACTGATTTCAGCCTGTGATACCCTCGTGCCTCCAGACTAAAAGCCTCAGTGTGATTGATAAATAGGAGAATTGAGGAGACATTTTGACTGGGAAAAGGTCTCTCTCATTAAAAATATGGTGTTTGTAATGAAGAGGAAATAGAATTAGCACCGAGAAGGATGAAGGAGGAGCAAATTGCTGTAAATATTGTAAAAGACTGATGGGCAACCTCCCCCTTTTCCAGCCGCAGCAGAAAGTCATTATGTGGGTTTTGGATATAGGTTCCCCATGACCGCATATTTATTATCTATCTAAATAGAATCACTTACCTCTGATGCTGGCTCTGATAGCCAGTCACCACAAATATCAGTTCCCCGGTGCCTCTGCCGGCAATTTTACATAAGGCCAAATGATTATGTGCGCGACCAGACAGGATTGCATTTTGTTGTTAACTTGATTCCTGTTTTCCTGTGAGAAATAAGCATTCGTGGCCGAGTTTTTTTTCCCCTCTTTTAAAAGAGGAATTCAACACTGTTTGACATCCTCCATGGTGGAAAATGAGGTCAGTGGTAGAAAGTCAGGACGCAATTTCAAATCTTCTGTGACTGCATTGTGGCCAAAAGTTTCATCTATGATCTTATATCTTTATCCACTGAGCCTTATTTATTAGTATAAAGCAATTTAAATGTATTATTTTTATGGGCTGCTATTGTTGTGGATTTAAGACTTATGGAAATAGATATATGTGTTATGACTGGGGATGCAGCACAATGCCTATTCATGAAGACAACCTATGCTGTGCTCAAAAGCATGTGTGCACATAGGTATTGGCCTATTTATCAAGCCAGGAGAGCTAATTATCTCATGCTGTGTGATATTGTTTTCAAGCCATGCATTTTGATTTTGCAACATTAAAACATAGGTGGCAGAGGCAGCAGAAATGGTTTCCATGAGTATGAATGCATTAGAAAATTTTGGGAGGGGATGTTGTATTAGAACTCCACAGGGATATCAGCATGCTACACCTCTTTTGGTTTGTCATTCATCTTCCTCGGCGAGGGTGGAGGAAAGAACCAGTGGGTAGTGACGCCTTCAGCCAACTTGGCAGGTTAATGAAGGTAATTTGATTTCATTCATAATGGCCGCCCATGCCACGCAGGCCTTAATTGCGCTCGGTGTCTGGGCATCATTTCGTGGTACCAGCCGAGGCCCCGCGCATTTCCTGAAGGTTGTGCAGAGGCAAACAAGTTCCTGATTCAAGTGAGATGGAAAGCGATAGCTGTGTTTCATCTGCTAATAGTTTATCTTATTTCCCAGGCAGCTGTGAGCTCGGCTGCCGCAGTGTGACGACAGCGGTGCAGGTTTTTAGTGAATCAAGCAAGTTCATTACTACATGGCAAACAAACACCATAGTAGGCCTCAGAGTCCTGGGACGACTCTAAAGGGACATGCTGCTCCTAACTCTGCCCTGTTTGTTTCATATTATCCATGTGAAATGGGTTTGTCGGACCTTTGACGACGTGGTCTATGTTTTTGCTGTGCACAATGGAAGTATTGTATCAGACAGTGTCAGCATATGTTAACTCCGGAGTGTCTGAAATGATCCATTTAGTTTAATCCATCTTGTTCTTTCACAATTTTTCCCATTATTTATTTTTTTATTGCATTTTAGAGCTATAATTCCTTCTACAAATGTGGCGATAGTTTAGAACACCTTGAGTCTCCACACATAGAAAGTAAGTACTTTTTTATTTTCCATTTTTTTATAATTATATTCCACTTTTACTTTACATAAGAGACTGAGAAAAACCTTTCATTACAGTGGAAAAAGTGGAAAAATACCTGAAAACATTGATGTGTTTTGGCACATGTTTAATTAGATTTTGCAAAAGAAAAAAAAATCTGAAAATCCAATGAAATCACAAAATAAGCAGGAGCCATCCTATAATTAATTTGCTATATTTTTTCTCACACTATAATTGGATCCTAATCAAAAATGGGGTTCAAGCTTTTTTTTTCGTAAGACCTCTTTATTCGATCATTATCTACAAAGCCGGTGTTCATATTATAGGCCATATTCCTTTAGTCTGCCATACAATCTAAATGGATCTTGTTCCAAAGCCTCAAGGACAGTCTGTGATGAGCTTGACTAGATTGCACATTCCTGCTTATCTTTATCTACAGGGCTGTCTGTAAACAACACAATGCAAAGATCCAAATAAAGCCACTAGTTCCAAGTAAAACTGTAGTTGCTCATACTGTAGTAAAGACATTCATGTCATATTCAGACATATTACAGAGACAAAACGGTCTCTGAGAGTACTACTGTGTCTCTTTGGGATATGAATGGTGATACTGACCACATGAATGTAAACCCTAAAATCCATCCATAAATTGCATGATGATTGTTGTTTAGCACTCTACTTTTCTAATGCTAATCTTCAACAAGAAATGATTATTGTTAGCATTGCTTTATCCTTTGACTTGAGTGGAAGAACAGTGTCATTACAGTATCATTTTAGCACTAATATTGAGCAAGTATTGATTTTAAACTGGGAAAGGAGAGCTTATTCTCTAGTTGTAATGGTTCCTAAGCAGGCCTATACTGTTTTTTGAACCTTTACGCACTTTTTGGAACATTTTTGTCCTCTGAGCGTAATTTGTTTAATTTGGCCAAAACTTTGTCTATATGTGAGCAAATTGAATAATTTTTTGTGAATAAGCTTAATTTTACATAAAATTTGTTAATCTAGGTCAATAATACACTGTGGACAAATTTTACCCCCTTTTGTGTTGTTCAGGACAAAAACGTCCACTAACTTTTAAAAATATATCAGATACATTTTTTATATATTTTTTTGCATACACCTTCAAATTAACTTTAGTTCTGATCAAAAGTAGTAAAAAAAACCATTCCCCCCCAGGATTTTATCCCTTTAATCACCAATTTCATAAGGGTTGGTGCTGATAAATGGAAAAAAACACACAAAATGGCTCATTTTTAATAGAAAAGGTGAATGTGGACTGGATTTTTTTAACCTTTATTACAGAACAGTCTTGGTCATGTCAAACATCAGTAAAAAAATTGACTTTATTGCATTATTAGATTTTACACAGCACTGGATTTTCATTTTGTATCCCTACTGTTGTTCGTGGCCATTTTTGTCCCATAGACTTCCATTACAACCACATTTTTTGACTGCACAGCCATGGCACTACATAATCATGCATTCTTGATTGTTGGTGGTTTACCCTGTTGGTAGGAGGTAAAGTTTTTTTTACAGTTAACATCTTAGTGACCCTATTAATAACCCTTTACCTGCAGGCCTGTGCTTATGAAGTGTAGTTTCTGGCTTGTTTATGGAGTTATAGGGAATATTTTAGCACATAACTGTGTGTCTACACACTGTGTGTGTATGTTAGACAGAAAGTGAAAGAGATCCATTTGCACACTGACCTTGTTCTGTGCGAGTACATACAACTACAAAGTCTTCATAGTAAACAAAACAAAGAAAGTAGGGCTGCAATAAATAGCTGAGAACTTCGACCATGTTGACAAAAAATATGAACACAAAATTTAAAAATTTATCTGATATATTTTTAAAACAGTTAAAGTTAGTGGACGTTTTCGTCCTGAACAACACAAAAGGGTAGTGTTTGCGACCAAAAACAAAACAAAGCAAACTAACTAAAAGAAAGTCCACCATTTTTATACAAAGGCTGAATTTCACACTGAGTGCTGATAAAATGCAGGAGAAGTTCTTCCTGTTGAAAAAGCCTCTCACAGTATTTACTTAACGGTGTGAGCAGCATGTTTGCTTAAAAACAGTAGGTCATTTCTGTTGTAATCATTACTATGGAGGGGGTGAAAAATGACTTACATACACACTCCAGACTGGATTAAAGGCACTGTCCATGGCAGGAAATATTGATATCACCACCTCCCTTGGTAAAATAAATCTTATCTAAATTGGCTTTAAGAATAAGACAGTGACTATAGGAGCATACACACAACACCATTGTTGCCTGAAGATTGTATAAATGCGCAGCATAGTCTGAAAGTGGTTTAAAGTCCAAACTGAGGAGACTGTAAAGTGCGGTTTCTGTGGGGTTATTATAAGGTAGTGGTCTGCTGGATCTACATTAAAGACTTAAGAGCCAAAGCAAATGATATCTATAGCAGCATAATACCTCTGATGCTCATTAGAGGTATTGTGCTGTGACTTTAACTGTCATTCTCTACAACAACATTCACTCAGTGCCAAGCATGCGATGGAGAGCCACTGGACTGAGAGTGCAGAGTGGGTAAGCACTCCTACAGAGTCACATAATATGTAGCTAAAAGCCTGCTTCTTCCAGCCTGCACTAGTTGCTGTACAGTTAGCAACAATAGTCGCTCTTATAGTGTTTGTGTGGCAGGTCTGCATTTTACCTGTTTAATTGCCATCGACTGTGAGAGGGAAAAGTAAAAATGCTCAATCACCAACACAATCGTTTTAATCTGTTTTTTTATGAAACACAATGTCACCAGCAGATGGACAAATACAGTAATTGGCCCAATTTACTTTCTTAACATCAGCTTATCTTAAAATGATTGAATAAATGATCACCATCAATCTGACAGAAGTATTACTTCTTATTGTTTGTGTTGCCAGTTGTTTTGGAGCCAAACAACGTTGAATGTAGTTTAATGACATTGTAAGTGTTGAGGTGTTTTTGATTATTTTCTCGTAGGAAATCAGCAGCTGGAATGTATGAACCGTGCATTTCTTTTTTACTTGTTTATATAAGAATCTTTCATAGCCCTCCCTTCCTGACCATTACAGCAATGTGCTGGCCTCTCAGATCAGTCATTATCTCCATCTTGTTTGAAGAGAGTGGGATGATCCACTTCAGCTTGGCATTACCTGTGACTGGGGCCTATCCAGCAACAGGCTGCCAGCCAGCTGACATCATGCTGGGAAATGTGTGTGCTCTGTCAGACAGATGTAATGCACCATGATGTTAGAGACAACGCAGATGGAGGAATAAGACATTCAGCTCAGATCAGTGTCAAAGATGAGAGAAATTTAAAACAATGCTTGTGCTGCTGGTCTGCTGCTGTGTTTTGTCTGCACAGCGTGTGTCCGTATGGACAATTTATGTAGTTAGTGTATTCCAGTCATTCCTTATGAAACTGTAGTGTTTTAATCCCTTTGTATTTGTGCTGTGCCGCTGGTAGTCGTGTCAGACTGGCTGTTTTTCAAATGTAGAAACTTTCCATTTTATAAGGTCAACATTCATGGTTGTTTGGCTCCATAATCTACCATAAAGCCAAAGCCAAAGTCCACTTCTGAAAATGGCTCATTAAGATTTTGATCAATCCTTGTGCTTTCGGTGAGACAGACTTAGGAAATGCCATCAGAAAATTGCATTTCCCAATGACATTAGGCGCCCAGTTGACCATCCAATTCCATGTGTTTCTATTGAGATGTTAAGATCTGATATCATTTGGGTCAGAAAACCTGCTTTTTTCTCTAAGTGAGGCAATTAAATTTCCTTGATGGTCTCTGAGAGCACTTAGCTTAAGAGAATACACTTCTAAATCAAAAAGCTTTCAATCATCTCAAATCATATTTGGGAGAAATCTGCCCCCGAGTGTAGTGTCACATGCAATGCCATTGAGCATGTGACAGACTCATGCTTATATAGGCGATGTTGGGAAAGGTTACTGTGCATGTCTGCGTGGCCTGCGACATGTTGTTTGTCGTGCTTTCGACGTTGTTTCACATCAAAGACAGTACAGGACAAGAGAGACCGACCTTAGCTGAGGACAGGCTGGCTAAACCGACACAAGTGATTTTAAAATGAGGTGCTGAAGGTGTTTATTCTCACACTCGGAGCAAATATGGCAGTTGCTACTATTAGATTAGCACTGTAGCTACTGTAGCTGTAAAATGTGATTGTCCCCAAAAAACTGAGTATGGAAGCTAAAAAAAAACCCCTAGATTTAGACTTTATTCAGCTAAAGCCCCCACCTAAGTAAGCACTGCATTGGTGAAGCCAGTCAGTTTGTACATATCTCTCGACCACATCACTTTTGCTCATATGAGTTTGAACTTTTTTTTATTTTTTGTCCAATGTCACATTAAAAAGTGAAGACAAACTGTACATGGTGCTATGGATGTTGCAATTTAATGATCGGCATTTTTTTCCATGTATTTTTTTTCACCTGCCTACATAATGGATCAATATTTACAAGCCTGTCACTGAGGATGGAGACTCATCACCAATGTAGTTGGAAATAGCGGCAGGGGACAGGAAGGTTTTGCTTGTCTGCTTGGTGTCTGCTTTAACAAACCGCAATACCGTTTTTTAACACCTGTAACCAGTAGTTTTTAAACCTCAATCGTAAATGAAAACAAAACCAAGGGGGACATAAATCATAGACTCCACACCAGGGTTACTGCCACAACCCACCACTCCAAGCTCCTGTTCACACTGAGGAAATCGATCAGGCTAGAGCGGGATTTGGGCCGTATCTGGATATATCCGGATAGTGTTTTGCTGAGTCTGAACAGCGTGAATCTGGATATATCTGGATTGATTTCAATCCACCTCTCTGAGGTGGATCTAGCTGGATTGGCTTACATCTGGCTCAGGTCTAAACTCAAATGCGGCTAGCAAATCCCGTTAGCAACGTGATACTTCTGGCTCACAGGGACAGTGTCTGGGTCGTGTATAAAAGCCGTATGTAAACAACGGTTGACCTACGACAGCTTTGCCCCGAGTTTATTTTCGACAGGGCTACAAAGGAAAATAGGTCTGAACGCATCCAGCTTAAAGGCTATCTGGATTCAACCCTACTGTAGCTGGATTGACTTTCTCCAGTGTGAACGGGGCCCAATCGCCTAATATGGACTTTTACAGCTATAGCGGTACTGTAAATAGATGATCAGATCATTATTGCCAAATGTGGCATTTATTTGTGAGCATGTGCAATACAAGGTGCCAAATGAATGAAAAGTCTGACCTAACTGATGAGTAGTGATTGAATATGTGATTGGTTTCAAATGAATGTGACATGATGCTCCTTATCTTAATCAGTATTAAAATTTGATGTTTTTTTTTTAAATGTTATGTTGAACATAGGCAACACATAAAGGTAAGACAAATATGCAGAGAGGCCATCTGGCAAGTCAGACAGAAAATACTTTGTTCTGTGTAACTACCTGCTCACTGGTTTACCATTCTGCTCTATTTTACGACAGCTAATTAGGCTGGTTTTATAACCAGGTTTACTTAACTCTGTCATGCAAGGATAAATTACCATTTTGCACTTCTCACTTAATCATTTTAATTACCGCAGGCAATTTATCAGGCTGTCTTCAGGGTATGAATAATTGGAAATATTATTAGATGAGAGTGTAGTGCTGCATACATGGGAGAAAATATTTCTATTTTAAACTTTAATAATCTTTATTACAGTAAGCTTCGATCAAATGTGTCTAATATCAACATTTTCTACTTATTGTTGTTGTTCTGTGAGGCTCAGTTATATAGATCATAATGCTTGTGTGCATTGGGAGTGTGTGTGTGTGTGTGTGGAAGTAGCTGGCCCTTCGCTGACTTTGTCCTGACATTCATTCCCACATATATCCACAGCAAAAGTGGGATGCAGCAGACACCCCTTCCTCATCACAGATCAAAGAGGGGTGTGCCACACTGCTGTGGGCTTACTTGAGACACTAGCAACATGAAAATACCACATCCCAGTACTCAGCAGGGGGTTGGTCTGTAATTGTGTCTTGTCAGACCTCCAAAGTCGCTCTCACAGCTTCGTACCTGACATTTTCCTCCAATGAATTTATTTTTCATTCTTTGGTATTTTAGCTGTGGCGCCACTTGTGACCAAATTTAGCTTCTTTCTCCTACAACGGTGAGCCAGCGATGAAAGTGTGAGAATATTTGCAGTTTGTATGAGACCGTATTACCCTCACATAGGTCACCCAAGCAACTGATGAACTGCCAAGTTCAACGATGCCATTTGAGTCTATAACTCATTAGTTAAGATGGGTGTGTGCCACTCTTGCAAGGATACAAACGACAAGAGAATTTTAACACTTCTGAATACAGAATCAAGATTTTTCAAAGACACCCTTTTATCACATAAAATGGAAATCTATTGTAACATGGTCAGATTGGTGGATATTAAAAAAGTCCAGAAAGTTTTGCTCGCTAACAGTTTGTCACTGCGAGCCAAAGCTGTAATAGTCTAAACAAAGGCCCCATTCACACTGGAGAAAGTCAATCCAGCTAGAGTAGGATTTAATCCAGCCTATAGACAGTGGCGGTTTTGGGCATGGGCAGACCGGGCGGTCGCCCAGGGCGGCATCACACAGGGGTTGGAAAAAATATCATCTGCGCAGTTTTTTTATGTATATTATAGATCACTGTGTGGAGAATTGGCAAATTAGCGCCCCCTGATGCTGAGAAGCTGCCGTACAGAAGCTGTGAGAGGAGGGGAGGGGGCGCGGTGAACAGCTCACCTCTGGGTCTCCAAACGGAACGACAGGGACTGAAGGAGTATGAAGGATATTTCTCATAATATACAGTTCGTTCAGGCCACAGTAGGACCGCGTGCGCGCATGTTTATTTCTTTGTAGCCCAGTGGAAAATTAAGTCCCAGCAAAGCTGTCATAGTTTCAGACCTGAGCCACATTTGCGTCAATCCGGCTAGATCAAAATCAATCAGGATATATCCGGATTCTCGTTAAACTACAGCGGGTACGGCCTGAACCCCGCTCTAGCTGGATTAAAAAAATGATGATTTTAGTCAAATTGACCCTTTTTGGTGCTTTTTGTGTCATTTCCTTGGTAAAGGAGAATTTTCAGTGTTACATTACACTCAGCAGGGCCCTAAACACAACGTTTCACTGAGGAGATCTCAGTGACAGCAGGTGACACCTTCTATTTCCTTCAAAGCCTCGGTATAAATCTTCTGTAAAGCCTCACCTATTCACATAGTATTAACAGCTACATTCAGTCACTCTGTATATTTATACAGTAAGCACTGTTCATAAACACAAATAGCATGGCTGTCACACACACACTGCAGGCCATCTTATACCACACCTTTAACTGACTGTACCGCTCCTTGAAATCTCCCTGTGCTAACATGCTGTATGTTACTGAGAGGACTGAAGATTAGCATATGACATGACAGATTACATTAAATCATGTCTGCTCCGTACTTTTATGACATTAGCCTCTTAGCCCAGGCATACAGATGCATGCAAATGCTCCCCCACAAACCCTCTTATTTAAATCTGCTGCATGACACGGCACCTTTGATATGATTATTAGTCATCTAAGCGACTTGACTTCACCCTCATCAGATAGGAGATGTCAGCGAAGGTGAGAAATGATGGCCACTTTGAACAGCAACCCTGACAAGCTGCGGCAAAACGCTGCAAAAAAAAAAAAAAAGCAGACTGGCTGAAAATGTTAACAAAGGACGTCCACGAAGAGAGGTTTATATCATCTCTGACAATTTCCTCCTGAAATGTTGAGCAGAAAGTATCACCGCCTACTCAAATATCATAAAAGAAGAAAGTTGTTGCAAATGTGGTTGTTCATTTCATGCTGTCCAACTCATTAGCAACAGAAGTCAGTCTGTCTCAGTCATAACTGCTGCCCAGATGGCTCTCCAATCTGCCCCGTGTAAAGACTGAATCATCATTATAATACATAATTTGCTGTTTAACGCATCCCGCTTGCTTCAGATTCCGCATTACAGTAACATCAAATTCTTCCTTTTTTTTTTTTTAGATCCTGAGATCTTACACTGAAAGACTTTGATGGTGATATTTGATTCCATTTGTCAGTCACACCCGGTGTTTGCATATACCCACATCCCGCCTACTCTTTAGGGGAGGTAGGGATTGTAGATACTCTTCTCCAATTATTCCCAGTATCATCACTGAAACCCCCAACACCACTCGAGTGTCTTGTCTTTGCTCTGTGGTCTTTAATCTTAATTATAAAGCTATCATTACAGCATGAACCCTGGGCTGCCAACAGTGGAGCCCTGGGCTCATCTGCTCGGAATCAATCAAACTAAGTTCTGCACTGGAGGACTTTTTTTTTTCTTTCTCTTTTTTCAATCAGGTCATTTTGATTCTCCCTTATCTCATTTTCATAATTATGCTTGTCCCTTTCTCTAATGGAGTGAAAATGCTCTTACCTCCCGAAGCTTTACACGGTCAAGTCTGAATATTTAAAAAGTGTTGCAACCTTGAACGTCTGACCTTATAGTCTAAAACTCTGTGACAATAAATGTTTTTATTTTTCAGCAGCAGACAAAGCGTTCTGTGTGTAATCCGTTCCCCGCAGTGCTTGTTAATGGAGCCTTGTTAATAGAGGAGGATGAGACAAGAACAAAATAACTTCGGCAATTTATTGTTTACGAGGAGGTGTAAGATATGGTGTTATGTGCCTGCGAAACACCCTCATTCACACTCAAATCGTCGACTTATACTGTAAATCAAGGCAGTAAAAATTGGGTGACAGAGAAAAAGCTGGCAGCAGCCAATGACAAATTCTCCCTATCTCAAACACAGCTGACATCTTAAAGCTGTGATCAAGTGGAATGATCAAAGGCGTTCAGTACTCCATTTAGAGGTACAGTGCGCGTGCGTGTGGTAGGCGTGATAGTGTCAGGAGGTTTATGTAAAGTGCAATTAAAATGTATTTTACACACACACCTTCTCTGTTTGTTTAAACGTGTGTACTTTATCTGGTCAAAACCATAAAGAGGACTTCATTTATTCACTCACTTGATTTCTCAGCTCTCAATAACAATCTCGGTACTGTAATTTTATCAGTGTGCTATCTGTGTGGGCAAGCACTAAAAATAGTTTGTAATATGACAGCAATTTGAAGAACACATGGGCTGTTAATCAGCTGGGGGTGGGGCGATGTTGTTAGCAGCTGTTTAGTCCCATCTGTGATCTGCAGCACTTTGTCTAATTCACTGTATTGATTGGAATGAAGGTGTATTTGCAGAAAATATTTTTTTACATGCTTTTTCCACATGATGTGTCTCATCAGCTGTTGAGTTCTGAATTTCCAGACCTGCAGTTTCAACTTACATTCCATAAAGATGATGATGAAGATGATGATGGTGGTGGTGATTGTTGTTGTTAAAACACAGCGATTGTCTGAAATTCAACAACGTTTTGCTAACAGCAACAACATTGGCATTGTAGCTAACATGTGACCTACACAGAGATTTGGATTGGTCTGTTACCACTGCAATGTTGATATAGCTAAATGCTACAGCTAATGCTAGCAGAACTTCTCATAATCAACACAACACTGAGTGTGCAGGAGGTGGCAGCAATTCCACAGTCATTGAAATAACATGAAGACCCTTTTATATTTAATGGTTCATAAGTTCATGCTAATATTGCTAAGCTAAATCTGATGTCACAGTGGCCACCAAACTCCAATCAGCCCATCCAGTCAAAGGAAAGCTGCTGCCAGCGTTTGATATTTTGCTAACAACACTAGCATTGTAGCTTTGCAGCGGCCCATCGTAGCAGGGAAAGCACAAACCCCTTGTTAATAAATACACAATGCTAAAGCTAATGCTAACGAGAGCCCAGTGTAGGTGAGACTCATAATAAATATAATAAAGACTGTAAAGTGTTTTTGTAGCACACTGAGATGTCAGAGGTTGACCTTTGACCTTCTGGATATATAAATGTCATCACATCATTGTTTGATCCTGAAATGAGTAGTAATTCCATCAGGCTTATCAAAATCAATGGAAACTACACAAAATACACATCAACTAGTGTGGACTTTAAGTCTACAGTGAAGATTTTACAGTGAAAAAATTAAATTCTCCACAAAGTCAACCTGTGAGTTGCCCTATTAATCATTAAAGGCGATGAAAAAGATCAAAGAGCGGTTGCACTGAGCGTTTGAACTGTTAACAGGCAGCGCAGGTACCGATGTTACTCCTCACTGTCCGTCTCACCTAAGTCACAGCACAAAGGGAGGAGAGCCTGACAAGTGAGCATAAGACAGAGCAGATTATGTCGAGTTCAGAGGTCACCTTTCTTTAAAGTGCAAACCCTCCAGAATACCTTTCTTATTGCTGTCTGGGAGGAAGTGAAAGCCTATGTTTAATGCGATAGAGCGGGGTCCTCATTGGGTTTTAAAATATGCAAAGCAGTACATGCTAACATTAAGCACTGCCTACATTATTTATCCTCCTGAAAAGTGTTTTATCAGCACTAGGCCCGGCTTTACTTTACTTTAAAATATTCAAATTAGAGCGGAACTAAAATATCTAGCATGCAAGAAAGCTGGGCTCGTTAGCATTCGATTTTGAAAATTAAGCTCGCAATTCTCACTCGTTTGGTTAAATTTACAGCAAATTCTGTAGAGCTGCACATTTTTAAAGGAGTTGCTGAAGGCACAAGCTATCTAGAGTAAATCAATATATTTTTTCCACGGGGGCTGAAAAAGTGAAGAACAGACGGTTATTTGAGTTCTTGCCCACGTTTGCACTGTGGGCAGATTTTAAGTTTTGACTTAAGGTCAAACCAAATAAAACATTTTAACATCATGATTGCAAGTTTCAAGATGACTGTGTGTTTCAAATCTCCTACAAAATGTTTGTTAGGCTGCAGCTAGTGTGAGAAAATTCCCCCTGGGTTGATGTTTTTGGTCTGTGGTGGTTGATGTGGATGTTATTTACATGGCAGGAGGGTTTTAGAGGGAAAGGGAAAAGCTTTTACTGTGGTTTACATTGGCCATGTATCATCAGGCTTACTGAAATCTAAAGAGCTGTTCCTTGCTTTTTAGCACTCAATCTTTTTTTTTTCTCTCCCCCGCTCTTTTTATTCCCTAACACCCATCACAAATTTGGTCTGGTATGTGACTGCTAATTTATCCTTTCAATGTATGATATCCTGTCATCTCCTCATTTGTCCCTGAGTGTTTCTAATCTGAGATAATCCCAGTCAAATCCTTTGATTGTGTGTTTGGACCCGATCCATCTCTAAAGAAGCAATTTAATGGGCTTCATGGCACTTGGTGTAAAGTCATTTATCTAGTGGATTGGATGTGAATGCTTGTTTTAATAAGTGCTCTTCATGAATAGTAGGAGACGTGCCATTTAATTAGGCAGAGTGTAGACCTATCTCATCCCCACAACTTCTCCAAGGTTTTTTTTTATTATTATTTGAAGCTGAGTGCTTTGTTAAAGGTATGGGACTCTTCAGATTTCTATAGACAGAAATAAACTGTGTGAACTGCACAGTAATAATGATAGCATGACTGATAGTGATAGAGACAGTTTTTGGTGTAAAAAAAAATAGTATAATAAAAATAACATGTTGCAGTAATCTAGAAACACATAGCCACCTTCCCAATAGAGCCTAACTTGTATTGTTGAATTCAGTCTAACAAGCTGTGCGGTAATGAGAATCAAATCTGTATCGTATGCTTTATGCTCTTGTGATCATGAAGCTCTTCGCTGTCATCATGGGGCCCGAACGCTTTCCTGTATCCAAAACAAACTGGACTTCTTCCTTAGCAACTAGAAACCCATGACCCGCTCTTTGTAGCCTTCTCCTTCTCGATAAGCTGTGATTCTTCCACACTGACTTCTGCTTATATATTTAGCCCTGAAATCTGAGTTATGCATTGCCCTATGTGGGAATGGAACAAGTAAAATTTAACATGTAGGCCTATTTTTGGACAGTATTGATCAGCATCTGGGTACAGTGTAACAATGACCCAGCCCAGCTCCTTAGGCTACGTTCAGACTGCAGGCTAAAGTGAACCAAATCTGATTTTTTTTGCCCATATGTGACCTGTATATGATATTTTCATGACAGTCTGAACAGCTCAATTTTTTTTTTTATCTGACCCAGGCCACTTTCATATGTGATCCTAAATCAGATATGTATCCGATTTTTTGCAATGCGACCTCAGTCTGAACGGCTATGCAGCATATATCCGACTTTTGCATTGGTGAAAAGCGACGGACATCACAATTCTGCGACATAGGGGCGGGCAGACAAGCGGTGTTGTTAGCAACAAGCCTGTTGCCAGGAAGTAGAGCCCAACTCCAACGCGCTTGCTCACAGATACAGGTTGCGGGAGATGTCGACTCTCTTGCCATGAAAGTGAACCAGAGGCGCTCGCAGACGTATTCAAAGGTTCTCGTCATTCTGAAATTGAATGAAGTCACTGTCGCTAAAAGCAGTCACATCACTGCCTTCCTTCTCAGCGTTCTTCTTAATATTATTTGGTTGTGTTGGCTGAGATCGCACATTAACTTAAACAAAGCCACACAAGCACACATTGTGTGATGTCGTGTCCTCTTCTGCGCATGCGGGTAACTTCAGGGCCGCAGTCCGTTCACACAGGAGAGTGGTAGCAGTCGCATATTATTTTGTAAATGCCAAAAAATCCGAATTGGGCATTAAGACCTGCAGTCTGAATGTAGCCTTAGACCCTGGTACAGGTTACAGGTTTGATTTTCTCCATACCAGCAAACAAGCTAATCTTAATCACAAGCTAGTCTCATTGCTGCGTGTAGGACAGCAGAACTACATGTGTACATTTATTAATGTTTTTATCAAGGTAACCATGGATGATTTAGAGTTTTATTAAATATATATATATATATATATATATATATATATAACAAACAGTGATATTTCTATAGTGGGAGGGCAGATTAAGAGATGACACCTTGAGTGTGGAGGAGGAGGGAGATTGAATGTTTCTCTACAGACCTCTAAGCCTGCCATAAAGGAAGGGACATTGTCTCCTAATGAGTGGATCATGAGTTCTGTGGCATATTTAAAATAAACAATTAGTAAATGCAAAGATGTGTCACAACAGAATGTAAAGCATGTAAGGAAAGGGAAACACTTCCCACTTTACAATCACATAAAGTTGTGTGTCTGCTTGAGTATGTTTAGTAAGTATGTTTTTCCATTATTAGTGCATTAATACAATGCTGCCAGAGCCTCACCCCCCTCGGAATGCTTTTAGAAGTACAGCACTTATAGTATTTATTATGTGTATGTACTTTTATGTATATGTACTTTTAAAGTATATTATTGTTTTTATTAATACTCTTCTACACATTGTGCAGTGTGTAAAGGTACGAGACATCACATGGATGTGATGTTAAATAATAATAATATATCTCTCTATGTGTGTGTGTGTGTGTTATATTAATATTAATAATACTAAATAAATAATAAGGTTTGTCGTAGGGATGTCTGGAGCCGCTGCTGATACACAGTCCCACACGTTCTAAGGCAGAGAGCAGTTGTGGGGGAAAAACATAACTTTCCATGAATGTTTTACTCAAGTACAGAAAGATGCGTGGGGAAATTCCAGAACGCGTTACTCATTTACTGTTAATGACCACATGCTGCAACAACGGTGCTTTCTGTGCCATCACAGTCTTCTCCCTTATTATGTAATGTTGCTAGTCTTATAGGCCTTTCCTTTCATTCAATGCATGTGGCTGAAGTGAAAAAGAAATGGCTTTTGTATTGTGTGTTTGAGTCTTCAGTGTATTGCCCACAGCATCTGTTTTTAGACCAGTCCTGACAGACTGAAGAAAGTTCAGTGGAAAGCTTTTCTCCCCCCCCTCCCTTCATTAGACTTCCTGTTCTGACGTGCCTGAATGCACTGATGTGATTGGCCGCTCGCTTTCACAACTTCCGGTGCAAAAACGAAAACACAGCCACCAGCTGACTGGAAGTAAGCAAGAGCAGAAAGTGTAGAAATACTGTGGAGGATTTCTGCTTTAAAGTGTTCGTCTGTGTTTAAATGCTCATATATCAGCTGAGAGAGCAAGCAGAGGAATGTTAGCAGGACAGGGAGGAAACTGCTGTCTGGAAATAATCAGAGAGGAGTCTAAACAAAGAGTGAGGAATGGGCAGCGAGTACCAACCACTGTCTTGTGCAGAGTCATGCAGAAGTTTGTTTATAGGTATGTATGTCTCCTTTGCCAGTTATACATTACTTTGCAAGGTTGATGTGTTTATATATCAAGGACAACAGTGAGGCACGCCTGTAGCATTAGAAGGATGAGTACTGTGACAGTGTTGTGTGTGTAATAAGCCTGTCTATTCAACAGTTAAAGAGCCTGTTACCATTTAATCATTAAATCAATTTAAATAAACCTTAATGCCTCAGATAAACAGGGCTGACTATAACATTTGTGTTTATTATTTATAAATCCTGAGGTCATCTTTTCCTGTACGGTGATGGGAAATATATACAACAAGCACATTTCTAAATGTGATAGAAAAATTCATCAAATATTCTGCTCTAAGAAATCACTTTGTTTGGTAATTGAGCACTTACTTACTAAAATGTGTTCATAATTTCCTTTTCTTAAGGGCCTGTTGGCTACTTTAGCTGTTTAATTTCAAGCAAAACCACAACAGTAAGACCCCTGGCCTCGGATTTGTAGCTTTTAAAATGTGACAAAACTAATGAATAGCTTTTTGTTAATTAGAGAGATACAGTAGCTTGAGTAAAATGGGTTAAATGTATTGTCAGTCTATGAGAAAGTCATCAAAATTGGGAAGTGCTAAATCAAGCCTCTGTAACATTGTTTTCCTAACATCATAGGAGCCTGTTACATCTGCTGAACCACTCACAGAACATAGTTTTCTAACAATAATGGACATATGACATATTATATATCAGGGTTTGAGATTGTGGGCCCTTTAGCCTCCTCACCGCTCCACCTTAGTTTATGTTTTGCATAGTTTTGCTTTGCCTGGAATTATGAATATGTTGTTTAATCATGTGCACACTTTGTAATTGAACCAAGCTTTAGCCTAATATTGATGTTTGACATGATTAAGAATAAATACATAGAATAGGCCTTTATTATGTATTAGTTTTCAACTCTGCATGAATGTATCTCCATTCACCCAAAATAACAGATCTTTATGACATGTCATGTGTTTTCCTTTTGCTAATGAATATAATAACTAGTGCAATGTTTTCTTTACTTCCCTATAACTGCTGAAGGCCCCCTGAGGAGGCCCGCCTCTCACTTTGACAATCCCTACTATATATCTCTCAGAAAAATACATATTAAATGTACTGTAGGTGTGCAGTCTTCAGGATTTATATCCCATGATCTACACTGTGAATCCAGGCGTGTCCCTCTTGTTTTCTTCCCTCATTACTTTGTCAAGTATCAGTGCAGTGGCATTTTTATTGTTATGAAGCTTTGTTACTAGATCTCAGCTTCCATCTAGAGGTGCTCGAGGTCCGTGCTTGGAAGTTGTGACGTTCACGGTGTTAGCTTACAAGTACCCCCCCACCCCCCATCCCTCCCAACCCCCACCCAACCCCGCCCCCCATTGTAGCCAGATGGCTGTCACACAGGCGGTTCTTCGCCCAGACCATGCTGATTTCCCATCATTCTTCTGTTAATGAGGTCGTTAGCAATGAAACGGACAATTAAATTATCCCAATCTGGCATTCTGTTTAGTTTGTAGTACACCGTACAGTGTTTTCAACCGCTCAGTTTGCTTTTCTGCTATCCTCGTCAGTTTCTTTTGAACGGTTCATGTTTGATACTGAATTTAAAATATCCCGCCTGCCACTTTCAGACCAGAGGGGAATCATAAACAGAGCTGGTGTTGGTACATGCTCCTCTGTGATAACACTGTCACCCTGTATGGAAACAACGCAGCCCAGAGCTGCTGCTGCTGCTGCTGCTTCTGTACAGGGGAACTTCTGTTAGCTGTTAAATCGTGCAGAGAGGGCGACTTCAGCCAGTTAGTAGAGCACCCACCTTCATATGAAATGCTGCTGAACACTGACACTGCTGACAGTTAATTATGGGAGTCGCAGATCACGCAGACGTGTCAGCTTGGCTACGATTGACACGCCGCATGTTTACATCTCTGTTGTAATGTTGTTTTCTAGTTATTTTCTCAGCAGCACTGCTGTTATTTAGCTCCAGAAGTGCCTCGGGGCTCACCATAATGATCGTAAAAGCAGCACAGATTCAGGGGAGTGAAATGTTAAAAAGGACTTGTGGGTATAATTGGTGAAGCTGCCATCACAGTAACTTTGGAAAAATCTTTTCGGTCAGGCTGTTGAATCATACAGACTGCCTGTTAGCTACACTGCCATGCTCCATAGGTATGTCTCTACATGGCTCCATTATTTTCCAGCAAGGTCCTCCACACACACACACATTTATATTGACAATGACTGAAAACTAACTAAAGGTGATACACTGTTAGACAGGGAGACAAAAGGAAAGCAAACATACATTTTGACACTGTAGTAGCTCACAGGAAGTGGTGGACTAGGTATTGGTGTCAGTAACAAGGAAGTAAGACACCACACATCCACCCTGAACATGGCAGAGTTAGGCCTAAACAAAAAAGTTTCTCCCTTTCAGCTTGTCTCTGATATTAATGCCAGTAGAGATATATGCCTGGTCGGTAATAAAATCTGCTTACACAGATTCCGATGAGTTACATTAAAAGCCAGGCCTTTGATTAAAAGATTTTTCATCTGAAGATAGATGTTCACCTGAAGCAATGTGGTTCAACGAGAGGCCCCGAAAGAGACAGGAGCTTCTGAGGCAGCAGTTCATCCACCATTCAGGCGAGCGCACAGATGACAGCTCTCCCGCGCTGCTGCTGTCTCCCAGTGTTTTTGTGGGATGAAACCAGCGAATCTGGCTCCTAGCTACTGTCCAATATTTAGCTTCAAAGCTCGCCAATCATCTCTGACGAAGATACCGGAGAAGTTTGCTGTTAAATGAGAGGTGCTGGCTGCAGCACAATGGTAGCATAAAACAATAGATGAGGTCTTCTGGCTAACCCCAGCCTCGGTGCACATGTCTGGCAGCTCGCACATGATGTATTCCCTTCCACTCTGTTGTCCACTCCCAACTGAATAGGAACAGATCATTTACACCACAAGACATTAAGCATGTTTCTGCTGCGAGTTCAAAGCAGCTGTTGAGTTGTGAAGGCAGCAAATAATGTGTGGTCGTTAACAATTATCAGCTGCTGATACTTCTTTGCACCCTGAAACCAAACACACAGTCTTGTGTCAGGCAGCACCTCATCCTATGTTCCATCAGCCACGGCAGAAAAGGAGAAAACATCCGCTGAAGGAAAATGCAATGATACATTCGGTGTGAATGTGTGGACGCAGCCACCTTCAGAGCTGAGAAATGAAGCCAACACAGAGGTGATAAAAACTGCAGTTCCCCCTGCAGCCTCTGGGGGCTGGCTCCATAACATGTCCAACTTTTCAGCAGACATAAACATGTTTACAGCACAGCCTGTATTTGGAATAGCAGGTAGTTAGACAATGCCAAAATGTCGATGAAAATAGAAACCTATCTGTGACATCACAGAATGTTTGACCCTCATTATTTATAGTCTTGTGGAGGTTTCTTATCATAGTTGGTCAGCTTTGGTCTTAGGGGGCCTCTCAATGCCAATCTGTGCGCACCGTAGATCGGCATCTAGCACATCATTCATTCATCCACACACTTCTCAAAACCTGAGTAATTATTCTCCACATCTTCAAGCTACAGGCAGAGGAGCAACATGTTTGTTTGCAAGTCAGGCTGGCCCAAAGAAATAATTTGTATATTAAATTAAATTCATTAAGTTTGTTGTAAACAAAATGTCAGACTTTTTCAGTTGTATTATACTTCTAGCAACTTTTAAATAAAGCATTTATTTTCATGTTTAACTTACTCATATGTTTTCTATATAAATGAGGTCTTAGTTGTTTTAATTATGGTTATATTTTTTTTTTATTTTAAGAAACTGAAACATGAGCTTTTCAGTTTCAAAGGTTAGAATTGCAATTAATTGTATTTATTTATTTTAAATAAATACAACTTTTGGCCCTAATTTATCTCCATGAGAGACTCTCACTCTCACAACTTTTAATTTTGTAGTCATCAGGTCTGCGTCTCACCAGTGCTGTAGGAAGCAAGATTTATTTGTGTAATATGCATATGTTGTCAAATGTAGGTTTTTTCTTTATTTGCTGGTGTTTTGTCTATTTTAATATTATTTCCAAAGTTGCAATGTGGTCATCCAACAGCTAACAGCACTTTCTTCATTAACATTTGGATTATTGCAGAAAATAAACTTATTGGCAAATGAACACCACTTTATGATTTTAAAGTCATGAGTGCTGGGTCCTGCTTAAGGCTTCTTCCTGTTGAAGGGGAGTGTGTGCCTGCCTTTAATTGCTTGCTTTGGGGGTTAAGCTCTGGGTTACTGTAAATCACCTAAAGACAATTGTAATAAAATATGCTATAAAAAATTGAATTGAAGCGAAGAGCTATTGTTTCATGATCACCATGTCACAAGCACCAGATCTGCTTAGTTCAGAAAAAGTGTCAAGAATAAAATGCCATGTCAAGTCAAATGTCCTCAGTCCTCATTACTCTTAGGTACTCTACACACTCGTTGTGCTGTTGTTAACTTCTGCTTTCCAACAAGTGTCAAAAAGCCACCTGGAAATGCCAATCCAAGCATACAGCCCATCGATTGATTAGTTTTAGTTTTAGGAAAACGAAAAGTCTGAATTATGTATTTCTGCTGGTGTGAATCCTAACGTGTATCACACTTTGAAGCAGCATGAAACCATTTGAACCTGTGTCTTCTCCATTTGTCCTACAGAGACAACAGAGTGCTTTATATGCAAGGATGGTGAAGTCAAAGCCAGTGACCCACTGAAGAACTTCTGTGACTGCAAGAATTTGCTTGCCCATCACATGTGTCTATCCACATGGATCCAAAGGGTAAGAAAGACGCTTCCATGTAGGGGACAATGATAGTTTGACACAGCTGTTTCTCTTCATCAACCGTTTGTCAAAACGTGTGTGTTGGACTTCTGACTGAATAACCGTGTTTGCCGCACTAACATTCCTCATTGAGACAAACATTTCCGCCTAATGAGCTACCTTTCAAATGGCAATACCAATTAGTTTTAATGAGGGTTGCTAACAATGATAAGACGTCATCGTTGCATGGTTGAAACACAGGGGCTGAGGTGGTGAGAAGTGCCTCATAATGGATTGGCAGAAATCCAGGAAGCTATCATGCACCCGACACTGGTCACCCACTGCAGAGCGACTCATTAACATCTGTAGTCCTGCTCGTCGTAACGCAGCGGTCAGCGATGTGCTGTCTTTGCTCTGCACCTCCCCAAATGATCACTGTCAGCTGAAGAGATGTAAGTTTCCGTAGGTGGCATACATTTCTCTCTCTGTTCAGTCGGTGCTTATTGCTGCTCATGCTAATTACTCTTCCACCATTAATTCCCAGCAAACTGCTGCCGCTGCCAAAACTGAATTGCCAGAATGTATAATTACCACTGTGTACTAAGTATTTTCCCAGAAATAAAAGCTAAAAAATGAGTGAAGAGGTGTGTTGATGTGAAAATGTAAATTCACTGGCTGACTTTAACACCTCAGCTGCAGTCTTCCACATAAGTAATAAACCTCCTCTGTATGCAAATGACTTCATGTCATGTGACGTGAGTGTGCAGTTTAGCAGCTTGTTACTTTGTTTGGACAGACAATGTGATCGCTTTGTGTACAGTTTTTTTTAAAGTTATTTCAGCTGCTTAGGGGTCTTTCAGCCTCTTTCAGTTCACCTCCATTTAAGGAGCAACACATAAGCAAAAAAAAAAACTCAGATAAACACACTGTACTCTTTCATTAACAAACTTCAGATCGAAGCATTTAGCTGGTATTTGAGTCCCTTTCATGTAGAAGTTGTACTGTGACGCTTCTATGAAGACGCTCTCTCTCTCTCTCTGTCTCTCTTTACTCGTTCATATAATGCCACCTCAGTGCACACATTCAGAGAGCTTAATCAGTTGTGTTTCTGAAGAATTTAAAATAAAAGAAGGGAATTAAGCCAGCACATTATTTATTATTAAACCTGTATGATTAAAATACATATATATAATATATATATACACTACCATTTAAAAGTTTGGGGTCACCAGGCCAGTTCTATAGCTTCTCTGATCAGTTCAGCTGTGCCAACATAATTTAACAGGAGTTTTCTAATCATCAATTAGCCTTTTTAACACGATTAGCTAAAACAATGTACCATTAGAACACAGGAGAACAGAACAGAAGGGCCTCTGTATACCTTTGGATATATGCCATTAAAAATCAGCCTTTTCTAACTAGAATAGTCTAAATGACTATTCTATACTAGAATAGTCAGAAATGTCAGAAAGTACTAGAAATGACTATTCTATACTAGAATAGTCATTTACCACATTAACAATGTCTAGACTGTATGTCTGATTACTTTAATGCTATCTTCACTGAAAAAAAAACATTTAAAAAAAAAATAAAGACATTTCCAAGTGACCCCAAACTTTTGATCGGTAGTGTATGCACTATATGATAAGAGAATAACACTGATTACCTGATATTAGGCAGCAAGTGAACATTTTGTTTTTGTTGGGTTAGAGACAGGAAAAATATAGAAAAAGGAGAAGAATTTTAGCCGCTCTGACAGGGGCCACATTGTGATGGCTAGACGACCGAGTGGTAGGTGGTCACGATGCCGTGGCTGACATGTGTACTAGGTTGTGGTTGCCTCCATTTGCAGCATAAACAACTCTTCAGAATGTTATCTAAATCTAATTCTGTACCCGTGAGCATGTGTAGGTGGCCACACTGAATACACCAATCAGTGTATATTAATTAAAGGGAAAATGTGTGTCTGCTGTGGACTCCTGTGAGATTAGGGTCTCACTGGATACTCCACAAGTGGTAGACAACATGCGGCAGCAGACCTTTCATCTGCACCACCCAGCTGTCAGAGTGAAGAGCCACTTCCATTAAGTGTGCGTCTTCCCACTATACAATTATATACAGACACACACACTCACACAGGCTCATGAAGCAGGCACACACACACAGAACCCCACTCTGAGCTGAGACTGATGCTACCAGACTACTTTAGTTTTTTTTGTGTGAGAGAGATGCAGACAGAGAGAGAGCATGCGACCTTTTAGAGTGCTCAGGGTAGGGAGCCCCTTTCCCTTTTACGGAACAGAAATCAGCAATTGACCTGTCACTTTTGCTCTGATAGCCATCTCTGAAAAGCAGGTCATGCACATATGTCTAAAGTGCCTCTTAACCGCATTTTATGAAGCCAGAAAATGTAATCCAATAATGATTTGACTTGCGAGAGAGAGGCAGAGCCTGCCAGCTGGGAGTGCTAGCGTGTGCCGTTACCACTCCTAAAAGCAGCTACAACAAAAAAGAAAAGGGGGCATATTCCAGGTCCTTATTTAATTTCAGCTTCGCGCAGATGTTGTCACTAAATACAGCGCTCTGTGGATTCAAAGGCAACAAAACAGCGCTGGCATTAATTTCAACTGTTGATATGTACTTCAGCATGGTAACAGCAGAGGACCATCTGAATGATTATCGTCTGCACTGAGGCAAACCATACGCTATCTTTTTTTAGACTGCCTCATTTGCCTCCCACCACTCACCCTCCCTTTCTCGTTTAGGTTCCCAAAGACAAATAGCAGGGCACAAAACTAATTAGTAACCAGGAACTAGTTAGGAGATGCCCTTTGAAAAACACGTCCTGAGGCATGATTTAAATATAGGGACAGAGTCAGTGACTGAGTGTGCCTGGGAGATCCCGGCCTCCAGGCGCAGCGGCACTTTGACCCTTGACCCTCATTATAGGGAGCGCATTCCTAGAGGGGTGAAACCCCTTGCAGCACAGAGTACAAGGGCATGAGAGGACTGTATGGCTCACACCGCACCAGCCGAGCATGGCCTGGTGTGTGCTTCACTGCCCGGCCCCGCAGACAGCTGCTTGAGAAAATACAGGACACAAGTATCTCCAAAAACGGCTGCGGGATCCTTTTCTGTACATCTGCTTTCACTCTGTTGAGGGTAATACGAGTGGTATTCCTATTCCCAACAATCTGAAATAAACCACATAATAGAAGAAGAAAAAAAGGAAAAGCTAAATATAGAGTCAGTGGGGAGAAAGTGTGAAGAGATGAAAAACATAATGAGATGAACTGAGGACGATGACATGCATTAGAAATGTTCCTCACATGTGATAAATGTGTTTGTGTGCATGCCTGTGTCTCCTTTTAATTGCAGGCAGTGAGAATAGTGAGTTAAGCATCCCCTCCCTCCCTCTCTCTCCTCACTCTCTCTCTCCCTCTCTCTCTCTCGGGTTGATAATTCTCATCATTGCAAACAGACCTGGTTTACATTCATTAGCCCAACACTCACAGCAATCAAGCCACAGTGCCAGGGGCAATGGTCCTCTTTATAAAATCACATTGCCTAATAGCAGTGTTCTATAATTATATGCCATTAACATCTATCAAAATGTGCTCCTACAACCGTACATGCCATGCATATTAGCTGTGGATTTGGCAGTTTGTGTTTGTACAAATGCTTTTCTTGTTATTAGTATCTTCGGTAAGCTAGCAGCAGCTCCAAGACTGACTGCTGTCTACATGTTGTTTGTTGTTTCACGTGCACTGCTGTCAGATGAAGTGCTACTTTCTAGTTTATGTACTAGAAAGCACTTATGATCGTCTGTCAGCTGCTGTACCCCGAGTGCCCCTGAGGTGCACAGCGCTACGGCAAACTAGAAGACAACGTTTATGTAATTTTATTGTTTTATTTTGAACAGTCATATCTAGTACCTGGATTTTGAGCAACAGCCAATACCAGTGTGCTTTAACAATATTGAAATAGCTCCATACATGTATGGTTGTCACATGATTGTGGACATTGTTGCAGAAGTTTACAATTTAGTTAGGTAAAAAGTTAAAAAGATTTGAATGGTTGTGAATTTAGTTTGATATAGTTGTGCTGTGGGGTTTTAGAGTGGTGAAAAATATTGTATTTCTGTGTTTCCCGTAGCCTCCTGAGCGCAAAATGTCTGCAACACTAGAACAAAGTGGTATGAGGTTGTTGTTGTGTGTGTGCTATGATTTTACAGTGTTTTCATTTTAGATTTTTTTCACTGTGTTGCTGTTTAGTGTTTTATAGTATTGCAATATTTTTATTTTTTAATTTTTTGCAGTGTTTTTTGCTCCTTAAAGCCAACCGCTGTATTATACAGGTTTTTAGCAATGAAATCAAATTAGCATCTTTATGTATGTAATGCACCTTTGGGTTAAAAAAATACTATAACATTTCCCAAACACACATAATTAGTTTATTGATTAAAACACAAACAAATGATTTGCTGCTGCTGCGTGTCATTCTGCTGAAGTTCAGCTTCAGAGCTTCCCTTCTGTCTCTAATTTACTTTTAAATGTTGTTTCCTTACAGGGATGTGGGAGTGAAGACAGACTGCGATGCATCATTTGCAAGGCCAAGGTAAGTGTATTGATGTGTGTGTGTGTGCGCGCTTTGAGAAGGGATGGTGATATAAAAATTCAATGAGATATTTGATGATGTCTCATTCTTTTAATCTGTACTGTATGAAATGTAGGTAGCAGGCAGTTAAACAAACAGCATTTAAGCCATTAAACAGTGTCTGGATCTCACCAAACTGATTTAAACAGAACAGATCTATAATACTAATGAGCAATCAGGTCTTTGTTTTGCTCTGTGATTTAGCTGATTTGCCAGCAGTTGTGTTGCTTATGAGCTGTAAGCTGTCTTTTATTCCTTATTATTGCAGCAGAACACTCGCTTGCAGAAAAGGAGGGTGAGACATTACAATATTTGGCAAAGGATACAAGGCATGTAATGACAAAATCTGTATTCATTTCATGAGCAGAAATTAATCATGCCTTCCTGTGTTACGTTCTTAATGCAAATTTTCCGTCTGCACATTGTGCCCGGTGTTTGTGAGTTTATTCCTATGAAATGGTCGGAGCTGATGTGTCATCACAGATGGGGTTGCATGCTGGATAAGGTGGCAGCATTACTAACCATCTCAGATTAGGGAGGTATGCTGTTGATGTGTTGTATGTATTCATGGTTGCGACGTGGGTCAAAGCATCACAAGCTGGCTGACTGGGTGTTTTATTCATTGTTTACCGTGCGGCAGAGGGTTTGCTGTGTCTGGGCCTGCGTGTATGTATGAGAGGGATCCGCTCACTGAGAGAAAATGTCACAGTAACTTTGACGGCGACCTTTCAGGCGTTCAGGGTATTTTAAACATGAAATCACACACACACAAAGACACAGACACAGACACACACACACACACACTGATGAAAGTTAAATGAAACATTTAGTCTGCAGGTAGGTCTCCACTGACTGTTGTTATTCATCCAGGAATGTGTGTTTTAGTAGTTTTCATTTGGGGTCAATCAGCAGCTGGTCTCGAGTGAAATGTTGTTTTCTGTTGTAAAAGGCCAAGACGTGTGCCAACAAGGTGAACACCTGAAGGACCAGCAGCTTTAGGATTAGTAGTATTATTTTATACATTGGCCACTGTTCTTTAGACACAGTATAGCTGGTTACCTATTGATAGGTAGTTATTAGGACTCACTGCTCAGCTGCAACAACAACACCAATGACAGCCAAACTATGAGATGATTGCATCTTTTCTGTATTATATGTTTAGTAACACATATCATCCAATATACACTCCAAGCTGTAATGTTCTTGGATGACATTTTGAGTCATTCTGAGTTGGTAATGTGGGGGAGACAGGGTCGCTTTCGAACCCAGGGCCTCTTGCACCCAAAATTAGTTGTTGATGCATTTTGCCCTTGAATATTACTCGACTACTTTAGTAATCGTTCCAGCCCTAAATAGTTTTGTTATTTTATGAATATCAAGAAAATCCTACTGCTCAGTAGGCAAAGCATGAGCTGTTCGTAATCTCTGGTCTGGTCCTTATAAGGGGTGCTGCTACTACACAAAAATGAACTGACTTTAGCAAAAGCTGAAAATCCATTTTAATTAGCATTAAGTTCAAATGGCCTTGCACTGTTACACTGTTGATCTACATTAACTACTGTTATGATCTGTGCTGGGGTTGATGATGATTTGCTGAATGAAATGAAGTCCCTGTATTGTCTTGAGAGACGTTCAGGTAAACACTACCATGAGCCTATCTGCAGAGTCTCACCTGACTGTGTTAGTTGTTTAAATGGAGGCTGATTTCATGGTTTCCTGTTTCCCTGACAGTATTTGGCTGCAGGCGAACACATTTTTTTTAGGTGTTAAACCATCTCTCTCTTTTTTTTAAGCTATGAGGGGACATTTCTTACACTTCTGCAGCATCTCTCCGACTGACTGTTGCACTTGTCTTCGCCCCATTGTACCGATGGCATCATCATCAAATATTAATGGCTAGCAGTAAGTGTCTGAGAGACGTCCCACTGAGAGACCAAACAGCCACGGAACAGGGGTTAGTGGCAGGACCGGTAGATGCTGCGAGTGGCAGCTGCACCATTTAGAGAGCGACTGTTAGGAAGCTGCTACTGTATACTGATATGAACCCTGCTACAGTAAGTTAATGCATCAGTATAATAACATTTTAATGTCTGCAGTGGCACGACCATTTCATATTTGTCCACAGAGAGATGTATATGTAGATCAGCAACGACTCTAATGATGCTAGTGATAATCATTTGGTCCTGCTCTGCTATCACTCTAATGCATTACTGCAATCACCCTTGGTTAACATTAAGAGGCTTTTGCCATTAAAGCAAGTCTGCTCGTCATAGTCTCCAATTCCATGTGCCAGCCACTTCATTCTCTGTCTTTTCTTTATTGTTTAAGCTGCCTCCTCTTCTATGTTGTTTACCCTTTTTTTTTTTTTTTTTTTTTTTTTTTTTTTTTTGCAACGAGGTCTCAAATGTGGGCCATTTGTATGAGTTATGCTAATTTGTTGGGGCAATGAATGCATTAATTTCATTAGCACATGGCCTCAAAGCAATAATTACCAGAGTAGGTGTGTCAGAAGCAATCATGTTAAAATTTGCCAGTTAATTATTAAGATTTTGTTCTGAGGGACCTGGATTTGACATGAGTCGCCGAGGGAAAAAAAAAAAAAAAGTTAATGCATTCCAGTGGCCGAGGCTAGGTGCTTGTTGTTGAACACAGTGGGGGTGGCTGTGGCATTGTGGGCCTAGTGGCACGATTTTTGCATGTTGACAGCTCACATTCTGGACTAATTAGCACAAATAGCAGAGGGCTAGCTGGTGCTCGGTCAATCCAGGAGGGTGTAATTATAAAGAAAAAGAGTTCCAGAGCCACAGAATGCCCCCCCTACACCCACTCCCTTTTGATTGGAGTCCGGAGGAGGAGGAGGAGGAGACATTAGTGGGGTTATGAAGGAGAAACTTCCTTAGCCCTGAACAAGGGTCAGAAGGAGAGACATTTGTGTTTTTGTGTTTTTTGCCTGACTCTGACAGCAGATGTCTGTTAAATAAATAAATAATGCCATCAGTTTCATTAGTTAGCAAATTGTGCTAATGTGAATGTGTTTAATTTTTAGGAGAGGGTCACATTATTTCTGAACTTTGATGCTGACTGTGAGCACAAACACATTTTAATTCACTCCATGGGTAAAGTAGAGCACTCTAATCTGGTTATCTGGTTGAATATACTGATGGGGGTTTATCTGGCTAGTTATTTGTTAGTAAAGCCCAGCTGATTCTGGATTTATGGAGCCAATTGTGCAAACTCTGGCTGCTCCCTGGTAGTTTATTGTTCATTGCAGCAGCTGCAGAATACATGTTGATAAGGGCAGGGCCATTTATAAAGTGTTTTGGTTCTCCAAAGATGTCATCCATGCATTCAACAAACAAACATTTATTTCCCTGTAGTATACACAAATGAGTATGTATCAAAGTACCATATACTGGTCCCTGATTCAGGCCATTTCAAAATATCGGTTCCTGACCTATTGTGTCTTGGATTGCATTTTATTCTATGAAAAATAGACATCAAAATGCATAAAACCATTGTAAATAAATAACTAAACCTATATTTTACTCAACTTTTAGACTATTATGTATTCATGATGCATTCACCGATCATTTCTTTTAATTACACTAGTGTATATTATAGTGGTGTGTAATGTGTATTGTATGTTATGGCTAAAAAAAAAAAAAAAGCCTGAAAGTCATAAATGAAGCAACACTCCTGTTTACTATGTTCATATGACTTCAAATCTATCTATTTTGTGAACCGTCCCACCTCCTGTCTCTCAAATGTCTCCTTAAAGGAGCTAGCTTACACGCTCCACCCTCCCTCTTTGGATAAAAAAAAATGTTAATCATCACTTGATTTTATATGGAAAGCAGATTATCCTTTGATTTTGATGAATGCAGCAGCTGCCAGACACTTCATTTGACTAAAAGCAGGACATTCTGCCGAGGCCTCTCGTATGTCACTAAGCCTCTGTCAGGACAGTACTGTGACAGGAGATGACACATGAAAGGAATTCCTCCTCATGTCCTCATGGCTTTCCCAGGACAATGGAACATGGCCTTGAGGTAAATGTGTGTGAGAATGAACACACACACACACACACAGATAGATAACTGTTCAAACTGGCACTTTATTGTCTTTCTTTTGGATTCATCTACTAAAATGTGTCCTTTTCTAAAAACTATCATGCAACAGCATTGTGCAGTTTAACCCTTTTATTGCTTTACTATTAGCAGCAGGTGATTGACGTATGGCTAACATGTTTACCACTTGTTTACATTCTCAGCCGGCAGCCTTCGTACTTAATACACAACAACAGAACATAAGAGGCAAAGGTTAGCTGTTTTCTTTAAAATAAATATATACAAGTATTACTTGTTTTTAAGCAAGTGGGATTAGGTTAGTTACCTTAACAACAGACTTGATGCCACTGCCCTTTGAAGAACCAGAAACCTCTTATTTTTTAATTTTTATTTAATTTAATTTAATTTTTTTTGAGGTATATTGAGTGAGGTAAGGAAAAGTGTTCACTGTAACCTAAGCTCACATCATTCATTTTAAGAATCAAGAATCTGTATTGTCATTACGCAAGGCACAATACAGCTCTTGACTTGCACATAGTAAGACACGTGGAGTGAAAAGGGCATGCTTAAAATATATCTAAATAAATATAAAAATAGAATAAAGAATACAAAGAGTAACAGTGCAAATTAACTGTTTAAAGTGACCGGTATGGATATATTGTACAATATTGCAGCGTTTTAATGTCTTAAAGTGCATCAACTCTAACCAAATTCATATGATTATCTTTACACAATGTTTATTTGTTTGAAGAAGGTAAGCTTATGTAAAGTGGAAGCTAACAAGCTAGCCTAGCTTAGCTTAGCTATCTGTAACTGCGATTCTAACATTTCAATGTATTCAGTAGGGATGCTCATCAGTCTATGAGGTACACAAATGATGATCACATATTGTTATTTATGCCGTCTGTCTGACCCAGGTAGGCCAAGTACCCAAACTCTGTCAGTAGACAGTGCCACATATATTACAAACTGACATATGGAATCATGCAGCTGTGCAATGATAACTGACAGAGCTGAAAACATTAATGCAAAACATTACCGTCTTGTATTGTCATGCATTTATCGTTAGTGAAAGTCTGATGTGTTTACAAAAGCTCTAAGTGAGCAGTGAAGTCCCTGCAATATATGTATTGATAATTCTTTTGAGTTTTTAATGACCAACTAATATTTTCATAGTTTTTATTGATGATTGACTCTGGTTGAAGGATCCTAGCTAACAGCAGAACAGAGGTTAGCATTAAAGTTTGTTCTTTAAAGACAGCATGTGGTTTGGTTGGATAAGGTTTACAAGCAAGATTTAATTTACATCATAGCAGGGTCAGTCTGTAGCCATTATTCCCAGCAAAGACTGAGACTCTGGGTAATTTCAGCCTTTTTTTATTTAACCTCCCATGCCCTCCTCCTCTTTCCCTGCTATCCGTCCCCAAGCACAATTCATTTGAGTTCCTGCTCAGGAGGGTCCTGAGGCTGATTCAATTAAGTTCTCCTTTAATTGGCTTTCAGGCATCCAAACTGAAACTGATGGAGAATTAATAACAGGTCCAGTTGGTCTCTACATTCTTTGCAACCTTGGAAACACTCTAAAAAAAAACCAAAGGAGCCTAAGACAGTCCCATTTTCCATGTGTCTGTTTTGGAAGTTGGATAAGAAAGCTGCGGGGAAAACGTGGTCACAGTTGCTGTGTGGTCCCCGCTCTTGGTATGCACTTCATCTCTTTGTCAACACCCCAGACATTTGGTGCAAACTTTATACCCACAAAAACACAGCCGAGGCCAAAGAAAGATCTGCACAAGTGCTGTGTAGCTCTCTGTTCATGCTTTAGCTAAACGATGCACATTGACTGCACATTTCAATTGTTCATAAGATTTTCAAAACTGCATTTCTCTCTGAGCCTTTACAGTGTTTGTTCTCCACTGAAGCACGTGCTGTACACAGCAAACATGTGCCTGGAAAAAACACTGCTGTCTGAAAAAGTAGTTCTCTGTGTGTGCACGGCTCACTCTGTGTCCAAAGAAAAGAGAAAGGACTCGCAGACGCAGTACTATTTAGGTAGCTAACAAAAGATGAGTTGTGAAATGGCAGAAAATGACGGCTGTTAAAATGAAGGTTTGAAGTTCACATATCATTAACATCCGCGTGAAATCAACTTTTCCTCTGAATATACTCTTCCCCCAGAGTCTGCCTTTGTCTTCAAACAGCGCCAAAGCAATCATTATGCTCAGACATAATGCACCATAATGACAGTAATTTCAGTATCAAATTTTCAAATGTTAGGCCTTAATTCATTGTGGTTAAGTAGCTTAGTTGTAATTCACATTTCCTACCCTTCTTAGCAGAAGAGTGCTCAAGGAATGAGACGTCTAAAGCAGGACGGGCAGGCGGCACGTGCAGGGACATTTTAAAACCTCTGTTCATTCAAATGCACGAGGTCCGTGGAACATTCACTGTTTGAAGGAGTCCACAAACACTCTTGTTTTATTCTCTCAGCTCACTATTCTTTCTGATTTTGAGGAGGGCCACACCTAGTCTACATAAATCATGTCATTTTATTACCAAAATACACATCGGTTTGTAGCTTTACTCATTTAAAGGCAGCCAGTTCAGTTCAGTTTGCAGCTATTGATTGTCGTTTATGTTTATGACTAAAAAAATGACATAACTATTAATAAATTAATACATACATAAATATGTTTCTTCTTACATTACTGTCTTTAATTCAATTAAATTTAACAACCACCTTTGTTTAGGTTATTTTGTTGTGTGTGTTTCTACAATATTTATTAATATATGACTACATTTATTTATTCATTTTTCCTCTCTTTGTTCATTTATCCATCTATTTCTACGCACTATATAATAAATGGGTGGGCATTCCTAATGTCAGCGTAACACAGGATTGGCTGGCTCCAGCTCAGCTGGTCGACCTTGACACACTGAGTCCAACCCACTGACAGTAAAAACTATTGAGAGCTTCTGTGCCTGTTTGTTTGTTTCTGTGAGCCGTTTTGAGGCTCGGTGGGATACGGCAACTGTCTGTCGCTCAAGCGACAACCCCCATAATTATGCGTAATTTTAAGTCCGAATATAATTAAAATGAGTCAGTTGTAAAAATTTTCACCCCCCGTACAATTGACACTAGAAGAGAACTTATCATTTGAGACCAGAGTGGTTTTTTGTACCAGGCTGTAAACATGTTAACATGGGAGTCTATGGGAAATTACTCCCTTCTGAAGCCAGCCCCCAGTGGTTGCAGCGTGAATTACAAGTTTTGACACTTCCGCATGAGCTTCAGATCTGAGCCCCAAACGTTGCAGCTTGGTCCTACCACATCATGATGCAAGCTAGCTTAGCTAACCTTAAAGTAACTAGTACATATGCCCAAAATAACAAATTAGATTGGTGGATATCATCAACTTAGTGTCACTGTCACTGCAGGCCACAGTAGTATGAGCAAAACAACATGATTCCACCATTCTATCCAATTCTATCTATCCAATGTTGCATTAGACTGAAGTCAGGACAAATGTATAAATACATAGATTAGTATATCTTGGAGGCAGTAGCATCACCTACAATGATTTTCTGCTATAAGAAAGTGCACATAGCACCTCTTTATAAGTTATGCTGGCACTTGGACAGAAGGCACAAAGCCTATATCACAGGGTTCAGTTACCCTAGCAACTAAAAGCAGCAATCAATTGAACAATTTAGTGTTATTTTTGTTCTACTTCCGACCGGTGCTAACCTTTCACATATGTACTTGTTCATTAATCAACATTTTCCTGACTGCACACCTTGGTTAGTGAGGATCAGTATATTCATTATAAAGGTCCCTGCAGCCATTATGCACTGAATCTTTGGCTTCCAAACTGAGCTGTAAATTTTGAGAGAATCTGACACCCCTGCCTGAGGGTTACAGCAGAATGCTAACGAGGCCGCGGCGCCGTCGCCATCACCATACAGTCAAGTCGCACCATACATCAGCTCAGCAGCGAACATCTCCCAGCGACGCGCGGAAGTCAGACGCACTTTCAGACGTAAGGCTTTATTAGTATCCCTCCCATCTCTGCGGTGTAATGAATGAGGCCATTCAGACAGGATTTACGATATCTTTAAAACTTGATTGCCTCGAATTTGAGAATTATTCATAAGACTAAGGCATCATTTGTCATACAGCAAGTGCTGTTTTGTTGGGAACAAATGGTTTTGTTGTAGTTTTTCAAATGAACTCCTTTTCAATAAGCCATTTGTATGCATATACGTCCAAGCCGAGGCTGTAATTAAAGGGAAGATGACAACTCACAATCAAGTTTTCTTCATAAAAGCTGAAGTAACACACATAGATGCAAATGATCAGGGACACACATATATCGGAGAGCGCTCTCCACACACTGCTTTTACAGTAGTCCTGACGTGTTGGGCATGCCTCTCTGTTAAACTTCTACTTCAATAGAACAACACACTTAAATAATGATTTTCCCTTGAGTAACATTTCCTTAATTCCACCATGAGAGAGAGAGGAAGGAGCGTCTTCGCCTTGTTACAAAGATTATTGTCCTCACCTCCTGAGGCGGTGTGACCACGCTTTGTGTGCACTGCCCAGATCATCTCTCAATTACACAAGGATCCTGAGGCTGAGGGTGGGGACCGCGAGTGAAGGACCAGTTATACACACACACACGCTGCTATAGCTTGGAGGCATGGCTTACTATAGCCACAGCCAAGAATGAGGCCTCTCAGGATAGATTTACACACAAATAAAACCAGTCTTATCTTGGCCCACATGTGAACGAGAACTGATTACACGGTCTACATTTCAATGCTCAGATTAAATAGAGTCAATTTCCTATGGCCTATTTAAACCAATTCCAACCTGCAAACATAATGAAACCGAATCTGATATTACTGACCTCAAATAAGTTCAACTGTCTGTTCAGAAACACTCTTTGTTTGATGATATGCTCAGTGATAGCAGCCGCAGTAGGTAATAGAGGAAATGTGCAAATTAAAATGAAAAAAACAAAAAGATTTGTTGTGGTTACATAGTGCAACAGAAGCAACATTGTAATACAACAAGCAGATGCAATGTTTTACTTAACGTTTCACAGCTGTTCAGTTATCTTGGTATCATTTTGTTTATCATTATCACGTTACAGTTCACGCAAAGACTCGTGTGTTAACAAGTTACCAGTAATTTATTTACATATTTGCATTTACTGCAACTGTCTTAGAGTGAGATATGATAAGATGCTCTTGGATTAATTAAAATAAAATTAGTTTGGATTAAAACTGCAAAAAAAAAAAAAAATCATTGTGCTCAGGAGGGATCAATATATATAATTATGTGGGAGAATCTTAGTTAAGGTCACATCACCATACTGGAAAAAAGAAACAACAAAACACAACAGCATTGCTTTGTTGGTGTCAGCAACAGAAAACAAGCCTATGAAGGGTACTAATCCATAAGCGTAGTATATACTGATCAGCTTAAAGAAGTGCTAAATGTCCATCAGTAGGATGGGCACAAAGAAAAAAAAAATATTTGTGTCAGATTATCAATACTCACAAGTAATGATGTAATCCAGGTTTATTAACAGGAGCTTCATCTTCACACAGCCGCAGCGTCCCCAAAGTAAGACAGTTGCCCACACTGCCAGAGGACCGGCATTTGTGTCTTGTTGCAGATTTCTGTTCGGAAAAATAAAAAACAAAAACAAAATGTTTTTACATTTTTTGTTTTTTTTTTAACAATAAAACACAAATAAATGTATGTTCAAAATGTTTAAATTGGAAATTAAGATATTTGTGGCTGTTCTTAATTTTGCCTTTTCTTTCTTCATAACCCAGAAGTTATTGTACTAACATGGTTCATGGTAACACCACTGACACTACACAGAGCTTTACATGCAAAAAAATAATTCAACAACATTCAATGACCTGGAACACCTGCCCATCCTGATCACAGACACGCTTTAAAAATAATCAAACTTTCTATATTCATTCTAGCCAGCACCACAAATACACTTGTGACACAATAAACAGCACAACATGATGAAACACACTCTTTCTCAACATTTAGCAGACTTTGTGAGGTCAAACTTTCTCTCTCTCTTTCTCTCGCTATCATTTAGCCAATTTATCCAGGATCAATCAGTATCTGACTGCAGGTTTCCTGCAGACACAGTTAGATCATTTGTTAAGTTTTCTTGAGACCTGAGCTTTATGACAACTGTCAGGATACAGGCTTGTATTCCAGTTTTGCTGAGCTTCCAGATTTTCCTCAACAGATAACTTTGTGAAGCTACTTCTTGGAAAAACTCTGGCTCTAATTACATAGAACAGAGTGATTGTCAGCAGAAAACACATACATAATCAATGTCCAGCTCTTCAGTCTTGGAAAGAATTACATAAGGGCTAGTTTGCAGTACTTTGGAAGAATGAATGGAACAAATTATTAGGTATAGCCAAACATAAGACGTATTATTTTATTTGGTCACTATATATGGCAAAGTTACCTAAAAGAATAAATAAATAAATATTTTCTAACACCAAAAACAATGTATAGAAAACAGCCCCTTTAGGAAACTATTGATAATTAATTAATAAATTATAAAGTACTTTTAATTATAAAGTAAATAAAAAATAACATTACAATAAAAAAAAACAGCTTTCTACATGAAATCAACAGACGTTATCCAAAAATCAAAACTCACTATTATCCATTAGTTCTTTGTAAACCGTGTGTGTGTGTTGAGGAGATGGATGGTCGCACATGCGTGGGTGTGTTTTGAAAATCCCACATAGCCATAACGCAGCGCCTCAGCAAAGCTCTTGATTAGTTGCGGTTTTATGTTTGGATGGTCCATTTAATTAGGTTATGTATGAGATAAAGGCCAGCCAAAAGTAATCACAAGGATTATTTACTCTTGTTAATTGAGGTTCCATCTTAACACCACAACTAAAGGTTAATGTTCTCTTGGTGTATTATTTACTGTCCACACTCCAGAGGCTGGCTCACAGCAGCACGTGCATGCGGAGGAGGGAGGAGACGCTCCACAGGTACTAATGATTTGTAGCGTTATATTGACATTAGTTGAACTTTGGGATATTTAATGGTCCCATTGTCAGCCTTCTGAAACACTCCCCCAACTTTTCATTTTTAATAATCTCACTCACTCTCAGGTGCATGCTCCAGTTTTCCTGGAGGTGGGTTTCAGTCAAACGCCACTCCTAATCTCTTCTTTAACTAACCGCAGATAATTCTCCATGCACATGTAAATCATACGGCGAGCTTTAAAGTGAATTGAAAGGTAGATTTGAAGTGACATTGTGTGATTAATTCAGCCCGCTCTTTAAATGACCCTTAGTTCTGCCTTCATAGGAAAGCTGTTCTAATAGTCTTTCCAATAGTGATTAAAATTACAAAAATATGAACCTGTAGGTTAATAAAAATGGTAATTTAACTAGTATCTGATTTAATTGACTCTGAAGAAGTACTTAAACGTGTTTGCACTCTGGAAAATCTACATGGCTCAGCGGCAAAGAAATTGGAATATCCAGCTGTCAAGATAATAAATTTGACTATTTCATCACTGTAATCTTTATACAATCTCCCTTTGTGCTGGTCTCCACTGCTCAGCGCTAATGTAATAAATCACCTCCGTGTTTGGAATTGTTTCATGTGTTTCAGAGTAATTGTAATATACTCAAAAGACCCCAAGTGTGAAGATCCACCGGTGTTCTTAACCTCTGTAGATTCAAGATTTGAAAAGTTTAACTCAACCTTTCAGCCTACGTTAAACTTCCGCCTGGTTAGCATGAGAATAGCACACGTTCTGGCAGCGCTTCAGGAGGAATTATACATTTATATGATGCTTCATGCATAGCATTTATGAGCTGTACTACAAACACTGTTAGCAACAGTTTTGTGTCACATGTGTGGTTCTGTTTCTAAGAACTATGAATTAATAAGTGTTGTAGCGACTGTTTATACTTTTCACATTCATGTAAGTACAACTGCTAAATGTATCACTTGTTATTTAACATTTGCACTTAAAGTGTCGAGCTAAGTCACAGCTAGCTGGCTAATCATGATTCGTTTTGTTCAACAAAACCAATAGATTCATGATGACGTAGCCATAGTGTCTACTCAGGTGGTGTTTTTCTAGTGATAACTGAGTGAGCTGTGTGGATCTGCAGCTCTTCATATTGTAACATTAAGAGGGGGAAACAAAAATGTAACCATCAGCAAGCTGTCTACTCAACATCCAGTTAATGTCTCTTTGTTAACAAGCCAGCTAACATTTGCAAGTGTTGCATGCTGAGCATAAATGTCACGTTATCAGATTTGGGAGGAAAATCTGTCACATGTAGAAAAGTTTAGCAATAAAGGTAAAGTCGACTTCGATGTTGGTTGATACATTCTTTGACATTCACTTATGAGTCTGTCTCTAGGAGAAACAATCCCACCTGCACTTTGTTCTGTTTAAAAATGAGTAAAAAGCAAATTACAGCTGATTTTCAAATAGCCCAGGTTACTGTCACATGCTTTTATGTTACAGTACTTTATTTATTTTAGTGTAAGAAACTCAGGGCAGGACTAAAATGAAACTTTTCTTCTGATCTTTTTTCTTTGTTTTCTTCCAGTAGTCATTTTTTAATGTAGGTCACCATGTTTTATCAATGCATTTTTAAAACGTACCACTTCTACTGTTGTGTTGTCATACAATAATTAAGACAGTGCCTCCGTGAGGGAGGTGTAAACACATACAGCAGTACGGCTTATGTTTGCAGCTGAGTGTGTTAGTGTGCTTTATTAATTGCTTATTTACTGCTTATAATAGAGCCACTTGAACTCAAGTGTGTTACTACATGCTCATGATTGTTGGATCCGTGCACAGCGTGGCATCCAGATTATTCTTTCAGGAGTATAATTTCTTTCCCTTTTTTTCCATTTCTTATTTATATGATGCCAAAAATATGCTCCCAGGGCTATCATTTTTCTGTGCCTGTTTGCAAAAGCGGAGTACTAAGAGGATTTATCTTCTTGACCCATCACACAAAGACAATGAGCCGCAGAATAGTGGTGTCCAACTGGGAGGACTGAGGGGTAGGCACACCCAGCCGTCCTCGGGCCTTCTTCTAAAGGCAGAATCATGTTACAGGTAGAGAGACCCATTACTCTTGTCTGTATCAACTCACAGTGCTTTTGTAAAAAAAAAAAAAAAAAGGCCCAGTGCATGTGAGTGGGTCGCAGGGATTACTGTATGTCAGTGTTGTATCTCTGGCTTGTTTTGACCGGCCTGGGCTTCGGGTTTCTGACAGTAAACAGCATTAGATATCTGCAGTGGCAGTAAACAGTTGCAGCCTTTTGCAATGAGACTCAGTAAGTAAATAGTGTTGCAGAACTCCCCACTTTTTTTTAGGATCCATTTGGCCTTGGGCTATGGCTAATGGTTTACTCGCTCCCCGACAAGCCCTCAGGCTCCAGGTAGTCTCACATTGTCAAGCTGCTCTCATTAACTCCTATAACTCCTGGAGAGATAAGCGTCAGACAGTCACATACTGGAGGCCTTACAAGTGGAAGTGCAATGGACTGACAACCCACGTTTACAGGCTTAAAGACACACAGCCCAAATTGTACTTGTTTTTCCAGGTTGGAGGCAACTTTTTCTTCATGAACTGCTATCAGACATTTAGTAGTGTTGTCCTTATATGGCCACTGTTGGTTTTAGTTTAATTCATCCTTTTATTTAAAATCATAAGTTTAGTGTATCCCACAGACAAATGTTGACATTTATAAGCATCTGGCAACAAATATCAGACATTTTTATAACATGTAATTGTATTGTATTGTATTTTGATTGGTCAATTACAGACAAAATCTTCAACAAATGTGAAAAATCATAATTTCTAGAATTTTTTTTTCATCACAGTTTATTTTTGCTATAACCATATTACTGTTAATTGCATTTTCTTAGTTAAAATGTCTTAAATTGAACTTGGTGACCCCTGCAGGAAGACAAACACACCACTAATAATAAATCTAAATAACTGCACTAAATCCTTATAAAATATATTAATTATTAAGAAGCACCTTTGTGAAGTGTTTAAAGTTTTGTTGAGAGGTGTTGATTAAACTCTGAAACTGGAAATATTTGTCATTCATCAAAGCTTTAGGTGATAATTAGCAGGTTTAGAAACCACCGGTATATTAAATACTGAGATTTAGGTTAAGTAGATGGCAGTACACATAATTAAATGCAAGGTTATACACACACACAAAATATATCCAGTTAGTAAGTAAATATTCTCAGAATAATTTAGTTTCATTTGATGATAAATATTCTTTTTAAAATTGATTGTAGTTAAAACAAATACCAGCAGTGCAGATTCAGTTTTATGGTAAAACACAGCTGCCTTTCTCTTGTTGTAGTCGTAGCATGTGAAAAATATAGACAATGTCACCCATAGGTTTCTGATCAGCTGTTTTTAGTCTGTGCCCACACCGCTACAAAAGCTATACAGTCCACAAACACAAGTGAAGTTACAGAAGTACAGTCTGAGCAGTGAGCAAAATGCATTGTCTGGTAGACAGAGCAGCAAGGGGCGTAGTTTTAGCATTGACGGAGGGGACGCGTCCCCACCAATGTCCAGCAATGACTGAATTGTCCACTCCAAAAAAAAAATAAAATAAAAAAATAACAGATTCTCATTGGGTGCAGGAAGGGTTAAATTCCGTTCTTTTGCGGCGTCCTACCAATAGACATCCTCCTGATATTCTGATTCTGATAGGGTTATATCAAGGGCTCAGGTCCGACCGTAACACACACGGCCATGTGATCAGCTGTCACATGTGTGGCTTGGTGCATATCCAAAGGATGGCAGACATAAAGAAGGTCTGTATAAGGAGTTATTTTGTAAATAAAAAAATAAAAAAAGTCAAGTTCGCTAATGAAATTAGTTCATCACACCTGATGCAGAGCAGGTTCAAAATCAGGAAATGTTTGCTTCAAAGCTTGGTCTGGTCTACAGCATAATAAATCTGATTAACATAAAGAAATATTTTATAATGACTTACTGCAGCTTTAAATATTGCTTCATTTGCCTCAAGCTTTCTGCATCATTTTATCAGCACTAACAACCTGTTTGAATAAACTTTATTTGAATCGTGCAGAGCTGAGCAGGCGCTGGGTGGAGCTTCTCTCTTAAATTCCCTTTATAGATTGCATTAAATGCAACACAACCACTGCACAGTGGGGGAGGTAATGAATACAAACTATTTAGAGAGAACGTGCAGTTTAATGATGTCATTACAGAGGTCTGTCTAAAATACAACTTTCTTGATGAATATTAAATGGGTTTACATGCCATTTGGAAGGGGGGGGGTATGGAGTTTTTTGTTTTAAATTCTGTATTAATAACAACTCCCAACCCTTCATAAGGCATCTGACTGAAAGCACTACGCAGCTCCTCTTTCTTTCTTTTCTGCAAATATAAGTACGAGTGCAGTAAAAAAAAATGTTCACCTATACAGCACACGTTTGTGTCTTCTCCTCTTGTACTTGTGCTTGTTGAGGTTGAAAAAGATTAGGGGAAAATAGTGCATCATAAACTGGCTGCAGGCCTCGGGGCAGCCGTGTCTGCTCTAAAGCTGGATAATCTCATATCAGTGTGGCGTGTTCATTTAGCTTAAAAGATAGGACCGTTTTAGAAGCACCTCCTTAGGTTATTATGCAGCTTTTCATACTCAAGATGATAAACTCATTCTGGCACCTGTGTAATTTACTAATGACACATGATTTTTTTTAGCCTGCACCGACTGCTGAGCCGGGGAGGAATTACAGCGCAGAGCGAGAGCCTCTGCAGATATGCCAGCCGCTGACATTGAGGCAGAACCTGGTTGGGGCTGTTTTAACTTCTTTAATTAGGTGTGTTTACTCTGTATTTTATTTGCAGAGATCATGGAAGTGCCTGGGGAAAGGTAGATTTAATTAAGGGACACTGATGAAAGCACACAGCTCGCACAATCTCCAAAGTGTTTCCTCTGATATTGCTGCAAAATATCCTGATGACAGGTGGTGCTGGGGAGGAGTTGACACGGCTGCGAAATAGAACCATTTGGAATCACTCTCACTATGTGTAGGTGGGGAAGTGTTATAGGTCTTCTGTTATATATCGCTGAACCTGATTAAACTGCCAAATAAAATCCATTTAAATACACAATCTGACTTGCACAGGATAGTGGGATTTCAGGAGTGGAAACATAATAATAATAAAAAAAAAAGATGTGATTGCACATAAAGGAATTCTGATGGTCGGTGAGATAGCGGCGATGTACGAGCAGCTTTGCAATTAGCAAGTGCAGGCCTGCCACATTGTCGAATGCCCTCACGCTCTGTCTCTGCGATAATTGTCACAGCCCCTCTCTTTTATTACAATCTGTCATAGAGTCAACCATATTCATTATGAATTCTTATCTGCTGTGCTTTAACATTTGCCAGATGGCACATTGGTATCAAAAGCTAATAATGATGTAGTAAGGAAATTAAGACTTTATCAAAAGCTACTTAATGCCGGAAAAAAGGGAAAATCAAAATACACTGATGCATCGCTTGATCCGCCATGATCTCATCTGCGAACATGTAAAAGATGAATCATCCTATCTTATAGCCAGAGAATATGCAAATCACAGTAGAGAGAGCAAAGCTGAAATTAGATTGGGTTTAGCTTAACTAATCTCCTTTGGTCACAATTTAAGTTTGATGTAAAGGGAAATCTCATTTTACACATATAGATCTTATCTGCTTCTCTAACCTGCAGTACAGGAATCCACTGGCAGGAAACGTACAGGCCGCGAGACGTGTGCAGTGAGATGTTAGAACATGGACAAGAGCTCTCAGACATTTCATACATCTGCCAATTCCCAACAATGGGATTTACCTCTGCCACATGCTGCAGATGCACCAGTCTAATTAATACATGAACAGAATACCTTATAACAGGAAGGCACAAAACACTGAGTGACTGTAGGGCAGCAGCAGTTTATATTGTGTGTTAACACCTCATCACTGCGATGTCTGATGCAGTGATTACCTCGTCTGCAAATGAAATAACAAATTGTCACTGTATATATGTTACATAAAGGACAACTATTGAGTTCGTTTTTATGCTTCATGTAGCTGAATAGCCATCAATGTGTTACGCTAGCATACACCTACACAGCCATCAATTACGTTATTAGCATTATGCTATTAGCATTATGCTATTAGCATAGTACAGTTTTTTTCTTCTTCATTACGCATTTTTGGCTGGTGCGACTTATAGTCTGAAAAATTTGATACATTGAAATGATTTAGGCCGAGCTAGAGGAGTTTAAACGTCACTGAGTAAAGATGGTGTTCTCACTCTTCACTTATAGATGCATGGTGAGGGTCTGAAAATGTCACATATATGAAGTATTTGGTTTCCAGGTTTTAACAAGAAGGGCAGTCTGATAGATGTCCCGTCCAACTCCCACAACCACATTGTCCTGTCTCAGCCCCAGAAGAATCGCCACAAGCTCCAGTCTCCCAGTCTCTTAATAACACTATGCTAACAGTGAAATTAAGAAGAGATCAGACAAGTTTAAATACATTTACAGTGCAGCACTGCTAATAAGCTATTTAACTGCTTCAACTGTCTCTATGTTGTCATTTCCTGCCCACACTTACCTTGATTAGTTTCAACTTATTAACTACTCAGCACTTTTAAAAGCAAATTAAAAGCCTCACATGTGGCAGGTACTGCTTTTTTATTATTCTCAGAGCTTTTAGAAGGCTTTTAACATGAAAAATGATTTAACAGTGACATAATCTTGTTTGAAAACACAGAAAAATAAAAATACTGAGTACAAACCAGAGAGAGTAGGAACTAAGAGGCGCTGAGTGTGAGATGATTAGGTTTTGATTAGGCATGCTGAATCACACATTACACTAAATTTATAAATTTATCAAGATAACAGTTTAATGTGGAGGAAGTTTGAGGTTTGCCAAAAGCATCAACAGCAAATTAAAATATGACAAATTCTGGAAACATTGGAGGTTTTTTTTCCCTGTTATAAACCACAGGAAATGAGAAATACTGGCCTGTCTTATATAAACCTGTTTCTCACACTTCTGTGATGCCGTCTTTACTTTTATCTTAAAAAGCATGCTAAGCCTGTTGTTCATATGTCACGGCTTTGGAAAAGTAGGCTCAGAACAGAGGGAGAATTTCTGCAACGCACAATAAATAGCAGAGAAAATGAGGCTCATGGGAACAAGAGGTTCGGCCCTAGATTTTCCTCCCCCCGGTGACATCTCGAATAGTTCAGGAGTTATGTGCGAAAGTTGTGGAAGATAATGTCTGGTGACATAGACTTGTTGTCACATTTTTCATCCACTACTATCCAGTCCCATTGCATTCAGATCACACCTCTTCAGGCAGATAACTATTTCCTCAGGATTAATGTCCCAATTTCTGCATCCTCCAACACATCACAGTTAATGACCTTGATTTAAATCACAAGGAAGTATGTGGGAACTCATATTGCTTCCAAACAAGAAAATAGATCAGCCTTAAGGTGTTGTTTTAGTCTGGCCCTGTGCTACACAACTTTCGCCTTGTAGCTATCAGGGAGATAGGCGATCGCTGCTACTCTTGGTGTGATTGATTCGGAGCAGGTTTAGCATGCCGGGACACCGCGCACATGCATCACACTCTTTCTCATTGTTCTGCATTTTTACATTTTTTTTAAGTCAAATACTTTGTGATTTGCTGTTTGACTTGCAGAGCTTAGAAAGTTGGACACACTGAATAAATTGTGTAGGTTATGTTGCTTTACAAAAGTGAAAGGCATGCTAAGCTCAGAGGATGAATTAGTTCTACTTTAAAGCTTGCCACATAGATTAAAGTTTTCCAATAATTCCCAGCATCCAGGCTAAGCTGATGACAACATCACACAAATGACAAAAGTCAAGACAACCTGCTTACAGGCGTGTAAATGATTCTAGCCTCAGACTCTCACAGTGCACACACACGCCCAGAAGGTCCATAAATGTTCCTCAACTTCCATCGCTTAATAAAGACATACAAGTAACACTTACTTTAATTATGCTTTAATATATCACAGGGGTTATGTTGGAATTAAGTTATAAAATGACTCTCACCACATCATTCACATCACAATCTGACTCATTCTTTTAAGTCTGGCACCTGACTCATTCTAATGACGACTGCTGTGAACTCGGTCTTTCCAGGCTGGCTAGCATGTTAGCGGTTAGCTTGCACAATACATAATTCAGTTCCCTGCTGCCCATCATCACCAGGAGAGCAAAAAAAATGATATTTCTGATATTTCCTGGTCTTCGAAACATCCACTGTTTACATGCCTGTGGAGGAGGGAGGGGGGGGGGGGCAGGACCTGTCACCTTGGTAGCTGAAATTAGAGAGAGAGAGAGAGATAGATGGCAAAGTTATGTCTCAAAGTATTATAGGTGCTTTAGTCGTACAGCTGTCATAAACAAAGTAATTTTGTTCAGAGACCAAAGCTGTTGGTAAACAGTCACATCTGTTAGGAATCTACTGAGAATTCCTTCACTTCATTTACAGACGTGCTGTGACATGCCGGCTAACCCTATCTATCTGACATGTCTTTCTGTGAAGTTTTGATAGAATCCAAAGGATCAGATCATTTATTGGAATGGGACAACTGATTACACTGTAGACTGGATTGAGCTTGCAGATGTGAGATTACAATATAACACAGGCTAAAAACCAAAATATACCTGTGCAGAGTGTTTTGTTGTTTGTCTGTTGTGGAGCTTGTTACATACATGGATGTGTTGTTGTGTTACATTCACATAGCTGTGAACAAACAAGACATCTGGAGCTGATCTATAAAGGCCTTAGGAGTCTGACTAATCACCTGAGTAACCCTAGTAAACTGTTGCAGATGTGACATAATTGCAGGCACAGACCTCCAAATAACTCTATTTAGATTAGCAGGAGTTACAATATGAGGGGTGATGAGGCAGCTGACCCGTCTCATCCTCCTACCTCTCCCCCGTGCAGCATGACCTAGGATGTGCTCTTACATTGCTCGAGTGTATGTTCAAAGTTCTGTGCTGATGTTCTAATTTCACTTAACACACTTAAAAAACTGGGTCCTTGTTGTTAGGTAGAGAATGTGTGCTGACACACATGCAGGAGATTTGAGAGACACAACACAAACAACGGAGCTCAGACTTTGAAGTGGAAGCTGCAAAGAATCCTCATTAATTGTGTAAAATAGGTTCCTCTCCAAAGAAGTGACAGAAAGGGTGTAATGGTGGGCTTCATGGGTAGATGTGCTGGTTAATTGGCTCTTTAAAATAAGGTTAAGGCATTTTAAAGGCCTCAAATTGGTCTTTTCTCCTTCTTCATCTTCGTGCCAAAAATAATTAGGGCGGTGCTGATTGTTATGGACCCCATATCAGACTAAGGCAAAACAGACAGCAGGGAGGATGCCAAGGGAAGCTTTATGAGTCTCATTTGAGGTAAGCTGAACTGACGCTCATTATAAACTCTATGAGTTCTGTGAGACGTAGTCAGCAATACAGATTACATAACCATCTGGAGCTTTTAAAACAACCATTTTCACTTTGTAAGCCGTTATTAGAGGATTTCAATTCCTCAATGGAAACAATTATTTTATGCAAAATGATGTCTCGGGCTACAAAAGGCCTTAAAGGGGAGCTTTGCTGACTTTGAAGCAGCTTTGTCTACCAGATGATGCATCTCCCTCACGTGAAACTGTGCTTCCGTATTGTTGCATGCTATTATGACTGGCGTTTGTAGCTATTTGCCTGTATTTGGATTTATTCACACATAGATACACTGCAAGGTCTGAGTATGAACCTGCCATTTTAAGAGGCTCTGACCCAGTCAGTTCACTTGCTGCAGGCTGCAACCTGGTACACCCATCCCCTTGACGGGTACCATCTTAACCAGATAATCAATGTTATTCACTTCACCTGTCAGTCGCTTTAATGCTGAGGCTGATCGCTGTACATTCCCCATAATTATAGAGGGGAGATACAGTCCTTATCTCTTCCTCAACTATCAACTCCTCTCGGCTCTGCAGTCCTGGTATTTCCTCGGGCCATGCCACATTGTGAAAGCCCTGGAGTAGAATCACCTCATAAATGTACAGATGGACATTTGCACATCCACCAGCAGGTCATGTTCTGCCTCCTTAAGGATGTATGTTTATGTGCCCAGGCTCCATATTCTTGGCATGGTGGTGCATGCAGGGGAAAATAAACAGTGTTTCTACAAGGCTTATTACTAAGAGTGACCCATTTAACATTACACAGCCATGAGCCATAGAGAAATACTGACCACACACAGCCAGAATCTTCTCCTCCATTTTTTGGTTACCAGGGTGACAACTAGTTCACATGTGATGGTTTGCTTTGTTCAGATATTCTCAACTGAAAGGAGAGAGAGCAGAGGACGATGCTGGCCACTTTACCTGTTTTTAAAGTGACAGCATGCATATGCTCTTTCTTCAATGGAAAATTGAACTTGAGATTCCTGGTGCCTAGTAGTAATCACTATGAAGCTTCAGTCTAATGTTAAGGTCCCTATACTGACCCTGCTAGCTCTCATTAATACACAATGTACATCGATAACATGAGCTTTTGGTGGCAAGCATCCCAACTACCTTACATTTAGATAATATAGTTCCTATAGAGGGTGTCTGTTGTAGTGAATTACCTGCTGAACTCATCTGCAAAAAGGAAAATACATTTCAGACGCTACTCACTGTGAGCGTAATGTGTGATTGTACAGATTACCATTGTTTGTACAATGGTACAGTGGGTATAATGAGTTTGAGGGTAATATGATTCTCACCACAACAATCATTAACACACTATTATAAGTAGTGGGTGATTCAGCCCTTGTAATGTTAGATTACAAAGAAGTTTGCAAATGACAGTTTAGCGGCCAGATCAGTTCTAGAATTGCACGCTGTTATCAGTTAAGTATTTTGTTACATTAGAAAATGATTATAGGAAGAAGATGGCTTGCATTAGCTATAGGCTAGCAGAACAAGGCAGTCAGGACCATAAAGGTCACTTCTTTTAGAGTCCCAAGTTGTTTCTATAGAGGACAGGTTTCTAATGGCAACAGAGGCAGTCAATGAGTATTTTATTTATTTTCAAGTCACATTACAATCACAAAATGGATTAATACACATTTAATATTGCACTCTTTATGTTTTAAAGCTGCAGACTGTAAAAGCGAAAACAAAACCTCCATGGGCTGATTGTGTTAAATTTGTCAGTGTGGATCAACTTCAAAGCCTGGTAAACATTGGTCAAACCCTGAAAATGCAATGGTTACAGTTGCAAGTCATCATCTTTGTTCTCTGGCAAAGACAAAGATCAAACATCATCGGTCGTCAACCCCCCCGCCTCTGAGCGCTCATTCTTGTTGCAGCTGTTTGGGGACTTCCACGTTAAGATTCCATAGCCCTGACATGGTACTATGGTGAGCAGTCGGATGTCCTAGTAGCCTCATTCTCCCTGCTAGCAGAGCATGTCCCAACTGTTGTCAATTTATCAATGTATCGTGCACTAGTGGGCACAGTTTGAGCCACCATTAGGACAGGTGCCGCCATCCATCATGGCCAAGTCACTTATTCCACCTTGTCAGGGGAAACTAAATGGAGCTTTTGAAGAAATGTAAACAACTCTCAGTGGACAATCAGAAGGCCCATCTCAACACTCCCAACTTAAAGAAGTGAGTGCAGAGAGAGTTCAGACTCCCATTAACATCCAGGGGCCTCCTGTGCTCACACTAATGTTTTCCCATGTGTCTTCTAATTGTGCAGACACACTGAAATGCAGCGGTGTGAGCCGTTGTTCTGCCTGTAATTTAAATCTCTTAGCAACCCAGAAACTCACACTTTTGTCTGACATGTCATATTTTGAATGTGCGGCTAATCTTGTCCTGATTCTTAGCTTGTTCAATTCAAAACTCTTCAATTATGAGCAAAGGAGGAAACACGCGCTCATCCTCCGAGACATACAGTGGCATTTATGATTTTTAAAGTGTGAATTAATAATGTAACAATAACAAAATATTATTCATGTATTCACTGTACAAGGAATCCACTGTCTAATTCATGTTTGAACATTTGTTTTGCAGAAGCTTGTTTTGGAGAGTTTCATCTTGACAATTATAATCTTATGAGGAGAGCTCTTACCCCCCAGGGCTGCACTTCATTCATTTTCCTTATACTGCTGCACAATACAGCCAGAGGTGAAGTGAACTAGGTTTTTAATTAAAAGACAAAAAACTGAGATGACAGGGTGTGTGTATAAGTGTGTGCGTGTGTATAAAGCTGTAATTCAATGATTACAGCTCTTATATATTTGCTAAATAAGCCTAGATTGTAGAGCAGCAACTTAGCACCCATCATATACCAACAAGGCAGGTAGTGCCATAGATTTCAGGGGAGGAGTTGCAGCTAAGAGCCCTTATCAGTCACTCACTGGCTCAGCAATATATTGCTTTAATAACCAATACACATCAAGAATAATAGGGAATGTAGTTAGTAGTCTTGTTGAGCTGGATTTTGTACAGCTTTCAATATCAAAAAGACACAAATAAGAAAAAAAATACTGACCTGGAAGAGGAGGGGACTAATATTCTGAGATTAAAGTAGCAAGTTTGTGTGAAAAAGAAATTTGCATCTGTTGTTCTTGGTCAAGGAAGAGCAACATTTATGGTTTATGTGTATATGTAAACTGGATAAAATGCAACTGTTTAAACAGGGCTTTAGTTGTTATCATGGTGTTATGAGAGTAGTACATGGCTTCTTAAGAGGACAGCAGTGACTACGTGTGTGTGCGTACCTGTGGCGGTGTGTGTAGCAGTGAGAGAGAAGAAGAGAAAGTTGTTAGCTCGAGAGAGGAGTGAAGAATAAGAGAATAAAGCTGCTGCCCTGCAAGGACAGAAAAGTGCTCTGGTCTTCCTTCCTCCAGCTGTGTGTGATGGTGGGTTTAACCACGAGCAACGTAGCTCGTCCCTATAGCCTAATGTCAGAGAAATTTTCCTGTAAATTTCTGAGTTTTTTTCACGCAAATTTGCTACTTTAATCTCAGAATATTAGCCCCCCCCCTTCCAGGTCAGTATTTTTTTTCTTAGAATGGCCCTAATATGGCGTCGTAGAAAACAATAAGGGACCAAGGACAGAGCTTTGGCAAATACTGTGTGAGAGGTGGGCTGGCGATGATCACAGTTTTTCCATTCACACAGAGCGATCAGTTACACAAGCTGGACCAGTTCTAAGCAAGAGCTGTGTCCTTTATACCAGCGAGGCATTTATGAGGATGGTCATCAGAAGCATCAGAAGCTGGATTCAGATCAACCAGAATTCAAATTTGGCATGCTCAAAAATCAGCTACAAGAAAAATGAAAATTATTTGTAACCTTGGCACCTTTAGTTACATTTTTTTTATTGTGGAGAACAAATTCTGTGAAAGTTCAAACAAAGCAGATTCCTCTCTGACAGTTCCCTTCATTGCCATAATATAGACAGTTGGCCCATGTCTTTTTATTTCAATTTTAAACAAAGGAAACTATGAAACCTTTGATCTGTAATTGCATGCTTAAAATTAGACTTCATATTTCACTTCAGTAAGCTATAAACGTCTTGTACTTGGCCTTACCCCACTGCCTGTGTTATTGTCCTATCAGTTAAATGGCCAATTGTTTTCCCATATTTAAAGTCTTGCTGCCTTACAGCAATACTTCCTCCATCTTGGGTCCGCTTCCAAGTTTGTTCATATTTCCTAAATTCGCTAAGCTCTTCATCCTTTATCTAATCTCTCATCAGTGTTCTCTGTTTTGTTACTGATGTTTTTTCACAAACAGATTTCTTCATTCCTCACAAACATAAACTTTGCCACTAGTTTTATTTATAAAGGGATTTCCAAGGATTTGGATTCAGAACAGGATAAGATGTCTATATCTGAGTTTGTAACGCACAACTGTAGTGCTGTAAATCTGTTTCACCGACACAAACCAGATGCTTCTGCTCATTTACATTTCACTTTGACCTGCATGCCTAATGTGAGCCCTCTGAGCTGACCTCTGCTATCACCAAATCTAAAATATCTACCTGTCTTTTGGACCCATCAGCCATAGTAACAAGATACACTATACCGTTCAAAAGTTTGGGGTCACCAGGCCAGTTCTATAGCTTCTCTGCTCAGCATATCAGTTCAGCTGTGCTTTCACAGGAGTTTTCTAATCATCAATTAGCCTTTTAACATGATCAGTTAACACAATGTACCATTAGAACACAGTGATGGTTGCTGTAAAGGGCCTCTGTATACCTTTGTATATATTCCATTAAAAATCAGCCTTTTCTAACTAGAATAGTCATTTACCACATTAACAATGTCTAGACTGTATGTCTGATTACTTTAATATTATTTTCATTGAAAGAAAACATTTAAAAATAAATAAATATTTCCAAACCTTATGTTCCACAGGTTTTTAAGGTTACTGCAATCTGACCTCTACTTTAAAAAACCTTGTCATAATCCAGCTGAAATTATAGACCTACATTCAACATATATTTACATCCTCACATTACCAACCCCAGTTTAATTCTAGAGGATCCCTTTAGTTTAATCAGAATTTCTGCGATGGAGACCATCACTACTGCTTCAATTTCACATCCATTCTGCAGGTCGTTACTGGCGATGTCTTGTTGGTCACAAAAATCCTGCCATGTAAGCAAGTAAGAGCTGATTCTGTGCACAAAAAAAACTTGTGTGTGTCAACCATTGACTAGAAAAAAAACCCACACAATCTAAAAATGGCCCCTGACATTAGCTATAACTAATTTTAAAACATACTGTTTCCATCCTTAGTGAAAACAGTAGGATGGATCTGCAGATTACAGATTACAGTTTGCAGTTATAAAACATAAGAAGCCAGGGATTTGAGTTAGCCAATGCTCAATTGTTTCATTATCGATATTGGTAAAAATCTGGTATCATGACAGCCTGTGTCAGACATATTTATTCATTCAACCAACCAGCCATAACAGTGTTTGAGGAGAGAGAGAGAATGTGGGCATAATTTGGCTAATTTTTGAACAGCAATCTGAGAGAACAACTCAGCATAATGAGGGGTCAGCAAATTTACCACACCTCATGAAGAGCGATGTCACTGATTAGCACAGAAGCTGCTGTGAGGTCAGTGAAAGCTGTTATGCACATCAATCACTTAGAAGTCCAGTAATGTGTCCATACACTACGTATATAAATGAAGGTGCTAGAAGTTGATTTGTCTAATTGTCCTGCTTTCAAAAGACTTTTCTGTGTTTATAAAAATAATAGCAACATTCAGTAAGAGCAAAGAGATGGGACTAACTATCCCATTTTGAATCTGGACATATTTCACCTCATTCTGATATATTGTTACGAAGCGAATTCAATTCAACATGAAAGTAATTACATCTATTATATTCAAACAAAATGTTGTAAACCTTTTGGCCATGCTAATCACATCTTCTTTTATTTGGAATGAAGACTCTAGTTGGCTGTTTCTTTCCTTTCATATTTTATATGCTTATTATCTAATTTTCTTTTGAAGGCCTTGATTATTCTCTGTCTGAAAAATGAACAATAATTGCTGCCCTACTGCTTACAAAGTCCGCCGAAACAGAAAGAATAAAAGAGTGGGTCCTTTCAATGGTCAATCAGCAGAGAAGTACATTAATCATTATCTTGCATTACAGTTTCTTGTTTTGTTCATGAAACATGCTTCTGGAAGAATTAAATGTCTTTTAGCCTTTCCCAATTATGCATGAGATTTGTATGGTTACTCATGAAACATAATATGAACAACAGGCATAAAATAGAATTCGCAAAGAGGAGAGTTGCTTTGATCACATACTGTATGCCTTGAGGAGTCTTGCCTGAGAGTCTTTGATGTGAATCAGTGCATGAAAGACAGGTCCAATTGGCCTGGAGTCACCCTCAAATTTGCACTCTTTAATCATGTGTTCCATGTCAGGTGTATAAAGAAGAAAAAAAAAAACGGTCCCTCGTGGTTTATCATTTTTTTACCATTATTGCATGAGGCAAATTTTCCTCCCAGAAGAGGGTGAAACCATTTGTTGCCCCTTAAATATGGTTTGGAGTTTTCGCATTGCTTGTGCAAGACTTTAGAAGAGGACGGAGACAGCATGGGAGGAAAAACCCAAACAGTTGTTGTGTTAATACCTTCATAAACACTGGGATTGTGGCGTCTAATTACCATCAGATGGATGGAACTGAAAGGTCACTCACTGCCTTTTTTTAGCCACACAAGCAACACAGCTCTAAGGGATTTTGATGTGGATTTGTCTGTCACTCCAGTCCAGCATTTTGGTTCATCTCAACAATAGATTGGATGGATTTCCATGATATTTGGTTTAGGCAGTGAGGCAGTCCCCAGAGGGGGAATAAAAAAAATGCCCTCTAATGTTTTTCCTCCTGACATTTCATCTGGAACGTCTAGAGGGTTTGAAATTTACACTACATACAATGTCCTGCATGCAAACATGCTAAATACCTTAATATAATATAAATCCTGCATGCTAGACCTGAGGGACAACAGATCTACACTCCAGAAATATGCAGCAACATTAACAGACTTACAAAGAAAAAGCTGCAAAACAGCCCAAAGTACAGCCGTAGACTGTGGATAACCTTCTAAGAAGTTTGGAGGCTCTGGGATTTGACATCTTGGTAACACCTACATTCATTTAGTTCTCAGTTAATGCAAATACAGTACAGCTGTCATGTAGCAGGGGACATATTAATACACTATGTTATCAACACATTTATTTCAGCTGTAAAGGTCAAGTGGCCTGTGAAGGGACTGCGGCTTGTCACACTAAAGACTTAGACCATCATGTGATCAAGTGAGCAGTTTGTAATATCTGTAAGGCCCCGTTCACACTGGAGAAAGTCAATCCAGCTAGAGTAGGATTGTATCTGGGTGTATCTGAGCATGTTCACGCTCAATCCGGCTTGTTTGTTGTCCTCCAAACCCGCTAGGTGGCGCCTCGTAATATACAGAGTCTATTCAGGATGCGATAGGACCGTGTGTGCGCATGCGTCATGCGTTTGTTTTTGGCCTGTGTCGCTCATTCTTTCCTTTTTTTCGGTTCAAAGAGCAGTTTATTATATAAAAGTTTTGTACCTCAATTAATGTAGCCCCAATGATTGTCGAACATCTTAAGGGGAACCCTGCATGAAGCAGAAAGTTGAGGAGGTGGGACCTCGTTAGCATTGCTTTGTTATAGTAGGTTATAGTATTTTTCGCTGTGTCAGTCAGGCTAAACCTTGCTGCTGGTAGCAGCAAAGCTCTCAAAAATCACAGCAAATAAAATAAAATAAAATAAGAGTTTGCATTCACTTTATTCAAACCCATCCCATTTTCTGAGTAACAGAAACATGAAGCATGACACAGGAAAGCAGATCTGCAAGGAAGAGAAACACTAAACTTACCATTGGATTCCTTTAGGCCGTTGTATAAGTGCTGACAATTGGACCATTCTTCTGACCTGTTTTAACATTACTAGTACATTACCATTGTTACTAGCACAACCCTTAAAATAGGAATGAAGCATTTCAGGTCTGCTCACCAACAGCCTGAAAAGGAAATAAATGTATCATAGGATTATTCTGCCTCATATCTTTAGACTGAATATTTCTGACTAGTTTGTAATGAAAAACGTACATATGGCACCATAATCTTGACATGGCTAAATGCAAATTGTTATCTTCCATAAATTAAATTCCATTGCTATCCCCTGTATAGACATTTCCGTGTGATTTAATGGGGTCTTCTACTTCTATATGGAGATAGAATTGGAAGACAAATAGGATTTAAGGAAACATATTACCTCTTGTCCCTCTCTGAATACAAAGGGCAGACCTCAGTGCTATCACAAAGAAAACAGCTTAGCAGCAGTGCATTTGTTTTCCCATTCACAGAGAGAAGCACTTTGTCTTTCCAATCGTTACCTGTCTGTGAATCAGTTGCTCCATTATTGAGGGCCTAAAGAGGGGAGGTGCTGTCTAGGGCTAAATTGCAATTAGTCGGCCTGCAAGTGAGGCTGGCACCAGTTAACTTGGGATATTGGAGTGCAAGGGCCCCCGTAATCAGGCTTTGGTCATGTAGAACAATGCATAAAATTAAATTGACATTAATGAATAATTGTATAATGAAAATGGACGAGTAGAGTTAATTGCATGTTACAGTGAGTGTAATGCCCAGATAACCTTGTGTCTAATGCTATTCTTAGTCTGACTGCCAAGGCTCTCTCACCGTGGCTCCTCTCGGCGGGAAGTCATTAAAGCTAGGGAGTAGATAATGCCAGTGTGCCGAAACCCAGAGTAGCTACAATCTTGCAAAGACTTTCTTTCACAGGCTTTTTTTTTTCCTAAGTGGGCTATGCTGAAGTCATTTGTACACAGTCTGAATGAAATTAAAGGTCACCAGTGCTACGCATCTATGTCTGGATGGGCTTTTAGAGTGGGGCCCACTCACTATGGGGGCTGTCGCACGGGAGAATGAACACCTTAAGCTGACTGACGGGGACATTTGCTACAGATGAGGAGGATGTGAGTGACAGCTGCTCTCACTGATTCATAAAAGCAACCACACCTTCCATTTAAACATTATTCCAACAATTAGGCGCTTTGTTCAGAATGTCAGTTTGAAGTGAACTTTATTACATCAGTGTACTAACACCATAGAGTCACACCCATTCCAATGGAGACATAGGACCTTAATTGTGAGGAAATATGAATGGTGCTCTATCAATCTAATAATATATATATATTTTTTATATAAATATATGACGCCTGCCAATTAAAAAATAATAAGAACTATACTAATGAAGTTGCAGTTTATGAATTAAGAGTGTTTTTTTGCATTGAAACGTGGGCCCAGCAGCACTGGTCCCCCATAGGGAAATTCAGTGATAGCAACAATAATGTATCAATTTACTAGCTGCTAATTTACCATTGTCTCAGCTCATTAGGTTGAACTGAATCACTGACATTGCATTAACATATAATAAATACAGCTGAGGAAGAAATATCGGTGATTTACCTGATCCTTTCTGCTAGTCACTGATTTGTGTGCTCTTAAAGTACTGCATGCATGTCGTCCAATCATCCAATAAGCGCATCCTAGGGAATATATAAATAAAAGGAACGTGAATTTATTTTCCACTCAGCACCATTCCTATATTTTGTTTTGCAACAGCATTACTAGAAGTTGTGTATCATTACTTGTAAAAGCATCATGAAGAGACCTTGCATTGATGGCTTGAGCTATAGAGATTGAAGCTCATCCTATAAGAAATGCTGCTACCATTCATGAACACCGTGCATAATGCCATTTATAACTTACACATGGACTTGCTGAATGGTGTCCCATCTATTTTCTTGGAGTACCCAGAGCATACATCCCATAGCAACACATGAGCACATTTATTACATAGACTTGGGTTGCTGCTTGCTAAGCAAGCTAACCAAACAGTCAGTAAAAACAAAAAGTGTCCAATGCTGTTCTCCAGAAGTGGTCATTTGTTTCTGTTAAATAGTCCAGAGCTATTCAGTGTCGCTGTGCAACATTCTCAATAGTCTCAACGTGTAATCCAATTTAATGTACAGGAAACAGATATTGAAGTTCAAACCCAATGGCTGCACATACTGTATGAGCTCTTGGACACTTTAAGAGGACTGGGCACACAGAAAGACCTGAGCAACAAGGGCCAGGTGGATAGGAAACCACATAAAGGATGTGATACTAGCATCTTGGTGCCTGATAGCAAAGAGGACATTCTGAACTACATAGAGCTGTTGTTGCAATATGCACTGGACCAACAGCATGGTGTTCATAATGATGGCCATAATCTTTCTGCTCATTTAACCCTAAAACCACAGGATGCAGAACAGCCCTCTGTGTTTCTCAGTAGAAACTGTAAGGACAGCAAGAGACTCACTAACCGAGCATGCACCCTCACTTTAATATTATTGTTTTTATGGGACTACAAATGAGTGGCTTTAAACTTCAGAAACCGATGCAATCAATAAAGCTTGTATCTTTAGTTTTCGGTTTCATCTTTGAGACACGTGTTTCATCAAACGTATGCTACCCTCTAAAATGTAGTAGACAGAGGACATGCTACCTTGGACCTCACATGGATCTTCTCAGCTGAGCAGCTGACTGCTTCCTCTGTTGCTAGTTGCTAACATTTAGGGCACTATGACCACCTCACTACTAGGCAATAGTAAAGGGAAAATACATTTACAAGTCAAAATGTTTAAAAATCAGTACCCTTACCTAATATTTATGGCACAGCCAATGCTAATGCTAACACTAGCCATGGCTCCATAGGCAAACATTCAGCACTGTCCCATATCATGGGGAGCTTTATTTGCATTTAAAAGAATGACTGTAAACCAGCATTACTGTGTCTTAACCAATTATGAGCTGCCTGTTTTGATCAATATACAAAAGAGACAGTGTCCAATTGCTGTCAGTGTCTTTCAGCATCTGTGACCTTAGATTATGGAGTCAAACACTGTTTAAGAAGCCAAATAAGCTTTTCAGGCAAAAAAGAGCAGCATCAATGGCTCTGATATCACTGTATTCAGTTTCACATCTCTGTGCTCTTCAGGACTTGTGTCTACTGAGCACTATGTCCTAGATAGACTTACCTAGTTATGTCAATCTAGGCCTTTTTCTATAGTTTTACATTTCACTGGAATGGCTTTTAGCCTGTGCTGGGAAAGATAAAAAAGTGCTGTTAAATTACAGACATTAACCTGCATATTGATGGTGGACCCAGATATATGATGGTATGATGTAATGCTTTCTGTTATCATAAGCACTTAGTGTACAGCAGCAGGCCCCCGGTGTCCTCTGCTTGTATGGGGGTTTGGCTTTACTGCAGATGGTGGTGACGAGGCAGTGTTTCCTTGAATGAGCCCTGTGTTGTACAGTTTTACAGTTGCCTTGTTTCATTGGTGAATGTGTGAAGTGGGATGTCACACTGGAGGAAGTAGGCCAATTAATCTACAGAGCCCCCCTCATTCCCCTTCCTCCCCCTACATTCTTCACTATTACACACTAACCAGAGGTTTCAGCCAAGTGGAGTCCCTGGAGAGATTCCAGAGGCTGTTAGCTCAGAGGAGGATCTTCATGTGGTGATTTGAGTTTGACTGCTGTCACCTGTCCAAAACCTCAACCCTAGATTTAACTATTTACACACAGAACACACAAACTAATTGGTCTTGTTGTAACATTTTATAATGTCAGCCACAAACACAAAGCCAACAACTTCAAGAAGTAATTTAATTAGCCAAAGACAGTTTATTTGTTTCATTCGAATGATGCCTTCTTATTGTGTGAATATTTACATGCACGTGTTCACGCCATCCAAGATACATGCTGTCAAAATCTGCATTCACATCATCACTAGGCATTAGTTGGTATGGTTGTATGAATGGATATTTCATCCAAAATCTCAGGGGTGAGCTGGTTGCTAAATTGTTTAGTTATATCATTGTTTGGAGGGAAAAATCCATGGATGGACGTGGATTACGTAATCTGTGGTGGCAAGCTAGCAAACTATTGCATCCACTCAGAATGTATTTAGCTGTAGCTTAGCCACTCTACAGTGTTATGTAATGGAACTAATTAGCCAATGTTAGTAATTTTTTTTGTTTTTAATCTGTTCCAGGAGGTATGGTTGTGATCAAGCATAAACATCACTATTGTTGGCCTCACCATGTGTTCTAGTGATAGCATAATGTCAACTAGCAGATTTATGACCTTTTCAACTAGCTAGGAATCTGCAGAGCCACCATTGTCCCTGTAGTGTCTCCTAGTGGAGTTTACAGAGCTGTAAATCACACTGATTGACAGATACACACTCATTTAATGAAATAAAACAAACCTTGATGAAGATATTTCTCCAATAGCAATGGTCCACTGCTTCCATATACATGCAGAGGAGCTGCTTGGTCCAAACAACTGATGCAATCTTTCATACATTTTTGAAGGGACCATCAGCTGCTGTACATCAAACTGCTCTTTAGATTGACCGCCTGCTGGCGTCCACGTTGTTTTTAATAGGGTCCCCACAGCAGGGAGCAGCACGACCATTTGTGCTGCTCAGCCGTTCCTCCAGACTCCCCGACGCGTCCCGTCTTCCATCTTTTCTCTCAGCACTGAGGGCCGTGTGTTGGTTTGATAAGGAGTGTGTGTTCCTAGCTAAAGAAAGCAAAGACCTACATACTCTGTCATTGTTTTATTTTGACTGCTCATAAAGAAACCCTTGACAAATGGCATGATTTTATTACGGCAGAATGTAAATGCATGCTGAGCTGTAAGAAACATTTGAGCTAAGAAGTGCCTCAATACACTCTCAGTCAGCCTACTGCTGAGTTTGGAGCGTGCACTTTGATCCAGTCCACTGAATCATTGCCCTCAGCCCATTTTCTCAAACACTCTGTTTATTTTAATGAACAGATAAATCCAAACTGACCAGGTGGTTAAATTCTTAATGTCCACCTATGATTTTAATGTATATCAAATAAATTGTAGTTCAGGACAACCGAGCCTAAAAAAAAACAAACATTTGAAGCACACTGATGCTCGGGGCTATGCTGGCTTACCTGTCTGAAAGGGAGCAATGAATAATTTGATCACATTTTTCATCTTACTCGAGTGCTGAACAAACAGGAATCTGTGATTAACAGTTTTAATTAGGATTCTAACTTGACAAATTCTTACAGCCTCGCAACGTGCCTAAGATGAATAAATCACTGGGCCTGGGATCATCAAGCTGCCTTCTAAGTGAATGTGCCTGGAGATTACTTTGTGATTCCACAAACTGTGAGTCAGCCAAGGCTGAGTGTGTGTAACTAATCCTCTTCAACCACCACATGTCAGGTGGAGGAAGTTTATGTCCACTCAATGAGCTGACTACCCAGCTCAGGTATTGGACCCCTTGTGTTTTTTTTTCCACTTCTTGAAAGCTGGATGTCAAAACTGAGTGGAGGCTCACAGAGTGTCAGATGTCTGCACACCTGGCCTGTGAGGGTACAGTAAAATAATAGTGTTTGAAGGCTTAGTGCAAAGGTTCAACTAGTCAGTGTGAAGAGGGAAAATTGCCTTTTGTGTTATTCTGACAGATAATAATCATAATAAAGTGTTGCTGTTGTTTATTCCTGAGGTTGAAGTGAAATTAAAATCGATTTTTTTTTGCTTAGAAATCCTTTCATCCTCTGCGTTTGTTCTTACTAGCTTATTTATTTAGTCAGAGCTGTAATTACTGCTAGAATAGATGAAAAGTTTGACAATGGTAGCACTAATTTGAGTGCAAACAGTGTAGAATTAGAAAGTCTCATGGACATGCTCCTCCGAAATAAAGCCTTTACAATGATGACTTCTGACCCACTCTTTTCTATTAGCTTGCCTTTTAGCAGCTAAAAACACTTCTGAAAGTTACACGTTCACATGCTTACCTGCATATTTTCTTTCCTGGTGTTGTATTTCATTTTCTTCCATTTTGTGCCATTCTGTCCTCTATCACTTTCTGTCATCTTGGTTAGGTTAAATACAGTATTTCAAAACACCTAAAGCAACTTTTTCAAATTTTGCCGGGTTCCATTTCAACAATAGCAAAACGACATGATTTCAAGCTCTGTTGTAAGACAGGAAATATTAAATCTACTCTGCACTTGTTGCTTGTTCACATGCAGGATCTCTTTTTGCAGCATTTGGCCTGATTGCTAACAGTAGTTATGATATGATAGTAGATGGATTTCTTTATGCGTCAGTAGAATTGCAGGTGTTATGTTTGTTCCTCTCTCTCTCTCTCTCTCTCTCTCTCTCTCTCTCTCTCTCTCCTTCATCCTCTCTGTCCTGTCTCCCTCTTCTTCTCCTCTACCCGGCCAGGTAGAGTCAGGTCCTGCTTAAGGTTTCCTGTTAAAAGGGAGTTTTTCCTGACACTGTTGCTCTTAAGGTGTTCAGGCTCTGGGTCTCTGTGAAGCGCTTTGAGACAATTTCTGATTGTAAAATCCGCTATATAAATAAAACTGAATTAAATTTAAAATAGTGGGACTTTTGCTCACAAAGAGATGCAATATAAGTAATTACGCTAACACACACGAGTGTCAAAAGCTGCGGGTCCAACTTTACAGCAGAAAGAAACTAGTTTACTGCCTAGTATAAAAAAAGTGTATTTCTCCCTAAATCTGCTTAAGTTTAAATTATTTCAGTTCAAATAGGGTTTCATTGCCTTCTAATAACTGACAGTGACAACTGATAGTCACACAAGTTACACAAAATGTTATTAATATGTCACTTATAGATCAAATTCAAATCAAATTGACGTCTTAGTCAAAGACTTGGTCTGCTGATTGGATGACTAGTGATGGTACTTACACAGTGTGTCACACCAGAAGCTCCAAGCACTTTACTTTTTTTTTTCCTTTAATCAAACCTGTTTATTTTTTTTAACTATGCATCAAATGTAAATTTATGGATACAAAAAGTACTGCACTGTAATTTTGCAATAGCAGTTTGGTTAAAATTATAGATGGAGATATAGACCATTCCTCAAACCTCCTAAGGCCCGCCCCTGACGCCAAATTTAAACATCAGTAATGTGCACTGGTGTTTGAAATTCCATTGTGAAATGTTAAATTTAAATCTTGATGATATGCATCATAACTATTGTAATCAGACATCCCAAGCTTCGCCTCCATTATTAATTGTCCAAAGCGTAATGATTTATTGTAGTCCCGCAGAAGGATTATTAATTTTCTGCTTGATTATACCTGTGGGCGGCAACAGGACTGTTCTGCATATAAGCATCTGCTAAATGAAAAAGTATTTCTCACATGAAAAGATGTCCTTGGAGGAAAAACTGCTCATTTTTACTTTAATCAAACATATGTAAAAAGTGCTGTTGATTATGGGTACTGTGGCATGAATTCAGAGAGGAAATATGTAACCAACATTATCTGATTATTTCCTTTGTTCAGACTTGTGAGGGAGAAGAAAACTTTGCTGTCTCTAGTCTCATTTACATGCTTTAACTTGGCAAAGCGCTTCAGTCCTGCATCCCCAACAAAAAACACACTCAGCCCCGGCTGGATCCGCACCTGTGTGACACTGTGTGGTGGTTTACATTCCAAAGGAAGAGCGGAGAGTGACGGGTTTGTGTGTGTGTGTGTGTACAATACAAACCGCTCTCAGCCAGACAAGCCCGGGTATGCCTGGGCTGCAAACAGCAGGCCAAGTTTAAACTTCACTCTAACAAATCGCCAGGATCTCAACACTTTGTGGAATGCACAGGTGCAGACACTCGGCAGTGGACAATCCTGGCAAAACACTTGATCAATTTGACACTTAGCAGGGGCCGGGACCAGTGGCGGGTTCCTGTGGGACTGTGTGATCGGTCCTATATATATATATATGCAACAAAAGAAAGAAGAAGTCATCTGTGCTGTGTGTTTTTTTCCCCTGCTGCTGGTCTTGCAGGATACTGGTCGAGTAAATCCATCTACTCCCCTTCTGCTCATTAACAGCGATGCAGCTGATGGTTGTGCAATAACACTTTTACTCTGATAAGCTTGGCATGGGTATCTAGTGACATATTAATCTATCCATGTCCAATTAATCAATGCTGAATCACATGTTTGTGTGCTCAGCGGCAGGATTCCACTTACACTTACTGATGTCAGGGACACATTTCTATAGAATAGAGCACATTGAACATGTTTCCTTGGTTGATCTGTGGCTGTAGCATGATCAGTCAGGATGGAATCTACTTGCAGCTTCATTGATCGCACCAGATATTACTGTCCATCAAAGAAAATTCCCCATGACTTTCATTAACTAAATTAAATTAAATATGCAATTAAAGATGAACATGATGTAGTATTTTAATGAGACTGATTAGAAGTGTTGCCTAACATCAACAGTATAGCCTCATGTTTGCAACATCTGACACGCTGGTGCTGTGGAGGGAAGATGGCGCCCCCCTCCCCCCACCACCTCGTCCCTTTTCCGGGCCGCTATATGAAGCAGAGGCGAGATTAATTAACAGACCTTTGCAGCCAATGAAGACAGGTGGCAATAATCCTGACGAGAGACAGATCTGAAGGCTCTCATACAAACCCAATTTCAACTGCACTCCATTTTTCAAAAAGCTCATCAGGGTGAAGAACGACAGAGTTGAACCCATGTGGCTGTGGAATTTGTTTCTCTGATTGCCTTGTCAGGATATCTTATCCGATGGCAAAGGACCAAAATCCCACCCTTCACAGACAAACTCTCCTTCTTTTTTTTGTCTCTGACACACACTGTTCCACACAATGCATCCACTGTCCCCCTTCCTCCCATGCACTGTCTTCCCAACAGTTGCCTATTCAGTAAGTTACTGTTGGTGCATCTGTCAAGCTGTCCGCTCTCACATGGTACATATGCAGTGTGCAGAGATATCAGGACTGGTGACTACACAGCAACAGGCAGTTAAGCTAACCCCATAACCCCATTGAATATGCATTGGATGGAATTTTCCTACATGGAATTGGATGTGAACAATCTCCATGTATGGAAAAAAAGAGAAAATGTAAAATAATTTAAAATATAAAATTTAATAAGATGCTAATTGATGGCATTTAATGACAATACTGTATATTAGATAATAATGCACAATGTTAAATAACCTTGAGCCTACATAAGGACACTGTAACACTAGTCCACAGGGATAATGACTTGGTTGTTCTGATGGTGTCATATGGGGTTAAGCCCATACAAAGTGACTTAATATCCTGGAAGGGGTTAAATCTTTGCCATAATGATGAGATCCCCACCACATTACAGAGCAAAAGTCACACCCATTCTAAAACAAAGGTCCCACAGGGTCCACTGTGACACCTATTGGAACAGTAAAGTATAGTTAGGCACAGCTCTAACCAACATCTGTTGCTCAGGCCCGCATCAACATCATGCAACCATCACATGTGGACAGATGTCTGTAGATGGCTCACTCACACAGGTAGCTTGTTAGTGTGCATGGGGTTTACAATTTGATATGTTCGTCTTTTGGTTACTTGTACATGTAGAGCTTAGTTAGCACACCTCCAGTTTTGGGCCACTTGGTTGATCATGCATCTACAGTATAAACTTTGTCATTGGTCTTTTTTTACCATATTGTCTTCAGAGCATCATAGGGTCTCTCTTCTGGATAAGTATACATTTTTGTGATGTAAAAGTGTATGAACCTTGCATACATCGTACCAAAACACTGGCTAAAGAGATGGAAATAAGGAGCAGCATTGTTGCCTTTTACAGTTCATAAAAATCAAAAGACTGTTGTAACATGACACAACTTGGCTGAGTAGCATACACACCTGGACAAAGCACAGATTTATGCATAGGTTCTCACATTCTTGACAAAAAGGCTTTGAACAGTGGACACTTGGGCTGAAATCTCAGGTGACAGAGTTAAATTCCACACAGCTGCTGCAGGACCGACGCCCCCCACACACTAAACACACACACCACGCAGGCTTTCATTTAACGTCACCTGTGAGCTCACTAAACAATAGCTAACGACACAGCATATGGATGACTCACAGACAGGGATATGGTAACTCTTGGCCCTGGCAGTAACCCTGTGTTGGATTACTTTAGTCAGTGGGTATCCCTTACAACAGGCCATTGCAAACTGCCTCAGCTTATAGATCCAAGGAAATGCTATGCTCTGATAGGGGTTTAATAGTAAACAAAGATTTACATTATTCCTTTTTCTGTATTTGGTCTCATATATCAAAAGTGCCGCTTGAAAAACTGAGCGGATATGTACCATAAAAGTTAAGAGGAAACAGCTGTAGAGCTGACTGCTTTCCACGGAGGGCTCTGATTCCATTTATCTTGGTTATTGTCTTAGGTACAATGAGGTGATTTATCTGAACAGAATGGACCCCACTTGGTTTGCAGAAGTGCAATCAGCAGCACATTATAGTAACGCTACTCTCCATTGTCAATTAGTACATAATAATGTGCCACACTTGCATTAATGTGATTGAGCACGTCTGTTAGGGATATGCATATATAACGTTCTTTGCTTTCCTTTTCCCTTTTCTCCTCTCCTGCTAACCCTTCTCAAGAGAGCCTCAGTAGTCGATGGTAGGATCCACCCTGATTGTCCAAACACTGCTCCCTCAGGGACGTTAATTTTCAAGCAGTCCCACGAGTGAGTCAAAAGACAGAAAGCTCACTAAGCATGAAGATTAGGGGAGTGTGAATCACACGTCTCTTTTTTTCCAGGCAGAAAGTATAATGGCAAATTAATTTCCCAGAGATTAATGTACAAGGTAAATATTTTAGTGCGAGTACTTACCTTCTAAAAAGTGTGAGGATGAACACACACCCCCCTCCCCCCTCCGCTCCTCCCAGTATGTGTTGAAACAGCTTAGATGCATAAGGAGTCTAATGAGAGAAGAGATTCCAAGCAGCCTGATGGCTCTCATCAATCACCTTTCTCCCTCTGAGGTGTGATGCCAGGCCACGGTGGGGCGGGTGGGAGGCGAGGGAGGGAGGGAGGGGAGGGAAGGCATCGGGTTTGTAATCTCAATAAGTTAATAGACTTTCAAGTTTGGTCCTGCTAAGTAGAACTTCATCCCTGTTGTTAGCAAACAAACAGCATGTAACACAGGGAGGCGCTTTCAGGAGCTGCTTGGCGTTTCCACGTTACACAGTTAATTTGTGTTGCACCTGAAATTAGGAGTTCTAACTAGAGTTTGTCGATACGTCTATAACGGTCAGCTAAAGGTTACTAAGTACTGAGCCGGCATAGGAAAACCAATCCAGATCTCTGCTGCTCTGACCAGTGGATCCTAACATGCAGGTATAAATATTTTAGCAGCAAATCCATGTGACTCCTCATTTATCTGCGAGCTTATGCAAAACAATACAACACAATGCTGCAGGAAATAACAAGCTAATAGCAAGCGTGTGTGTGGAAGCATGGATGTGTGAAGCATCATATCCAGTACAAACTTAGCTCTCGTTTCATGAAAATTCTGCACAAAACTACATACGCGTCCTCAGTCTTTCCTGTGTGAGACTTTTCAAGTGTTAGCAGCACTTTATTTCACTTCTGATGATTATGTATTGGAAAAATATTCTTTTGCACCAATGTGCATGATTAGCACTGAAGGTGTAGTCAGGGGAACTTAGAACTTCACCTAGATGTTTTCTCTTGGGAAGGTAAAATATATTTTAATATAAAATCTAAACAACTGTTGACTGTTAGCTTTAGCTGTCATGCACGTATAGAGTGTAGCAGGAATAACATATTTTGTAAGAAGTTAGCATCTCAGCACCTCCACAAAATAGAATTTGGATTATGTCTGCTCTGTGAGGAGCTTAAATGTATTGTTTACCATTTAGAAATTATATTGTAGACTATGTTCACCACATTATCTAATCATAAACACTTTTAACATTTTCAATGGGTTGTGTCAATGTGTTTAAACCCATTGACTTACTTCATACCCACACAGCTAAAACGCATGCACACAGAACACACAGTTAGCGCAATATCTTGACCGTATGCTGGATTAAATACAAACAAAGTGACTCATGGTACGGATTAACACACAAGTTAGCTGAAAACATGTGTTTCCTTGCTATAGCTATAGGCTCTGCTAATTCAAGCCAGCTTATTGCTACTCCTGACACACGTTGATTTGTTTGTCACTCTGCTACATCAGTGCTCTCTTAGAATTAAAGCTTGATTAGTGTAGCATGACACAAAATGAAAATGAATCTTACTATGCTACACATACCAGTGCAGTGTGTTTCTCCTTTGATGTTATTATCATTAAGAAATATCAGATATTTCATTTGTGTGTGTCAAACACTCTCACCGTGGCTTTATGAGGACAGTAAAGCGGTTGTCTTTCTCCTTTGGTGCACCGAGGTGATAGCCGTGTTTCATTAATTATCTCCTTGCTGGACAATGTGTATGTGTACTTCAGCAGGGAGAGGGGCTAATGTGGAAAATATGCAGAAAATGTATTTGGGTTGACTGTCCAGCTTTTATAAATGATTGTGTTTGGATAAATAGTGCCCTACTTTCAGAATCTGTGGATCTAAATATTCCCAATAGGCAGCGTCCCTCCTGTATTGATTGATTGGTATAGTGTTTAAAGGTCACAGTCATAAAACATCAGGATGTAAATAACAGACTGATTTCTTTAAATGTATTGCTCGTTGACTTTTTAAGTTAGAGCTTACTTCTCAGACTGATGTTTAGATTACAGCGTGTTATTTGAATTTGAGATTAGGTGCAAATATTCCTGACAAGGCAGTGTTTCTTCCCTTTAAAGGGGCAGACCTGAGATACCTCCCTTATGTACCGTAGTCTGTATCCCTGTTCCAATGGTGGCCACATGTTCGTAGACCACAAATACACCAAAGAAGTGTTCAGTAGGACACTGGCCTATGAAGGAGTTCCCATTTGGGTCACCTGCTGTCACCATGTGTTTCCCCTGTTGCCTAGCAACCATGATGGTGGCAGTGGACGCTTACATTTGAAAATACAGTATGAGCTGGTGTCTTTGTATATGATGTGCTTGGCTGCAGGAAGAAGGCCGTCAAAATGAGACATTGTCATACCCAGTGGTGTCAAACGTACACATGTTTATTACTCATTGGTCTAATTTAATAAAATGACTTTACTAAGTGGAAGTATAGATACAGGGTTTTTTCATGCCCTCAGCTCCAACAGTTACCTGGTGTGTGTGTCTCCTGTTTCTCGGCCTGTTTATTTGTCACATGCGAAGGAGATGTATCACATACAAACCAATAAGATGTTTAAATGTTATTACTCCTTAACGAATTGAGTCTCTGTGGATGACGCACATCATCCACATCCAGCAGTACAGTCCTATTTCTCTCGGCTCGCAGCATTCAGCTGTCCGGTTTGTTGTCCTGGCCCAAAAACCTGTGTTTTTCAAAAATCTTGTATCACAGTAAGAGCTCTAACTCCGTTGATCATTATGCTACTTTATACACACAAACACGAAGTGACGCAAGCGATCAGGAAACAGTGGGACATCTGTGTTATTAAAGATCTTTGCAGAACCGTGAGGACAGATGATAGATGAACACAATAAAAATTTCTGAATGGCTCGGGATCGAACCGCACCCGGGTAACAAGACTGTTTTCAAAATGTAATTATTAGAAAGAACAGACATTAGGTGAAAATGTAACAAATAGACGTAAAAAGTAGGCAGAAAAATTAAGAAATACCCTAAAATTCTACTTTTTGGTAACAAAGTATTTGTACTTGACACCACTGGTCATACCACAGGCTTTGAGGGATGCAGTTCTGAATGGACACAGTTGTTCTAATGTCTTTAATCAAGGATTTCTTTCTGTAAATGGATTGACCCTTGGGCCTCCTTTTCCTCCGGTCTCCGAAAACTGCTTTCATTCGATGCAGACTCACATGGGAAGGACAGAGTTGTGATTGTGTATCTTCTTATTGATATTTTTCTTGTGGATAATTAATTTAGCAAAGAGAATACAATGCTGCTTTTAACCTGATTCAGAGTGGCTTTGGCCTTGATGGGCTTGGGGTCCCACCAATGGATCCGATGCCTCATTTAAACCTGCCTTTTCAGGACTGTCGTCAAAATGTGTTCCATTTGCTTTCAGTTCTCTAAAAACCTTAATGACTGAGCACGCTGCATTTACTTCATGTTATCAAGTCCCACTCCCTTAACAACAAAAAAAGAGTATGCAACACATGAGCCTATTCATTTCTCCTTTAAGATTGAAAACACGTGTTTTAGTTTTTGCAGACATTTATCTGAATGTCTGGGCTTTCTTTGGCTTAAAGTATGGAATAAGCCATCAGTGGGTTTTGACCTCTCTACTAGCTCTTACACCAACAGACCGGTTTGCATTATGGAAGAAAAAGACAAAAAAATCACTGTGATTTCATTATTTTAATCATTAGTTTGGTATTAAAATATTAAAAAAAATTGTATGATTGATTTCATTACAGGAGTATTCTTACGCCGCTGTGGTCACTAATGGCTAAAGAGTCGTAATCCAAACCAAAAAAGGTGTGTGGCTTTCCTTTGGCTGCATCACTGCTCCAAAAAACTCCATGAAAATAGCCACAAAAGAACTTGACATGAGTGAAGAGCACAACCCAGTAATTTAATCAGAGGCACCAAAATCAAAGGAGGCAAAAGTTCAGGATCTGAATGCAATGAAATGTATCAGTTCCTTAGAAGCTGCTGGTATAGCTCACTTGTGGAGGAGCAAGCCTAGACAGAAAGGGCTGAGTAATGAAGATGGATGCATTCTGTTATCAGGCAGCCACTTACTGGGGCCTGATGTAACCTTAAACATTGAGGATAGCTCAGTTGCACAAAGAATCTAATTAATGAATAGCAGCCATGAAAGAGGACAAGGCAAGTGTGCATTTGCAGATGAATTCCAGACACTAATCAAACGCTGTTTAAGTGCTTTGGTTTGTCTCCAGAGCCAGGCGATATTTGGCGAGGACTTAAAGCGGTGCTTGCATGCTGGCTTAATGGCTGCATGCATCTCTTAGGGTTTTATGTATGTGCCTGTGTACATACATGTTTGTTTTTATTCCTGTTCAAGGGTTTGTTCGTCCAGTGCCAAGAATGAAGAGGGGAGAAAAAGGGCTGGATGTAAAGAATGTGACAGTGCATTACTTTATGAGTTTATTCCACTAATAGGGGTTTGTTTACTCTATATAATGGGTTCATATACAGTTACTAGGATTTCTGTATAAGGGAAGCTGGTTTTGTTTTCTAAGGCTTAGAGGCTGTTTTAACATCCAGCTACTGTTGGGTAGTATACAGATTCAAAGCAGTATGCAGCCTATGCTGTAATTTATTAAGTCGGACATCAGTTATGCCTTTAATTAGGCTAACATTTTGACTAGATCTTCATTGCCTCAGTCCAGAGTTTTAGCTGCTGGAAAACAACTAAGTAAGTTGAATTCATAATAGATCAATCTTTAGTTTTCAAAGGGAGAGTTGTTACCTTTTCACCACTTTAGGTTGTTGTTACTAAAAAAAAGGCATTAGTAAGAGGCAATAAAGTGAGGAACTTCAATTAACAGTGTTGGATACACTATTGGAGTCCTGTGTGCTGTCTGTAGCCTGCCGCATTGGGTTGTTTCTTCCTGTATCTTTTGGGGCTCATGAAGTTTGTATTCAGCCCAAAGCTTTCCTGTACCATTTTAAGTGTTTGCCACACAAAAGAAACTGAAAAGAAACTCCTGCACAGCTATAAGCTGTGGATACATGGCAGCACCGCACTGCCCTCCTCCTACCTGGCATGGTTCTCAGTTTTGTTGCCCCCCTTCCTCCTACTCAGGATTCCTCTGAGTAGGAGGAATAACCTGCTCACTTTGACAACATGTTGTTGAAGTTGCACAATATTGAATTTCCGATTTCTGACTTATCGCTCTTGCTCAACCCGCGTTTCGCTGGTACTAACACAATTCATAGTTTTCCACATAATTCCAGGGAACAACACGTCTTTTCTGTAGTGATATAAGCTTAAACTCAGTGTTGAACGAGTGCCATTGCTGAGCTATCAAATGCAAACAGCAACTTTGCAGGCAGTTTCTGACTTCAAAACCCCCACACCACAGACATACTTCACAGACTACTTCTTTTTATGTACTCACCAACATATTTGGATGTGTTTGTTAGTGGGAACAGTGTTAGTCGGTGTCAGCTCACCTGCCTATATCGTCATCTTATCAGCTGATCGGCAAAATCTGCAGATATCAAAGAGGTGCTGAAAATATACTGCATCCATAGTGTTGATGTGTAATTTCTTTGGCCACCATATTATTTTAATAATAATCACAGAACACAGAGAACTTGCTGCTTCATAGGTTGTGCTCTCAAGACAGTCCAGAATGAGTGCTATAGAACCCAACATTGATGTTATACAAAAACAGTTGAAGTGAATGATGAATTCTTTGTGTACGACTTTCTTTTTCCTATTATCCAGTACCAGCTGCAGAGGAACTCTCCGTGGCGGTCGGTGAGCTTCCAGTGGCAGACGTGGCTTGTGCTGATCGTCCTGTTTGCTTTGATGGGGCTGGTGCCTTACGTCGTTCACTGCTTGATGACCGCCTTCACCAAACCGCCCCCTCCCAGCACCTTTAAAGTGGCAGCAGCCTCTTTTGGTATCCTGACAGAGATCCTGCTCATCAGGTGAGTGTTTGTACTCGGTCTGTTGTTAACTGGAAGTGCCCTTGGGCTAAACATGTGTATAATGTGCAGAGCGTCCTCAGAATAATTAATGATGATGCCAGTATATATCCACACTGCTCTAAAACTATATTTTCAACTAACAATTCATTTTTATGTGACTTCAACAACAAGAAGTGGTGAGTGTCATCCAAATAATCATCTCTAAAACATGTTGTTGTTTGACCCCCCCCTCCCTCTCTTGTTTTCACTTAGTCTTCTTTTCCATTTTGATATTGCTAATTGGAACGATGCCTGCGGTACTGTAAACCATTAGTAAATGAACAGTCTGTTTTTATTAACATCTAACTTGTAAATAATGCATTAGATTCCTGGCATAAACAATATCTACTCTCTGATTAGAAAGCAACATATGGTGGATACTGTAATCAGATTACAAATACAGGTTATGTAATCTATAATTGTCTAAAATTTAGTCGAGCGCGTTCTGATTAATACATTAGAATTATAATTCCTAATCACGTTTTTTGAAAATCAGACCACATTTTAACCAACTTAATCAACTGAATGCAGGGATTAAGACACGCATGCCTCCTAATGAAATGAATGATAAAGTGTGACAGTGGTAGTGTAATTAAACCTTTGTGTTGTACATGTGTCCTTCCTCCAGTATTTGTCTACACTAAAATAAGAGAGCCTGTTTGTAATTAACTTAACAAGGCCCATAACTTCTTTTTTTTTCCATTAATGGCCTTTGCCAAGGAATGTGGCTAGTCAACTGGTAATTAATAAATATGGTGGCAGTGGTAATGTGCTTCTGCATCATTATGTTGTTGAAGCCCTTATCCACGCTAGTAATGAGCTGTAATTTTATGTCAGGAAATTGGTTTGTTTACAGCGTCAGACCAGCTGCATTCTTGGCAGATCTCGGCTGCAGGTATTTGCTCGTTGTTTTGAGTTGAAAGGGTTTAACATACTGTTACACGTTGATGTTGTTTTAAAGCTTTAATTAGGAACTCAGTGCATCCTTAGATTGTCATGCCTCCATAAAGCTCATTGACAGGTTCTCCGTAGACTGCTGCTCACATGATTGCTGGTGCAGTAGGGAGGTTGGTGGTGATGGTCATTGTGGTGTCGTGCCCCATGGTGCTTGTGCTGCCTGGGATGTGCCAGCCTCCTGCTGCCCCCTGTCAGTGTGCATCTCAGTCACACTTCAGCCCTGGGGTGGAAGCCCTTGTAAGGAGCAAACCACACCCCCCCCCCCCCCGTCCTGTCTCTCATCCACCACTCTGCCTGTTAGTCTTCCAAACAGAGACCACACGAAGATAAACAAGGTGCAGTGACCTTTTATTTTTTGCACCGTGTCGTGTCCATGTCAAGAGCTTACGATCATTTACACTGATGAAACGGTCACATGCCAATCTATTAGCAGGGCTGTTTAAAGCACAACCTCTGTGTCGCTGTTACCTGTTGTCTGTTACCATGGCTACAACACTTCAGACGACAGCTTAACTTTGCTACAAAGCAATCGAATAAGCATCATTTTATGGTTAGTTGGTCATTACAGGAGCCCTTGGAGGTAGAGGAGCTTATATTTGCTCCTTTGTCTTGCAGTGCATTCAGCTACTGTGATTGAGGCATTTTTGACTGCTTTCTGACTATCGACAAACATAATAATAACAGTTGAGTAAAATATGTCTGTGGAAATTCTCTGTCATCTTACTTGTGGTATGTTCAAGTGCTCAAACACAGGATACTGGACTTGCTGGAGCTTCAGGATTTCAGAGTTTCAGGTTTTGAAATAAGGCCAAAGAGCAAGCTTCACAGGTTAGAGTTTAGACCCCCACTTCCGTTAAAGGACAGGGGACACTTATTAAAGGACAACAACATCAACATTTTGGTAACACAAGATGTATATTTGAAATAGGAGTAAAGGAAGCCATCTTAAATGCTTATTGGTTGAAAACAAGTGGCAACCCCCAGGGCTGAAAGATGAAGCCCATGCAGAAGTGTCAAAAAACTGCTGTCCCCCCCTGCACTCTCTGGGGGCTGGCTCCAAAAGTGAGCTAATCACATAGGCCTCTATGTTAAAATGTTTTTCAAATATACAAAAAACGCACAATAAAAGTTACAGTTTCCGTTACCTTATGCGCGGTCAGCCATGTTAGTTTGTTGACATCTAGCTACCAGAATTCCTCACACTCAGGCAGTTTTGTATAACTTGCCCGGAACACTACAAAGTTGTGAGTCATGGTTTGAAGTTGTGACTTACGGGCTCAAATACAGCATCAGATGCTGCGCACCCAACCCAGACACATGAACCATGCACTTTCTCCAGGAAACTTCCCTCACCATTCACACCTTCATTAATGAGTGTTATGCATCATTAACACTCCCTCAGTCATGCGAACAGTGAAAAAAGCCATCCATTCTAATTTAAGGCACATCTCTTGTAACAATGGGCTGAAATACCACTTATCAGCCACTCACAGTGCAGCTCTAACAACACTTTAGACGTGTGTTTTTCAGGTCTTGCGTGGATTTCCATTGGATGTAAGCATCCAAACATCGTCAATAAGTTCTGAAATGTCCAGTGACTCTTGTTTTATCTTTATTATGCAAACAAATAGTCCCTCTCAGTGGCACTTCACTTCGACAGTTTGACCCTCCAAAACAATCTTTCCCTCGCCCTCCCTGTCCTGCTGCAGGTCTGTTATTGGACACATTCACAGAGTCACATGACATTTGTCAGGCTTGAACTGCCTTTCAGAAGGCTGTCACACAATATGCGCCCTCTCCTTCCTATACTGTCATGGCGAGAGTTTGTGGCGCTGAGACAGTGCCCTGACCATGCAGCTCCGCACTGTGAATTTTTATATGCCATTGCCTGGAGGTTAGAAACTCTCATTATGCCGTGTTAGATTTATTAAAATAGATTATGGAAATGTTAATTAAGTCATTAATTACATTATTTAAGCAGCATTGACAGATAAGGGAGTGTGTGTGTGTGTATGTGTGTGTGTGATGGGGGTGTCAAGCTACTTGGGTGGTTTAAAAGGATGTGATTGGTGACAAGGGACACTGTGGAGATGGCGTCTAACCGCTAGCGCTGACATGATACAAAGTGGCCTACACTGCTCTCTCACCTCACGCTACTGTCTGCAGCAGTTTGCAGAGCTGCCTGAGGACGAGTAGCTCATCGCTCTTTTCTAGATGTATAAGAGCTTCATAAGTGTGCTTTTTATAACTACACATAAGTTTGGAGGATTTGGGGATGCTCTGATTATAGGCTTTTACATTCTCAGAACCATTTTCACTGACATTTGAGCAAAGGCCTCAAACCATATTTCTAAGCTGTTCCTGAGGAAAACACAGAAGCGCAATTGTGAGATGAATTACCCATGAGTTGATACTATGGACTCTCTTATCTGTTGACAGTTTAGTTACCACAAAGCACAAGAAATGTGTTTTCCAATTCTCTGAGAATTGAGCTTTTCTTTGTCCCATCACACCTATATTAAGGGAATGAAAATTGCTCTGATCACACTTGATAAGAACAAATGATAGATGCTGTAAACAAGCAGAATGCTTCAATTCTGATCTGAGGCATTGATTCGCCTCACCAGCCAATTACTGTGCGGACTGAGGTTATGCATTCAGTCAATCTTCTGGGAGAAGGCTTTTTTTCCTTCCTGTCCAGTGTATTATTTTGTTCCTAAAAATGTGGATTTAAATGAACTCTTACTGGTAAAAAAAAAAAATTACAGGTGGAAATAATGAGTCTTGATTCCTTAGGTCCTTCTTCTGGTTGCCAGGCAGCACAGAAAGGTGTGTGTCTTGATATTAAGTGGCTGCTGATTGTAGGAAATGATACAGTGTGTGGTCGTCCGAACACCTCGGAGTCAAGCAATCATGATTAGCTCCCACATCAGTCACATGGGCCTGATGATAACTAACTGCTTTTTTGGATAGTTAGTATGCGCTGCATGGAGAGTCACATGAAAACACATAAACCTCTCCCAAGACTAAAAGAAGTTTGTTTTATGTACAATGTGCTGTGAAAGAAAATGTTTCAAATATTCTGAAGGAAGAGCATCACATTTAGAGAATTTTTTACCTACCTGAGAAAGCTGATCCCTTTTTCTCTGTTGGTTTGTCTATGTCAGAGCCAGGAGGTGATTAGTTTAGCCTAGGGCTGGGCGATTAATCATTTTATTGATTAATTCGAATTTGCTTTTTTTTTTTAATTGCGGTTTATGATGATCCATTTAGCAGCCTCTCTCTTCACTTAATGCCTCAGCCTGCCCAGTCCTAAAGAGTAAAAACAGCAAGACATTGTCACACCCATCTTGCCACATGTTGGACAAATTGGTCAGCATCACATATGTAACACCTTGTTCTAAAATACACCTAAGTGTGCTACTTGGGCACATCTTCAGTGATGAACCCGGGGGCTGCCTCTAGGATGTTCATGGTGGCTCTTTAAAGTTTCTGTGCTTTGATTCCAAGGAGCTTTAAAGCTTGCAGCTGTGACTGACCAGCGAAGTCCGTTTTTTCCCAAGGGCCAGTAAGTTTCAGTAGGACCATTTGCTTTGCTCATTCCAATGTTGTCACCATGTCTAGGCAGAGCAAATTGGCTATGATATGTTCTCGACACTTAAGACTCGACTCGACTTAAGACAGCTACTTTCTTAAGTCATCCTCAGGCACTGTTGGCATATTGGGGTCTCAACCAAGCCCCATTTGTGCAGATTGGCTGGGCTTGGGAGAACATGATATATTGATGAGATGAAGAACTTAATGTAGAATGGTTCTGGTCTCCAGAGCTCTCACCATGTGATTCAGCCTGGTCCCACCTGGTCCAGGCACCTTGTTTGTACACACTTACAATCTTCCTGCATCGTTTTTCCTCTTGCTCTGCTCATATCCTGGACCAGACAACACTTGTGAGAAGTGTTCAAGAACACCACTTATCTTCATCCTCGAGAGTACACCTTAAGCCCACAATATAGACCTTCAACCATCAGAACTAAGTATTGGTTACCATGGTTACAACTTCAGGACCTTCTGCAATGTCTGAATTTAATGTCTTGCACATCCATCGACTCATGGTGGTGAATCACTTCTGAAGTCTGTTGGACCAAAATGCTAGCAACAGTAATGAAATAGCGCTTTGCCGTGTCATGTACTGCAGTGAGGCTACCTTGAGGTAGGCAAGCAGGCAGGAAGACTTGTTCTGCTTGCTAAAGTAACCCCCTCTGCCCTCTGTAGATCCACTCACTCTCCACCTCTTTTTATTTAGATTAACCTAGGTGGATTCAGATGCTGCCATCATGGTGATGAGCCTCAAACATAGTCTCAAAATTGCTCTTTAGAAACCTATGGATGATGTCACAGAAAGTGTGTCACCATCAGTAAACATATAAACTCATACTGACATATCTGTGATAGACTGATGACAGTCTGAGTCAGCAGACAGATAAGCGTCTGACCATGGTGGCTCCAACTCACAATTTATGGAACTCAAAGGATCTGATGATAGCTGTGCACTTTCAGATGTCTTATGCCGGGTATACACGGTGCGATTTGGGCTGTCCCAAATGAAAGACGACATTTGTAGGAGAATCGTGGAGATATCTTTGGTCGTGGTCTTACGTCACACTGTGAGACAGGTTCCACGACTGCCGTTGACAGCACTTTAGGTTGACTGTCTTACCATGTGACAGCTGCTATGACCTGTCACCCCACGTCCACATCCTCCTTCTCTTCGCATATTGACGTTCGTTGTAACCCTTTCAGTAAATGGTCATTGTACAATCTGCATGCATCAAACTTGTGTCGTACCAAAGTTTATTAGATTCACGTCGCATAGTGTGTCATGCTACGGTCTTATAGGTTTGTTAAAAATCACACAGTGTATAAAGGCCATTAGAGAGTCCAGTCCTCAGAAGGATGGGGCTGTTTGGAAGGATCAGCAGTGTGTTAGGCAGAGGAGGTCATAATATTTTGGCGCAGCAGACACATTGTGTCAGGAGCATAAGAGGCACTGCAGAGGTCTCCCTCATGCTCTAAAGACTCAGTTAATGGGAGGTGAGGGATTTAATAATGAGATTAGGATTATGTTATTATACTAACAAAGTTATTTGGGATCAGCCAAAGTGTGAATGTATCTAATTGGAGTGTGCTGACAGGAAAATGTGGGATGAACGTTTGAACTTGTTTTCTCAGGTGTCTGTGGAGCTTCCTCAGCGGTCGGTACCGGCGGGCCGAGCAGACCGCCTTCACAGTCCAGCCCCGGGGCTCGGAGGAGGAGGAGGAGGATGACAGAAACAGGTCGGGCCGCTGGGATGGGTGCGAGGCCACTTCAGCAGCAGCAGCAGCAGGTCACGCTTCATCAGCAGCCTCACTCAGCCAAGTGCAGGAGAGGAAAGTGGATGTGTTGAAAAGAGGATGTCTCAGCTTTTTCTGAGCAGTTTACACAAAACAGGTGAGAGTCAGTCCTCTGGGCATTAGATGTGTCAAACAGCCGTTCCAGGTATGGCATCAGTATATCAATGTGGCATTTATGAGATGTTACACTTCAAAACCTGTTTTGAAGGTGTCAAACATTCCTGCTTTCCTTAATGTTAATTCAGTGGATATATTCACACATGTTGCAAACTGATGCTAAGGAAAAGAATGCGTGCAGCTTGCACGAGTGTGTTCAGTTCAGACACAGAGAGAGAGAGAGAAAAAAAATTGCCTGAAATCACTCTCTTTCCTTAATGATGCCCACACAGAGACAATGGGGCGCCGCTCTGATTAGTGTCACCTGTCCTTGTGCATCTCATCAGCTCCATTATGGCTCCATCTCCCATGCTTCTTCTGCTAATTGAATAGCCCGTGAAGTGGTGACGAGGACGGGGGCGAGAGCAGCGTCTGTCCCACTGCTGCTTCAGAAATGAGAGTAAAGCTTCCCAGAGAGAGACGCTGCTTTTTCTGTCTGTATGATAAAGCATTAACATACAGATATACACAAAGTGCTAACAAGTAGCTCTCATGTTCTATTACCGTCATATTCACTGCATGTTATTTGTTTGGATTAAGCGTGTACTTTAATCTCTGCGACACCCTTTCTTCCATTAGATACCGCCTTTCAGTTAAGGTGATTGTCATATATCCAGCTGCCAGTTAGCACAACATCACAAAACACTTCAAACAAGCACTTTTAAAACTCACTTTTGTGTTTTGGTCTCTTTAATCCACACCAAAGCGGGACATGTGCACTGGACATTCTCATAATACAAACTTCTGATACTGTTTTCAAACTATATGACACCTTAATCATATTTTAACCTGACAAGCCACAGACGACATGCCAGCAACTGACAGGAGTCACATTTTAATGTTGTATATAATGAATGTTCTTCTATAGTTTTTATTCTATTCTATTTTTTTGCATTTTAAATAATTGAATGTTGTATTTTTGAAGCAATATTTTGGTGAAAAGCTCTTGTATGTAAAGGCAAATAAAGGCAGAGGCAGGCCTCTATCTCATGTTTACTTTGAATGGGTTTCAGGTGGGTTGTATATATTAAAAAAAAATACACAAGATATTATTCAGATCTACAGCAAAAAAAACCCTTGAAATATAAAAAGCAGTCTTTTATTGTGATTGGATAAACATTGCCAGCTGTAATGTTGGTAGCTCTCCTGCCAGGCAGCAGCTTTGCTGTTATCTGCATGTGCCTGAGGCACAGCTAATGTAAAAAGATCCTCCTCACTCTGCTAGCAGTGAGCTCTGCAGGCTTATCCTGCTCACTCCCTCTCCGTTTCACCTCTCGGTCACAGCCAAGTGACTCTCAGCTGTGCACCACCTCAGCTCGGGCCTTTTTTTTTTTTATGGACAGAATAGAAGAAGTACAGCAGTATCTCACACGGCTGTATCTCTTAAATGCCACAACAACAGTGTCCCCATGCCCGCATGGTTCCAGAGCTTAATGTGTGCGTGTGGGGCCAGATGGACACTTTCATGAGTGTACGAGTGTGGATTATTCTGCAGGCTACATCTGGGGCTCCACATGGTACAGCAGACTGCAGTAAAAGAGGCAGGTGGGCACGTGGGGAAAGCACACCCCCAGTGGGCTCTCTTACATCTATAGTCCCAGACAGGGCATTGCTGCAAATGGCAGCCTGAAAGGTTACAGGACCATCCTGAAAAGATGAATGCTTCTCTGAATCCCAGCAGAGAGACAGCAACAATCTACTGATTCCAAGCTTCAGATGTGACAGGTGCGTTTTTTCATTACACGTGTTTTAAAGACACACATTTTACCGTATCCACACACATACAGAAGAAATTTGGGTGAAGTGTCTTGCTCAAGGACACTCTGTCATTGTGGATGAGAGGAGCCAAGGAATGGGCCGCCACTCCTATGATTAATGGTCTACCTACTCCACCACCTGAGCTACAGCTGCCCATAGTGTGAGCATGCCACCACCACCGACACATTATCACATTATGTTCTGATTCATTGTTGTCAGTGTTCATCACCAGGTCACACAGGCAGCTCAAATGACAAGGCGGATAATGGAGAGGATATATAATACAGAAGGCCATGGAAATACTTTATTAATTGTTTACTAAACCGAAAGGGACATAAATGTATATTTATTTCATCAGTTCATATCAGTATGTATTTGTTTACATGGATTGAAGCACAACAAATATTTCTTTATACAATTTAGGACACTCCGTTTAATATTAAGTTTACATTTTAGATGCTGGTCGCCAAAACATAAAAACCTGATGCCTTTCATCTTCTCAGACAGTGCTCATCTGCAAAACTCAACAACTCTAAACAAGTTATTGACTTCAAACATTCTGCATCATCATTGGAAGAGTTGCATGTAATGACAGCTAGATAGCTCAAGATACTGACTTGACAGTCAACTCTCAGATACCTTCAGTTGTCCAACTAGTTGGGTTTGAGTTCTTCAGCACGTTGTCTTCTCTGTAACAGCATCCGGTGTTTACTGTCCTCCTCCTCCTCCTCCTCCTCCTCTTCTTCCTGCTGCTGCTGTGAGTGTCTCCACGGTTGACCACTTGTCATCAGATGTTACCCGCTCTGTATGCAAATAAACGCACACATACATATCCATAGTGTACTTGCTATAATGTCTCAACATATTTAACATTAAATCTGGTTTAATATCTCCTGATTTAAGCTGACACTGAATATATGAATACCAACCAAACAAACCAATAATAAATAAATAATAAGCATATGCCATAAGCACCGTGCATCAAAATATAGTCAAATATTTATCTTCTATCTTTGTTATGGACTCCATCAGCTTCCTGATTTATTAAATGATATTTAATTATCTATTTAACTATTATTGACTGCATGGCCTATCCAGTCATTTGTTTATATAAAACAATAGTTGTGCAATATTACTTAACATGAAACATCACCTAGGATGAGAGCGACCAAGTCATTTATGTGAATAAACAAAACCAAATTCCATGCTTTTACTGCATAGTCAGAATTAAAAACAAATAATAGCAGGAAAAAAGGTCTGTCTCTACCAGAGGTCTGAGGAGTGTGTTTGATGTTGTCCCTACTTGGAGTCAGTTTAATGCGTATCGCCACTAAAATCACACTATTACAGTAGGTGCCACATTGTTTTGTATCCAAATAAAACATTCCACTGAGCATGCGCAACAAAATGTATTAATTCCCCACACTCATATGAGATTGAACTCAAGCCAAAGCCTTTGTGAAATCAGAGCTCATTAGACAGGTCCACCTCATAATGAGTGGCCAGATCCACCAGGAGAGATAAAGCTCCTTCTCTGTGCTGACTGAGATCCAGTCGAACACACCCGCGGCGCTTCAGACCACATGTGAACAAGATATTTGCTTTGAAGCACCAACAGACAGATTTGAATCAGCGTGTCAGAGTGCCAAATGTCCTAGGCTGTGAGTGACAGGGGATCTGCTTTAGAGTTGGCTACCTGTTGAGGAGGATTAAACAAAATACAGATGGTGTTTACATATTAACAAACAAAGGCAAGTTCTGATGGTGACAGAAAAAGACTTTCATCAAGTGAGACTGACGGAGAAAATAGTTTGTTGTGTTGACGTGACATTTCTATACATTTGCACAAACCCTACACAAACAGCCCTTGGCTGCAGATATAAAGTAGTGAGCGATGTTATTCGGGTCTGTGATAGAATCACACGCGACCCTGAGATCACCTCTGAAGGACGAAGCCTGCTGAGTGTCCGGCCCTGTATCCTGGCCGTCACACACAACAGGAGCGCGGCCTGATCCACCGCGGGTCCAGTTGAATAAATTAAATGAATTACCAGCTGCCTTGTGCAAGCTCACAGGATGCAGGGTGGCATGAGCACGCCATTACAACAATGATAAGGATATCTGTGCGGCCTTGTGTTAAAGGAATTACACATAGCATCCAGAGCCTTTAAGAGAGTCTGACAGTTTTGCGCACACAGGCAACTTAGTGTGACATGAAAATGTGTGTGGCTGTAGAACGGCTCGCCTGCTGCTGCCCGGCCTGAGTCGAGGGGCACGGAGCGGCTGCTGAGAAGTAAAAAAAAAAAAGTCTTATTGTGATGCAAATGGACACGGCATTGTGCTTAAACAATGCATTAATACGTCCCCCTTTGAGAAGATAACATCACAGGATGCACAATAACATAAATGATGTCCTGCGAGGTTATTTAAAGCGATATGACATCAAATCCTGACATTGCAAGAAGTGCTCGCCTGCCTGTCCGACTGGTTTTGTCTCCAAGCTTTGATAAAAACAGATGAAGGATAGAAGGCTGCTTTTGAAACCCAGCCATTACATATAAGAGGCCATTTACATAATATTATGTATATTGTATTCCGCTACATCCTAATATTTGAATGTAAACTGAATTTAAGTCTTCGTGCACGAAGACTTAAAGTAGTGTTAAACGCAAGACACGTGGCAAGGTGTCCGATAACTTTGTCTTCCACCTGTAATCTGATGCTGCGCGGAGAGGAGGGATCGGCCTCACTTCCCCCGGGGTGATTTATGATTGAGGACATGTTAATAAAAATATCAAAACAATCTGAGCTCTGCTGGGGAAGATACCGGTCCACTACGTACATCATGCTCGACAGGCCAGTGCAGGGAATGGCCTGCTCAGTGATATTATGCTGGTACGGATGCCCCGCTGCCCTGTTGTTGAATAGAATATGCAGCTGTTGTTTGTTTTCTGAGGGTTGGTGGGGGTAGCACTGTTCATACAAGGTGACATTTGGCTTTGTCTGTGCACTGCATTGCTTGATAGGTGAACATCCTCCTTAAAGTCCTATGCTTATATGTAGAAGGTAATCAAGAAAACTCCCACTTTCAACTTCCTGGTCATATGTCTTAGTTTTAGCCCTTACCCCCTATTGTCCCTACCTTTATCCACTGTAATGTCTAGAGAAGAAGAAAAAAACATACATTTTGGTCATTAACAAATATTCATCTTCATCATATTCCATGTGACATAAAGATAGATTTTTAATGTGTCTTCAGAACCAGCTTTGTCCTGCAGTCCAGGGTCACGGGGGGCTGGAGCCTATCCCAGCTATCTACAGGTGAGAGGCAGGGTACACCCTGGACAGGTCACCAGTCCATCAAAGGGCAACATACAGACAGACAACCAGTCACACTCATACCTACAGGCTATTTAGAGTCACCAATTGACTTAACAAGCACATCTTTAGAATGTGGGAGGAACCCGGAGCACCCTGAGAAAACCCACACAGAAAGGCCCCAGTCAGAATCGAACCAGGAACCTTTTGCACCACAGTGGAGCTGGGTGGTCAAAGACGAAGTGTGTAAATGAATAATAAATGTGCTCAGCTTCCTGTTCCTACATTTGGCTACAAACCTATCATTCCACCCTTTAGGAAAGCACGGTGTGCTGTCATGTGACACAGCAGTGAGGAGCATGCTGCTTTTACTGTGTAAAGACCCGCTGAAAGTCTTGTCTTACTGATGGACACATATACAAACTGTACATTAAATAACTTACAAAGCCTGGATGAAGATGCTGATCCTCCCGTCACCGTGGCCTTTGATGGATTTATATTGAGCATGGGTGTGGACGTGCTGTAATTTAGTACGTGTTAAGAGCCGCCGCAAACATGTAGCCTGTAATACTCAGTTCAACTTCCAATATCGCTGATCCTGGAATCTCAATGATTTTCTGTCTCTGTGTCGTACCCCAACACAAAATCATCACAAAGCGCACTGTCAGAAAGTGTTCTGCAACATGAAATCCACTGCAAACATACATGGAAGTGCTGTCAGGGAGCACACGGTGTACCGATGCTGTGACACACAGTGGCTGTGAAACCTCGTTTAGTGACTCAAAGAACATTCTGAGGAGAGTGTAGCACAATGATGTCAGGTACTTTAAATACAGCCGATTATTTCAAAGTGCTCAGAAACAGCTATTCATCATTCCTATCGCTATAATTGTAAGTATATTTCATTTTAAAAAAGATGCACAGTAAATAGGTATAAGTGGTTTGTCTTGGAAATTAAAAGTCAGTGGTGCCTGCTCTCACTGCTGCTGATAAATTAGTGCAGGATGAGCGGATGTGAATGTTAAACATCCTTTTTTGTGTATTTTGAGTGACACGACAGAGAAAAAAAACAGAAAAGAAAAACCTTGTAACCTTGTAGCCTCTGTAACCTACACAAAGAACAGCTAGTTGCATTTAGTTGTTTTGTCCTGATGTGTTGTACTTCCTGTGATTATTTTCCCACAAAATGTGTCAGCTAGCATCAGCTTTTACCCCGTTCACACTGGGGAAATCAATCCAGCTAGAGCGGGATTCAGGCCGTATCCGGATACATCCGATCCGATTTTTTCTGAGTCTGAACAACACGAATCCAGATATATCCGGATAGATCTCGATCCACCTCTTGTGGCAAAGATCACATAGAAAATCTGGCTACTGACATGATACTTCCTGGTTCACGTGGACAGTGTCCGGGTCGCGTACAAAAGCCATATGTAACCAACCGTCGAACTATGACAGCTTTGCCCTGAGTTTATTTTAGACAGGGCTTCAAGGAAATAAACTGCTTTTTAAATCTCTGTAACTCTGTATATTACGAGGCGCCACCTAGCGGTTTGGAGGACACCAAACAAGCCAGATTAAGGCGGATCAAACGCGGACATGCGCGTTTGAGATTTGAAAATAGGTCTGAACGTATCCAGCTTAAAGGCTATCCAGATACAATCCTACTCTATCTGGATTGACCTTCTCCAGTGTGAACGGGGCCTGAGTCGATTAACCAGTTTGTCATTTTTCCATTTTTCCATTTTCCATTTCCTGCTGAGCGCACACCTTGTTGTGTTTGACTGGGAACAACACTGCCCTGTATAGATTCTCCCACTATAACATGAAAGTAATGTAAATGGTGTTCAGGGAATACTTTGGATTCTTATTTAGCCCCTCTGCGGCTCTTCTTTTACTCGTTCATACAGACTTTGAACAGAGCTGGTGTAGTGTCATGCCAGCATTGTGTATCAGCATCAGCCTCTTGTCTGTTGTTTTCTATGGAGAGCTAAACCATGCGGTTTTGTACTTTAACATAGCGATCCGCCTCAGTTCCTACCTCTGATGGCAGCTTAAAGGGATAACATACATGCATTTCAGCTCCGTGTGTTTCACACAACAAACAGGCGGTGTGAACATGGCTTTTGTTCCTGATTTATTTCAATCAGACGCTGCCATGCAAATGGAGCTCACTGCTGATGACTTACTTTCACAATAAAAAAAACACAGCTAATAATTTACAACCAGGCTTTTAAATCCTATCAACGGCCAGTTGAACATGTCAGTCCTTCAGCTACCATAAAAGCAGCAGTAAGCTGTGCTGTCATTGATTTCAAACACACTTCTTCTCCCAGCAGTGCAGGAAAGCATTCCTCAGAGACAGATTTCACCCAACATGAGCTTCTGCACCCTGACACCGGCAAACTTGTATAAATGTCAAGAGAGATGTGCCCTCCTTTTGTTCAGCGCAGAGTTTGCCAGCAGCTCATTTCCTCCAGGAGCACATTAACAAAGCAGTTAATTCTATCATTAATTAAAAGGAATCACAATTCAGTGAACACTTCAAATTAATCTATTGAGATTTGCTCTCACACAGTGCTCACATTCTAGTTTCTTTGTCTCATCAAAGAAACTGCAGCTCAAGAGACATGTTTTTCTTTTTTTTTTTCTTTTCACTTGCGTCAGTCTGGTCCTGTGTAGCTCCGTTAGCAAAGCATGTCACCGAAGCTGCCAGGTTTGAGGATCCATGCGTGCAGTAAACAAACACACAGGAGCAGAGTTTGGTTTGAAGGAGTGTTATCACAGTGACGTGTGAAGGTGTGTGCACTCGTAACCTGAACTTAGTGGACAGGACGAACCTTTCAGAGCAGCCAGTTTAGGTGAAATTGATCTGAAGTGTTTTCCTTCTGTGTGGAATAATGCGACTAAATGGTTCTGTCACGGCAGCAAAATGTTTGATCTGGCCATTGGCCACACAGAGCTGTTTATCTCCTCAGTCACTGGGTTATAAATACTCATGCTTGGCGTCTCCGCAGTATGGAGCTACTTGGAGGGTGATAAGGTGCTAATTAGCAACTGTTAGCACAAGTAAGAAGGAAAAAAAAAACCCACAGAATGAAGCACATCTCGCCGTCGCCACCGAATGTTCCGTTGATGATCCTTTCTCCTGTTTCACTGAGACTTGAGAGATGTCCCTTATTAACACTGTGTACGAGAAACTCTCCTTTTATTCCCTCCTTTCCTTCCAGGCAGGCCAGGTCTGACAAATTAAGGCTGTGGAGTCATTAGATTAAGATAAGAACTTATCTTTTTCTCCGAGACAGACTTTTATCTATTGTATTTTTCTTCTCTCCCATCTCTTTGGTCACCCCCCTCACCACCACCACCACCACAACCACCCCCATTCACTGAGAGATTGTTAAAGTAATTGGGATGTTATGTGACCAGAAAGGCCAGATAAGTTTTTAACCCTGTCATGGATTAACCTTACGTGTCTGAGGTAGGTCACGAAAGGTGCAGTTGGAGACATGTTAAGACTCATTTAAAGGGAATCTTGATGTATTATTGCTCGGAGACGGCATGTATTTTCTGCAGGTACATGCGCCCGGGATGACTTCTGTACCGCTGTCAGGCTGGTTATTAAAGCATAAAAGTGTAATTCTTTAGGGGGTCGCTGGGCGAGACTGCTCTTCCTCTCCGAGTACATCGTTTTCCCAACGTTCAACCAGGTTTCATCATCCTGAAAGCTATTTGAATTGACCTTTTAAAGTTAATCACAGTCATGCTCTGTTGAACTAGTTTAAAGAAAATCAGATGTCAAAAAAAAAAAAAAAACGAAGGAAAAAAATCTTATCCACAGCAGGATAATTAAGAAAGTAGCTTTAGGAACATCAAATAAACAATCACCATCAGATGCTTCATCTGAAAGCTGTGTATGTATCTGACCCAATAAGATGCTTGTGTGTATATTTTTTTTTTCTGCGTTATTAATATCTAAGGGAAGAGTCACAGCCCGGAGCAGCATGATTAGAGCAGTGAGATTTATTTTTCTTCAAAGCAGAAACACATAAAAAAACCACCTGAAATAAATGAGTTGGAGCCTGATGGCAGCAGGCAGGCAGCAACATTTCTATGATGCCAGTGTTTAGAATCCTTTGTTTTAAAGGTCATTGCACCACCTCGTTGATATCTAGACATTTCTTTGTAGCGCTAATTGTGTCTACATTCTTGACCACTTTGTCAGACAACTCGCTCGCACTCCAGCCCGAGAATACAAGAGGAGTGTGTACACGCCGCTTGTTTACTGCGATCAAGATAACAAGGACGAGTCTGTGAAATAACGAAGGCCAGGCTGACGCAGAAAAACTATATTTTCCATTTTAATGGTGTTTAAGCGTGGAAGCTAGAGGAGAGATAGCTTGAAAAAAAAATGTAACTAAAGGATCGGATTCAGTGGGATCCAAATGGCAAGGGTAGCTGTTGGGCATGATGACGTTCCTTTGATGTGAGCTGTAACTAGCTTTAAGCTCAGCTCGGGCGCATCCTGACTGATGTGGGTTATCCACTTTAGATGAGATGGCCACTTTGTCGTGTGAGCCAACTGTACCTTTAATTTCAAATTCTCTAATGTCTCAGATGGGATGACATTAAAGAGGCCGGGTCATTAGTGTGTATTGTAACGTTTGCCCACGCGTTGTGTTGTTGAGCTGGACTGTCATCTTTTGGAATTTTTGCTCACATTCATCAATGTTCTGCATAATGGGATGAGAAACTATTTACATATCGGATCAAAATTTGCCAGAGGAGAGCATTAATTATTGAGAAAGTGACAGAATCAAAAGAGCAGCTTCATAGTTTGTTGCCTGCACACACTGAAAGCCACTCCGAGCCCAGTAAACACAATTATCTCAATTTTAAGGACATTTGAGAGAACGCGCTCAAGCACAAAGGATGGAGCATCTTACAGTGAAGCGAAGGTTTCGCCCTGTAAGAAGCCTGGTGCAGCCTCTGGAGAGTCACCTCCTCTACTGTCCGCCTGTCTCTGAATAATAGAGTGTGTCGTATTGATCAGTGCCATTGAGTGTCAGACCTCTTAATTGAAAGTAAAGCAGCGTGCTAATAAGGAGCTCTGCAGATTGTTGTGCATTATCATCCCAGGTAGTGCATTATTTTTTCTTTCACTGTTGTACTGCCTGCATATTGATGACAGGAGTGGTTGTGATAAATGTTTAACATCTTCATCCACTTCCACTGCAGTGTGAGTCCAGCCTAAGTGATGATTTTACTGCAGCACATTATGTATCGGGGAGAGGCTGTGTATGTGTGTGTGTGTATCTGCGTATCACTACACTTGTTGTTTTGGAGTTGGCTGTCATTATTTAATGTGGATGATTTTTCTCCCCTGTGGGCATCACTCAGATTTATCTTCTCAATCACATTGTACAATCAGTTTGAACCTTTTTTTTGCTTTTTCCACCGATGCAGTCAACTGTGTCTAATTTCCACATTTAAAAAAAAAAAAAAAATGTTGGAATATATCATTTAAAATCACACCGACATACACAGCAGACATCTGTTCAAACAGCTCTGATGGCAGATAATGACGTTTGTTTTACAGCACTGCCCTCCTACAGTATATACAGTCAATGAGATGCACAGGCAGTGAAAATGCAGACGGATACATTTTACTGCATTCCCCCCCCCATCCCCACCGTCCACAGTGTCATCCCCCTTAAGCTGCCAAGAGAGTGTTAGGAGGGTGAATTCATAAGGGTCTTCTGTAATAGGCTGGCACACACACAGGCACAGCCTGTGGAACCTTACAGGCTGCTGAAGCTGGTCTTGGCGTCGCTTTTGGCAGCTCTGTGGTTATGCACACTCTCTCTCTCTCTCACACACACACACTACACATTCTTTCTGAAAAAAAAGTTTTAACTAGCTGGTCTTACCACTCCTTTATAAATGAGGAAGCCCTTGGCATAAATAGATCTACATGTTCATTTGGTATATTAAGAGAGACACACAGTTAAAGAGTGTTCATTACAATTGTAAATTTCTGCCCTTGGGCCCTTCGCCCGGCGCTAGATTACATGAGGTCTATGCTCACGGACAGCGCCTGGCATCTGATTGAGGGTCCAGTGCAGCTAATTAATTTCATTAGAAAGTGAAGTCATCTTCTAGCAGGAATTAATATTTGGAGCGTCATGTTGCTAATTTATTTCCAGATTTAATTAGCTCAGAGAAGAAATGTTGCTTGGGCAAGAGGACTTTTTAATTATCAGCTTGGATAAATTTGAAAATGTTGATGCCTAAGGGTTGAGTTAATTAAAACCTGCATTATTTTAACTTTAATTAGCTCCCATCTTTGTTTTTCTTCACCATATGGCCATGTCCTGTAGTCAAATTTAGTTAATTAAGCTAATTAAGCTAATCATTTTAATTACTCAAGACAATGTGATTGGATAGAGGATGACTACAAGTTTATAGCCAAGTACTTGTTTTTCATTAAGTTGAAGGGACAGAGTTATTTCTGATTGCAGTTGGCAAGCATAGATAGCAGAGTAGTTTGAGAATGTGACAGCTTCTAAGATATTAAGGCTGAAGTCTAATTGCATTCCTTGATAATAATAATAAAAAAAAGAAATCTTGTCACCAGCGCGAGTCTTTCAGAGGAGGAATGGTATGCTGCCACGTCTTTAAGCTGATGTTGGGCTCTTGTACTCCTTCAGATTAAATAATGTCTACCCTTCCTCGCATTTAAAGAGGCTCAGCGTCGGAAAAAGACTACCAATAACAGATATCATGATGTGCAGACACAGTCCATGTTGTGTCTTTTGACCACAGCAGGCTGGTAAATTGAATTGTAATTGGGTAACAGGGTCTGTTGCTCCGCCGGTGGGATGGGATGGGATGGGATGGGATGGGATGCTGCCCTTCCCCTTCTCTGACCCTGGAGTGTGGGATGGCTGGGGTCTGTGTGAGCTGTGTTAGCAGCTGTGCATCAGTCTGGACACAAGCTGGGCCCATCCAGAAGCCAGGCCTATAGCTGACAGATGCAGAGGCTAAACCCAATAATGAAATAATACGAGGAGACATCATGTCCGTGGTTTCCATCATTGTTAAAAGATTTTGGTAGTGAGTACCCCCACTTAGGTAATTTGTTTCCATGTATAATCCTATTGCTCACTATTAAATTAAACCAACTGGTCATTTCAGTTTGGAGCCTATAAATAAACTGGTTGCTATGTGCATGGGGCAGTATGCGGGACGTCTCATCTGATTAGAGAGGGGGAAGCACTTAATAATTTGAACTGAAAAAGGTGACCTTCAGTGTCAGGTGACCTCAGTGGTCTGCCACACATATGGCCCAGCAATATTACTAATGTCTGTGCCTAATGTATTTTTACAATCCTGATCCAGGACCACTCTGCACAAATTGTTTTGGACAAATGTTGATGTGTGGTGAGAAGGCAAAGTGTGCTGCGTGAGAGCTGTTTACATGCTGGAGACCAGTAATGTTCTGGACCACAGATCTCTGTGTATGTGTGTGTGTTCAGGTTCTGGCCTGTGCTGAGAGGAGGGGCCCTCTCACAGACGCACTGTAACTTAGACTGTAATATGTGAGCAGAATTAGTCACCACGCCCCCTTCAGGCATTTTGGGTGCTTCTGTCAGCACCTGCGGACTGTGAGCGCTTCCTCATCAGCTGCAACTACACCAACATACTCCAAACACTTATGGATCTTTGGCTTTAGATGAGCTATCAATACCTGAATCAATCATTTATGGAATGCTTCTATTACCCTTTCATCAACCTGAATTGTTTTCTGACTGCATATTTCACAATGCTCCCACTTAACGATGGCAGATCAAAGAAATTGCACTTAACAGTAAACAATGAAACATTTCAAAAAGGAGGATTCGTGGTGCATTGTTAGCTGATAGCTTCAGCACTCATTGTGCCAGCTAGGATGCTAATATGCTAGGACTAAAGTTACTGGAATTATAGTCAGTGAGCAGTTTTAATGTTAAGTACTTACGAGTTAATGTTTGGTCACATGACCTTATTGTTCACATGAACCCCAATGTGCTCATATAGACAATTGTCATCACCTAAAAAAGTCCAAAACAGTATTAGAATCCAGCATCTTTAAAAAACAGACAGCAGTGTGGTGCAGGTTTGGCCATCGGTCCAATAAGCCCTCTGCCAGCCAAGGAGCACTCGCTGAGAGGCAGCTTAATAGATTTAGATGAAAGGAGGGAGTCATGGAAGCCTCAACCAGCAGAGAGCAAGGAGAGCATCTGCTCAAAGGCCACCTCCCCACGCCCGGATCACCATCTCCAGAAGAACTCGGGCATGGAGCCTCCATCTCCACAGCTCCACACTAATTCCAGTGCCCCCGCCACACGCAGGCTAATTAAGGCCATGCATTTATTTATGACTGAGCTCATTAAACAGGGAAAAAGATGGTCGCCGCTCTGAAAACACATTAGTCCCCGAGGAAACTGCCTGTGAAGTCGCTCTCCTCAGGCTGTTTCAGGTCACAGAGTCTGAATCTTTTTGACATATGAAGAAACAGCGAGCTGTAATGCCTTGAAAAAAAAAAAAAGAATGGAAAAAAAAAAAAACATCAGTTCGGAGGCGATGATGGTGCAGGACATTCTTCAGGGTATATTTGCAGCTGCTTGAACTGGTCCCATAATTACATGTATAGGTCATTGACCGGGGGATGAGGAGAAAAATCACGTTCAGGTCTTGTGCTTTACATTTTTGTCTTCGGGTGTTTAGAAACTCTGTCCACGACACGTTTCCTTTAATTAGAAAAGACAACTGCAGAGCAAAGCACTCATTAACAGACATAACTCAACTTAGATGAACATAGAGTGCCCCCACCCCTCAAACAAGCCCCACCTCCATCCACCCTTTATATAGTTCTATGGTATTTAAGTTCATTTAGGACTGAGGCAGAGGAGAGCTCCCTCAGGTGCTTTTTCTCCCCCTGGAGTGCTCATCTCACTGTGTGTGTGTGTGTAAAGGGCATAGACAGAGAGATCTTAGGTAGATCCTCCTGCCTTCCTTGTAATTGCAAAGATAATGCCAAATCACACAGTCCTTTGCTGAGACAACTGGCAACTTGATTGTGAGCTCTTTATGGCTCCAACTTTGAAGACACTAAGAAATTCTATTTGTGAGCTGTTTGTGAGAGCATTAAAATGGCTGCCATGTTAGCATTCTTAACATTCTGGCCACTGCAGGGAAAACTACAGTGTGAGCTCACGGCTAGATTTATACAGGCCGAGAATTCATATTGTTTTGTCGAGTGAAAGCCGTGACTTTAAGAGGGAAGAGTTTACATGTGTGACAGGCCAAAGGTGTCTAACATGGTAGGCTCTGACTGGGATTAGTTTATGTTAGGTATCACAATCACAAATACCTTATTAATCCCAGGGGATTACATTCCAAGTCCCCAATGCATGATCAGAAATAATAACAGATTAGAAGTAGCCTATAAAAAAATAAATTTTAAACCATCAACTTAAAAATAGTAATCATATATAATGTAACTGGAATACCGCACAAGTTTAAGGCCAAAATTGTAAGCAGATATGTTAGCTGGGAAGTCACTTTAGATAGCAAGGATTACAGATGTTTTGATACTTTGTACAATAAAGCTGTCATAATAGGACATTTCAAACTGCTAACGGAAGCTAACAGAAGAAGGAAAGGTTCTGTGTCTCTCAGATAGGCTACTAGATTAGCATAATAACGTCTAATTCAGATATCACCCCCTGCACACTACATAGCCTGCTGTATGTCATTTTCTAGTGCTGTCCAAGTGTGTAGTGAGAATCATTAAACCCTACATTGTGCACTCACTGTATCCCACAATGCATCATTAAGAGCAGTGTCGGCTACATGCAATGCTCACTGTATTAGCAATATGTACTGTCAGACTATGAGCTCAATATTTATGCAGCTGCTGGCGATGCAGCTCGTGTTAATTATGCTACAGCTGCGACACGATTAACGCTGCTGTGAGTAGAAATATATTATTAAATTTTTCAGATCAGCTCCCTACATAGTACCCTACAACTGGGTGGTTTCAGTCAATAAGCCAAACTTGTAGCTAGCCAAAGCATTACAGATGATTAGACTTGATGATGTTTTTATACTTGTAGCCCGAGAAAACATGGCTGCCATATCAGGACATTGCGAATTGTTAGAAAACAATAAATCAACACAAGAATATTTCACCAAAATGTTGGTTTGTGCCCTTTCTCAAGGCTAATGCTAAAACAATTTAGTGCTGCCTTTAAAACAATCGGCTACCAGATGCTAGATTAAGATTAAGATTTACTTTATTAATCCCCGTGGGGAAAATAAGTTGTAGTAGCAGCATATCAAAGAACAATAAATACAATATACACAAGCAAAAACTCTACACATACACGCACATGTAGCAGTAATCATCATATTGTCTACTGAGCTACCACAAACAAAGCTAAATTTAAGATGGATTATTGTTGTTTTATAGATTGTGTGGTACATATGGGCCACAGATAGGTAGCTTATACTGGTTAAGATGCTATAATCCTCTGTCCTTTCTCCATGTCCTCTTTAATAAGGGTATAATAATCTTTAACCAATATTATTACTGATTAAGCTATTGGTTGTTAACACACCCAATAATCAATAAAGGAAATTAACCCAAACTTGAAGGCCTTTTTTTAACCCAGCATTTGTGTAGACATTAGTATTGGGATGATTAGTGCGCTGTGTCTGCGGCGCTGCACACATAGAGGTGCTAAAATCGATCCCCCATGACACCCACTCAGCGCTTCATTTTAGGATGGCTGATAAACAACAGCATTTGGTGACCTTTTGCCGTTCTTACGGGGGATTTAACCCCCTGCTCAGAGCGGCACCATGCTGGTGGCTCCAGCAGACAGGAGCATGATGAGCGCTGGAACTCAGATGGGACTCTTCCAGCAGGATGCCTGTGCAGAGGTGACGCTACACCTCGCGTTTAGATCCTCGGATTCACCGGATGGGCGCGAGAGCCAGAGTCTGACTGTGTTTTTTTGTTCCCCCCCTCCAGAGTCACAGACAGTGTGTAGGAGTGTGTGTGGTGTGTGTCTGTGAGTGTGTGTGAGAGGTAGAAAGCAAAGGGCGGGGGTGTCGAAACAAACTCTCCACTCTCTGTAGGACTGTGTGTAAGATGCTTTCAGCAGCAGGCAAACTGGTTCTGCACTTACTGTGAGAGGAAGCTCTGAGTGTTTGGAGTACTCAGCCCACTTAATGCATTATTATTGTTACTACATTCTTGAGGAGAATGGGGGAAAATGGAACAAGGAATGCTTTTCAAGAGTCAACCCAGTAAAAGGAGAGGAGATGTGTGTGTGTGTGTGTGTGTGCACAGGAGTAAACATAACATGAATGTTGACTCTCATTCCTTTTGTATTTATGCTCATTTTCCCTAATAAAAGCCGTCTGAGTCCAGATGTCATGTTTATCATATCTTTCAGTGAAATAAACATTTATGTCAGCTGAGAGCGAGTGGCTCCCACTCCTTTACACTGTTTATTTTTATAATGAAATGTTGCAGTAAGTTCAGAAAAACTGATTCCATATCTTTGTCCTCTTCTTCTACAATGTTTTGGAGATCTTTTTTCAGGAGATTTGACGTGTGAAACTGAATTCTTGGAGATTCTTGGGCCATTAATGTGACTTTAAGAAGCTTGGGTTCTGTCTTTGGCCTCAGTGAAGGACGTCTTGGTGTAAAGTGAGCCCCTTTTGGTCAGTAAAAAGCAGCGCTTTAACAGCGCGCCTCGCACCGACTTCACAGCATACATAATGGAGAGGATAGAGTTTCCTGCTACTTTAGGGCCAAACATGACTGCCAATAATTGCCTTACCAATATTTGCATGTCCCTCTCTGTGTTATCGAACACCCCGCTAAGTAACCGACCGTGGCACAGGCACTATTTTTAAGTTGTTTGCTGATTCCACGCTGGGCTGAAACAAGATAATTATAAAGGCCCTTTCACACCATTATGGTGTTTTAAAGGGCTTCGTGTTTCATTGAGAGCTAGATTCTGGCATCCTTTATATGGATGGTCAGTGGAGATGCGACAGATGTGTTGTGGTGTGGAAAGAAGATCCTCTGAAAGACACATTTATTTTCCAAATACCCTCGCTCTTCATGTTTTAACCTGCCGTCTGTAGAAGAGCTTCACTTCCTCTGTTTTGTCAAACCCTGATAAATGCTTTATGAGATACAAATGAACAAAGGAACAGACAAAAACCCCTTGGACCTCATCAGTGTAATTACAGAAATGTTGGAACGTGGAAGTGAGATGCATAATTTTCACAGGTTTTGGCAAAGTTTCTGATCAAGTGTGGCCAAGAAAACAGATGGATGGATGAACTAATGAAGGAACAAATAAAGAAATGGAAGTTGAATGATGGTTTAAAGGACGTTCTGTATATAAGAGTGTGGGTAAGAATTAATGCAGGAACGGATATTTTTCATTCAGAAGAAGAAAACAAAGAAACACCTTGTAAAGTTGGCGTGTGATAGTTTAGCAGCAGTACACAGAGGAGTTTAGAAGTTTGCTAACTTTACTTATGGACCGCAACTGTTACTGCAAGTTGTGTGGATCTGCTAATGAGAAGTCTGCTTCCATCACCTCTTTATCTTAGCTTCCGTAGACTGAAAACAGCTAAGCTAGGCTAATCTTTAGTCTTTAAATGGTTAAACTGAATGATATATACAGTATGAAATGTGCTAGCTAAATGCAGTGTGTGTCAAAAACTGCAGTTCCCCCCGCAGCCACTGGAGGCTGATTCTAAAAGTGAGTCAATCCCATTATTTGCATTAACCAACTTGATTAACCAACTTGAAGCCAATGCAGAAGTGTCAAAACTTGTAGTTCACACTGCATCCACTGGGGGCTGGCTCCAAAAGCGAGTCATTTCCCATAGACTCCCATGTTAAAATGGCTGACTTCACAGCAGAAATAAACATGTTTACAGCCTGATACAAAGAACCACTCTGGACTCAAATGATAGGTTCTCTTCTAGTGTCAATTGTACTCACTCGTTTTAATTATATTCTGATTTAAAATTATGCATAATTATGGATGTTACCACTTTGAGTGACAGACAGTTGATGTATCACAGCATCGTGCTCCCCCTCTTTGTCTACATTTGGAGTTTTGGCGGACGTCACGCTGCCAACATGGCGGCACTCGGAGCCTCACACCGAGCCTCAAAACGGCTCTTCAGAAACAGACTGTCCATAGTTTTTACCGTCAGTGGTCAATCCCCACAGACCTTCATGTTAAAATGACCAACTTTACAGCAAAAATAAACATGTTTACAGCCCGGTAAAAAAGATCAGTTTGGGGATAGGTAACACCTTTTATGACAAGTGTTTTACATTATTAGAGTTTATTGTTCAGCCTTTATATTCACTGTGTCACCTTCAGGCAAACTTTGTTTTGAATGAATTTCCACTCAAAAACTACCTCAGAGTTGTTGCTGTGATAGAAGAAGAGAAGGCAGGCCAGTAAGAAGGCCTGGTGTTCACATAGAGGCTTTCATGAATGTGGAAACACTGAGGCACATCATAAACTCTTAACATCGTCCAATAAATAAATCTATTAAATGTGTTGAAGTTATTATCTCAAAGCATCTGGAAGGTGTTACGTATATTGTTTCTGATACAGTAAACAAAAAAGAGAGAGCCAGTCAGATGTCCTTGGTTTGCACATGCAGAACACAGCATCCATTTATACAAAAATAAACCTCCCAATCACACCAGAGATAAATGATAATCAAAAACTTGTGGCAGAATGAAGACATAAACTAATTACAAATAAATACAAGGTGGCTAATCAGAAGTAATCCAGTTGTGGTGCATCAGCAGACTCCCCGGTGAGAGCAGGAAGGAGCTGCAGTAGAAGCAAAGTGATTTCCCTCAGGCAGACGTGCCATTTAAGAGTGCTCCATTGTTGTGGGTGAGATCCATTAGGCCTCACTCTGCTTTGCCACATCAAAGCAAATTCTCACATATGGATTATGTGCAAATCAGTTTTTTTTACTCTCAAACTGAGCAATTTGATTCAATAAGTTGATTTTAAAAAATGACTCATATGAAATCTGCACACGTGTACAGCTTATGTATATGTCTGTGTGTGTGTGAGTAAACAGCTTAATGGAACCAAGCGGATTTCATAATGGAAAAGGTCAGTGTTAGTGCTGCACGGAATAGTCTGGTTCTGATGTGGATTACTGAGATCACTTTAAAGCAAAATCAAACCCAAAATCAACTTAAAGGATCATTTCAAATAAAAATCTGATACTCAGAGGCTTCTGTGGCCTCGGAGTGATTTTTATTTGCAGGTGACGGCATGTCCTGCTTCTCTCCGGCTGTCATCACCTCAGACACACCAACCGTGGACGGCAACATTTCATAATTCTGACTTAAATTAAATGTAACAGTTAAGCTAAAGGAGGATGATGGCTTTGAGCATTAACGCTGGCTACATTTTAATGATGTTTACATACATAGCCTTAGCACCCCCCCACCCACCCAAAAAAAAAATATCCAGTTTTAAGTGGTTCATAGGACCTCCAGCCAAAGCTCCATTTTAATGTCACGTGAAAAACTGGAATTATCCCTCGAGATTGTTTCATGTTTTTATAAATCTATTGCTTTTGTACGCTAGCAATAAGAATAAGGGAGTGTGTATATCCAGGCTTTAATCTGCATGTGTCGTCCAAACTCCAAAGAGCCTGGTTATCATTGGGATCAGATGTAAAATCAGTTACAGCCTCATCTAAAAATACTGTCAGAGTACAGAGGACTCTTGTCCCAGCATGATTTCACAGTTAAGCATTACTAAGCTGCCAGAAATGTAACCAGTGGAAAACACAGAAATATGCATTGTAGTCAGGCCATTGTGCATTTACTCATAAAAGTGGAGATACTATCTGTTAATTATGAAACCGTCGTTATGAGATCTGCACCCAGTTATTACCATGTCCACGAGAAAAGGTGAGATGGTTATCAGTCAGTGTTACACCTGACAAGACTAGAGCGATGGCCTGATAACATGTAATGAACAGAGGTTTGATCGTCAGCATTAAGTGGTCCATATCCTGCTGCAGTACATGCACGCACCAAGCTACGCTTTTAGCATGTAGCTGTTAACGAACTTACAAGTGTAGCCCAATTAGCAATCAGCAGTTTTTTTTAGTGTACTGACACCTACTGCTGGTATGAGACTTCAAAAAGACTTTTGTCCTTTGTCCTAAAACACATGAGCCTGCTCCATGTGATCCAAACAGAACCTGCTCACTCTTGCCTGTCTTACATTAAAGTAGGTGCAGTTTCCAACCTAAACACTCATCATAGCTACGTTACCCACTTACACAACACTGGAATGTCACTGTTGTCCCAGCAACAAACACAATCTGTACCCAATTGAGTTGAAAACCTTGTGTTGGCTGTACTCTTCTGTGAGGTGTGTGGGTATGTTTCTTCATGTTTTGTGCTGTAGTAAAAATTAGAATCTTGTCTTTAGTACTGAGACTGAAGCAGCGAAATGGCATTCAGCCAACGTGTCCGAGCGTCTGCCTGGTAGAGTGCACTCACGGTCTCATTGATAGACTCCTGGAGTCACCATTGTTTAGGACAATACTACAGGAATGGGTTAGGCTGAGAACATTGAAAAAACATTGAAATTTCAATTTAAAACACAAGAGCCCATTTCCTCTGCTATTGGAGCCGATTTTTGCATCAAAGTCTCATCCTGTGCAGAGGCTGCATTGTTTCGGCGGCGGGGCTCACAGGGGGCTGAGGACTGCGCAGATAAGCACATCAGCCATTACCGGGTCCCTCCTTCAGACCTATTAGGTGTTGCAAGGACTTCAAACACCAATTTGTTCTGCAAATAGCCCATTCAATTTGTGCCTGCCAAAGACAGACACCTCTCTCTCTCTCTCTGCAGTAATTGAATCTTCAAAGGGACATTTTCCTCTATTTCTGTCAGGTATTAGAGTGATGAATAGCAAACGGTCATCTGAACAGAAAGAGAGGATACATGTTTATCCATTTTCAGTTAGACGCTCATCATGCGCCTTGATGATTGCGAGGCTGGGGATTGAATAGCGGCTCTGCAGGGTCCTCAAAAGAGTGGTACGACAGACAAGTCGTGCACCGGTATCAGACACTTGACAACGATATTACAATATCCATAAAACCCAGTTAGCTGATTATACCTGCGAGTTATGATTCTAGGTTTGCAATGAAATTAAGGAGGCTTTTAAATCTTCAATATTTTTATTAATTAAATACACCATACTGGAGCAAATGTCTTGGAAAATATCACAAATAAATTTCTCTTTCATTCAGCATTTATATGTTGGTGATGATCTTTACATTGCTGACTATGAGCATGTTTCTTCAGCTTGCCATGGGTTTCAAAGGGAAGAGCTGAGTGCAGAGGGGTCAGATGTATTGTAGCCACGCCTGGACAACGACATTTACATGCATACTGTACATACATGGTAGTTTTACAAATACACCAAAGAGAGTGTTCATGATTTGTTTTCCACAAAATGCCACAGATTTTTTTTCAAAACCCCATCTTTTTATATATATTTATATATACCACCGAAAAGAAAAAGAAAAAACACATTCCCCTTTTGACAACACTTAAAATATAGAAAGTGGAAACACCATGTTGCTGGGAAATGAGGATAGAAAAGGAAGAGAGGAAAAATTAAAAGGTCCCGGTTTTCCCCCCAAAATGTCTTTAAACAAATGTGCAGAGTTGAAAAGCCTGCATCTCTTAAACCTCATTAGTCTTTTTTCTCTTTCTTTTGTTTCAGTCACAACATCCTCTCAGCGTGTTATTTAATTTTCTCTTCCTGAAGAGTCCCCTTGTTGTTTAATCCCAAGGTCACAGAGTCCTCAGCGTCTCAATTCAGGTGCAGTAAGTGCAAGTATCCACCCATATTTGGGGAAAAGCCAAGGTTTGAAGGCTGGGTGTGTATGGGTTGCAGAAATAAAAAGTCAGTTCACTGGTTAGATGTGTAGAGGGTTCCTTTAGGACAGAAGGGCCTGGGAGCACAGCTAAAAAAAGGGCTGGGGTGTTGCTGATCCACGCTGTCTCGGGTGACAATGAGTAAGGGCTAAAATGAAGGCACACATCCTGCTTCCTGCGCGTCTCCCACCTAACACACCTGAACAGTGAAAAATAAAAACATTTTAGAGCCTTCATTAAGAGCATCCCCCCCTCACAAAATGTCATAAATGTTTCACCCCCAGATAAATCAACTTTCCACCAGCTCTGGTCTTTAATTTATTGATCAGCCAGGCTTTGAAAACCATCTGGTGTCCCATTTACTTTGCATTAACTTAAAAGTGCATTCATGAAGCGGCTCTCTTTGGTATAATTAGAACAGCGCTCCAACATAACTGCAGGAGGTGTTCAGTTCTGTGAAACGGAGAAATGCAGGGGTGGAAAGACAATTATCTGTCTGGGTTCTACCAGAATTGTAACTTTTTTCATCTTTCTTGTTTTTTTTTTCCTTCTTCTTTATGATTCCGAGGGGTGATTTACTTTTCCCTTCATCCCTCAAATCACTAGGAGGGCTTCAGTCTATTAGTAATTGCAAACTCCTACTTGGGGGCTAATTAAAGTGACTGACGCTGGGAGGGTCTCACTCCCCTGGGTCAAAGCAGCTCTGTATGAGAGAGGTAATTTGTCTGTTCTGAACAAAGAGATTAGGAAGACGCTGGGAAGAAAGCTTAATAAATGAGCATCAAATATCCTATGCCATGATCGTGAACAACACCAATTATGTCACAGCAAAATCGCACATAATCAAAACAATGGTCAGCAGATAACCCTGTGACTGCTTCATTTTCTCCTCTGCTAACCAGCCCATGCTTCTACATTCAGCCTGATACATTGGGGGGGTATATTGATCTGGAGGCTGTTATCCTGCTGTACGTCTGTGCTGTTCGAGGCCGTCCACATTCAGTTTCAGCAAAGGATATGTGTTGTGTGTTGAAGTACTTGTGCATTATTTCATTGGTGCAGATAACCAAAGCACCCAGAGACTGTTCCCGCTGAGCGGTGCGTCTCTGTTTATTTAATAATTCTCTCTCTGCTATAATTAAAGCACCAGGGCCAATATTCAGATTGCATTTTAGCATCAATAATTCAGCAGTTTTCACTACAATTGATGTTAGTGCATAAATAAACAATGAGGCCTCATATTTACTACACCAGCCATGCTACAAGAGACACTGGGGGTGGGAGTAAGTACTTAAACAGACATTTAAAATTAAGCTAGATAATGCAGTGGCTTTCAATTTAAATGTGAGGAGCTCTAAGAGCTCCTAGAGCTGATTTGTAAAAGTGACAAGCCCTTAAAAGGCCTGTGACGTAGAGGGAGGGGGGGGGGGCTTAATGGAGTTCTACCTCTCCTCTACTCACAGAAGCACTCAAGGTGAAATGCATGCTCCCAACAATATAATTCCTCTTTCAGTCAGACTCTGACACACTCCAAGCGCCTCCCATATCTCTGTGTGCTGTGTGTGCAGACAAGGTATCAATAAAGCCGCTTGTTGTGAGGCAAAAATGATTAGATCTCCTGCGGGCAGAATGAAGCTATCCTGAAGAATGAAGTTATCCTTCGTATATGATTAGGCCTTCTGTTTTGCTTTCACTGGAGGCATCAAGATCAAATCAGGGAAAGCCATGATGACAGCTTTCATGATATACTAGCGGCTGCAGCTTGCTGTCTGTGTTCAGCCCTGGGGCCTCCTGGATACAGAGTTTTGGCCTTGGAGTGATAACTTAGCCCAGGTGATCCCAGTCTTGTTGATAGAGTAGTCAAATTCTGTTTTAAACCCTCTGCATTAATGGCAACACGTGTCATTTTTCAGCACAAATGGAAGTCTGGCTCGGGACGACAAAATACATTTTCCATGTCTCCAAGTCAAATATGTGTCTGCTTGTAACAAACCGAGTGCTGCACAAAAAACATCATTTTTACATGTTTTGTGCTGACGGTTAATACAGATTTTCTGAGCGCGTGTCCTCCAACAAGAATGATGAAAAAATCCATTGGCTGTCTAAAAAAAATTCATCTCTGCTCCGTTAGATTAAATATCTGCTTCAAGCCTTGCAGTGAAGTCAGACCACAGACATCAATATAAACAGAGTGAAAAATGTTGGCGTGAAAATTACAGATGTTTTTCTTTTCCTGCTAATGACTCCAGCTGACTGATGACAAGCTTTTACAGCTTTGTCCTGTGCTTCGACCAGTCTTCTGCTCCACCTTTAACACTCTGAAACACAACCACAGAGAATGCGGCAGCACTCTCCACCGTCACAGTGGTCATCTTACCTTCTGGTCGGGCAGTAGCGGGTTCGTCTGCAGTGAACTCAAATGGCCGTTGATGAGTGCTGTGGGTCTGTCGTGTTCGCAGAACAGGCTGCCATTGATGTAGTGGAACCGGTCCCCCGGGACAAGCCGGTTCCGGCAGGTGGAACATGTGAAACACTGTTGGTCAGAGTGAGAACCGATCACAACCAGGCCTGCAGATGCGAGCCAGCATCAAGGCCTATTATGTAATAATGGAGCAAGCCAGTGAACAGATATACTTATGTCTGCATGACTGTCTGTCTAGTGGTCAACTAAAGAAGGTCGAACTAACAGTTAACAGCAACATGAGGCTTTCTTTACGATCACATTATGTGGATGACATCACACTTACATAAAGGTTATTCATCAGAACTTGCTTCTTTAGCTGGTAAGATTTTCAATGAATGAATTCAATGAAAAAGAACACCTATGATGGGGTGAGCATTGAAAATGCTCGACCTTCACTATGTATTGTTTTGTTTTGTTTGTATCACTAGCTGCTTATAAGACCTATATAACTCTATATACACACTGTATTGTGCTTACAAAGGGTTTCAAAGACATCTTGAGCCAATAGACTATTATATATAATATATAATAAATATTTTATTAAATCCATTCAATACTAGATTGTTTATGTCTGTAAGAGTGGCCTACATAAATAGTCAGGGAAATCAAATCAAAGGCTTTGAGCATTTGTAATGCATTGTTATTTTAAAGCTCCATAAACGTGCATTTTACCTTGAGATGGTACACGTTGCCCTGTGCCCTCATCACCAGTTCGCTGGCTGGAATTGACTGACCACAAGCGCTGCAAGCTCCACTGTTTCCAAATAATCTGAGAAAACAGGGGACAAGAAGAAGAAAGAGAAGTGTTACTATGGAACAGCTGCATGCATCTGCATAGATGTAGCCTTGTGTAATGGCCTGTGGCATCCACACTTTTGTCTGCCGAGCATGTGACTGAATGAAAACTGCATTCAGTGATAAGTTCGCTTTTCCCCCAGCTCCATTTCGAACTTGAAGGGAAAACATACAGGAAAAGAAATAGAAAATCATCACAGTATCAACAGGAAAAATGAATCCTCTGCCACTCTCCACAAGCACGAGCCACTGAAACTGCATATTACTTTTGCTGCACATTTTTTGCAACCTAATAATAACCTGGAACATAAGCAATCAGGACGTAAGAGGATTTGATTGTACATCCAGGCGGAGACATAGTGCTTTTGCCATTAGGACTCCTGTGAATGCTCTGTCAGTGCCGTGTTTCCATTAGAAACCCGTAGCTACTCGGGTTGATATATAATGTGCATGGGTTAACCTTTTCAATCATGGTGTCAACACTTTAGATTTGCTTCTGCTCATCTCTTTCGTCCCTAACCTTCTCTCTCTCTCTCCCTCCCTCTGCCTCTTGATAATGAAATGCTTGCTCCAGCTTCCCTTCTATCTTCCTTCTGAGTCCACAATTTAGATTACTTCATCTCGGTGAGCAGCAAACTGAATGAAATTTCGATTTGAGCAGAAAGTAATTTACTGGGATCTGGACCCATTTGTCATCATATCTCACCGGGTGTTTGCTCTATCACTGCACTTTTCCTAAGCAATCAAATAAGACCACGGCATCTGACATGCTCCGGAGAGAAGGGAAGAGAGAGAGAGGGACTGAAAAAAGGAAGGGATAGGGGGAGTGGTTAACACTGGTGTGTGTGCATCAGATAAAGTTGTTTGGCTTAAAAAAATTAACAAGAAAAAGAAACAAATTCCCTTTTTCCCACCCAGACATTCTTAGAGACAATTATATGGAAAGTATTTAACAAATTCACAGAACAAGAGAGTAAATACCTCTACCATCTTAAGCATAACCTGAGCAGTTGTTAGATATACTGACAAACAAGCAAGAGCTCTTTGCAAAGGGACACAGAAATGTCTTTCAATAAGACGGCCTAGGCAGAAGCAAATTTTGTCTTGGCATCATTTGGAAAGGCTCCATCAAAACTCAATTTCAGAAACTAATTAACTGGAGACTGTCGTCACAACACTGCCAATTGCCAGCCCTCTCTGGGACAAACATGATAGTGGAAATGAACATATATGCCTTGCTTTAAGACACTTGTGCTCACGTGACGTGTTTGGAGACGCAAACCCGCACTTTTCCCATGTTCTCCATGTTTAGGTTGAAATTGGTGAAACAAAGGTTGCAGGAAACTGCCTTTTTATATTTCACTCATATAGGGGGGGTTAATTATTTTACCAGGGGGTAGCTCTTGATAGTATTTGATTTAAGGAGCCGAAGCCTTTAGGTGCTCAATTAAGTTGCTGTATCGGTTTGAACTTGGGCTCTAATGGCCTCTTCTGCCAGTGAACTATGGTGCCAAGGTGAAGTCGACACCCCAGGTCAGTATAATTAAGGCCAAGGGACTCTTTTAATTGCAATGACACATCTGGTTTCTGCTTTTTGCCTCTTAAAAAACAAATCCGTTAGTACGTTTCTGGGGGATGGTTTTATCTTGATTTATCTGCTGTCTTGCCCCCGTGGATCTGTCTTTGATTATATTAAATAACAAACAAAAACACACATTTGGAGCTGTCTGTTGTCTATATAGGCAATGACTATTGGATTTCATTTCAGCACTGACTGCTGGGTGAAATATAGCATGGCTTGCTGCTAGGCTGTCTGGTAAATGCAGACCTCATTCACCGAGGCCTTTGAGTAGGGTAAAATTACCCCACAACAATGATTTCTGCAACACAGTCCATTAAAAATGCCTCTCTACATCAGCAGCCAAAGCACCTTAAAAGCACTAGGCCATATTGATACTGAAGCAGAGCTTTGCATAATGGCAAGAGCTGCATTAGAGAAAAGGGTGGAGGGGCCGGGGATGGGGCGGGGTGGGTAGATTGGAAGGATGAGGGAGGGTTCGCGTGGATCTGTGTTGTGTATGTGCATGTGTTTTGGGAAGAGGGGGATGGGGAGGTGTGTGTGTGTGTGTGTGCGTGCAAGGGTGGAGGTTGGGTGGTGGTTGCGGTGGGGGATCAGCCAAATTACACTTGGTTAATTCAGAGTAACAGATCTGGCCCCAAGTGAATTGAAGGCCTTGAATTAATTCTGTTATGACAAATCAAGATAAACGTTTCCCCTAAATTGCATGCGATTTAATTAATTTCTGAGATCCCGTTTTTTCCTGGCCTAATAGTTCACATTCTCTTGTGCTGTCATAGTGCTTGAGTGGGCAGACTTCAAAGTGATATTAAATAACCAACTATTAGATTTACCTCACACGTTCTATTGGAAAAGTGCCATTTAATTACCTAGGCTTATTCAATTAAGGGGACAGCATTCTCCCTGAATCCAGCAGCCACAAGTAAATTAATTCTCCCTCTACTAGCAGCCCACAGAAATAATATCACCTCCAGCTTAAAACAACATGATCCCCACAGCAAATGCAACTTGGGCTTTAAGTTGAAGCTTCTGGTGACAGCTCAGAGAAAGCCACGCTGTGATGTTTGTATATTGCTCCTATTTGATTGATAGAGGATGGGTATCATGCCAGGCCAGGGCTACATCCCACTTCATTTGACTCAATCAGATGAGCGTTTTCATATCAGCTGTATTCAGATTCAAGCTACAGCTTGAACTGCGTGTTTCATGGCCTGTTTATAAGTCACTTACAAAAAATGAGTCTGCCCCTTTAAGATGAAGGAGGGAAAAACAGCAGCAAATGGCCTTCACAATAATCCCTCTTCTCTATCTGTCTTTCTCTCTTGCTCTCTCTCAAAAGCCAATTTGGTTAATTAAATGTTTTGTTTGCAGTGTGGCTCTCATTCATTTCGGACACGTCATTGGGAGCGGATACAAGCCAGGGACCAGATCTCATTAGATAAAACCCATCAGGACTAAAGGAAATGGAGGGGGACTATAATTAAAGCATTTAATTGTGTAGACTCACTGTCAGATGTTTTTTCCCCCGCTCCTATCGTTATCTCTACAGAGATCTCATGGTTCCATAATATGCATTGTAGCTCTTCCACCAAGCATGCTCTCATTACAAGTGGAAAGGTGTATCCACATTTTCCCCCTTCCAATTTTAATTACGTTTTGCTCCCATTATGAATGAAGTACCCCATTGACTTCCCTATCCTTTTTATGAGGAGGGTGTGAGAGCACAGAGGCTCACTTTAGATTCTGAATTATCCATGCAGATGTGATAGCAGAGTTGTATAAAGATTTTTTTTAGAGTATGAATGCAAAACAATGTGGAATCTAAGACATTTTACTTGCAAAGACGAAAAACATTCCAAATGGCTAATTGATAGCTTAAAATAAATACCATTCTCGCGCCCCAGAGTGAGTCAAGAAAGCATCTGAACTTTCAGTGCTTGTCCGATGGCTCGTCTCATCACATCAGACGGCTCTACATTAGTGAGTGTCATCAACAGGCTGTGGTTGGGTGTCTGGCAGACCTACTAGAATATTTAAAAAGGCTCTCTTTGCTAATTAAATGGTACCTTTCTGTTACATAAAAATAAAGTCAGACAGTCTACGCCTCGCATGGAGCTACTGGAAGCTCTATTCTGTCATTCCTTTGACCATGAAGCAGGACAGACAGACCGCTGACCTGCAGAGCAAGTCTTTTTGGCTTTGTGCTCTAACAACACGGTGCCATGCTGGGCGTCTTTCAGGGCAAGTTAGGCCAGGGGTGTTTTACTGGTGATGGTTCTACAATTTAAGACAGGTGTTCTACCAAGTTTGTCGATCAATGCATGGCAAGCAATATCACTGCCTAATATAATCCCTGAATGGCTACAAGAAAAAAATGTGCAGTTTATGAGAAAGATATAAAAATGAATGATCTAAGTTTTGGAAGAGCAATCACCTCGGATAATCTGTCATCATAACGGTTATTGTTATCCGCCGACTTTGTGAGGTCTTTGTCTTACCTGATATAGTCATTTCTACAGAGGATCATGCCGCTTTTTGTGTAGCACGATGTGCCGATTTCGCCCAGCTGGGCCTGGCAGCAGGAGCACTTGAGGCATCGGCTGTGCCAGTAGCTGTCCATGGTGTAAAGGAGGAAACGGTCTGCGATTTTGCCCCCACAGCCTGCACATCGCTTCCAGGACAGAGAGCCTGTGCCCACCGGTGGTGGCTGGCTGCTGCCTCCAGGATTCACCATTGTACCTAAAAAACAAAAACAAAAAAGTGCATACACAGAGGGAAGGATGTCAGATTACGCATGTACCAGTTTTACAGGTTTAGCATGGTTTGTATACGATGTCCTGTTGAATTAACATGGTCGTGTAAACCATACACAGCACAAGTATCATAATTAATTAGCAAATTAAAAAAAATCCACCTTCAACATTGCACCAATACACAATAGCTGATCTCATTATGTGAAGAGTCCTGAGTCCTGTTGAGCTACAAGACAGCTACGAGTCATTTAGTAAATTAATCTTGATCTCTGTCTCATCTCCACGCTGTGGCTTCGATGGACCTCATGATGAATGTCTGTTAACACTGATAACACTGGAGGGCCAAAGAAACAATTACACAGCACAGGTCTTTGGTGAGCTGTCCTGAGAATTTCTAAATAGCACTAAACTTCCCTGCACAATTCTTCACTCTACTGCAGTCTGAATAGCTGCGTGGAGGTTGTGGTTACTGCAAAACACAAAGGAGTGTGTATGAATCGGATGGAGCAGAACGGACATGTGAAACCGTCTGACATGCTGGTTCTGTGTTTACCAACACTTGATGCTTGCCAGGCCTTTGACCCGAGTGATGAATATGATGCATCCCACTATAAACCGATGTTTACAGCACAGCCCTGATACACCACAGAGCTGCTGTAATGATGTTAAGTGCTCTAATCTAATGAAATGCAGGCATTTGTTTCACCCACAAAATTAATGTGGGCTCTTTCAACTGTAATCCTCTCCAATTTGGTCAGGCAGACTTGCCTGGATAAAGCCAAATCTTTGTTGAAAGGCAGGTAGGCTAATTAGAGCCGGGAAGAGGGGGGGGGTACACAGAGAAAAGCATTCAGTAAGCCCATTAGCGATGGCTCTTAGGGACAAACCACAGCGTACCTTAGTGCTGATTAAATCTAAAAGGAGATGAATCAAAAAGCCGACCTGAAAGTGACTCCCTGGATAAACAAGCCGGGCCATCGTCAAGTTTCATTCAGAGAGGAGTTTTCTTTTTTCCGCTGAGGGATGGAGGGGACAGGAGGGGAAGGGGAGGGGGGTGGCTTTTAACTTAAATGGGCTAACTCAAGTAATTACACGGCCAGGCAATTTGGGCGCAGAGACCAAGTCATGGAAAAACCAGAGAGACAGGGAGGGGGGACGTATCAGGCAGACATGTGCTAAAAGCTCCTGCTGCTGTTTAATGAGAACAGCAGAAATGTAGCTCCAAAAAAAAAACGTAAATGCGTTAAAAGCGACAAGGAGACGAGGACTAGTGTCGGCTCCAGCTAGTATAAAGCATCATGTTTGCTGACAGTCATAACACAATAAATGCAAAACAGCTGTGATACCAACACACTCACCTCGTCGGTCTCTTTTCAGTGTAATGGTTGTAAAGTTGCTGTGCTGCAGACTCAAACAGTCCCACAAAAGTACGCACTACCGCGCGCGGCCGGCCTCCAGCTCCGCGCGACTGCGAAACCCCTCCGCGAGGACTCGAGCTCGGCTGTGTCACGGCGGCAACAAGCGGAGCGGCGAGCAAATGGAGTTATCAGATAGTATTTCCACTGGATGCTTCCCGTTTCACTGGCGCCGCTTTACTGCTCTGTTTTTCGCCGGAACAAAAGGAGTCCATTGCAAGACGTAATGACAGGTCTGCGCGTGCCGTAATTTCCTCAAAAATGAGAAGTGCGTGCTGTGGCAACAAGAGAAGGACGAAATAAGCAGGCGGGCGGAGAGGCTGTAATTGACCGTCCTCTGCTTCTGCTCTCTCTCTGGGTCCCGTTAGCTGCTTGTTCTACATGTGTCGCTGACAGGAAGAAACCTCCAGTAAAAAAACCCCCTTAGCCGCGTGACGAAGGTGCCGCTGTAGCCAATCAGCGCGCAGTCCATTTAGGAGGAATAACAATCCCAGCCAATCAGAGTGAGGACAGACTGACTTGGACACGCAGACAGAGAGGGATGGAGACGGAGGTGAGACGGACCGGAGCGGAGACGCGGTGCATGATGTTTACACACACAAACCCATAAAAAGGCCCGACGTCTCTGCGCGTCCTGTTTAATCAGCTGCACTGTTTAATATTTATAAATATATATGCACCATCTTATTTACTCTAATCACTACAGTAAAATCATCTGCCACAAAATATACATTCTGAACATTAGAGGGGACAATTCAGCACAGGCAGCGTGGCGACGTATTGACTGCATTCATCTCACGTCTGAGTTTAATTAGTTGACGTTCGGTGACTACTTAGTTTACCAGGAGCGACTCCAGCCTCTGGGAAATATCAAGGCCTTATAGCTGCGTAGTGGCGCCATCGTCTGTCACTGGATATAATAGCAGCCAAGCCTGCTGTCGTTTACAACCTCATTAAGCCTCAGGTCATTGGTTTCAACACCTATTAAGGCTAATCTGCAAGACCTCGATCTGGCTGAGCTCCTTTAATTCATTCAGTTTGACTTTTTTTCAGCATCATGTAAGACACATCAAAGATAAACTGAGAGCAACCCCAGCACCTTTTCATAAAAAGGAATGCAGCGTTTCCTTCTCCTCTGCAAACACGGTGACGTCTTCAAAAAGTGCTGCTATTGGAGAAAAGTTGTTTGAGATTCACCAGGTTGAGTGGTTTTACATGACAAAACAGGCTTTTCTTATAAGATGCCCCCGGCCTCATTAGAAAGACGTCAGATGTATAAAGATGATCTTTTTTCTTGACTTTAATTGTTTAATTATTCCTGCTGCTCCGAAGAGATTGTGCTGCATCAAGCTGATTTCCCTTTGGCAAAGCCAGTGTTACTCCACCTAGGTTTGAGCCACATTCTCTTGACATTCTCATCAAGCCTCTCACTCACTAGAACAAAAAAACCCATAGAAAGATTGCAAAGAATATCTTTTCCACCAAGGAATGATTAATTGATATAAATGATTAAAACAGAGGGAAATTATAAAATGAATTTGAAAAGAGGCCTCAAAGGAAAAGCTTTGTTTGTTCCGGGCTTGTTTTAATGAGCTTTTCATAACTGGGCAAGAGAAATGACTCTGTGTGTTCCTCCTTTGCAAAATAATTATGGCTAGTTGAAGTGAGGAGGAGGAGGTGGAGGGGTCAGAGAGATGAGGAGAAGGAGGGTGGGTGGGAGTTCCCTAAGAAATTGATCACCTTCGTTCTCCGCTGAGATCTTTTTAGTCCTGCAGTTTCCAAGCAGCTGCATTATGAAAGAAAAAAAAGCAGCACGCAACAATATGGCAGAACATTACTTCAATGTTTGAACAGGGACAAGAGAGCGTCAGATGTGGCTCGCAGTGTTGATACTCCCCACAGGGGTGATCTCACTGAGATGAAAAGGAGACCACGGTGCTTCATAATGAAGCTGTGTGTCCTGTGGGAAAAAGCAGGAGAGCTGTATTCAGTGTGGTGCTTAACTTCAGATTGTGTCTTCTTTTCTATTAACATGACACTGAGCCAAAGTTTGCACACCACACCACTGTCTTCAAACTTTCTCTCACACTCATATTTTCAGATGGCCTTGTCTGTGTTTGCAGTGTAGCATTGCCATCACTGAAATGTGTGTGTGTGTGTGTGTGTGCTGTCTGCTAGAGAGAATGATATTCACTCAGCTGAGCCAACTGATGAGGGAAGATTAGAGCTTAGATTGTCTTCAGATAGAGAGGAGCTGCTCCAGGACTGCACAGAGGATGGCACAAAGATCTCTAAGTGAAATCTGCTAAATGAGTAAAAGACCACTTACCTAAAAACACATTAAAGCAGCCCTTTAGAGTCCCCCTTCACTTAAAAATGTGTTTTCAGATTCACTGTGCATGAGGATGCACATTCAGAGTTTCAGACCGGGACACTGTTGCTACATTCTGCTCCTGAAAGACAAGCAGGAATTCTGGAGAAGATTTTGTGAAGTAGTCAGAAACTTCTTGGTGTGTGATGAAGCCTGCATCATGTCTGTAGGCTGGAAAAGCATGAGGACACAAAGATGGACAACTTGACAGCTTCCAAACACTGAGCACATATATGCTTTAATCGTGTGAGCAGTAGACAAGTCTGACAAATCAGGGGAGGACCTTTGTTAGTTTTGTTTCCTTTTGCACCTAACTCTATTAACACAAGTGATTACAATGTTTTTTTTAGCTTCCCAGCACTTATATTTATGTCCTCTGCAATGTAGTATGTATGTGAGTATGTTCATGTCCTCCTTCTCCTTTAACCCCTCTTTCCCATCTACCTCCTCCTCCTCTTCTTGTTTGAGTAGTTGGCAATCAGCCAAAAACAGTAGGGCTGCTGCTGGCCTACATGATGGTGTGTGGGTTTGAGACCTTCCAATGTATCGCACAAAACCCTAAATGTGGAAAAGTATGAAGAGTTTTCAATGGTAAAAATATTGTTAACCCTATCTAAAATGTACCACTGTTTTATTTACTAAACTACTCAGGTTTCTCTGCACAGACACAATAAACATCAGGAACAAAATCCTGTAGTCAGCACATTCAACAGGGGGAAAAAGAAATACCTCCTTACTGACTGCAATATGATATTTTAAAATGACAAACATGAGGTGTGTAATTTGGAATACCATCCAAACAGAATTTCTCACCATTGACCACTGTTCATTTGAAAAAAAGGACCAATGGTGGTCCACTGGAAGAGGCGGGACGCTGCTTTGTGTTTGGTTCTGGCAAATGCTGCAACACTTGGCCGCCACTGTACACACTCTGATCACAAGCATACAGCAGCTTTTGCTATAGATAGCACAGTGGGAGTAGTGGTTGTTTACCCTAGACAGAACCTTTATGCTAACAGGCTGCATATGGGTGAATAGTCTTAAATTAGTCTAAAGAAGATCATCAAACAGAAGAATGGAGAAGACACAATCTCTATTACATATAGCCTACAATCTCTCTTAATAATGACCAAAAATCATTTTTTAAAGCTTTAATGTATTATTCACTGAATGTGATATCCACAGAAGTGAATATTTAAATGATTCTGTGCAACAAACAACAGAGTTTAACTACATTTCTATAGAAGTTCTATAGAAATGTAGTTAAATGATTAATGCAATGTTGAATGAAAGCAATAATGAGCAGTTTAGAAACTGTGCTTTATAATGGATCAGGGAGCAGCAGAAGGGAACAGGGATCACAATAAATGTATGAAATGCAATGCTAAAAGGGGACATGTTATTAATCTGGTAATCTGTGTTAAATCCAAGGACTGTGGTCTGCTAAATTAAACATATGAGCTTTATTATAAATATTCCACTCACATTACGAACATGTATACACTGGGAGGTCTGCAATGGCGTAAGCATTCTAAAAAATCATGTATAACTGGACTTTTATTAGCATATCAAGCAGGAAAGGATGCACCGCAGGAGCTATAATGATTAAACTGCTTAAACTGGTCTTTAGTCCTGGTCCTCTCTGATGCTAAATATGACACAAAGAGAACAAAAGAGATGGCCATATATTTGGTTCAATGCACTGTAAGTCAACTCAGACTCTCCTTTGTAATGGTAGACTGTGCAGTGTGTAGTTAAAATGGCATGAAAATAAGCACATTCAGAATGACTAAATTAGTGTAAAGAAAGCCTTCAAGTGGAGCTCTTGGCTGTGTTGCCTCGTGTTGTGGTATTGTCTCTGTGATCCATTTTCCATGTGCTTCCAGCTCAACTTGGGTCAGAAAACATTGGAACAGCTCAAAGTGTTTTGCTCCATTTTCCCCTATTTAAAATATGTCTCACTTCATTTATTTGGTGGCATTGACGTCCTCCATTTATTGTTTGTAATTAAACAGAGAACAAGCAAGCTTAAGTAAACAGAAATCAACAAGTCAATACAAGCCTCATCTGTGTGTGAGGATTTTCTTTAAGCTTGTGCTGTTTGTTCTGGTTTCATTCTGGGCAGAACAACAAATCTGAACCAATACAGTCTGAACATTAAGAGTTCAAAAATATACCATATTCACAGATCCCTCTGAGTTTGACCTGATATATAACAATCCAGCATGGTGTATTTTCACAAGCCATATGTACGCAAGGCGGCAAGAAAGAGACTATTTATACTCCAGAATGAACGGTGTATATAATAAACGTATGTGTTTGAGTGAGACAAAGTGACTGAAGTGTACTGTATGTGTAAAAATCCAGCTGATGTCTGGGTGTTTCTAACATAGCCTAGCTTGAGACAGGAAGAAGACTATCTGTCTATTTGTATTTGTCAGGAGTTAGACATTTAAATGAGCTTAAAGTGATACTTAACTGAAATGATGGACTTGTCATGAATGCTTAGTGTCTATAAAAGTTTAAATTAATGGAATCATTGCAGGGCCAGAGAAAACCCAGAGAACATGCTGTGTGGTTCTCTCATACCAAAACAAGCAGTAGAACTCCAACACCCATAATGCACTGCGCTTGTTACCTCATAACTCCTTGCTACACACACAGCTACTAAACACTAAAAACACAAAAATAACAAGCTAGCACAGTGTATGTCACAGCTCATGAGATAAACACTGTTGCTGACCTGCTCTGTGCTACAGCCTGCTGGCTTCCATTGTTTCTTCCCTTTTCTGTTGGGGTTCATGAAATATATATATGCTATGGGTCCTCTGCACCACTGTCTTCATCAGCTGGCAGTACATGATTCTTTGTCTTACTTATTGTTATTATTCATTCACATTGTTTTCTGTTGGAGTTTAAATCCACTGGATGCTGATGTTGGGTATTTACTGTTAAACTAGGCTGTATACATACAGGTAAATACATGGGAATCTCTGGGAGACACACACACACACACACATCAGAACTTACTGAACTAGACTTTGGGTTTCCGAGACTTCTTCTTGTAAAGCTATTTAATGAAACCATCTGGTCTGTCATGAGATTTTCCTATAAATGTAATAGATTTTGTAGGTTTTTGATGGATCAGGGTGCACAATTCCAAACACACCAGAAGCCCTTGGCAGTAATGAATGTGCACCACAGAGCCAGCAAAAGGGGATGAGGGGGGAAAAAAGATGTAAAAATGATGGAACTCAGAAACTAAACGACAGAGAAGTGAAAACAGGCCTTCCTTTAAGTGCTTTAATCGCTGGATAATTGCTTCTACACAGTATTTCAGACTCTCTGCATGTGCACACGTACAAACACAAACAGAACACCATGTGCTGCCTCTAACAACATTGCTTTAATGAAATGTCGCGAATCCTTAATGAGCCTCAATGTCTTGTGATAAATTTCATAATTATTCAACCCCACACAACTGGAGTGGGAAATTCATCAGTCAAAGCAAATTAGTTGGGATCCATTAGGGTTCAGTGTCTTGTAGGGACATTCACTTTATTAGCTCCTTACACCCATTGCCATAATTGGGAGCATATTTCATTCAGCTCTAACCCCACTTTACTGAACGTCTGCTCCTTTCTTTTTTTTTTTTTTATTTACGGTGACATAATGTGTACTGCATACAGTCTCTGTTCTACAGTGTGAAAAATGTTGCTCTTTATTTCAACGTCACCTCTTCAGAAGTTGCTCATTATTCTTCCACTGTACACCAACTTAAAATGAAAGAAATGAAAAGAAGCAGTGATGTCTGCTCCCGTTAACACAGATTTTAAACAATGCATAAATGAGAGAGGGTCTTTTTTGTGAGGAGGCCACAGTCCGAACACGCAGCTCCTTGTTGGTCAGATGCACACAGCAGAGGGGATAATTTCTTTAGGATGACTGACGATGGCTTCCATTCACAGATGCCTCTCTTGTTTGTCTCGGGCTGCCTCAGGGTTCGCCTTGGCCTCGCTCCTATGCCTCTCCCTCTGACAACCTGCAGACATCTCAGATGAGCGGCATTCTTCCCACAGAGACACCAAGTCTCAGACATGGAAGAATGAGCAGGAAAATCCTTTCTCTTTAGTGTCCAGGCCAGGAGACACTGACGCTGGAGAGGGACACCAATGCTGGTTCAAGAGATTAGAATATTGAACTCATTTCTGATTCATGGTCCGATGGATGGGTGGATGTTTGGGGTCTTTTTTGGATGGTGTGTCAGAACCCATGTCGTAGCCCCACGAGGCCTCATTGAGAAGAGATTGGGGTGGATTGTTGGGTCAGTAAAGCGTGTGACACACATGCAGGACAAATGTTTTTCTCTTCCTGTGACCGTGCCCACAAATTTATGCAAACACTGAAGTTTGTTTAAAAAAATGAAACATTTTTATTGAACCTTTTGTGCTTTTTGTGCTGCACCCGTGTACATCTATAGGGATGAAGGTGCATCATAAAAACAAGCCTGATAAAAAAATATTAGGTATAACAGACAGACAACAGTAGTAAGCTGGTGCATATACCAGCTATCATCACAGGTATTAGAGGGCAGGAACATCAGAGGATGGGTTTTTACTGACCATGTACGATGGTCTAGCCATTTCAGTTTCAGTTAGTGTATTGTTGATATTGCATGGTGATGTCTTGCTGGACCTTTTTTTGCACTGACTGGAATATGTTCAGAAGCAAACACTACATTTATTAACTCCATCCATGTGTATTCCTATATGGGGGGCTGAAATTTTATACAATGTACCTTCCTGTCACTTGCAGGCTCAGCTGTATTCCCGCCCCACATGTTGGCTATTTTGCAGATTAGCTGAAAGTTATGCATTTCTGGACATCGCTAAGATGGCAACAGCCGAAGACATCATACTGGCGCCATCATGGAGGGTTTGTCTGTCTTTGTATACAGTCCCTGGAAGGGACAGATTTGTTTACTCTCACATCTGTGACCAGGATTCTCACCCTGACTTGTAGTGAAATAGCATAAGTTTCATGACCAGACCATTGACTGTTTTGTGACCTGTCCCCAAGTGAAGATGTCTCTGTAATGTCTCCATTTAAATCGTGTAGAGATCAGTGAAATGAGTTGTTTTGCTGGCTGTTAAGAGAACGGATTCCAGACCCTGGGTATGAATGGGTATGGTTAGCCAGGCTAATACATTTTTATGAGACATTGAAAGTTGTTAAAAGGTTCATTTGGGGTTGGATTACTCATCAAATCTTGTCTTGTTATAGTATGAACCAGTGCTCTCTGAACATATTTCATTTATATATATATATATATATATATATATCATTTATATGAAATGACTGAGATCAGACCCTGCTCAATGCTGAAGGGCAAACTTACTGAATCATTTCCTGAGTTATCAACAGAATGAATTTTCCACAGCAGTAGAAGGCCCTTCACAGAGGCCTTGCTGTAGTGTCTTAATCTCATTCTGCCCACATCACGGCTATGTTTGTCCAAAAAGCCTCCGCTGTGGAGCTGACCTGATTGGAAGGTAATAAAAATCTAAGTCGAACAAAGAAAAGAAATAAGCTACATTCAAGCATGCAGGCACACACACACAGAAAATAGCACCCTTATCATCCCTGTTTCATTTAGAGTTGATTGCTGTCGGATTATAATGCAATCACCACGCTGTGTGAGCCGTAACTATGGGAACTGGTTTTAACTGTTTATCTTGCCTGAGATCTTAATTTAAGTTTGAACACTCTGGATCACTTAGATGTGAGAGACATGGGAAATTGACAAAAAAAAGAGGACAACAAAGAGACGGGAGGGAACAGGAGCTGTGGAAGAAAATGGAGAAACAGACACTTTCTTGTTCTTTCTGTTGTATTTCATATGCAATTTAATTTGTCTTTGGGAGAAAATCAATTTATGATGACAATCCACAGGGCAGTAATGAAAGCAGCGCAGCTCCTTTGCCATGGGAAAGTTTCTGGCGGTGAATGCCACTAATCTGGGCAAAATGAATCATTCACACTTTATTTGGACATCTGTGTTAACCCCCCCCCCCCGCTACCCCTCCCCCCTCCTGGACTTTCATTCATTTGTGACAGTTTTATTACAAGTTGTGCAGGTGGCTGCAGGCTCAGGAGTCAAAAAAGAATGATGTGTGGAGATGGTCCAAAATGTTCAGGAGCTGCTGAGTTTATAATGATGAGCATGCTGTCAGCTAACACACCATTAAAACACACTTGGGACTGAACTTTGTGCTGCAGTCCACTCAACAATGATGCACTTTAAGATGTGAATAAACCCAGATTAAAGGATCTGACAATCCAACTTTGCATAAGCCAGAGTTAACTCTATCTTAAATACAGGAAATTGCGCACACTGCCACAGTATCCATGGTGCAGTTTGGCACTCACAGCAAGCAAAGATATCACCTTTTTGGCATTCCAGGAATTTTTACAAAACTTAACAAAGCTGCTCTTATTTTGAAAAGAGCCAGACAACAGTTCAGTGAGGGGTCATATTCTTTTCTTTTTTTGTTATTGCCCTACAACATTTTTTCTTTCTTACAAAGGTTTGTACTAACACATGTATGATAAGTAAACTGGATTCTGGATGCTCTACATCAGATGATATAGGAATCACTGTTAAAATGGTGACCACTGAGCACCTTCTTCATCTTGGGGAGGAACAGCAGTGTGAGGGGACCAATCTTGGTGTTTGGTAAAAGGTTTGCATTTATATAGTGCTTTTCTACTTACTAAAATGTATTCAAAGTACTTTACACTGCAACCTTTTGTTTTCATTTAAACACACAAATACACTAATAGTGCAAACATTAGGCTGAACCTCAGGTTAAGCGTCTTACCCAGGGACACCATGGCATCCAACCAGGGATCAAACCACCAACTTCATGGTTAGTGAACAACCGCTCTGCCATTTGAACCACAACTGAATAGGATGGGACCACTTCAAATCCAGATTCCAAACATTTGCCAGACCCTCTCACCCCACTTTCTGTTTCCTCCAGTAGCTGTCACTGAGATCAGTGTAGTTTCCAGTGAGCCTCTTTTTACATCCTAGAAAATACTTCTATCTGCACAATCTAATTGTACTGTCAAGTTTTTACTAAGATGGCAGACACAGGTGCAGGACAGCAGGCAGTAGGGTTGACAAAGTCCTTCATTTCAGGCAGTGGTCGGCAACAGGTTAGAAGTCTGTGTGGCTAAGGTAACAAAAGGGCCAAGCAAGTTGCAGGTCAAAAACACTGTGGTCCAAAAATACTAAGGCTAGGCAAAGGAAGTCCAAAAACACACTCTAGAGTCAGACATAGTTACAAGGTTACTCACGAGGTTCTGAAGGCTGATAAGGCTTGGAGTAGTATCAAGAATCAAGAATCAAGAATCTTTATTGTCACTATGCAAGGCACAATGAAATTTTGTTCAGCAGCTCTTGGCTTAGGCGCACAGTTGGATACATAATGACACATAATAAAAGAGAGACATCCTTAAAATATACCTACATAAATATAAAATAGAATAAAGAATAAAAAAGAGTAAAACTAACAGTGCAAATTAAATGTTTAAAGTGACCAATATGAATATTTTGTACAAAAAGCGGTTGTATTATTGGATTAGTGCACAGTGTCTGTGTACAGAGGTTGAGTACACACAAGACAAGCTGGCACCCAGTGAGGGGAAGACGCACATGATATACAGAAGGAAGGAACAGACAGGTTAGGCTAGGAGCACACAAGGAAGAGGAAGACAAGACACCTGAAACAAGAGGGAAGTCAGTGACTTCAAAATAACACAGGAAATAACACAAACACTGGCTGAAACCTACAATTACTAGAATTCATGAAGATTCAAGTAAGGATGAGCCTTTAGCTATCAGGCACCTCTACTATGGAACCGTTCAGTTCAGAAAATGTTTAATGATGAAGAGGTCATTTCCTGCATTCAGGTGGATTTTAACAGGTTGTTAAACACTTATTTTACCTACAAAAGAAACGCTTACTTTACGTTTCTTTGTGAGAAGTCTCCCCGTCCTGCTGCCTCACCTCATGTCCCCCTCTGATATAATGATAGTATCGGCTATGCACAGTTACATATTTCTAAAAAAATCTCTTAGGATACTCTTCAAAAAAATGTAGATTGTCCTTTGACTTTGCAGAATCCACTTCCCATCAGAGTCCCAGCACCCAGCAGGCTGACACCAAAGCTTCAAAATTCCTGCATCATCTCTTAGAGATGTGAAATGAAAGTTCATATAATGAGAGCTGAGTGACATATCTCTTCTTTCTTAAGCCACAAATGCATTATTCACATTGGTAATTTTTGTTTTAAAAAGCAGCTTCTACTTAAAAAGACCCCATAAACTTGTCCAGGAGACTGTGGTGCACATTCATGACTGTGTTTGTGTCCTTTATATACTGCAACAAACCAGTTGTACATTAAAAAGACATGAGAACACTTGCCATCTGTTCTATAGTCTTACTGAGATTGTTTCCATTTTTCATTTGCTTTCAGGTCAGATTCAGGCTTGGTCTCACAGAGCTATGAATGGAGCTGAGGGGTCCAAACATGGAAAGTCCTGTATGTTTCCTGCTTCAAAGCCACAGCCACTGTGAGTATATATTGCAAATTTGCATTAATGGAGCATATGATCGTATTGGCCAACATCATGTAACACACGCTACACTTCAGAAATGCGGCTGAATTGATGCTCCGCTTATGCTACGTGGCTGTTACATGGCCAGTGTAAATCTGGGGTAAGTTTAACCAAAGACAGCTAAGAAAATAGCCAAAATGCCTGGATGCATTTTGATTTTTGGGATGGTTTTGCCTTTAGGTATAATAATTCTCTAATTAGGTTGTAATTGCACAATTATTCAGTGGCTTAGCTATCAGCAGTTTTATTATACTGTAACTTGAGCTTGCCCTGCGATGGACTGGTGACCTGTCCATGGTGCACCCCGCCTCTCACCCAAAACTAGCTGGGATAGGCTCCAGCCCCCTGTGACCCTGCACTGCAGGACAAAGTGGGTTAATAGAAAATGGATGGATACATGGATGTAACTTGAGCTTGTTTTTTTTAGCATGGCCTAGATGATAATACATAACAAAGTAACTAATCCTTAATACTTTGCAATTTCCCCTCTGAGGGACTAATAAAGGATTATCTTATCTTATCTTATCTTAATACATTTTAAAACTTCAATCAAATTATTTATTTACTCAAATGTTGCTGCTCATTAGAATAAAAATAAAATATCTAGTTGTTGTCTGCTTAAAAATAGACAGGCATTAGACAGGTGTGAAAATTAAAAATAAATATAAAAGTTTCAGTATTTTTTCAGTAAGCTAAGAACAAGTAGCATAAATACTGTACCTGTGAGGCTCCAACACTGCATTGTTGACTTTTATTAGTCCTACCTGCTCCTTCTCTTTAAACGTTCAAACATAAGGGACATGATCCGATGCCATGTAATTTACAGATGTTGCACAGGTCCCTTTCTTCCCTCCCCAGCTTTGGATGATTTCAGATGTGGTTGTGTGGCATCAGCTGCTTGCCATTTTTTGAATTGTTCGGTTGTCGCTTCCCATTCGCCTTTACACATACGCATAACTGTCAGGGATAGTAAGGAAGCCTAAGGGTTCACTCCTTAACTACTTCCATCACCATCGCTGAAAAAACATTTAGTTTAGTTCAGCTCCACAATTTAGTTTGAAAAATGAGCTCTGATCATGGGTGAACAGGAACAGGCAGTGTCGACCCCATGAAGAATCCGTAACATGCTCCGTCCTCTCCAGTCTGTTGGACGGGTCCTTGAGCTAAAACCTGCACTTTACATTTCCAAAAAAATCCAAATACATTCTTCTGAATGTACCAACATTCTAAATTCTCTCCTACTTAACCTCAAACGCTGTGCTGTATTTCACTGGAACACAGGTTGACTGAATTGTAAGCTGATGTGTGAAATGGAAAAAAAGTTGACGTGGCGAGGTCAGCAATCAATAGGAAGTTAATTAATGAAGAGTATGTGATGTTGTGCAAGTATGGATTTCTGAATGCCGATGACTGTGTTCTAATCATTGAAATGTCACCAGTATGTGGATAAAAATCAGCTTACCTTTAATTTACCTTGAATTTCTAATTACATATTTAACTTTGCCCAAAGCTGACTTTGAGGAATGAATGAAGCCGCAGCATGTTTGGAGGAACTTTACTTTCTGTTAAGCACCAATAACATCAATATGTCTTTTGATTTAAATCTTACAAAATTAACAGTTATGTACAAAATTAAACTCAAAGAGGTGTTTGAATAGTATCCACTTCATGAAGTTTTATTCAAACTGCTTTGACCAAGATGTTGGATGGGTCAAGGTTCCAAGTGTAACATGAAGAGACAACAGGCGGGAACGTGGTGGTCTGCTCTGACAACAGATGAGTGTATTTTCCCTTATTGTATGTAGACCATAGCTGCAGTATTGTTCAAGCTATAAAAGTTTATGTGAGGAAAAGTTGTGCTCTGAAAGAGAACAAGGATAAAAAATTAAGTTCTGATTACAATTATGGGACGTGACACTTAGCTGATTTCAAATCAGCAAGGCCAAATTTCACAAAGCCTGTCAATGGTGCCAGCAAGCTCGCCAGATCCCTCCCCAATCAAAAGTTTGCTCTATATAATTTTACGCAATCAGATTTCTCCACAGTCATCCAGTGCAATCAGGTAATCAGAGGGGAGCATTAACAAGACAAATGGGGTTTAAAAAGTGGGTGCACTCTGTTTGCAGGAACTTCCTATGGAGAAGCCCCCTCCTCTCCTTGATTACTCCTATCACCCTCATACAGCGCAACATCCCCGCTAAATAGCATTCTACTACAGTACAGGCAGTATGTGCAGTAGGAACAAATGTGATTGACTTTCCACGTAAAATCGGACAGGTAAATTGTTACTCTTAGGGCTATTTGTGTCAAGTGACTAACAGTTTCATGAATGAGTCATATTGTGTATAGTAATGGCCCTGTGGCCTCTTTCACACCTTTCATTATACATGAAAAGTCTCTGATCCAGATTGCACAGTCAGGAACTGTTTATGCCTGGATGTATTTTCGCTCCATGTTGTCTTCGTGTCCTGCTGTCTCTCATCTTGGGTGATTAGATACAGTTTCACCAAAATAATCTCTATGTAGTACTGCGAATCAATCAGAAATCACACAAGAAGTTTCACTAATTGCTGTGTGGTTCAAAATGAGCGAGTTAATAAAGATTGTTATTCAAAAAATTCCTAAAAACAAAAAAAACAACTGCTAACAAATATCCAAGATATAAATGAATAATATAAAATAAGAAATTAGACTTACCAAAAGATGGTCTGGAGGATGGCTTCAAAAGTCACTCCCCACTGACCTCCATGTCAAAAAAGTCCTTTACAGCAGAAATGAAAATGTTTGCAGCCTGGTACAAAAACAGTTTGGCACTAATGATAAGTTTGCTATTATTTTTTTAAAGATTTTAAAAAAAATGTCAAAGTCTCACACACAACAGACACACGTAACACTAACATGCCTCCCAGGACTGAAACGCACCACTGTAAAAAAAAGTACTTGTAAAAGTTTTATAGAACAATATGGTGCCAATTGTCAGCATTCTGCTTATACAAATTTCCACCCGCACTCCACCACTTTGCCTTTATTTGGATGAACCAGGAGTTTAGGTGGACTGTGGGAAATGTCACAGAAGTCCATCTATGCTGCTTGCAATCTATGTTGACAGTGCATTTTGTTTCAGATGTAATCTCTGTAAAAAGGTGCAAAAAAAGTGAAACACACATTTTGTTTGGGCATAAATATAGAGCAAGATAGATTCAGAATACAGTGCTACAACACAAGCAATGATAAAAAAAAAATGCTACCTGGTTCTTCCAGCTAAGAACTGGCAAACTCCTGAGCACCCAGGAGGCTGATTATCTAGACAATCATAGATTAGGTTAAGAATACAATTGTAATTCAATGATGAAAACTAAACATATATAATTTCAAACACATTTACTAAGTCAATGTCCAATGTCAGCTGTTACTGAACATGTTATCTGCATATCTAAACACCCAGTAGCTGCAAGGATGCAACTTTGGCATGGTCACAGACCTAAAACAAAAATTGGTTGTTTGTTAGTTTGAGTTCTTCTGAGAAGACAAAGCCATAAGGATTGTAGTACACTGCAGGGTTTAGACTCATTCGTGATCAAACCTGAAAATGTTCAATAAGTAAACAATTCAGAAATTTTAATTTTACTACTTTAAAGTAGTTTAAAATATTGAGAATGATTCACATCTTTTACATCAACTTCTTTTAGTTATATGAATTCCAACATTAATAATGCTGCATTAAGCACAGGAATCTTCTATCTTTGACTAAAATGTATTGGTTGGCCAGACCTATTATACATAAAAGATATTTATACTTCTAGTCTTATTGCAATTAGTGCTTTTCTGCCCAACTTTATTCCCCCTCAGTTCTAATGGTACATTTCTGAGTAATCTAAAAGGCTGACCTCTTCGGACACTCACCCAATCCTTCCAGCAGATTTTCTTGGCTCTGAAATAATTAGGGAAGAAGATGTGAGGATGACAAAAGACAACAGGAAAATGAAATAGGCCCTCTCTCTGGGCCCTAAGGATCTTTGCAGCAATTCTAATTAAGCCCATCCAGAAACAGAGGAGCTGGATTGAGGCGGTTTCTCATCAGAGTCCCTCCATGAGCCTCTTTTGTCATGAACACACAGCCAATTACAAAGCTCAACAATGGAGTGGGTTAGTCTTATACCCTCCACAAAGACAGGAGACTATGGAGAGCTGAGGATATCCATAAGCATGGAGTGACTTTGTGAAAAACACTCTCACCTTCCTGAGTAGTGAAATCAAGTGTGCATTCTTTGTGTGCACGCGCATGCACTTGTAGTCCAAATTGGTGGACATGAGGCTTGCCATTACAATTCCCTGTGGCTCACATGCCAGAGTTACAGCGTTTCCAAGGGAACGATGTATTCATAATCCAAATATGTGTTTCACTAATTAGACTGAAATAAACCTAAATTTGGACAGCTCCCACTCCATATCAAGACAAACCACAGACAAGCTCACATGTTTATCATCTTTGCATATTGGCCTTGACAGATAGTGTGAGGGGCTGTGTAATCTCTGCGCTCAGCAGACCTTAGATTATGGAGCTGTCTCTCATTTTATTCATTGTGCACAGAGAGTAATTACCCAGAGATAAGTGTTCCTCTATCAGGGTCCGAAGCAATCTCCTCAGACACGGGTCCCGTCCCAGGCTATTTGGGCGCTGAGTGGGTGAGCTTTGTGGTTGCCTGCGTTCGGATGAGGCCTCCTGACAGTCACGGCCAGGTGGGTCAATCTTTCAATCAGACACCCTATTTACCATTGCAAAGCTCTACTGCCCTGCTTCATTTATAGCCGCTCAGGTTGCTTCTGATGAAAGCAGATAACAGGGGTACATTCTCCCTCCCACCTCTTTCCTGAGACGGGGTGGAAATCATCATCCTGTGGTGAAGAGGGAGGGGTCAGACTATTATTTTATTGTGCAACATCAAAAATGAATGCTCAGATTTGTAGAGAACTCTGATGACAAAGTGCAATTAGCGACTGAAGGAGTGTTGTGTTTTCTGTGTGATATATGAAGGGGATAAGGGAGGCAGGATCAATGCCTCAAACAAAAATCAATAGGTGGAAGAAAAACATCTTTTCCTTTGTTGTGTTGTGAACGTGGACCCAGGATGTCTGAGGGGTGCACACACACACAGTCACAGAGAAAGCAAGAAAAGCATTATCCTTCCTTCATGAGAGGATGGACAGGCCTACAAAGAGTTAAAGGACTAATCAACTAAAAAATAGATACGCAATTGTGTCAAGAGTACTGTAGTTTTAATTGATAAAACTAATCTTGTTCTCATCTGCTTGGGTTGGAAACATGTCCAGTTTTAGTCCAGGTATTCGTGTACCTGTAAATCAGCTTGCTGTGGTTTGGGTGTGGTATTTCATTCTACTGGGACCTTCTGGCTGTGTATCAATTCAGAGGCTGCATCAAAGCCATTCTACAGATAGACACTCTACTTCCTGTGTATGCTGCTCTACTCAAACTGGCTGCAATTCAGCTAGAGGGTTCTCACAATGAAGTACTTCTATGAGTAGCAGGGAATGGAGGTAAACTGCTAAAGTAATTGTTTATACCAGCTTCTTGACATTTTAATGTCATTTTATGCAGAAGATTTCTCCCATGACACACTAGCATTCTACTAAAGGCGGCTAGGACTGAGATTAGGACTGAGGGAGAAAGGAGGTCCTCCCTTGATGGCAGTGAGAGTTCTCAGGTAGACTTTCAAGACCAATAAAAAAAATCTGAAACTGGAATTATATCATTTGAACCACAGATCATAACGCTCCATTCATGCTGGACCCTTATGAAACCAGAGTGCAAGTTCTCCTTGTGGAGATTCTCTGGCTGCATCATAAAAGCATTGCATCACACTGGCATGATGACAAACTTCCTGGCCCTCTTGAAAGGGTCCAAAATCTGGACCATTAGAAGTCAACCTTCTGATTCATTGTCAGTTTCACAATTTTTGCCATAATGTTAAAAATTCTAATCATAGGAGCACCCTGAGCTTTGGGTGTCCAGTGAGGGACTACAGGGACGGAGTGTGTAAGGTGTAATGACAGGAAAACTGGGTGACGCTTATTAAAGCCTGTGATAGATGGAGGGTTAAAAAAGCTTCCATTTATTTCATGTTTTCAGATATATTGGATCAGCTCTATAAAGACATTTTTGGCCTGGCTGTAGCAGCTTAAAGCGTAAATAAGTCTATACCTACAATTTGTGTACATGTTACTGTGGTTGCCCATACGGTCCTTCTGTGTGCTGAGCCACAGTGTTTCTGTGTGTCAGCTGAATGCTCTCTGCCCCCCATGGTGTGCATGGTGAATGGACATGAGGAGACCTTATGTGTGCCACATCAGAGTCACAAAAGGAATTCTTTCATGCTGCTGATTATAGAAAATAAACATCTTACCTCTGCACACCAAATGGAGCCACACTACAGACACAAAAAGGCCAAAAAGGCAGAGCCCTGCTTTTACTAAAGCCAATGAAAAAATAGTCAGAGGACACAGAGGACACGGGCATTACAGGTGGCACACAGACACGGTGCAGTACAAACAAACAAAGAGGAGCACAAGACTTAAATACATGAGGGATAACAAGACACAGGTGAAACACATTACGGCGGGGCAGGCGATCAACAAAGAGGGACACAGACATCAGAGTCACACCTGCAACATGCTGTATAATGATATCAGAGGCCTGTTAGGAGCAACAATAATGGCAGATGCTGTTTAATCTGTCAGCCCAACTTCAATCTGTCCATTGTCCTGAATCCCAGAGCCCAGCATCTACGATACCTACAGTCCACAGAAACAAGCGGCCCAGCAGATAGATGCCGTTGACGGCGCCCTCCTGCAGGAGGCTGGCACAGGTCACAGAGTGTGTAGGCCTGAATATAAGCAGTACAGCAGCTTTGCTTATTACATCACCAGGTTCCTCCACATGATGCAGAGTGACTGATGAAGGAGATTAAACAAACCATGCCATGCAGTGAACGGACACACACACAGTACTGTTTGTGTTCCCGCAGCGCACTGTTGGACATTCTTGCACTCTTATTTTTTGGGTTTGTTTTGCCTGTCCATTTTCCAGAAGCTTTCTCACATGTTTAAATTCTTGCTAAGTTAGAAATCCTCAGAGTTTCAACATGGTTCAAACTGGGATTGTTTTTGTAGAAACAAACTGTGAATGCAGCATTGTAGAGTCAGTCTCCTGGATCAACCGGGAAAACAAGCAAGAGGGGTTATGATCGGGGAGGTGACCGAGCCACCATCCACACCTCTGTCTCCAAATGCAAACCTGTGAGAGTATATTGGTCCCATTACCAGATGACATCATGTGTTGTTTCTCTAGTAGGAATGTGCCGTTGAGTTTTAAGGGGTGTCTTCCATGGTCCCACTGAATCTGAACTGTGTCACTATAGCACCAGTATTGAACGTGGGCAGAGTGGCTGTTTGTATTTGTACCTTTATTTGTCAAAGGAAAGGTTTTGCTAAGCATGCATGTTCTTTTCTTGCGCGAGTGTTTGGCCTTGAGGCAGCATTAGCAGAACAAATGGGAGCAAAGTGATGTAACAACATTACTCACAGCTTTTTAGCAGCAAGTTTTTTTGTTCCCCAGCTGGTGTAGAGTCAAACAGATACACAGCTACTTCTTTGTATGTTTTGATATTTATCTGAAAATGGGATAAAAAAAAACCCGTCGTTGCACGCTTCCATTGCGTCATCAGTAAGTCCCACTTACAGCAGGCTACTTTTCACTCCTGCTGATTCCATCCTGTCTGACTGCTTTTCTGAGCAGCATCATCACTCGCTCCTCCTGCCAAAAAAATACACTTCTTCTCTCAGACAAGAGAGTAACAGCACCAAACCATTTCCTGGTGTCACATGTTTCAACTCTGTGCGCCTGAAACAATTCTTTCTTTCATTAGAATGAAACACGAGATGCCTGATAATCTCATAAATATGTGTTGTATTTCTTTTTCTCGAGAGAAAGAGGCAGGCCTTTGTTTGGGGCTTCCTGGCCCACAGGAAGTGATTGCAACAGGACAGTGAGGGACACTCATCTCTTGAAGGGGGGGGGATGCTGGAAGACGTATCCCTTTTTGATCAAGCCTTGCTGACGGATCGCCTGGAGAAAGGCAAATGGGGATCATACTGGGTCCTGATGACAAGAGGCCAATTTTGATGTCCCTTTTCTCTCATTGCGGCGCTTCTCTTTCAAGCCAAAATCTGCTTGAGCAGCCTGGGAAAATGGCCTTTTACCCACCTTCTTAGTCACACAGTTGACAGGACAACGAAGCTAAATGGAATTTAGATGAATGTTCAGACGAGGTAAAATGAGTCCTTTTGCTGCAATCATTTCTTTGTCTTTATGGTCACAGAAAGCACACACACACACACACACAAAAAGAGAATTCTGTCCTGAAAAGAAGACAGAGCGAGGAATAAAAGAGCAGCGAAAACAAGGGCGCCGCTTCGTTTCATCCTAGATTGTTTAATTCAAAAATGTTGACCCACGTGAGAAACATTATATCTGAGCAGCATCAGGCTCCATATTCAGTGTAACTGGAACCTCAAAGGCCACATGTTCTCGCAGTGTTTATAATGTATTAGTGGAACAAACTCTACACTGTACTCTCTTTACAAATCCCACCTGGCCGGGTATTAGTTGCAGATGTGGCTCTCTAATTCATAATGAACTAATAATGGTTTTGTTAGTGCAAGATTGTTTTCCTTTCCTCCCTCGCACACACAGAGATGGAGCTAATCTGTGCTGGAGGTGTGGCAGGCCAGGAGGAGATATGGCACCCTGCATGAAACATAGACTTTGGAATGTGTTGTTGCAAAGCTAGCAGGCTTTGATTTGTCTTCATATGACTCACTTATCATCAGTGCATCTGAATCATTAAATAACTTGTTGTTTTTTTTTTGTCTTTGGGGAGTCACCTCTCTGTATCTGTCAAAATTCTAATCACCACGTATAAACTCTTGCATGTACACACACACACACACAAAAAGATAGATACGTAAGTTCAGCACCTGTTTTTTATTGAAAGCATTTGACTGTATTTTCTGCAAATGAAAGAGCGCGACACAGAGCTGCAAATTAATGACTCCATATTTTGATGTGAGCAGATAAAAAGGAGAGCTCAAGGACTAGACATATGAGATAAAATACAACAAAAGATGCAGATCTAAAGCCATCAATTAACAGCCTGATACAGCTTTTATTTCAAAGAGTCTGACGAAAAAAAAAAAACTTTTGCTGTGAGACTGACACATCAATGCACACAAGTCTCACTTTTAGAATAAATTCAGAGGATCTTTTAATATGTGATTATCTTCAAATATGTTCTTAACGAACAGCAAGCGTGCTGTATGTGCATAGCAACACAGGCTGTAAACACAGCACAGGAGAAATGAGTTAAAAACACTTTACTAATTGACTGCTGTATTTGTATATATTCACTGCATACTGGCCGATATTTTTTAACCTTTTAGACACCATGTTGTTGCTAATGTTGATCAGTACCACAACATGCAACAGCTTAAAAGCTGATGTAACCCCTGTCACTTACTGAAAACATGAGGTTTCTCAGTGTCTGCAGGTCTGTTGTTTACAGTATACAGTGCTCATCATCATATTTGATCATAACACACTTAAAACCATTGACAGGGTCTTTAAAAATCTACATGTGTAAGTGCCACACAGCAGCATACTGAGCTATAGTCGTGATACTACGTGTTGTATGATACCCCATTAACAAAACAGGGAGCTAATGCTAACTGATGTAGCACCATCCAGAGATGGCTCTGTCTGACAAATATAACATAATTCCCTTCATTCTATGGTCAGATATATACTGATGTTTGCATATGATCAGTGTTTAATCCATTCCCTGCACTTTTAACCCCGTGCTCTAGTAAAGACTAACTAGTGACATGGCACAGGGACACATGTAAACCTCCAGACCTGCATACTTTTGCTAAGCTAATGCAACAAATGGTCAATGTTGTGTCCGTTTCCCATCAGGATCAGCTATCAACATGGATCCCTTCTACTGTATATACTGCCAAATGCCTATTTCTCCTCATGAAAACAATCTGCTTATGTTAAAATGTCGCAGACGATGCCCTCCTAATGCAGTACATATTGAGCAGCTTATTTCAGTGATTTATTTGAAGGATTTGGCCACTCGCCTGAGCTAAAATCAAGACTACGGCTCATGCTTTAAATTTATATCTACTGCCATTTTCACTGAATGACCTTCTATGTATTACAATTCAGAAATATTTATACTTGAAATACTGGAAATCATTTCTGGGCCAGGTGCTTCAGAAACTTCTCAACTTTTCATTACTTTCACTTTAAACCATTGATTCACACAGACTACATGCACTCTGACAAAGAGTAGACTGTGTTGTACTGAAGCGCTTTCAGCTTATCAAAAAGGTTGGAAGGCATGTCGATGACGTGCAAAGAACAAAGCCGTAACACGTGCGGCGTGAAGTATTAAATTAAAACGTCTTCCTGTTACTTTCCTGGAAGATTTCACCTCAGCACTTTGATGTCTGACCTGTGAGGGAGGAGGGGGGGTGAAGCTGCACGCTCTGCGTTACTGCAGCATGTTCTCTAGAATCTCATTAGAGAATTTCACCCCTGCGAAAGATTTCGCAAAAAGGAAAACAAGGGTGATAAAGGAAATGAAAGAAGAGGGAGAAAGCAGGAGGAAATCCAGAGGTAAGGAGGACTGGGGATATTGTAATTAGTTGCACCTGTTTCCTTTAAGCCAGCTCCAGTTTCCCTCTACAAACGCATGCAGATTACCCATCAAAGCCCCTCATCGCTGCCTCTGCTCAATGGATCCTTTGTTGCCAGTTGTCAGGGAGGCGGCCCACAAAAGTATGTAACACAAGCAGGCCACACTGCTCTGGAACTTACAGTACATGCAAGCCTCTGCTGGCCACAACAAGAATAATCAGGCGTGTTTGTAGACACCAGTCTGCACCAGTCCTCCCTCTCTGCTGCCATCTTTTTTTTAGGGGGACATGACCACAACAGTTGCATCATCTGTCAACACTCTGACACAAGCAGGCGCTATAGCTCTGATGGAGGACGGAGGACAGATGGATTTTGGTCTTACAGCGTAACTTCAACCTATGAGTTAGTTCAAATGCTGCTGCCAGACTCAAATGTGTAATCAGACACATTGACGTGAATAACGTGATATTATTATTATTAAGCAGTCATAGCGTTTAGTGACACCAACAAAAACGTAATATATTGCCAGACTAAAATGTGAAGACTAAGAAAATAAAAAAAAGTAAATGCCACTATTGAATTTCAGGGCCAAAAGTCTGGATTTGTTTTACTCCTGACTGTTGGTACTCATTACAAACTTTTACTGTGCAGCCAAATATTCAGTTAATTAGTTAAAAGTTTATCTTCAATTCTATGAGAAAGCACAACGTTTCCAAAAACATCAAACATGTCCGAATGAATTTTGAATGTGGCTTAAAATAATACACAGAACATACAAGCCGCAGCCAGTTTGGAGCTTTGTGCAGGACTAGTCTGAGCCGGTGCTGCTCATAATACAGTCTATTAAAATGTAACATACTGTATACTTTGGAAAGAAAAATTTAAATTATACTTACAGTATATGAAATAAAATGAATAAACTAAAATATATAGAGTTACATACTGCAACTAACTGAAAACATACTTATTTTTTCCCCTGAATGTACCATTTATACACACATTTGTGTTTCTTCTGAAGTCCTGTCTGATCACATGATCTCTGGATGATCACTGGGTCTGGCTCCATCATCCAGTTTGTGGGACTGTGATGTTAAACTGTCTCCATGTCTGTGGTCTCCCTTGTTTTTCAAACTGTCTCCTGTGTAGTCAGACTTACGTCTTTCTTACAGTGTTTGTCACCTGATCATTTTGCACATGGCCCAGCAGATGCTTCCAGGTTTGGTTCTTTTCGTCTGTAAAACTTTTGTTTTCCTCTGAAGATAATTAACCTGACACAATGAGCCGCATCACTTCTTAAGGAACTGCTGCTAAATGGCAAACAGCTGCTGCTGTATGTGTCATAATGTAAAGCATCTGGATAATCAATATCACGTAAGGATCCATTCATCCATGTGTCACTTTGCAGATAAAGTGCATGCAGGAACTTTGCACATGTTCACCGCAGAGAACACTTTTAAGCAGTGACATTTTGGTCCCGGCGTTGTGATCTCAGATTAGCCAGAGCTCGGCACAGCTGCTCTGTCTGATTCATTCATTTGAAGAAACTGTCCTTGATTAGGTTATTATCAAAATCATTTCAACAAGAGGAGTATGGGGAGGAGTGATGGTGATGTGGTGCTACAGTGCTGTTCTCTCTCATTGAGTTGGACGCTGATAGGTTCACATGCTCACCTCATGGAATGTATCTGACAATGAATGGCACAGTGGAGGCAGGAGGTAAAGAGGGGAGAGACCATTCTGCATTCAAGCGCTAATTAGAAAAATTAGATCTATGAAAGGCAGCGAGTGATCTAGGCCTTCAACCTACGTCTGTGTACCGCTGTAGCAGCACAAAGAGGAGGCAACAATGAGCACTGAGGAGGAGGAGGGGGGGATAAATAATTTAATCCATTATCTACTCTGCAAAGCTCATCAGCACTGCTACACAATGGCCACGATTGAATTGCTGATTGCATTTCTCTCCTACCCTCCAGGAGAAAATGCCCATGCTCCACTATGTTCTCTCAGCCTGCCAGCACAACCAAAAGCAAAAGAGAAAGACGGATAGGAAGGAGGGAGGGAGGGAGGGAGAGACAGAGTAGTGTAGAGTGTCTTCCACCAAGGTCAAACTACAATACAGCAATCTAATTAAGAGTATCAGAGAGTTTCCTGTATGGGGTCAACATCCCCGTGGTGCTCACTGGCTCATATTGTCCATTATGCATTACATCATGTACTTCCTCATGTAAATGATGGATGTAATGCTGATTAAAACTTTGCACCACCAATATTCTTTTAAATGTGGAGTGTATCTGTCTGGCTATTTTATTTCTGTGCAGCATTCACCTGTTACTGGACTCATGTCTGGATGAGGAGAACCTAACCCTGAACCTAAAGCAAACACATGGAACGGTAACAAGCTTCCCACATTGTGATCATTCAGTAACTAATGACGACTATGTGTTTATACTTCACATAAAGAGCCAAGCGACTAATTTAAAGTACAACACATGCTTAACCTTTTTTCTCCAGTATCAGCTGCACAACATCAGCACAGTGACATTTGACCTGGTGGCATGTTAGCATTTAGCTCAAAGCCCTGATACACCTGCATGTAGTTTGTGTCTCTCACTTGCGCACAGACCTGTGGCTACATGCTGCAAAAGCTGCTGACTGCATGAGGGTCTGTAAGAATCTCTGGCAGGGAAGCACCCGCTAGATCCTTTACGACACAAGCTACCTGAGATTAATTGTGCATGTGACAGTTTTTAGATTATGCTGCTTCAAGAGCAAAATCCTCAATGGGCCAGTCTCACTTTTTAATTCCTGGTTACCTTTGTGGTGTACAAAGACCTTATATGGAGACACAGTTAAGCTTTGAATGTTATTGACACTTCCCGTTGTTCTCATAAGTCTTAGTATTCCACACACACACATCCAGACCAGCAGCAAGTTGTTGTCTGTGAAGGTTTTGTTTATTTTTACATTTCTCTGTTTATCCTTTACTTAAATGAATGCTTAGCTCTGGACCTGTATGTAAACCTGAGGGGCACAGCCTGTGTACCTGCCTACACAGCGTCACCATTCCTAACACCCTCACATGTCTGTGTGTAACAGCCCAGAAGGAGGAGTATTACCGTGTGAATGCGGTGAAGCTTTATGATGGTGACGGCTTCCATCATTTCTCCCCCACAACCGTAATCTATCATCTGCACCAGGCTCCAGTAAAATAGGAATATCAGGGACACTTGAGGCTTTCTTGGCCCAGAGCCTCTGACATGCTGGCTTAATTTTACCTTCCATTTCAGTGTGGTGCATTTACATAAAACACAGAGAAAAGTAGTACACATAATGGTCCCCTTTGGCCAAGTGCTTTAAGGTCCTGTCCACAGTCCCAGTGAGGGGCAGTCAAGCTGCCTCTGCTCTGCTCTGTTTGTTTTATGGAGCAGTAGTGAAACCACTTTGAGGTCAGCTAACTGCAAAAAAAAAAAAAAAAAACTGTGCTGGGTCTCCTATGGTCTGCTGAAAACGGCTCCAAAACCAATCCAGAGGGCCATTTCTAGAAGTCCAGCCAAGTTTCATTGACAAAAAGAGGTCATTATTCTGGACACAGCTTCAGCAATAACAGGATCAAAACATTCTGGATGGGATGTGAAGGAGACATTTTACTTGTGTGACAGGAGCTGCAGGGGAGACATCATTAAAACAAAAAAGCCCCAAATGTTCCACAGAAATGTGGAAACTCCACTGACACGGCTTGAATTCATGTGAGTGCTGTCATTATGCAAGTGCAGCACAAATTGTCCAAGACCAAGTGAAACTATTTATAGCCTTCACAAGACCTGAGAGCCAAGTGCGCCTAATGGTGTCATTTGTATTGTTAATGGTAATGCACTGTTAGTTTGTTCCATTTGGCTGTGTACAGGTGCGTTAATGGGGGCCCGGTGAAGCGTTTCAGTCAGTCTGTGCAGGCGTTCGGCATGACCACGGCTCCCTCTAGTGGATCCACACTGAACGCAGCCTGGAGTCAAGGTTAGGACAAGATGCTGAAATGAGACAACCTTTTGTTGAGCACATAAAATCAAACGGTCTATTTGTGACTGGAAGAGTCAACAACAAACAGCTCCTGCATCATCAGCAGCAGACTTTAGAAAAACTGTGATCCTAATTAACCTTCAAGCTCATCAGCCACAATCAATATAGAGTGTAGCTTTTTTTTTTCTAATTGAGATGAAGTAATTATCAGACTGTATTCATCTCATTAATGAAACAATGTTCCAATATGCCTGCAGCAAAACTGTTAATTGAGTTCTATTTTCTGAGACAGGCAGCCTCTCCTTGTGTCCATGGCCACAAAGCGTCAAATGTGGGTTGGGGCCTTTGTGCTTGTCTCTGTGTAGACCCAGGAACAGGCTGTGGACTGCTGGAGCGTGCTCTCTCCCCTCCCTGCTGTCTCTTCTCCCATCAGAGAGAAGGCGAGGAGTCGGTGATACAGCTGACTTCAGCAGATCATCCCGTCCCAGTCTGTTATTTCACGGTTTCGGTGGTTAAGTACTCCCTGTGGAGTAAGATATAGCGAGGCAATTATTCTGTAATTATGGAGCCAAAAGACGAGGAATGGAGTCAAGAGTTACTGGGCTCGTGCACATCACAGCAAGAGGCCGCAAAAACAGGCTGAATAGTTCACATATGTGTACATACAGTCTAGATATAAGTTTTTTTTTTTCATCAATTGAGCCAGCTCTAATTTATGAACTAATAATAACACACAGCTGCCCTTCAAGTGTCCAACTACTTTCCAGCCCTAACAATTTTGACAACAAAAGTATGTCCCAGACGTTGATGCAAACCAATTTAAGGTGATATTTAGCTTCTGTTAATGTGTATTTAATTATTAAAGTAAAATAAGGAATCACCAGTCAACAATGAGGGCTTTTTCCCCGATGCATGTTTACAGTTTACTACATTTTTATATTAGATTATTTGTTCTGCATTAATTGTCTATACATCTGCATTCATACCTCTGCAGTACCGAAGCAGAGCTGCTCAAAGCTTGATGTTTTACTGCTTTTTAATTACTGTTTAAATACAAATGACAGCCAGAGTAGGACTTTAAACTGCTTATTGACAGAAACTGAATGTATGATTATTTTGATAATTATATATAGTCTGTCACCACGGTCACTGCACTCCGCTCAATGCAAAATGAACTCCCATAGGTTTTGCAGACATCTATTGTCCCCAAATGATCTTCTGACTTCAGTCATAATTGGACATTTACCATTTTGGTGAAATGATTCATTGACGTTGGACAGACTCTGAATCATTCTGTCAAAACTGGTATGTAATTATAAAAATGATGTTCTTTATGTGCTAAGTAAATGTGTGGTATCTGAAGATAAATTATGAGTTGTATATTTTACAAAACATTAACTGAACTCATACCAGACTGTCCTGGTACAGATGCAGCAGAACAATCCTAAACCATGATACCACCACGTTCCAAACATGGAATGCAGTGTTTTCTGCAGATATGTTGCAGGTATGTAGCTCATTTGATAAGAACAGATGCAATAAACATCGATCATCTTCACAAAATGATCCAATGTCAGTATCAGTGTTAATAGCCAAAGGCTAATTTGCAACGCCGATCCCTAGATGGGCTTTTAAAAGTTACACCAGTATAAAATGATTTGGAATTATCCTTCAAAATAAGAGCTAACTAAAGGACTATGTACTAATAATATATAATATAATAATAATAATACATATTAGATATATTTAAACATGTCCTAGATTCAGTGCACACACAGAATACATTCAGAAACACATGACAATCAAAGAAACCCAGTCATTTTCAGTCATATATTTCATGTTAACATGTGAAACAGAAAACTTGTCCAACAGAATGAGTGGAAATGCGACTGTGTGATAAATACAAAAAACGTCCTGTACATTACAATAAAGGCACTATCTGCAGAAAAACACCCTGTACTCACACATTCTACTCATCACCTTAGTCCAGCATGTGGTCGTCTTACAGACTAAAAACAGCAGCTGTCTGTTGTATGGAAAATGCACATCACCGTCTGTGATGACACACTGACACTGTGTAAAAATTGAGAACATCTCAGTGGGATAAAAAATTACTGGTCACGCACCAAAGGATGCAATGGTCCAATCTGTGATCTTTTGCTACCATTTGGTCCAAAAATATGCTCAATGCCTGTTAGTACAGTATGTAAAAATGCAGCCATCATAATTTAAATTGTAAACAAGTTTGATGTGTGTTATTAACTAAAATACATTAACCAGATAAAAATGTATTTACGGGTTTCAACTTAACTAATTCAATTTGCACCTTTATTTTGAAATCCAAACACAGAGCAGAGGAAACAAAGGCTTCCTGTGTTTGAATTGTCAGATGAGACACTTTCAGATTGTTTGGTTTGTTGCTGCACCAAGAGCAAACAAAAGTACGACGTATTCCTCAAAGATCCAGCATCAGGTATAGGCTCTTCTTTTTCCAGTGTATATGACTTCTTTCAAAGCTCCAATGTGACGCTGTCAGTTGACTTTGGGGTAGATCTTTTCATAGAAGAAGTTCTGGGCGAGCACGTAAAGCTCTCCGTCCTTTTCCCTGACGGCGTGGGCACGCACAAACTGAAACTGTTCAAGTGCAAACTCGTAAAACTCATTTTCAATTTTCCAGATGTTGGACTGCTGCAGCTTGGTGATTGTCTCTTTGGTGGGCGGCTTTTTCTCCGTGGTCTTTCGTAGATGGGACCTCTTTCCTGGGGGACCACAAAAAACCGTTAAAGGAGTCTGTCCGTGCAACACTCATTCTCATATGAGTTTGAATTTAGAGCTAATAAAGTCACCACAAACGGACATTTAGAGCTGCACAGGGAGTGCCGTGAGCTATGTTGCTACCTGTTCTGTAGAGCTCCGTGGCGCCTTTAAAGAAGCGCGGGAGTGTTGCCTCCAGGATCATGATGAAGTCTTCCAGCTCCTCAGTGACTCCAACCAACAGGTACTCATTCACCAGATTGTACTTGGCTTGTTCCAGAGCCCACCTGCTGCCCACATTCCTGCATGAAAAAATGATATAAAATGGTATATATATCACAATATACAAGACCAGTAAACCCCATCACTGTGTGCATCCAAGCAACTGTGTTAAAGCTAGCTAGCAAAGGCTCAAGGGTCTAAAACTGCAGTCACACAGTAAACATGTCTTAGTTCTTATCCTCAGGCTGACATGGTCAGGTCTTTTTGTTAGTTGCGTCCAACAAAGGACATTGGTCATACTTTGATAATACTTCAGTACTACAAGTGCTATATCGTGGATAAGCTAGAAGTCTAGAATGATGCTTCATGTGGGCAAGTGACAAAAAGTGGGCGTAGCCTCCACACCAGCACTCTGAGTGGTGTCCGCAGAAGAAGGGGATCTGCAGCCAGAGTTTCTCAGGAGCACAGTCAGACCCTCCTGATGACACACATTCATCAAAGGTCTGAAACACAACAGAAGCACCCGTTATCTTAACATCCAAGACAAAAGCACAAAATACCAGCTGAGCTGTAAAAACCTTTTTGTCTCCTTGTTTCCTCCGTCGGAGGCCTGGTCTGTAGTCATCACCAAAACGCAGGAAGTAGTAGTACGACACCAGGCGCTCGACAGGATCCCGCACCACATTGATGTACATGGGTTTACCCTTCACACCATATCTAAACACAAAGAACAGGAGGTTTTCTTCAACAGAAGAAGCCGCCTTTATACACCCACAGTAATCTATACCATAGTTATTGTGTCCACACCTCCACCCGTGAAAACAGGCAGCACCAGAGAGAGTGAGAGTTACCAGGGTCTCTCTCACTGAGAAACACTTAGGATAATTACCTGTAATCACTTAGATGATAGTGTCAAGGAAGATAAGGACAACAATGCTATTAATCAACACTAAAACACGTGTTAGCAATCTATACATGACCTTCCCTCTATTGGATATTAATGGTGTCAGAGGAAATGAAGGGCCTTACTTGGAGAAGTCGAGATAAGCCACATGGCCGTGGTAGAAGGCGGGCTTCATCTGTCTCCACGAGGTGACGTTTCGCACAAAGCGCGCCTGGAGACAAAAAAAAGTAAATACAGAAGACCAGCAAAACAAATGTCAGTTTACTTAACGGAGGAATACCTGCCTCTGTGGTGTGCTTTTTTTTTTTTTTTTTTTTTTTTTTCCCCCACACGCACGTTCCAATCTGTTTTAGCCGTTAAGTGAAATCTGACTCCAGATGCCAGGAGAGGCAACACTGGACACACCCTCTACAGCATCACTAAGGATAAAAGAATCAAACAGCAAATAGCACTGGAACAATGTCCAGTGAAATAAACCACAATTGTCCTTTACATGTGACCAAAGTGGTTCTCATGACAACCCACTTCTTAAACGTTTTCTTTCCTTCATGTTATAGAAGGAGACTTTGTGCTAACTGTGGAAGAACAAATTAAGGCATCCTGGCATCTAATTAAGTTTGATTACAGAGAACACAGCCGGGAACAAATTACAGCATCCAAGCCTTTATACAAATGTCACCTCATGTGCTGACAATCTTTTTATTTACAGCCAACCCAGCAGTGTTTTTTTCAGAGTAATGCCTCCATCAGAAAGAATCAGAGAAAGGGAAGAGTGACAGGAACAGAAAGGTGATCAATGAGTTTATCAAACCAGTCATAGTATGAGCATGGACTCACTGTCCCCTTTTTCTGAGTGCTGCATTTATTCTTTATTAATTGTTGGACAAATAATTACATAGCTTTGAACAGAAGCTTGTGCTTTTTAATTCCAGATTTTCAGTTGTAACAAATTTGTCACATGTTCAGCATCTGTCATACCAACAAAGGATTCTTCTGTCCGAGCTTCTTTGTTGTATATAATACTGTATTATTAGGATCATGAGAACAGTGACAGCTCTCACATGAGCTTAATTGTCTGGATTCCAAGATAAAATGGTTCTCCTTCTTTTCTCTGTTTAAACATGATAAACGTCTCACCTGGTCCTGCAGAGACATGACAGGGTTGTTCTTGGTGGTGTTGATGTGCAGCACGTGAAAGCGATTCTTTCCACACAGGTCATAGGCGATGTTAGTGAAGGATGTGCTGGCCGTCTTGGGCACCCTGTTGTAGATGATGACCATGTCATCTTTTTCTGCCAGAGGCTGCTGTTCCCACCCCCTGCTGTCTTCGCTGTGACGCTGCTCCACTTCAGCCACCTCGTGTCTTGCAATGGTGCGTTCTGAGGGGACAGATAAAAAAAAAATCACAGTCAAATAGTTTCCAGTGTGTGGTTGTGTAGCTTTATTACAATGACAGACATTTAAAAAAAAACTGGAATGAAGCAGAAAACTGAGGCGAATCCTTGATCATTCGAAGTGAACACTCACAAGTCGTAAACATGGCAATCTTCCCTCCCACATGAACGTGGTATAAGGCCAGCACATTTTGTTAGTGCTTTAATTAAAGAAAACAACACAGTCCTCAAAACACAATAACATTCAAATAACTAATTAAGCCTTTGATGATAATATTGACAGGAGGCATAATTAAATGTCTTGTCTCCCTCTTCTTTTCTGCACTGTAATGTTAATTAAAGCCAATTACTGGGTGGCCTGTGAGTGTCTCTTAGCCTGGATTCGTGACTGTCAGCGTATCGCAGCATCCTGCTGTCGAGCCATTGATGTCTGACAATGAGAGGAGAGATGCAGCTGGTGTGATCTGTTTGAGGGCGGAGGGACGAGCATATACAGCTTCGCTAAGTATTATGATTAAACAGCAAGCCTGCTGATACAGCTTAGTGCATGTATGTAGCCTGTGCAGGTATATATTTAAACTATGTGGACAGGAGGTAAGATAGAACATTTACCTTTTATCCATGTATCTGTTTGAAACAAATGACATAAAGGTCCATAAAGGGGGGGGGGGGGCTTACACACATACATAGACTATGCACTGCACATGTTATTGTTCTCAGCTAACACATAGTACCATCAAAGATTCAGATTGATTCCAAAGTCATTCTCCAGCAAGTCCAGACACGCAGTCAGACTCATAAACTGTCTTCAGCCGCAAGCAGTCCAGCAACAGATGGTCTGGCAGCAAACTTTACTTTTTAGGAAGTAAACTTTACACAAAGCACACTGCACAAAAACTGAGCTCATTTACCATGTCGATTTATCCAGCATGAGGATCTAATCTGTACCCGATTATGGCTTTAACTCCACGGACTGTGTTTGCATACAGATGTGAAACTATGCTGCATTGTCAGAACACTCATGCGTACAGCCCACCATCACTGTGGTCTTACCGAGTTTAGCTCTTGACTCGTCCAGTTTCTGGATCTGATTCTCTATCAGGAGCATCACCACTCCAAATGCTAGAACAGCCAGAAGCTGGATCCTGGGCGGCATCATGATCCGTGTAAGCCCCATCAAACAACCAGATGAATCATACCGAGGATACAATAACTGAACACTGACCGCTCTCTGGTCCACTGCTAATGGCTAAGCCAGGAAAGGACCTTATTGCTAGCAGCGACTCTAAACTAATTCAATTATTGGACTAATGGAAATGATGTCGCTAACGCTAGCTCCATCAGCTGATCTAGAGCTCAAAGCAGCTAGGGCTAACAGCTTCCCGTTTGCGAAACAAAAAATAGCTAGTCTCCGCGCTAACAGTAACAAACATTAGAGCCACGTAAAGCTCATACGAACATCATTCTTAAAAGCCGTACGGTGTTAAAGTCCGCGTTTTTAGTTCGTGCTTGGTTTCGTTGAAACGTATCCAAAGCATGCTGAGACCGCGGACATTCATTCATAAAGCTGAAAGAAAAACAAAAGGAACCAAAAGTACAGAGTAAAGTCTTGTAGCTCGTAGCATCGCCGGACTCTTCTTCGTCTTGTTTTTACTGAACGTAACTAAGGTGCATGTCGCCACCTGCTGGCTCACAGAGTGTATCACGGTGAAAAGAAAAGAAAAAAAGAAAAGTCTTTCAAGACGTAAAATCAGTTACTGACTGGTAAAACTTTTTACGGCATTTAATACTAACTGTTTCAATCAGAGGGCCTTAGTTATGCAGTTTATCTTTACATTTAAATGACATGTGAAAGATGTGACAAACAAATTCTTTGACAACTTATTGTTATATTGCAGCCATTTACTAAAATCATTTAGGGTCATTTTTTCCTCATTATTGTACACACAGCACCTCATATTGACCGAAAAACACAGAATTGTGATTTATCTTTATCTTTATATCACATGGTCCTAAGTATTCAGAGCCTTTGCTGTGACAGTCATCTATTGAACTCAGGTGCGTCCATTTCTCCTGATCATCCTTAATGGTTCTATGATACTGATTGGACTTGATTAGGAAAGACACACACCTGTCTGTATAACCTTACAGCTCACAGTGCATGTTAGAGCACATGAGGATCAAGAGGTCAAAGGAACTGCCTGAAGAGCTCAGGGACAGAACTGTGAAGCTGATGTGATGCAGGTTTTATTCATTTTTGTTTTACCATTTGATGAACTCTCAGTGCACTCAAAAATATCTCATTGGATGAACTCTAATTTTAAATTTAATTAATTTTTATATAGCGTCTTATATTTGGAACTGTCTCACTGAGACCCAGTGCCTGACCCGTTCAGTACGACCCCGCTCATAAGGGGGGAGCTTCATGCTGATAGTCAGCTGGGTGGAGGAGAAGAAGATGACAGGACAGAGAGGATGAAAGAGAGAGAGATTTGTTGGAAGATATTGTTGGTATAATACTGGAAAACTATTTATTTGTGTTTTAGCTGATATATTTTAAGTTAATTATTCTAGCCCTAACAGGACACACGCACACAGTTAGTGACATGAAATGCTGGATCACAAATTTGGGTCAGCTTGATGAGGGGAGAGGAAAGAATAGGGGATGGAGGGGTAGAGGGTGGTGGTGGTGTTGAGGGAGTGGAACTGCTCACTGGACCATGTTTTTGTTCTCTGACAGCCTTGTATAGCAGCATAGCTATGATGAAGGCTAAGAGTTTAAAGAGGGTTATAGCAGGGCATCTGGACTTGTAGCGTTGGCTTGAAGACGTTTCGCTGCTCCTCGAAGCAGCTTCACCAGTTCTAACTGTTTGGTGGGGAAACAGGTTTGTGGTAGAAATGTGGTAGAAAGATGATAATTATTTGTTATTTGGTTACTGATATATTTTTTCAATTTGATGGTCTATAGGCTATTTCATCAAACATAACCTTTATATAAGTTTGTATACTGAGAGCTTTTTGGTGGTTTTGTCATAATGCTAAGAGTCTGCGGTGATCACAGAGAATAGCATGATTAAAAACAGATCCTTATGTATCCAAACATATGTTCCTCTGAACCATACGTGTCACAGTTGTTGTACTAAGGTCTGGTAATGAAAGTGTTATGTAAACACAGGGCTGTAATCTGTAATCTGAATTGTGTGCTAGGAAGTTTGCTTCCTCACTGTGTGGGTGGAACAGTGAACACAATGCTGCTCAGACAAAGGATGATGTATCAGAAGTTCTCTGTTTAAGTTTGTTCTGACTCTGACAGCTACTGCTTTATAATGTGACCTTTAACCCCAAAGGAAGCTGTGCTCTATGGCTGAACTGATGTTGCGTTAGATGTTAAAGGACTAAGCACTAGGTTACAGTAACAACACATCTTGTAGATAATGGCGGCTCCCACCCGCAAGCCACATCCATCAGAGGCCCTCGGGAGACAACACTAAGCAAGGCTTGACATCCGCAGATGCACACATCTAGGTCTGTGTAATGTCTTCCATGTGTCCGCTAAAGGCGGTACAGATTAAACCTTGGCATCACATCATCAGTCCATACAGACTGATCACATCCCCCACACGTCCATGGGAGGTGCACTCAAGCATCAGGTTTATAGATCAACCCAACTTGGTGAAAGATAAGAGGCATTGAACATTCTACTGGGTAATATGGTCACTGTTAGGGGCAGAGAAAGTCTGTGAGAGACAATATGGTGCACAGAGGGAAGGCAGGTGTAATGTAAAATCACATGAGTCTGGTCAGGTGACCTAAAAGTGTTTTAAAAGAGTCTGATAAGAAGCGCTGCATACATGGCCTGGGTGTGTAGGTGAGCCAGTAAATGTAACTTGATCACAATGTAGTTGCCACTTCTGAGAGTGATAGGGACTGACTAATGTTTATATAATATTCTTGTATGATAACTGTTTATAGATCCTCGGCAGGAGCATTGAGGAGAAAGGAGGAGCTGAAGATGACATTCAAAACTAAGCTCCAAATGTCCAAGTCACCAAAAATACACCACAAAGCACCAAAGCTATTTAAATATTAATATTATAATAATAATATCAATATTATTATTATTAAAAAAACAGATTTTAAAGTGAAACCTCTGACAATGTGGACACTCTCTGTGTTAACAGAGCAGTGATGCATATCTTAACCAGTAGGTGGAGCCAGAGCTTCAAGGATGAAGCTGTTTTTTTTCCAGCATGTTATAACCTCTTCAAGATGATGTGTTTTTTTCATGTGAATAACTGGAACTAAAAGTCTGTGACAACTGCAGGTATACACAATCCCCATGACTGCCAGATATGAGACACAGAGCCATCAGGGACCAGACGCATGAAAAATACTCACAACACTGCTCAAAACAAGCAAATTAAGTACAGTACACCAAAGTAGTTACAAATTACAAACACAGGTACAAGGTATTACATAGAGCAGGTAACATCAGGCTCGTTTCCAGGGGGACCCAGAAAAGTGATGGACCACCTGACTGGGACACTGTTGTTGTTGCTTTATAGGTGAAATGAAAGCCTGGTCACATGATTCCTTACCTTGTAATCAGTGCTGTGTTGGTCCGGCCAGACAACTTTCATCATATTTTGGGGTCCTCTGGAGGCACTTTGCTTGTGCTACAAATATTTTCTGCTGCTGTGTTCTCAATGTGATGTTTTCTTTGGTTGGTTTGTCTCAGTGTCTTCACTTGCAGTGAGTTAAACTGTCTCAGCTTACCATCCACAGTTTGCACCAATATCTGTGAAGATTTTCTGTCCAAGCTTTCTTTCTCATAAGAGGCAGGTTAGTGTTTGGATATTGAAATTATTATCTACTTTGTGAGCCATAAAACCAAAGATTTTATGTACTCATGAAACTGTATGCCATGAGAAACATAAAATATTTAGTACTGATGTCAGCTTATAAAATGTAGACATTTATTTTTGTTGGAGTTCGTTCTAGATTCATTATTAAAATCCTCTTAATGCCTAAATTAAAATGTTGGTTTCATATATAATTTTTAGATATTATCAGTGAGATGAGCTCAGACCTTTCACAGTCTGTGATAGTTAATAGACGAGGGACTGTCTGCACATGTGCAGGGCAGATTCTACTACAAATAAATTACAACAGTGAATGAGACACTTTTTACTGTAATTATTATTATAATTCATTTACCATACATACGTCACAATGTGTGACTGTCAAGCCCTTTGCAGTCTGTGAAACAGGAACATATCTCTAGGAGTAACAGATCTCTCCGTCTTCTTATTGAGAGATTATCGATGACCGCACAGAGCACAGAGCCCGGTCAGTCAACAATGCGGCTTACATCAAAGATTGCAGCATCTATCTGAGAGGAGGAATTTACTTTATTCAATTTCCCCTCCCAAAAAAATGTGCCGCTGGAGGGCAGGAGATAACAGGTAACTACCAGGGATACACTGATGACCACTGCAATTCAGTTGATAACACTAATAGGATAAACAACAACACAATAATCAATATGAGTGTTTCATATTGAATCAGGTTTTTGGAGTTCTGTTCATTGTGTGTACACGCCTTTAGATTGTAGTGGTCACTGACTGAAACTCCTGTTGATAGTAGTTCAGAGTTCTATTATTATGTTTTATTTTGTGTCAAAAAAATAAAAAATAATCACATTTTAAACACAAAAACAACAAAAATCACAAGAAGCATCCAGAATTTATGATTACATGATGCAACGCAAACATTTCTACCAAATGCACACACTGTTCACATGATTAAAATCACACAACTGCAGAATATAAAAGAGAGGTACTGAGGGAGCTTCTACACGTAGTCAAACTTCTGGTTGGACTGCCTTCCATCCACACTCGGGGCTCTGTAGGAGTCATTGTAGACGGGCCGGGCTCTGCTGTCTGGTTTGTACATAGTGTGCTGAGAGGCAGCCTTGTAGGCCATCCCATCATACCTGAGAAACACAATGACAGCACAGCAATGACACACTGTAGATACACTGATCCCATTCAAAGCATGCAGTGGTCATTGACTACCGTTGTTTGCGATCTGGAGCCAACCCACGGCAGGCCAAGCACATCATGATGCCTCCAACCACCAGGAGGCCTGCACCGACCCAGCCCACAAACAGAGCAGGGCCGAACGTATACCTGCAGACGATGGGTATTAATGTAAACCATAACTAAGATTATTTTTGAAAATAAGTTCATTTGACTGGATGTTTACCTCGGAGTTAGAGCTCCTGTTAAACCACCGACCCCACCCATGCCCAAGCCATTATCAGCATATGTTGTGAACCGAAAGCTCTGCACAATCAGGTTAGCGAAGGCAGAAACTCCAGCGATCCCACAGACACCTGAAACACAGTCAGATGATAGAATCTTTCCAAGATGTTTCAGCTGTAAGACCAGAGCTGAACACCGACAACAAACCACACCTGCAAGGAGAAACATGATCCCAGCCGTCAGAGTCATGGTGGCTTTGATGTTGTCCTCCATGTTCCCCATTTTCAGGCACTTGAGCGCGAATATGGCGATCAGGCAGCCGATAGCTCCCAGAACAACGCCAACGATCATCAGGGCCCGGACGGCCTGGAGCAGGGCTGAGAGGCAAAGTGAATCATTTTAGTTTTATTCCCTTAAGTTTCCATTAAAGTTTTTCCTAATGACATAGTGTAGCTGCACCATGTATGACTTTATTCTCTATAAATTACATGTACCAAACTTATATTTAAGTAAATCTAGTGTTGTGTACACTTGAAAAGTTAAGAAACCATCCATTACTCAATAATTGAATAATAAAATAATTTAATATTTATTCACCCAGCAGTATATGAGATATATTCAAATAAACTTTAGCTCAGTATGACCTATAATAATGCAAGTATTTGACCTTTAAAATGATTTTCATCTATTGAAACACTAGATGTTTCACACAACTACAGAAATGACTCTGATACAAACTTTTACTGAAGATACCGGCTGACCTAAAAAAGGACTTTTTACTTTACGTGTCTAATCCTTTGTGATGAGAAAGCAAATCTAATTGCAGTGAATTCTTTATATTTACTAAGTTCACCTTTCCTTCAAGGTGTTTTACAAGATAATAAACCCAGAAAATACACAGGTCCATGGACACACAGCTCGTAGATACAGAGGAGGAACACTTTAGGCTCTCTTTAAAAGAATGTCTCTTAAAATGACTGGGTCAATTCTCCAGTGATAATAAAATAATATTATTTATACTCACTTTCACTTTCAATTAAAATAAAAGAGTAAAGAAAAAAAGCAGATTCCAGTCCAGCAGCAGTGATCTAAAAACTCATAAATCAAAGCCCCGTGTGGTGAAACATGTTCAACTAAATTCCATCTTTCAGTGTCCTCAGATATTGTACCTGTATTATTCTAGGTTTAAGCCTTTAAGACCTTATGTACAATGTGCTCTACACTACATTCAGCTGTTAAGTACAGAGTGTGGAAATGTACTTTACATTGTGAGACACTCTGGTAAAGCTTGTGCTTGCTCAGCTAAGCTTTGGATGTCTCATCAAATTTCCATTTGATTCTGGAGAGACACCATCTTTTCTGCAGTCGACTGCATTTTTTATGCGAGAGGGGCGGGTGTGGAGAAAATCTGCCCTAAAACCTCCCAAATATTCTACAGCACCTTCCCGGGTCCTTTGGAAAAATGTTCCCCTTAATCTGACGTCTGGAGGAATATTTGATAAATGCACTTTTCTCTCTGAGCGCCTTACCTGGCAGACCCAGGATGGTAAAATAAGGCCTGCACTGTGTGGTGCCGTACGCCGTCCCTACACACGACCTCCATAGACCAGAGTAGGTGTAGACGTTTGTTACCACGGTGAAAGACCGGTCCTGTAAGCTCCACATGTCCATTGCTGTTGCAGCTGATATTAAGAATTGCCCGAGCGCGGACAACATGAATCCTATTAACTGAAGCATTGAGGCAGCCATTTTAGGTGTCAAACTAAGTCACAGTCGGTGTCACGGAGTCATGAAATGGCTGCTCGTTGCTGCTGCTCAATATGTATGCTTGTATGTGGAACAGTCCTTATCAGATGTTTACCGAAAACTTTCCTCCTGGTTTCGATGAGCTTCCCCTTCTTTGAGAGAGAGGGTGTGGCCTGTTCATTAATTTCCCATCACCACAAAGAAACAGCCCCTTCTCTCTAACAACTTGAAGAATAAGCTGCAGTAACACCACCACCATCACCACCACCTATTTCCTCCTATATGATAAATAATGTGGTACCTGGCAGGCCTAGTATGGTGAAGTACGGCCTGCACTCTGTGAAGCCAGAGCTCTGCCTGACGCAGGACCTCCACAGGCCCGAGTACGAGTACACGGCTGTCACCGGGCTGTCGAAGAGGTCCTCCGTGGCCCACGGGTCCATCCCTGTCGCCGCGATTATTCCTGCCATCCCTAACAAACCCAAGAGGAAGCCCATCACTTGACATAATGTGGCTGCCATGGTGCTGTCCTTTCTCTGCAGCAGGAAACTAGCCCTCTTCAGCACTGTGACTATGTTTGAGTATGATATGGGCAGGCGTGAAGTCAAAAAGGACTTCACCAGTGACCCTGTCTGTTTGCACACAGCCCAGTCATGTACAGAGGAGTAGGGTGGAGCGTATCAGTACAAGTGGCCTACTAATACCAGACGGGATATGATATGATGCTATGACTAAGCATCATTCAAAGTGTTTTGCAAGTAGTTTCTAAAATGACGATGACAGAACATTTAGTTAGTTAAAAACATCAGAGGGTTGTGCATCAGTCTGGGTGCTGGTCTGTGTCGTCAGTTTTACATGCAGCATTCTGGCTTGCACTGCATGTGTTACATGTGTAAAAAGGGTTCAATGTTTTGTCTGTAGATTTTTTACATCCTTTGTGACTAAATTTAATTTACTGCTATTAAATCCTGTATGATCAGCAGCCAATCATCAACCAGTGAGACAACAGAAATCCTTGAAAAGAAACAGACCATGTCCACAGCATATGAAGAACTGTAGATTGCTGTGGTGGTGTGCTGTAGGCATAACATTTTCCATTTATTGGTGTTTTTTGTTATCACTGCCTAAAACACATTAGCATGAAGTTATTATTAGTTAGTCCTAAAACACCAACTTAATGTATCTTAGTGATGAGGCAGCTACGTCTATGGTGACACTGAGCTCAAGATACGGCAAACTTTTTTGTGATCTTCAACTTTCTCTTCAGGTCCAAAGGGATTAAATAACAACTTCAATATGAAACCTTGTTAAGATGAGAAACTGAGAGAACTTACTTTGTTCATGGTGGCAATAAGATCATGTAATGAAAAATGTAAACACTTTAATAAGAGTGTGGTTGAGGTGAGCATGACCTTGGTTGAGGTCATGCCCTGATGTTGGTGGGTTGGTTTGTTGTAAAAATTATTCTCATAAAGTGTATCATTTGTTCTTCTGGATTAAAACAGAACCAGTCTTTCTAAAATAAAGCATTAAAATGTCTTCACACATATTTTATCAGCTCAGATAATTCACATTAACACAGAACACTGATACATTAGTCTCCACAAAACAGTATCTTTAGACTTGTTGAAGTACTTCTATCTAAAACACAGCATTTGCAGATTAACCATTGTTCTGTGCCTCTGCCAGGCTGTTCCACCAGCCCGCCGTGGATGACAGAGTCGTCGGGGTGGGTGCTGCGTATCGTTCTGGCACCAGCAGCCAGTCAGGCTAAAGTAAATACTGATATGATTGTAGTGAACTGAAACCAATTTGCCTGTGGCTGATACGTGGAGGGGAACATATGAGACACCAGGACTGCATCGAAACTGGGTTGGAGCTTTGTTCAGAGGAAAACATGGTGCACATTGTGTACATACAGCGCTGTATAATACACACACACACACACACAAGAAGCAATGTCAAGTGTATCAAATCTGATATACCTTTCAATACATACTTTACATTAGACAGTTACTTCAAACAGCTGTATACCATTCGATAGATCAGGAACATGTATATTATGTCACAGGTTCTGCAGGAAGTCCCAGAACAAAGTGTGGAACATAGAGACCTGATTTGATTACTGTCCACAGAAATAACAGTAGCCCACGATGTGCAGTGCTAATGATTTTTGCTGTCTGCTGCGCAAAGCCATTGGTCCCCCAGCAGGACAAGCCTTAAGCAAACACCTTTCCCTGCATCTGAAGGAGCCACTGTTTACTTATCATAAGCTGCTCACACAAATGCACATGAAAAGAGATTTGTTCCTTGAGATCTTTGTTCCTTGTTGCGGCTACAACTGCTTTCTGAAGTAATGTAAGAAATGATCATTCAATGCTGAGTATGTGCCATATGTGGCTGCAGTGAAACACTGGTGAAGGTGTTTTGACACATTCTTTTCAGGTGCCCACCAATGAACGGATACATTTCCTGATACTTGTGCAGGTAACACATGACTGCAAGTCTGTCTCATAGACAGTATACAGTAACTATGGATGAAGCTTCCCTCACAGCAGAAACCTGCAGCATCACAGCTGAAGTGTGAGTAGATCAGCGGGCAGGTGGGATGTTGCAGAAGCAGGGAATTTGAGATTCTCCCTCAAAGTGGTTACGCCCATAATTACGCGTAATTTTAAGTCTTCATATAGTTAAATTGAAACTGTGCTGCCTTACAGTTTGTACAGGCTGTAAACATGTTTGTTTCTGCTGTTGGCCATTTTAACATGGTATATTGGGACTGATTCACTTTTAGAGCCAGCCCCTAGAGGCTGAGTGGTGAACTGCAGTTTAACGCTTACGCAAGTTTTTCATTTCTCAGCCTCAGAGTCTGCTGCTCGGTTTGTCTCACAAAATCACACAGATAAAAAAACAGTGCAGGACTAAGAAACAATGAACCAACCAACCAATTTGAGGAGGGCTAAAAACAAACCAATCAGAGAACAGCTAAGATACAACCAATCAAATTATGGCAAAAAACTCCCCAAAAACCCCAATGAATTAAAGGAAGGCTATGATAATTACGAAACAACCAATCAGATCCAGGTTTAGGTAGACAGGTTTGAAATAATGATAGTGTTAATCCTTCCTAAATGTGAAGGATAATCCATCTTGTGTTGACCTCCTTTAGTTTTTCATGTCCTCTTAAAGAGTCTCACACCATATCCACCAGTGTATCTGTCCACTATATTGCTGCTTTACTGAGAGAACAGGGCAACACCCTGTTCTAGTTCCTGGTCCACAGCTTCCCTCTATGATGGCAGATACAATGTCAGGTGGTCAATGTGTGCATGCAGCTAATGTCGTGGAGATCTGTCCAATCTTTGTTGAAACATAAAAGTGACTTACTGATGGCGCTAAAAGACAATTCCCTTTAGTTACAAGGACTCAGCCTCTGGAAACTTTGAACATTTGTTGTTGACATATTAAGGAGGCCATCTTTAAATTGTGATCACTGATACAGTTCTGTAAACAGCCTGTCATATAGCAGGGCCTGCAGCAAGATGTTTTGCTATCATCTTCTCTGACTTTTAAAAAAAAAAAAAAAGTTTGGGTGACAGACCTTGAAAGAAAATTTCCACACCTATTTTGAACTCCAGTCAAGAGCTCCATTAACACTCGGGCTACAATAAGAAAACACTAGAAAGAGATGTGTTGAAATGATGAAAGGCTGTCTCAGAAAATGGTAGAAAAATGGCCCATTTACTTTCTGCCACCTTTTGGGACTCCAAATGGATTTTGATTCAGTGATCAGAGCACTGCTGCCTGACAGACACTAGAGGGCAGAGCGAGTGCAGAGAAGGGAGGCGGCCGGCCAGTCGCAGCAGGGAGCAAATTTGTGAAGTATGATAAGGAGGCCTTTCACGTAACAGGGCCTGCAGTGAGTGCTGTTTCTCTGAGGGCATCAGGAACTTCCACTAAACTGAAACAGGTCAGGAGGAGGACAGTCTGGACTTCAGTCAATTTCTCCTCCTGTGAATTAGGCAGCATGTGAACGCAATCAGTATGAATTAGCAGTGTGTAACATTTGGCTTAAAAAAACAGTTTAATGTGAGCCAGAAGCCTGTCATAGTGGTCCAGCTGTGGTAAATGAGTCACACTACTTCAAACCTCCAAACAATGAGCGCTACCTGGACGGCAGGGGAGGAGAAGACAGCCCCTGCAGAGTGCTACGTTTTGAAGAATGAGAGAAAACTTTGAAAATCCCTGAGCAATTAACCAATCACAGTCCAGCAGGACAGTGTGACAGAGTGCACACATCATTGGTCGACAGGCTCGCATCCGTTATGCTTTCAGTGGGGCGAGATCTAAATTAGAGAGCCAATTAACTCTGCTAATAGCCCTCTCCTATTTAATCTGGAAGACAATGGGGATTGAAGAAGAAGCTTTTACAATATCCTCTTTCTGCCACGATTCTGAGGGTCTGCGTTTGCCTCCTTGTTTTCACTTCAATTAGCCCAGTGCTTTCTATGATTAAGTACCTATAATTATTTTTCAATTAAGGCTTTGATCTGGTGTGTACTGTATACAGCTGCTTAGCGTGCCTGGAAGAATGAGGATGAAACAGTAAATTTGTTCCCTTCTGTGTTGTGTTGATGAGGGTGCAAGTGAGATTAAGCTCACACAGCAGCCGGGGGAGCGGCTCAGACACAACTTGATCAAGATTCTTTTCAGCATGAAACTTTTTTCATTTGCTAAAATTTCCTCTGCAATATATACACAGTCTGTGCTGTTAATGGCATCTTGTTTTCAGTTGCTCATGTTTACTGTGGGTGCTGCGGTTACACCAAATCAAAACTACTAAAAACTCACTGTTTTGATAACAAAACATTGAGTTTTTGTGCTGTTGATGGACAGCACCCATTCTCCCATAGTGCATAACATGCGCTATGTGCATGCTAATCCCTGAAACATAGTGTTGTTTTCTGTGTCACCCAAAAAAAGTTACAATAGCAACTTTTTCACCATCTGGTGCAAAAGAACAAAACGAGCCTTAAATGAGTTGAATTAATTGTATACATTTGACTAATAGAATTAACATGAGATGATGTAAACCCAGACATATCCATGCTGTCAGATTGCCGTGATGCCCAGGTCTTCACACACACACTGTGGCATACACCTGTCAGCAGCAGGAAGGTTGGTGAACATTAGCTGCCAGAATAATAGAATATATAACTTTGCACTAGTTGATCTGCAGTGTCATTATATATTTGAAGAGAGCACAGTGCATCCTGGGTAGTGCACCAATAAAGATCAGCAAAAGATGTCAGTAAAACAAACAAAACAAGCAAACATGCCCGATCCTCTCATGCGTAACAAGGTACTTAATAACACTTATGATAATACCTCTGTTTACCTGTACCTACCTGACCTGGGGGGGAGATCAAAAGCAGCCTGACGTGCAGGGTAAAATGACAGTCTGGGTTAATTATCTGTAAAGCTGCTGGGATTAGGAGCATTCACAGTAAAATGCAACACGGGGGTGGTGGAGTGGAAAACATGTTTTCTGGAGGAAGACGCCCCAGATCTACTACTAACACTCTGCTGAACAGAGGGGCCGGGGTAAAAGTCCATCTACTCATGCTGCATTGCCTTTAAAGCCAAAAGTACAGACTGTATGTGAGAACAACATGTGACTTTTTGACCTTTGCCAGTAATGTTTTTTCTCCAAAACTAGAAACAAACCTGCTTAAACTAGAATAATAGTTGATGAGATTTAGCTTTAGCTAAAGCTAGGTTTTCCAGCTGCTTCCCTCTTTATTACTGAGTAGTTAATATTATCTAATGATCTAGCAACAAAGGTCATAGAGCTGCTAAATGACTACGACATAATTTAGCAAAATAACTTTAGAATCAACCCTTAGTTTGAATGTGTTTTAGGAAAATAGTGTAAACTTATCTGCATTATATTCACATTAAAGAACTAAATTTGGCTATTTAACTGTCACACAGCTGACAGCATCTACAATTTGAATTGCCTAAAGTGTCAAGAATTGAAAACATTTTATACAATGTCGACAAAAAAAATACATTTCTTACATTTATAAGCACGTCAGCCTTATATTTAGGCCCTCTTCACTCCTGGCTTATGGAAGGAGAGAATCTGAAATCCACCGAGAGGCCAGTAATTAACTCCTTTACTGTAATTAAAACACTTAAGTCTCTAAAGGGTGTCAGGCTCCTAATGAGTTGTGACATTTTTAGAGGCTCTGTGTACCCAAAACTGTACTGTCACCCTGCTCAGGAAAAGTAAGCGTTCACAGTCGTGCTAGGAAGGAAAAAGAAAAAGAAGAAAAAAATAAGGGGAGAGGGGAAGAAAGAGGAAGATGGGACGCTTTCATTGCCCTAGAAGGGTGGAGAGAGGAGGAAATAATGAAATATTGAGGCTTTGTGAAAAATAGAAAAATAAAAATGGGAGGTGCAGGTAGCGAGGAGGAGGGGGAGAAAGTGGGGGAGGTAGGAATTGTGTCTGAAACATTTTGTATGACCTCCTCCCTCGCCCATCCATCAGGCAGGCTGGCTCATTATTCTAACTAGCCAGTTCTTTTCTTCTGTTGCGGGACGCCATCAGCTGCAATCTGCATGCCAATTATCGGCCAGACCCCCTGATACCCCTGAATGGAAAATGATCTGTCAAGGAAAAAAAAAAAAGAAAACGAAAAAGCGAGAAGGCTTGTGCACTGTAGCCCCAATCTCTCCATACCACCCGCCCACCCCAACCCCCCCGTCTCCCTCCTTTTTACACTCTATTCCTCTCTCTCCGCTTTCCTGTACAGCAGTGACAGGGCTTCCTAGAAAATTAATCTATGGAAAGAGAAGAAAAAAAATTATAAATGTAGCTATTCTCCCACTCCGGCCGCTCAGTTCTCTGGGCTCCGGAGGGCAGGGGAAGTGGAGTTTGTGATAATTGCCAGGGAGAGGGGGGTGATAACAAAGGGACACTCTTCCCCTGAATGTTACACTAAGGGCAAGAGGAGCGGTCATGAAGCAACCATCATGCTTTCTATGCTCCCAGGTATGCTCCCTTTTTTTTCTTCCTCTTTCATTCCCACCTATTTCATCATCAAATTACAGATGGGATGAGCTGCCATTTCTGATCACTCTCTTGATCTCTTAACTGTGCTCCATAACAGGAATAAAGACATTTGATGTCAACGGGCCACGAGGTAATCACTGAAACCAGGTGACCTTTGAACCTGATCATAAACAAAGCACTAACACCATTAAAACCAACCCTCTTTTAGACACCGCTACTCTGACATGTCAGTTAAGCAGCGCCAGATTTACTCACAAAATTCTTGGATCATTCGTGCCAGTAAAGTCGCGGCTACTACAGCAATGCATACACCAGGTCACAAGTTCACATTTATATATTAAAGATACACAACAGCAATTTGTAAGCATCAGCATCTAATGTTTTATATTCTATTTCCAGACAAAATGTTTGATATATGAGCCCTTCAGTGCTATAGTATCAGTCTAAAGCTGCTTACAGCACTCTGCTGGATAACTTTCCACAGCACACTATGAACCTGACTTATTTTGGTAACCTCAGGTACCATGTGTTTCAAACATGGTGTCAAATATTTAATATAAATATAAATGTGTAATAAGTGTCCTCTCATAGCACACTAATGGTCAGTTTAGTTTAATCATACCTGTATTTCCTTCTATTCTGCTGCTACCTTCTGGGACATGATTAAGCAAAATTCATCTTCTGAATGGATCAAGCCATCCAACACTGGCAACAAAAAGTTTGCCGTCTCGTCTTAAAGCCAAATCCCTGTTGTCCTTTCCTTATGAGATGAGATGAGGCAATGAATCTGTGAGAATGACAGCTGGAAGAAGGGGGGGTGAAGAAAAGAAAAAACACACAAAGCTAAACCTGATCCTGATTTCAAGCGCTGTAGCCAGGAGAGGAACAGTCACTCAGCAGAAGCAGCGGAGAATTGGGTTTGCTCTGTCTGCCTTTGTGGTGCATGTGTGTGAGCTTTGATTAAAGACAGAAGATTCTTTAAGCACATTAGGGCCATTTTGTCCAATTGTTTCACGCCCTCTTCCATATCCACCCGCACAAAAGACACAGACTGCAGCACAAAGCAGCGCTCACCCTCTTTACTCTGCTCTATCACACTGAGCAGGCCCAGTGCAGGCGCAAACAGGCGACGACCAGAGGAATTATGCTCTTGTGCAGTAGTAGTAGCAGAAGACGCCTCAGTGTAATGTCTTATCACTTTAAGGGCAGATGAAGTATTGAAACACAAAGGCAAAGGAAACAAAGGGTTCCATGTAGTCTCATGTTTGGAGCCTTAAAATGAGACATTTCTAAAGAAACAGTTGCTGATCAGTGTATCTGATTAGGATACAATTATAGTATCTTGTTATTACACTGTGTTGTAGAAGCACTGATAGGGTCAGTAATTCCATAGATTGCAGTGAACTGGTTTGAAATATGTGCAGCACATGCATTTCATTTACAATCATCCCCTAAATTCAAAGTCTCGGGGTCTGACGTGCAAATGCAGTGAACAAAAATGCATTTCAATATTCACAGAGAGGAGGAAAATGACTCTGTTAGCATACTCAGTGAGAGAGCTGAACCCAGGCCAGCCAGCCACCATACCCTAGAGTAATAATTAAGAATCCTGTCGCCGAGTTGTCAGTAGTCAATTACACCTCCTGTTCACTCGGGCGCACGATCTGACTGCAAGCAAAACGAAGACACTGGAGCTGTCATCAGAGATGGAGAAAGAAGGAAAATGACTGAAATGAAGATTACTGTGGAGTGGGGATTTTGAGCAGGGTTTAACAGTCTCTGTCAGGAGGTGAGTGCTGAATGCGAGTGACCAAACGCCCTCCCAAACATGAAACCATTATTGCCGATTACACAGAACGGGGACTTTGGTGGTGCATTAATTGAAGCTTTGGCTCGCATCAGTTTCCAATTACTTTTATGCTAGCCTACGGTTAATGTGCTGACAATGGATGGTGGGAAGACGCTCCACAGACGGACGGCGGGGGATGAAACGGGGGAGGTTCTTGTTGTCAGTGAGGGTGTGGATATTGTCAGATGTGAGACGGTAGCGCTGCTTCTTTGCTGATGGCTATGAGTATGAGTATAGAACATAAACCAGAAGTGGACTGTGCCAAGCACCACCAGCTACAGAGAGGAAAACTGACGTCAGCTCAGCGTGCTATACAAGAGCCAAGAGTTTATAAGGTCAGACTAGTTTTTGTCCGGGTAACATAACCATGAAACAACAGTTCATGCCTTCATGTATGTGCACCACACACCCGCTCTGATGTAAGGGTTAGTTTCCAGTGAATATTTACAATTATTGCCAGCTGAGCGTAACAGTGAGGAAGGCCACCTATATGTATTCCTTGGTATCATTCAGGCCGTGTGAATGTCTCATCTGGCCCACTATATATCACCAATACCACACATTTCACCTCTACTAGCTAGTTTGACATAATTTATTTTCCAAAATGCAAATTTATACAGACAAAATTCATCGGAATTCTGAAATTTCAGTCGACTGTGCAACTTTAAGTACGTGAATGATACCTCACACAGCTGATACAACCAGCTGCTATCGGACCTTGTGCTAAGTTCCTGTGGTAGATGTTAAAAACAAGGGCCCACACATTTCAACATAAACATCCATCCATCATTAGAAGATGCTTTGTCCTGCAGTGCAGGGTCAAAGTGAGCTGGAGCCCATCCCAGCTATCTACAGGTGAGAGGCGGGGTACACCCCGGACAGGTCACCAGTTCATCACAGGGCAACATACACAGACAGACAACCATTCACACCTACGGGCACTTAACCACCAGACCAATTAACCTATCAACAGGGAGAATGTCCAAACTCCGCACAGACAGGAACCAGTCAGAATCGAACCAGGAACCTTCTTGCTGTGAGGCTTCAACATAAAAACATAAAATCATCCCTGACAACTACCACGTGAGGTTTTACCAATGTTACTCTGTCAGTATAATATCAGTGGATAAACTGGTATAAGTATCCTTTTTACATAAATATCAGCATCAGTCCCAAAATCCCAATGTCAGTAGGGCTCTATAAGGATAATATTCAGCAGCTATTGTAAACTGTCCAACCCTGCTACAGTTGTGCTCTGACAATTATACAACAGCTAATTCATCATGCTAGCAGCAGAGAGCTGTGTGGAGGCTTGTGCTGTTGCCATCTCAACAATTTATAGACTGCAATCAAGTTTATTTCTGCAGTAAAGCTTGGCATTTACCACAGAGGTCTGTGTGGCCAATAGAGGAACTGCAGTTTGTGTAACTTTCCTGTATTGAGGTTGTCATGAAATTGTGTTTAGTGTATGGGCTGTGGGCATAGATTGTGGTTACATGATTTGATAACTATTTTACAATGGAGGTCTTAGGTTGCTGACCTGCTTATTAGAAGCGGTTCAGTTTTTGACAGTGCGCTGGCTCCATTCCTCAGCCCCAGAGGTTGGCGCTTGGTCACGACACTGTTTCGATGGCCGTCAGTATATTTCTTTCTTTTCTTTTTTTTTTCACTTGTATTTCTGTAGCCCAAATCTTTGTGACTCAAAGACAGATTAGAGCGACAAAATTGGGGCTTAAATGTTTCTTCTATTTACAGAAGTGCAAAGAGATTTACTGCGGTTTGTGTGCCTTGCTCAAGGGTACATTTACAATGACACGACTGTGAAGCAGTCTACTTTCTCTGCCAGCGAATTCCAGCGCAGACCAGAAAGAAGAAGTTTCAGCAGAGTTTTCACGCTGACCTAGTTTCATCCTCTTCTTCTCCCATTGAAAACTGAAGTGGCTGTAATTATTACCTCTACAGAGAGCCACATTTAATACCCTAATGTGTTATTACCTGGATTTACTACAAACAGATTAAACAGAAGAAGAAAGGCTTAGGTAATTTGATAATTGCTTTTGGCACCTGCGTTTTGTTCTCCCCTCCTCTGTAAGTGAGCGCTGAGGATCCCTCAGAGTTTGGTAGTGAAGAGGAGGAGAAGGATGAGGAGCGGCTCAGCACCCAGCTGCTGTGTGACGCACTGAAAAGGGCTATACGCTCTGGTGTCTGCTTCACATTTGCCCCTGCTCAGCATGTCTTAGATCCAACCACATCCAGATTCTTATCAGAGTATGAATTAAACCTTGATTTTCTGTCCAGTCAGCAGAGAGAGCTGCACATCGTTTCACACTCCGGACAGGCAATCTGCCAAGGTATATGCAGAGGAACACAACCTGACTTCCCTTTTTTCCTTTTTTTTCTTCTTGCAACTGCTTCAAAATTGCCATAAAGGTTCTTGACACTGATTTGTATTTATTTATTTCATTTTTCACCTATCCTTATATTCACAGCCTCTCTCTCTCTCTCTGTTTCCGCCTGGTCTCTGTGGATTCTTGCTTGCAGGAGTGAGGGGGGGGGGGGGGGGGGGGGGGTGAAAAAAAGAAAATTAAAATCCATCAGCTAATGTGTCGCCTGGTAATGAAATAAGAATCTGACACTCTCTCGCATTGAAATGCAAAAGAGGTGTCCTGGCGTTACCCTAGCAATTTATCATAAAGGCCAGTGAATTTCTACTTAATATACATGAGGTACAGTAAATTATTACAGGGCTTGCCATTATAACAAACTTCTCAAAGTGCACAGACAAAAGGGTCAAGTATATTATTTTCCCTTACGTCACTGGGATGGATGATCTAAATGGCTTTCTGAAGTTGGAGAATTTCATACTTTCTTTGAATATGTTTGATACTTTGTCCCATTTTGCACAAAGCAGCCCTTTTTACCCTCTGTTCCCTTTTTTTTGGGTGAAGAAGAAAATGGAAGAGAGAGTGAACAGAGAGGCAGGGCGAAAAAAAATGTCACCTGCTAGTATCTGAGTGCTTTTTCCACAGCTCTAATTCATCTCTGCCAGCAGCATGTCTCCGCTTTCCTTTTCTCCTCAAATGCACCAAAACCCAGTCCACTGAGTCACTCAGCCTCTTTAACAAATGTACAAGTAACATTAAAAAAACAACTCTCATGATGATTAATCATTTGTTCTTAATCTCATGATTCCGCCTGGTTAAAATAATCAATAGTTAACAAAGCTTGTGATTGATATATGAGCCATATTCACAATGGTGAATAATGCTCAATAATATCAAACCTGCTGTACTGTATCATTTGATTGATGAGTTGTGTTAAGCGACAGTCTAAAACAGTTTGTTCATCTGTCAAATGTTTGATGGATGAAAAAGAAGTCGGTATCACCTCAAACAGGATCCGTCTTCGTGAACTGCCTCCATCGTCAACATGTCCGCCAAATAATGGTCCAATGATGACACACTGTGTGTAGTCTGATAAAATTCAATAGTCTATGAAGTGTCATTCAGCTAATGAATCCTGTACATTTCACCTTTTTTTGAATAAAAGTGAGCTGGATGTATAATTTATAATCAAAGGCTATACTTTGAGCTTTGATAGGTGACCCAACCACTGAAAATGCATTAGAGGTGACACATCCAAGTGTTTTTGCCCCAGACTGAGGCTTGTCATATGAGCATATGATGCATGTAGTCACTGATAATGTATAATTTATATGACACATTTTCACCGAGGTGGGCATAATGCCATTATCACATTGGAGAATGTCTTTAGTTCTCCCAGGGGACATCTCAACAAATCACAGCGTCTGAAGCAAAAACCAGGGCCAAAGATTAATGATAAACATGACAAGGACAAATTAGAATATGGAAGTTAGCAGTCACGCCAAATATCCCGGAGCTACATAAATACACACGCTTTCTGATCTATTCCCTGTTGTACAAATTTATAAATATTCCTATCGGCCTATTTATGAACTACTACGATATGTGTTTTTAAGTGGACAGCGGCTTCTGCTGTCACATGTAATAATATAGCAAACATAATGTGAATGATTAGCATGCACCTTCATTTGTCAGCTGCACAACCAAACCTGAGCGACAACAGTGGAACGAGATCTCAGATGACTTTAATGATGTCACAGACCTGCTATAAGCTTTTGAAATGTAGCAACATTAAAAGATCTGAAAGTCTAACTTTAACAGACTAACTCAACAAACAATGACGCTGTGTGCAAAGCTAAAGTGTTGACGTCATCAGGTACTAACTATAATGTAGTAATAGCATTAATACCATATGAGCCTTCAAAGTCCAAATGTAAAAAGTGTTACCTCTCATGTCTATATATGAAGCTCTGTCCAGTGGATGCTAGCTTAACTTAGCCTAGCTTACAACAACCTAACAGGTAAACAAAACTGAACTACAAAAAACTGAACTACAAAAAAAATCCTCCTATAAGTGTTTTCTACAGCTTACACATTAGTGTCATGACTCGGTTTCTCTAACTAGCCTGTCACCACTTATCTAACACTATGTTGGGTGTGGGAGCTTCTTGATAGCAGCCATGACAGTTTATTACGTCTTCTTCTCCTTCTCATTTTGCCGTAGCACAACAACCTAACAGGTGGAGTGAAACCTCCTCGTTTGTGCCTACGCCACGTTAAATAACACCATTAACTAAAAATTATTTTAGTTAATGGTGTTTTGAAAATTTTCTTTTCTAAATAAAATAAATAAATCTCATGTTACACTTTATGAAAACTGAAGCGTAATAAACTCTGAGAGGTTTTCATGCAGCTTATCTTATGTCCTGGTTTGGACCGTTAGCTTGTGTTGTCACACTTTCACCAGGTCATGTTTACATTTGAACAAACATGATGTAACATCTGAATTAGCTTTATTTGGACAGTATGCTAATCTAAGCTACCCTACCTTTCCAGTGTATTTACAGCAGCTGCGTGGCATTGTCCCATAACTATTATTGTTATGATCATCCAATAGTTGTACATAATATAAAATAATAGAACTGTCAGAAAATGGAAGCAGCCTCTGTGTTGTTTCTGTCTGTCCCTTTGCAGAGAGGTAACTTGATTGTTTTTGATGGAAAGCATAAATCCCAATAACCATCAGCAGCGAGTGCTGAACCATTAGCCCCCCTGAGTAACTGTCACATCCAATGGAGAAGCTACTCCTCCATCTCCACCTGTGAGGCCCTGGAGGATGGATGGCCTGCCTGCACCATGGAGCGCTGGCTCCATTTCTGCCCCGGTACAGAAGTCAGTGCTGATTAAAATATCCACACCGGGTCCTTATTTCTATTACCAATTCACTCTGCCAACCCAGACCCTCTCAATTAAAGCACTTGGGCCCAGATGAATGGAGATGAGGGGGTGAATGGTAGCTGACAGAATTACAAACGCTCACAGTCACAATTTATCCTCCTGACAATTAGGAGCAATTTGTTTCATGCTAACTCATCCTTAAGGTTTCAGAAGGTCTTATTTGATATCAACAGGAGTGGCTGCAGCTGTCACAATCCCCTAAGTGCAGCGCTCTGTTTTGATTATACACAGTCCACTGCACTTTACAGTACATGTAATGGTGGGTTCAATCCTGCACTTACACCTAAAGGAAATCGGTTTGGAACATGTTTATACAGGCTGGGGGTGCTGGAAAAGATTAAGAGTCCAGGACACTGATTCTGTGCAGACCTTACTTTATATATAAGTATATATATATATATATATATGCCCCCACACAATTAGATTCACAACGGTAATTATTATAGGAGGTTATAAGGCAGCACAGAAGTCTGTAAGCTTTTTTTTCAGCAACCTTTTAACTCCAGCTATGAAAAGTGAAAAATGATGGTGACTTTTTCAGCGAGAATGTCTTTGGCTAGGCACAATGCGGTAACAGCTCTCAACGACTGAGCCACTTTCTTTAGCGGAACCGCTAAACTTCTGTGGCGATATTCCCATTGTGCTTTGAAAAAGGGGCTTTTGAAATGCATTAGCACTACACACTTTTCCGAAGAAAGAGCGAGCACGGATTTGAAACACAGCGATGTGACAAAAAAAGAAAGTAATAAATAAATAAAATGGGATGCAATCATTTTTTTTAAAGACTTGCCCGGCCCCTTTGAGATCTCTCTTTTTATTGTTTGCTGACGACTTGATACTGCAAAGTTTGATCTTATTTTTCTTTTTTTTTCCCATGCCGTAGCAAATTTGTTTTCAGGCTCCATAAAATAGCCTTTTCTTATTTTCAAGCAGCAGTGTATGCAGTGGAAAATCTTTCACATAATATATCCTTAAAAGCACATTACTGTGTCCCATACACCGTTAAGAGTTAAGAACACAGTTAATATTTACAGTTGGAATAAAAAAAAATAAAAAAATGGGAGAAAAGGAAAAGGATTTTGCCAGGGAATAAAACACCCCCACCCACGTATACACACTCACTCTCAGTGCAGCAGTTGAACAATTGCTATTCACAATCCTATCCTTAATGCCTAAGACCAACATAAAAGAGGGGAGTTTAAGAATATAGGGATAAGCCCTTTCAGCTTTTCTAAGTCTTAAGGCTGGTTTATGCTCCATGAATACTGAGCATCGGCAGCCAGTGCTGTTGCCACTCTAAATAGATATTACAATGATTTGGGAACAATGCACTCGACTGATTCCCTCAGACACAAAAATACATATATGTGTATATATAGTGAATAGGAGGCAAACATTAGCGCTCCCTGACAATACAAGCATTTTTGATGTAGAAGGGTAGAGCAAGATTAATGTCTGAGCGAGAGAAAAGGCGAGATACCACTTTGGGTGTTTGCTGGGAAAGCTGCAGCGGGAAGATGCTTTGAGAGTCTAAATCCCCCCCTGAGTACAATGCAGGGCTGCTGATACAACCAACAGACACGGGGTCACCTCCCCTCAGGGAGACAATGGAAGCACAACAACAAACTGGAGTGAGGAAGCACCGGGGACTGTGGCTGCACAAAGGCACTGAGAGGAAGGCAGGGAAAAAAAAGTGGGAAAGAAAAATGCAATTTGCCAGCGTTTCCCATCACGATTATTGCTGCTAATAACCATCAAGGGCTGCTGAATGTCAGCATTTGAAAGTGACCATTCTCCCAAAAAAAAATCCTAACATTACAGGCATGAAAATTTAGCCTCCAGTGTGTTTAAAAGATGGTGGCGTCGTGTGATTTTTGAAGAGGGCCGTCTAACAGCACAAGAGAGGTATGGATAAGCAGTCCTTTTTTTTCTTGCCACTTAAGCTTTCCAAACGGCCTCAGGGCTCCAGAACAACTCCGACCCTTGTGTCTCCTCTCCCAATCCAAGATTAGCCTGTCTTCTTGTCTTAATCCAGCAGAAACGCTGCATCCTGACTCCAACACCTCTCCACAATTACTGCACTCCATAATCCCCTGCCTGCCTCCATTTTCCCTACTGCTTTAAGAGGGGTAAAGATCAGGGGTGAGCACTCATCCCCGAGCCCTCCCCTTGCCTCTCACCATGGCAGTTAAGTGTCTGTGGAAATCACAGAATGAGTAAGCCTTGTGACAGCTTATTAATACTTCTCTCTTCTCTGGGGGTTTACCAATGGTCAGTCCTTAAGTATACTGTACTGGATTAAAAGGATTTGCTTGTAGCTCAGGTTGGCTTCTGCAAAGAGGTATTTCACTGCAATTCTGCCGCTCCTGTTCATACTAAGATGTCACTTGAAGGGTCTTGAGTCGCATTGTGCGCTAGGCTGATGGTCTATGAGATATAATGTGGAACATGAGGCTAAGGTCTTTTTCATGGTCACTACCTCCTATGATTTCAAGAGGCACTTGATCCTCTTTGGGGAGCAAAAGCACTCAAGCCCAGGTCTGAAATACAGCAAGCAGACGAACTGAGCCAGCAGTTCTTTATTCAGCAAACTTCGATAGTTTTTACTGTTGTTCCAAAGAATGACCAGCGCAGTTCTCCTCCACTTAAAGCTGCTGTTCACTGCAGTGTACACAGCTGAGCAACAATGACTGTGGCGCTTACAGAGATGTGCTTAAATGAATCATCCTGCTGGCTTAGCATAGCTTGGCTGCCTCTGTGCTCTGGATGTCTTTAATGCGTTTGTTTGCCTGCAGGCCCTCTCCGATTCTTTCTCCCTGCTTTCTCTGCTTTCTAGCCCAGATAGATTATATGTTTTTTTTTATATATATACATATATTTATTTCAAAACCTAAATGGACTGGAATCGATCAATACTTTATTGTGTTGTGTGACGAAAGCTGCACAGGAGGGGGGCATCCAATATGACAGATGTTACAATTCAGATTTTCTTTTCATTCTTTTTCAAGTAAACACAATGGCATATCGAAAGGCATTTCAAAAGCTGTTTTAAATTGATTTAAGTTAGCTCCTTGTCATAAAGCTGTGTGTTCACAAGTATCACAAAGATGACTGGGAATGGAGAAAGAGAGTAAAAGAAAGCAGCCTCCTCCGAGGAGTCTAAGCCATTGTAGGCTTCTACCCAAGCCTTAGATTTAAAAAGGGACCAGGCCTGGACAGATTTGCTCAGAAGTCTTTTCAGAAGATATTTTTTTTTTTGAGCCGGAGATAGTCATCATGGAGAATAAACAACTTACTTTCAGAGAAGGGAGGGACATGAAAGAATATGGAGGCAAAAATGTCCCACTGGTAACCAAATCAAGGAAAATAGAAGGGCATCAGAATCCTCTGAGCCTCCATATCAAATGTCCCACCCGATCTGGAATTCACAATAAAAAAGACAGCACTTGTGCATAATATAACGATTGACATGACATATCACTACAGCAGAGGAAGTAAAATGGGAAAAGGAGGGAGCCTTTTATGTTCAGAAAATATGATATGATTAGGGCTTTTGATGCTGGAAGCTACTCATATTTTTCCTGCATCAAAAGGTGAGATCTTAAGTTTTCTACATTTCTAGTCCTCCATCATATCGCTCAGTATCTTCAAAAATGATTACTGCCGCATAACTGAATTAATCGACAGAAGCACAATTGAGTTGGAACCTCTGTTGCCCTAGCTACAGGGACAATACGGCGGGTTTTCATCCAGTCTCATCTGTTCCATTTACATGATTTTTTGGAACTTCTAATCTGCCGTGCCTTTTTTTTTTTTTTTTTCAGGCTCGACGCTGACCACAAATATGCTGCGAACTGTGATAGATGGGGGAGGAAGAGAGGAGAGTTTCTTGGAAAGGAACGAGGGAGAGATGTCTTAGGCTCTTCCACCAGAGAACAAAACATGCAATTAGAGCAGCAGTACACTGTGAAGTGGTCATTACTAGAGCTAATGAGCGCGCTATCTGTCCGCACATTAAAGTGCTTGCTAACGAGGGCTTGTTCATCATCGAGCAAACACAAGTCATCACATAATCCTATCTCCTGTCCTCTCATCCCCATAGCAGGGAGAGAGAGAGCCTCATTTGGGCAAGAGGTGGACAAAAGGATGCAAACAAGGATTTGGCTTTGGAGGGGATGATTTCAACACTTCAAACTTGACCAGAACACTCATCTTTCTTCTGCTTTGCCGCCTTTTTTTCTCTCTCTCTCCCAAATCATAAATTCTAAAGAGTTTATCAACATTTTAAAAGTGTTTCAGTGTCTTTGCAGAGCACAAAAGACGACATAATGACACTTTTTTTTTCAACTTCAGAGACACTATTTGAGATCTTTCACCCAACTTTCAACAACTCAAATGCCACCAGCTGCCACAAGAGGGCACTGCAGCCAAGCATTTTTCACCCTCCAACATGTGTTGCTGCTGTGTGGTATCCCGTACTGTAAGCTGATAAAGAAAAGACAACCGATAGTTGCATCAGATAAAAGGGAAAAGAACGCACTCCACAGGGTTCACAGATTCTTAAACACTTGTTATCTGTTTGATTCATTCCTGATTGCAAAATATTTCAAATCCTCCCACAGGGTGAGCAACCTCTTGACACCCCTCTCCCCCGCCCCCCCTCATAAAATAAAAAAAACATCCCAACACTTTGTGTCCCTCTATTTACCCAGGAAAAAGAGTTTTGTGTGTGTGTGTGCGTGAAAGAAAGTTTAGTCTGCCTCTGTCTCTGAGCAGAAGCGGGAAATTTGTCACAATAAGAGTGAAATCTTTGTGCATTCAGTAAGCACAGCTTTACTGTACAAAAAAAAGTCAACACGAGCAGTTTTTAAAAAGAGTGACTGACTGACACAGGACTGAATACATCTGTATTCACATAAAAGAATGAAAGAAAATAAGGAGATGAATTTGGATTTATTTTTTTTTTTCTGCCTATGTGTTTGTTTCCCTCCCGTCTCCACAGGGCAATGTTCTGGCAGTCACAATCGGATGAACAAGTTTTTTCCTTCAGCATTGTTGAGACTCAAACACACTGTTGTGACTCATTTCATACCCTGTAATTATGTTGGGGGGAGAAAACAGACTTTAATTCTTTTTAATTGTGTGAAGCTTTAGCAACTAAAACTGCTGCCTGACATGAAGTGTTTAACCTTGGACAGCGATAGCCTCACATAAACCAGATGAAGACAGCTGGTAACATTTTCTGATTTTACTTTTAATTATTTTAATTCAGGTCAGTGTGAATGCTTTTTTATTTTTTTTCTCTCCCTGACGTGAGACTAATAACATTTATAAAATCTAATTGTTGTATGGCACTGTGGCAGACCCTGTGGAGAGAGGAGCGTATCTGTGGTGCATCTCCAGAGTGCTTCTGATTACTTCCTCCCTATTCATCATTTTGTCGTCTGGCCCCAAGGCATCAATAAACAACTGTCATGGATCCAAGTGATGGCAAATCAGTCAGCTTTCACAGCACAAAGCCACTAATGCAATTTTATTGTTCATTACTTTATCATAATATTATATCTAACAGCCAGATTAAGAAGTCTCCTGTTTGATTATCATTCAGGTGAGTCTGTGTTTCCATGAAGGAGATTAGCATCTTACAAACCTACTGTTATCTCAATCACTTTTTTTTTTTAGCATAATCGTGTGTGATATAGTCTATCAGCTATACCTTAACTTGTGTCTGTGTGTTGTGTGCACAGATAAACACACACACACACACTGATGCACGGCATGATGTGTGATCACAGGCATCAGAGGGTTGCAAGTAGCATTGCCCCCAAGGGACTGCTGCTGTGCCTGTGCAAACATGTGGACCCCGCTCCGCCACCTGGGAGCGCAAAAAAGGGAGAAGACAATCAAGATCAGCTGCCCAGATAATCTCTGTTTAGGACACTACATGTATTTAGGCTGAAACGTGACACTACACGGTAGTTGTTTTTGATCTGTACATGTTTGTTCAGCGTTTTACATCAGGCTGGTTTCTGCAACAGTGGAGTGAGGGGGGGGGGCTGGAAGCTGAAGTGGCTGATTCTAAAGTGAGCATGCTCACTAGCCAGATTGAGCTCAAATAAATTCACTATTTAATAGGACTCCAGACAAAAAATCTGTGCGCAGAACCAATTTCAAAGCACCCATTCTGAGGTCAGCCTCATCTCAGCTGTGCTGGGCGGCAATCATGCTGCGCACGCACAAATGATGCTTAACCACAATTAACCTGGAGGGTGTGCCATGTACACCAGGACCATTCAATCTCACTTTCATATCACCAAGAAGTTAGAAGTTAGGAGATTGTCTTGGCTCCTCTCTCATCAAGCATCAATAATTGATTGAGGCTTCTGGGACACATTGTGCATTGTGTCGCTGGGAGGTGATCGCCAAACGGACCCTCAGGTGGGAGGAGAGGGCACCCACACCGGTGCTTTGCTTGACCCAACCGATCTTCTATTATTTATTACAGCAAAAAGGATCCTGGTGGACGGGTTAAGGAGGTCAGTCCACATTTAGTGCCTCCATGACAGACGTCCGCACTGTGTAGATTGAGCATTTCGCGCTACGCTGCTTCTCCCCACAGGCACTGATTTGATATTAATATCAATCTTTTTTTTAACCCTCCTCTTCATTGAGATTAGTGCCTCTCTTTTCTTTAACCCTATCTGACATTCATTCTGGTTTAGGAGGAACATTGGGAGACATACCTTGGTCTTCAAGGAATTGGTATTTTGTTGGTGCACATGTCTTGTTTATGCCATGAAAATCAACTCTTCCCTTGTTCAAGTTTCATCTTGTAGCAGTCAGCTGGAACAAAGAGAAATAATCGTGACTGATCAGTCAGACAACAGCCTGTGGTTTGTGTTCTACCATGCTGACAGCAAGACCCAAAGGTTAGACCAAAGGCCTGTGGCAACGGCCTCCACCACGCCATATCAGTCCACCCCGCCACCCCTCTATTGTTCAGTGCTGACAACAACATCCCACTCAGACATAAGCAGGGTCAAAGTTCAGACCTCCAACACTCAACTCGGACGCTAACAAATGGCAACAAAGCTTGACCTTGAGCCCCAAGGCTAAAACAGTCAGGTGAAACCACGCAGCTCCCTCTCTGCACTGTGTCACAATAATACTGTATGAAAAGTTGGACCTGTGAAATAATGACATAAAATCATCCATCAGAGGCTAACAAAGCTGAGGCCAAAGCACTGCGAGGAAGACGCTGAGAACAAACCTTAAGTCCCTTATCAGCTGATGAAGGAAATTACACGGCTGCAACCCTGAAACATTTAATTAGCAGTTTACGTACTATCATGCTGTATCACATCTCTGCCACCACTTCCCTACAATTGCTCTAAAAGCCTGGAGCAGTTTTCAGTAGGTTTGATACTTCACACTTCTTTCCTGTCTTTTGTTTCTGTTGGTGTCTGCCTCTGTCTCTTTGTCAAGTCTCCTTAAAGTTGATTCCTGTATCAGATATCCCCATTCCAGAAGTCATAACTCCGACAACAACCGAGGGGACACAACAAATTAAATTCAACAATGTGACAGATTTTGGAGATTTTCTATACCGCACAGCTTTCCCCAGCGATCACAATCAAAAATGTGTGAATGTGGATGTGTGCGCTTGGTAAATTTGTCTTGCTGGGTCACCTTGAGCGTTAAGGCACACATGGCATGAGGGTCCCGTCGCTGTCTCTGGCGCGCTTCACTGAGTACTTCCTCAAGCGCGACACTCCCACTCCAGCAGGGATTTCCACACACCAATGGCTGAATCTTCCTCTGGGCCTCCATTGCTAACCATTAGTGGTGGATTAGGTGTGCGGGTAAACGGAACAGGAAGGGCCCCGGGGGCGAGCTATCAGGTGGCTTTCAAAACTGACATCCTCAGATGACCATCCAGGCTAAGAGACCGGCTCAGTCCCTGTTTTCAACTTGCAAATAAAACTGACATTTGCAGTCCTCAGCTAATGTTTCTGATTAAAAAACAGCAACGTAGACGCTGGCCGTCATGTTATTTTCTTTAAAAGTTGTGTAAGCCTTGAACTGCTTGGGGTGAAAGTGAACAGATTTACTCTGACAGGGAGCGCCTGCCTTTCCACTCGGCATTAACTTCTATCATTGACAGTGCCAATACACTAGCAGAGCATAAAGGCAAAGTGGGTGGGAATTGATGGTTATGGTATCGCCCCATTTAACAAGTAAAGACTCTTCTCTGGCTTACAGGCACCTGGCTTCATCTTCATAAAAAAGCAGTTGAAGCACTACAGGGAAGATTATATCACTACCAGCTGGTAAACAACCCCGTAAAACTCAAATATTTCTCTGACTTTTAATCAGGAGATTGAATTCCTGAAAGTTTGATGAAAGAGCCCATTTAGAATACTGAAACTGAGGAAAACCGCAGATGATTGGAAGAAGTGGTAGATAAAGAATTCTAAACAGCCTTGAAAATCACAGTTAGCATATCTTTAGCTTCCACAATATGATGCATTTAGGATGAAGACCAGGAACAAGTACATCATTACACATTTAAAAATGTTGTTGCCAATCACAAGTCAATGGAGATCTAGCTAGTAAGTCAGTTACCATTAGGGTTTGGGTACAGGTGCCAAAACTAATTGGCTAGGTTTAGCTTTTATGAGTCCCACTGTGACCTGTCCTGCCTCCAACTTTTTTTGGGGGAGAATTTCAGTCGCCATTTCAGTGGCTTCTTCCAGCACACCTTACTTAAAACCTTTCCGAACTCTAACAAGCTTCTCTGCCACTTTCTTAGCTACCACAGTGGTGAGTCCCATCACAACTGAGAGATGTACATTCATGCACATTATGCAACAATGTGCAAAGCTTGACGTAACTCTTGCTTTCCTGGCCAGCAGTTAGAAATTGGCATCTACTCTGCTTCTAAACATCTGATTAATGTAAGTCTGGCTAATATTATCTGTTTTGTTGACATTCTAAAATGAAATCAAAGCTTTTACTATGCTGAAAAGCTCCATAAGGATGAGCTCAACAGCAGATGATAATACAATAATTCAATGATGTCAGTATGAGAGACAGCTTTCACATACAGTCCAAGTGTGCTTTTGCTGCACCAATGACACAAGTAGTTCTAACAGGTTCAAATACATATTATAGACTATGTACAGAAGTTAATAAGATTTTTAAGACAATGAATAAACATAGTCTAGCAGAACCCTTAAACCTGATCAAAACTCTAGGTCCAAGAGCAAAAGCTCTTTCTAGAATATCTTCGATGGAGGCAGACATTGTGGCCACATAAGGAGCCCGCAGGCCTCACAACTAAGGGCCACTGAGGTGTAACCAAGCGAATCTGAACGTTGAGCCTCTATTTGTCAAGGAGACAAAGGTCTGGTTTTCACGCCGAGGTCACAGTTGCATGGAGAAGAAAGGCGGACCCCGCCAGGTAAATAGGATGTCATTGTGCCGCAACAAAAGCATAGTCTTAACCCTGTGACCTCATCAGCTTTGGGGAATGCTCCTCTATTCTCAGTCAGTCATCAGAAGAGGGAGCCGCGCTCTTTTCAAGACACTGCCCAGACAGCACAGGTATTAGTCCCCTCAGGGCCCTCTGCCGCACTGGCAGAGCAGGATACGATCGCAGCAACTTGTGGCAACACGAGTGTTTACTTAAATGGCTTCATAAAGGAAGCAGTTAAGACACAGAGAAGCATTTCGCCTACCGTGAGGTTAATAGTCATTTATTCCTTGATATGATGATATGCTGATGTCGTATATCACACATTTAAAAAGACATTTCCAGGCTGCTAAAAAAAACTGTACTCAGAAACTTAGAGCTGCACCCGTCTGATTTCCTGTTCCCTCACTGCCCCACATTTCCTTCAAAGCCCATCAAAACGACTTTCAGAAAAATGCAGTATCACTTGTTCTGTGATCACACTAATCTGAACGCTTTAGCAGATTGAGAGCTTCGAGTGCTGAAAGCAAAGGCAACTCAATCTTAGAATTTAAAAGGCTTTTTTTTGCCTCATGCAGCCTGCAGCCAAATGGCACTTGTGTTCTGACACGGCACATAAACACACACAAAAGAAGTTATTAGCGTAGATGCAAATCAAATTACTAGCAGTGTAAACTGCTATTCCTCCCTGCACTTGGGCCTGTAATTACTCTGGCTTATAGGACTATAATGAATGCTAATGACACACTACTGCAAGGCCATCAGCCTAACACTTGTGTGAGGTTGGCTGATTTTCACTTAAGTTATGAAAGCCCATTTTGGTCTGCGGTGCTTCTCCTGCGTTCTGTAAGATTAAAGAGTTTTTGTGAGGAACACTTGCCTGGAATGTGTTTCAACAGCAAATCATTTAAAAATTAAAGGCCATAATTGGATGCATTCAACCATATCATATATAAAGCACATTTTTGCATTTCAAAAGGGATTACAAATTCAGCTACACAATAAGTGCTTGTGGAAACGACAACAGTTGCACATGCTTCAGAACAAGTATCTGCCAGTGTTTCTCATTGAATCTAATTTCATTGAGATGATATTCACTTGGGCTGCTGGAAAAACCAATCCACATATGAATGGGAGGACTGTAACTACAGAGTGGAACTTGTTCATGGTTAGTAAAAGGAATGTGTTCAGAATGTTTGTGACACGGAAAACTGCTGAACATAGCCAATATCAAATAAATGGAATAAGCAGGTGTGCATGGAAATCATGAATGATGATGAACAATGATGCAACCCAGTTAAAACAACCGCAATGCACTCCTGAAACGATAAACATGTTTATGATATTTTGATAAAATGTAATATTTTAGTATATTGACCTCAACATGGTAAAAACAAAATACAACTGACAAACTATCATAGTCCTAGCATTGCTTAGACAGGAAAACATATTAGTTTTGTGTGTCACTGTTATGTGCCTCTTCTCACTTTCTCTGGCTGGCTGACTTTTTTAGCCATTCTACCACGGTCAGTGCCTAAAAAAGTTATTATGTGTCAGGTTTTAATCCCTGGACTCTCTTGTCACAGTTGTGAGTCTCTCTGTTCATGCTGGTAATGGTCAATTCTTCAATTAACTTTCTCTACACAGCGCACGGCCATACAAAATAAACATCAAAGTGTGCATGCTCAGAGGCTGCAACATGAAGAGCAGACACCGGAGCCCACAAATAATCATGTTCTATTCCACTGTTAGTTTGTGAAAACTGGTTGTTAGGAGGTGAGCATGGTGGTAAGACGGCACAAAGGCACAGCGGAGCCCCGCCTAGGTCTCCCAGGCACAACCCCCCCCCCCCCCCCCACCCCCATTGCATTGTCACAAATACTACAAACATAACGTTTATGCCGTCTGCACCAAAATGGAAAGTGTGTGTCACTATGTAGGAAACAATACTTTCAAAATTACGTGACTATTACATGTAATGGGATGAGGCTGAGTTGGAGCTGGTAACTGTCATTGGCTTTTTTCCCCCCACACCTTCTCACATCTGGCCCAAAGCCTCCTGGACTGCAGGAGGCTTCAAGCCAGACATTATTAAAATGATGTTACATTATTCACAACTCGTTACAAGGACCCTCTTCCGTCTGCAGGCTCCCCCAACATTTTCTTTGCTACCATGGTGACACTTTCACAGTATACTTGATAAAGCTATGTGGTGTAATGCTAACGCTAAGTGAGCAGTAGAAAAACATCAGAGGGATAGAGAGCTGTTCTGTGCTATGCAGTTATTAGCAAATGAATTCTTGATTTATGTATTGTGTATGTATTTTATCCATGTTGATCAGTTCCACTTTAAGTCAAAGGAGATGCGTGTATCAAATTTGAAGATGTTTCATCAAAGACTAACAAAACAAGACTGGAACAGATAGACAGGCTGAAAACATAATCCTTCGGCCATGACGGACTCTGCTGAGGGACAAAAATTTATAGCAGATTGAGTAAATACTGACCTTGGTTGCAGGTAGAGGGTTCTAACAACAGCTTCACAGAGGTCTTGTTTTAATGGGAAAAGGCATCTTAACCCAAACTAATATGAGAAATGCTTTGAGCCCCACTCTTCTTCTCTATATTAACAAAGAAGAGAAGAAGAAAATGTTGAATAAGTAAGACAATATCTGATATTTAAAGTTTTTTCCATTTAATATTCTTAAATGGCATTTAAATGGTTAAACTAACAGCACATGCTTGCACAGTGTATTTTTATCTAGCATGCCTTTATGCCTAAGTGGGCAGATTTGAATACACTGTAACATGTGCTCACCTTGGTGTCCTGGAAATATGCTTATTGAATGATATCATGGACTTACTGGAATACCAACCATCACCTCTGTAGATTTATTTCCACAAACAGAAGAGCGAGTCGAAGTGCCCCATCAGCTGCCTGAATAAGGGATTTCTCCTGACCTGCAGCTAAAGGTCTGCGGTGCAGAAGAAATGCTGCAGTGGAGGGAATGCAGGGTCCGCTCAAGCTGGTGCGGATGACCCACAGATAAGGACCGGAGGAGGACAAGGATTGGGTGGGCGTGCATCACAGTCACAGGAGCTTTCTAGTTACTAAGAGGGTTGAAGATAGCAGGCGGTCAAGGAGACGGGCTAGGCATCAGGTGAGCAGTCTCCATTGGGCAGAAGCTGGTAGCTCCTTCATGACAATGTCTGCAGACGTGATGTACTGCGTGTCTCTGTCACCGCATTCCTCCTTTGTGACAACTTCTTCTCAGACCTTATACTCAACATCCTGTGTTTTAAAGACTCAAGCCCATACTTATAGTACTGTTCCTACCAACAAACAAGACTGTGGCCATGTGACACTGTCTTTGTTCAACTTTCTAACTTGCTATAAAGTCTTAACAATAGTAGAACTATTACATCAAATTGGATTTTTTAGTGATAGATAAATTGGTAAAATTATTATTATACTTGATTATAGTAATCAATGGTAACAAAGCTGTACAGGTTTTGAGCAGAGCAGCATTTCCTTTGATACTACAAGGCCTGTAAGCAGCAGCTTTGCAGCGAAATCATCCCAGAGACTACCAAGGATGGTCCAAAAGTCAAACTCTATCTAATTAGAATTAGAGACAGAGGAGTTAGATGCCAGAGATCATCACAAAAGCATTTTTCCAGGATGAAGTGCTCTAAATGCTCTAAAGGTCTGCTGAGTGACTTATCTTCCCATCTATATTTGCCTGTAAGACAGTGGACTGATGACCAAGTACGTGAATGCAGTTGAATTTACTGAAAGGAAAGCTCTCTGAAATGTAGCATCTGTCAATCCATTCTCAGAAATATTATCAAGTGTTCAATGATACACTGAAATGGCAATAATATTATTTCAGAAAATGGGTCAATTTGCCTTGTATAAGTAGCAGATGGGAGCGACCTAAAGAGTAAAAACACACCTGTTCATTTAAAGGTTTAAGATCTTCTAGATAAAACGTAATCATGCAGAAATTTAAGGAAATTGACCTGCGCAGTGAGGGCTTTATTCGGGGGTGGTAGTTTTTGTTTTAGTCTTTAGTCAGGTTGTTATAAAAGCAGAAGGAAAGACCAATTGACAGTTAATTTCAAGGTGAACGCTGCGTCAAGATCAAATTAATGTCATTCTGGACTTAAAATGTATTTCTGCTCTATACCTTTACTCTTTAAACATGTTTTTTGGGTCATTTCTGGTCAAATAATTACACAAAAATTATATAAACCAGCTTCGTTTTTGTGCAGTGACTAATATAAAGCATACATGTACCTCTGCATCCCTGTCAGTAGTGGCGGCACATTTTCTCTCTCACTGCTGAGGATCAGGATGATTTTTCAGACCTCGGTGGACAAAGCATCTGCAGTAAATCTCAGATCAAACAACATGCTGAAAAGTTGGCTTCCAAAGTAATAGCTGCCGTCAAAGAGGCTGCGGGTAGGAAAAGGAAGAGAAGATTGTCTCAAATGAAAGACACCCCAGTGAAATCCTATTGAGCTATTTTCAGGGAGGGCCCTAAAAAAGCCAGAGAAAAGGGTGCACTGGTAAAGGTCAGCATGAACCCAGATCATAGAACCTGAAACATGGCACAAAGATAAAGGGCCCGCTGAGAAATATCAATTACGCCTTGACATTTTCCAAAGAGACAAAAGAGACCTGTATAATGCCCAAGATGGTGTGGTGCTATGGCCACTGCAGTCTCATCAACACTTTGTCGAATTTCACCCCTGCTGTTTATCAAATCATATCACCGCTGTCAATATCTTCACAGTTATGTTTGCAATGATCAAAAACACTGATATACATGTAAAAATCATCCTCGTGTCTGGCCCACCCATGTGCTCAGAATCCTGGCCTGTTTCATTTCAAAGAGAATATTTCCCTTAGACACATTTTCCATTCATTATATTCCCATGGTGGCCCAGCAAGCTGCTCATCCTTGAGTTCTGACGCACCGGGTCACTGCAAGGTCAACTCAACAAACCACTTGTAACACAGAGAGAAAGTTACATGTAACTAATGCTACATTGTTACCTAGTAACTACTACATGTTTATTTCATCCACATTCTTACAAGCATATGTGAAAGAGTTAACCTTCAGGCCAAACAGCACCACTAAACTGCTCCATAAAACAGACCTGAATCTGGCTGGCCTGTTAGCAAGCTGCTGCTGCACGCTAATTATTTTCTCATTTGACCATTTCTGCTTATTCCTTATATCTGAAGATCTATGTTTATGTGCCAACATTCAGATTTCTGAAAGGAAGCAGGATACATAAATATAGAATATTGCTTTTGCCATTTTATCCAGTTGTTACAACTATAGCACAGACAGGAATCTGTCAAATTTAATCAGGTGGCAAAAAGCAGCACTGGCATATCAAGCAAAGACGAGCGTTGTTGTGCAGTAAGCTGCATCAAGTAAAGAGAGGATGGATGGACTATTTCAAGGGGGTCACCTATAGGCCACTAAAAGTGTGTTTTCAAAGTACAGTGAGAGTGTGTGCAGCAGCCACTTCACGCTCGCTGTTTGCTCACATGACCTAACATGATTTCCAATCTGTAGTGTTCTGGTTCTATACAGTTTGGATCCGTAACTCACAACAACAACAACTGTAGCCTTCAGCTGCAGTAGGTTCCACTTTATTTAGAGGGGGAAATAATTATTTTTTATAGCAATAGCAAGATTAAAAAAATCTCATTTCACATCTTTACTCCTCAATAGAATAGTTGAGTTCCTCTGTTATAGTATAAGAACACTCATATAACACTATAACATCTAATGAGAGTCGTGTAGGCTATAACTGCATTTGCAGACATATGAAATAAGATAATTATGTGTGCCTTCCTCAATAACATACACCACAGCCAAGAGTGCATAAATTCATATTTAAAGTTACAGTTGTGCTTTGAAGGTTGTACTATAATGACTTCTTCTAATAACTCCCCCTCTAACAGCCATGTAACAATTGAAACAATGCAAAATTAACCAAGCATCTTGTATGAAACTAACTATCATGTCATGTACTGGGAGGCACCTGAATCCTATTCAACAATACGGTAAATCAGACCTCTCTACAAGGCTATCTTATTCATCTGCTGCTCTGTGCTTCCTCAAGTATTTGCTGGCATAATTAGTTGGCATAATCAACACTGTACAGCATTGGGGTGATAACAGCGTTGTACAGTGCACATGGTTTTGTGCTGCTGAGGACTGAATGGAGAGTAGAGGTGGCACCTCTCATTCAGACTCTCATTCAGTGCCTGAGCCAAGGTAAATCAATAGAGCGGACCGAAAGACCGCTGTATTATTCGCATGTAAGGCTTCCTGCTAACTATCTAAATGACATACTGACTACAATAAAACAATCAATGTGATTTGAAATCACAGCTGTAAGGCACTCAAGGCCGTTCTTTTAGTCTCATCAGATGCCCAGCTCGGGGTGTGTCACGACATGACCGCATGCATTCATCCGCACTAAATAGCATAAATGGGCAAGGACAAACAAATGTTAACACATCAGAACAGGTTCAGTACACTGGAACAGCCGGTGTGGATAATAAGAATTTAAAGGGCTCTTACACTTAATGAATGCTTACTTTATAATGTCTAACAAACAGGGTTTCAATGAAGTGTTCAAAAGTTTTATATTTTATTGCATATACTTTTGGTCAAAAGTGCAAGCTGTTATGTGAACTACCAAAAATATGCTTGGATCTAAAATAATAGGAAGCATCTAGATCAACAGGAACAGGATAAACAGGATTCATGCACAGATCTCAGATGTCAGCTGCCTACTTATAACACATTCATATTCGTTTTGTCTAAGATGCCATCAAAACATTCAATATGGCATCCTGTGGAAACCCATATTGTATGTTTTAGTCTCTGGTATAACAGGTATTACAGGTAGCTATTTATTTTAGACCCATTTTTTTACCTTCATAATAGAAACAGGAAGGAGGGTGGCGAGACTTGCAGCAAAGGGCCTAGGCTGGAACTGAACCGGGGACTAAACCATTACTTCAGCTTAATGAGATACCATGGAGCCCCGGATTTATATTTTCAAAAAAACAAAACCATCTGAGAGGTCTTGTCTTTTGGCTTGATGGAATTAAGATGACCTGAACAGTTGCTGTAGCATGTGTCTTTTTACACAGACAGACAAACCTTCCTCCATCCAACATGGTGTCAATGACAGATCTGACTGTCATATATCTAATAAACTAGGTTGAATCTTCAGGAAAATGCTACAGGAATAAGTCTTGGCATTTTAAGTTTTAAGAATTTTTTTAATGTGTTTTTGGTTAGATCCATGAAATAATGCAGGTGGTTACCATGCACTAACCACAGACATTATGTTTTATAATACACAACACAAGGCTATGTCAGAGGGAGTTTGTTAACATGAGGCTAACAGAGACAGTAAGGGACGTCATCACAGCACACAGATTACACTGAGAGGAAAGGCTTTTGTAGAATAGTCTAGGTTGAAATGGTCATCTGGGAGTGCTGGAACATGATTCTGGTCCATGTTTATGTGATAATATCATGGAGTTGTTGCAGATTTGTGGGCAGAAAAAGATCTGGCGTCAAAGTTTAACCAGGTGTTAAAGTGGCTAGTGAGTGTTTGTGCATAATTGATCCTTTTCTATATGTACTCATGTTCAGATTTCCAATTGTTTCTGGATTATATTGTCAAACAAGTAAGTGAAACTTGGATTAAATAACTTTTTAATGGAGAAATGAAAGATTAGACCAGTCAACTATCCTACATCCCTTCAAGAAATAGAGATTAATTTGAAGGTAATCATAAGTGTGAAAATTGCTGTTATCTTCTCACTGTTTCTTTTGACTGCTAACGGCCTGTCTGGCTCTGAAGTCATCCCAGTAATAAATATTCATTTACCTTTCAGGGTCTTTGTTATGTTGACTACCTTCCATCAGTCTGATCTGTTGTGGCACAGGAAACACAAATGATGAAAATATACTGAGTAAAAAAAATCTAAGTAAATATATAAATAATGAAGACAATAAGTGAGGGAGTGGGGGGGGGGGGGGGGTGAATTTGGAACATCAAAGGCTCTTCTATCTTTGTAGCATGTAAACAGTGCGTGCCTTCAGTGAGTGGAAGAGCCCTTTTTAATGATTCCATGGAAGATTGCCACATCGACAAGCATCCTGTAATAAATAAAATTAACAAACATTTCTGTAGGGTCTTTTCAAAGGGAAAGAGAGCCCAATGTTTTTTTTTCAGATAAGTGGTCTATACATCCCCTGCTCCTTCCTGATTAGTCTAATCCAGTGAGAAGTGCGTGCAGGGTTTTGATTGAGTCAGCCGTCGAGGACCCCGAGGGGAACCCTCCTGATAAGTGCCTTTACCTTTCACCTCCAGAACCCCACGCACGTCGTTTCGCCATATCCCACTCTCTCTAATCTCATTTGGCCCAGGAAGACATGCTCAGGCACAAGAAGAAGCTACGATTAGCATCCTCTTTACCGAAGGATCCCATTGGCTCGGACTGCCAGTGCTGCCCTCAACCTGAGTCGCTGAAGGCACTAAATCAGCCAGGTAGTTCACTGTGTGTGTGTGTGTGTGTGTGTGTGTGTGTGTGTGTGTGATCTACTCCTCGTCAGCATGTGTTTGACAGCTAGGGTTGCTCCATTTACCTATGCGCTCAGCTATTCTCCTTTATTTTAGGACATGAATGCAACAGCAGGGCTGCAACCAGGATTTCAAAATTACTGAGGGCTAAAAATTAGGACTGGCTCCGAACCAAATCAGGATTTTTTATTCATTTAGCTGTTTTAGTTGGGCATGTGTGGTTTGGTGGGAAAAAAACAGAGTCTCTGAACTCCCCTGTAAAGTTGTAAGATTTTTAATCTGCACAAATGTGATTTAATTCCTCTTTCTATTTAACACTCACCTCTGTCACAGCCATTGTGGGGTGTTCTGTAAAGATGAGTGGAGGTGATTGCTTGGGTTAAAAAGTAACCTGTGATTAAAGACACACATGTGCTCATATGGGACAGAGGTCCTGTCTCTACAGAGTGTCCACAGGATATCACAGTTTGTGGGCATATCATAACATCCAGAATGTTTGGAAAGAAACCAGAAAAAATGCAGTTTTTGTGGAAAGTGCAGGTTTATTTATATAGGATTAAATGAAGAAAGCAAATGGCACATGTGAGGTAAACACATCTAGAAAGGGGTTTTTAATGTAGAAAAATAAACAGGTGATATGAAAATGACTGTAAATGTGAAGATCTAGCTTTGCTTTGTTTCATTGTTGACATACATAAACCACACAAGGGTCTGTGCATGATGACTCAAAGAGCATGAGAAGGATTAAGAAGCAGACAGCCTCGCTCAGCTGCATGATGTGACCTGTGGAAAGTTTATGAAAATTCAAAAAGCAGCAAAATAAATGAAGAACATGTGCAAACAGAATGTTTAAGAAGCGATGTCTCATATAGAGACCGCCTGAGCAGGCAGGAATAATAATAATAATAATAACATTAATAATAATATGTTTTAAATTAAAAAATACATTTTATATCTCCACCTGTGCTTAAAAATATTTTTTTTATTTTTAAAAAGCGTTGTATTGAAATGTTTATATATCCTGAAAATTCATTTCATTTTTTTTGCAAGTTTTAGCAATTTAATACAATAATAATAAAGTGAGTTTCAGAGCGGAAAACATGAGTTTGTTGCGTTCAAAGGCCTGAGAAGCTGTGGGAAATAATAAAATGCTGGCAGATAAACAGTTAAGTGAGGACAGAATGAACTTTTGCGCGCACTGTCCAGTGCTGAAAGTGAACCGTGAGTACACTTAATCCTGTCGTTGCCTTCACGTCCGGTGTGTGTGTGTGTGTGTGTGTGTGTGTGTGTGTGTGTCCGATAAATAGAAATAATGAAAAAAGACACGCGCTGTCTTTATATCAGTCGGGGGGAATAAAGTCTTGCTGTAAATCACTTTTCTGTCTGGCGCGGCGCATTAAACAACCGTGGCATGATTCCCTTTCTCTCAGCTGCACCCTCCCTCCCTTTTTTTCTTTTCTTTATCAGCTCCTTCACCATTTATTTCTTTCAAATGAGAATTCAGGGACCCCCAAATTCAAGCCCCCGCGTCTTCAAACAACACAACTGTACGGTTTTACTTTTTCTCCCGTCAAAATGGTATCCCAGATTCAATTTTAGATAGACTAGGATTTAGCCAGTGATGATTTTTTTTTCTCTTGCAGAGACAATATTTAATATGCTGAAATGAGATCAGTTTCAAACCCCCCCACCTAAAAAAAAATCTCAATATATTGTGGCACATCTCACGTTGACACGAAAATGAATGAATCTTTGTTTTTTTTTTTTGGCACATTTTCCTTCTGATCTGTCATCATCAATAGTGGCACTACCATCATCATCCTCATCAGCCTCCTCTCCTCAGGGGCCCTTTTTCTTCCTTTTGATTTAGGAAATTAGCACGCTAAATACAAAACCACATTCTCAACAGCCACTTATCAAACTCCATTTACTGCTGATGATTTCAGGGTGACATTAAAACACAATAATGGAAATGACCCATGGCTTTTAATTAAAAAATGTCCACCCGCCCCTCTGCTCCCCAGCCTTTTTTTTGTTTCTCAACTTTAAAGTGTTGTGGAGGGAATGGAATCATTATAAAGAGAAGTTAAAGCGCCTGCTTCACTCTGTGTTTCCCCTCCTCATTGACTTTTATCACTAAATGAAGCATATAAATGACCTGAAAGCGCTGGCTGTCGCGTTAAATTAAATAAAATAAAGAACAATTATCCTCTCCTTTTTCCTCTGATCTCGCGCTTGAAAAGGAGTCCTGGAGAGATAAGACAGATTGAATTCTCTCTGTTGTGCTCCAATAAAAACGTCAAGGGGGGAAGAGAGATTTAAACACACACACACACACACACACACATCCTTTCCCCCTATAATTTCAAATCATAATTCCCCTCCCATTATACCTCTCAGATGCCGTTTATCGTTATTTATTTTAGGGCGTTGTAACCACAGTCAATTCACGTGACTAAGTTGGATAATTACAGGTGGATCCTACCAGGCACAAGTTAAAAATATAAAAGTCCTGTTTAACAACACAGCAGTCTGCTGCTGTCCTCCTGAAAGCAACGGTCTCATTTCAAAGTTACATTTGAATGCTTTAGGGGGTTTGATGTAAAACTTCACATTCGGTTCAATGAAGTATCAACCTAATTTACAGCTGCAGATAAGGACTAAGTCTGTCATAAAGATCTGCCCCCCCTCCCTCCTCCTCCTCCCAGTTCTTCCTCCCAGGATTGAATTGCACCTTGGGCAATAGTGCAGAATGGTAACTTCTCTCCACATATGTTCCTGGCAGATAAGTAAACAATTTGGATGTGGAATGATTTTTTTTAATTAATACAGTATTAATATGAGGCAGCTACACACACACACACACAGGCGGGTAAATCCTCCATTAAAGAGGAGAAGAGAAGGAAGGAGAAACCCCCGCGCTGGATCCACTGTAAACTGTTTAATTCCTCCTCGTTTTTTGGTGCTGTTGTAAATCTTGTGTTCATTCTCCCCTTTTGTGTTAATGAGAGCCGGGGCCGATTTCATTCACAGGTCTGTGCAGGTTTAAACACGCGTGGATGGTTTGTTGATAATGGAGGTTTAGTGTTGTGTTTTTTGTGTGTGTGTGTGTGTGTTGTAATAAAGTCTCACACTCAACCAACCGCAGGAGGCGGTGGGCTGAAAGTTGAAGCAAAAATAAATAAATAAATACAAACATACATAAATATAATGAATAATAAGGAAAAAAAATCACCTCACATTCACTGTGTCCCATTTGTTAAACCTATAATTAAGCAGTTCTTTGAAGTGATTAAGCAGTCAGACAGGTCGGACGGGCGGAATCCCTCCAGGGAGGCCTCTGCTGAACTGTCAAACACCCAAAACCGGTTCACCCCACTGTCACGAACACACACTCACCGCATCCCTGCTGAACCTTCTCTGTGTGATGATGAGAATAATAATAATAATAATAATAATAATAATAATAATAATAAGCAGCTGAATGCAGCCTTGGAGGAGTTTGACAGCTTCAAAGAGAAAGCATCGATTTCAGGATTGATTTTAATGTTATTGTTCTGATCCAGCCTGTAGTCTATCAGCTGTATTGATAAGCTTGTGTCTATTAGAAAATTTAGAACATATATTTTTTTTAAATTATATTTTAATATGTATCTTAATTAAAACTGTGTTGTATTCTTTATTTTATTTTGTAAAATGGAATTAATTGGGCTTTTATTTTGTCAGTTTAAACGCTCCCATTATCTTTGTCGTCTAAATAACCTCCAAATACAGGAAATTGATATGGTTGAAGACAGATTGTCTTTATTTGAAATGTCTTTGCTCAGCACTTGAACAAAGAGCAGGAGGTATCAACCTTCTAGATACATTATCCTTTCCATAACATGACAGGTTTTAAATTACCATCTTAGATAGAAAATACACATAGAACTCCTTGAATTCAAATAGAAGTTATCCTCAGAAAAACAAAAAAAACAAACAAAAAAAACAAACTCAAATGACGCGTGTGACTATATTAGCACTGAACCACAGGGGAAAAAAATGCAAACAGAAACATTTGGATGTAAAAAAAAATTCTTCTTTTTGTCATCTTATATAAACCGTCTAGTTTTCTGTGCCAGTTGTTTTTTTTTTTGATAAATATAAACAATATAACCCGTATATAATCCAGCCTATATGTCCTGATTTTGACCCTAAATCCAGAACATCATCATAAAATTGTCAAAATGTGGACTAATTAGGCTTATACAGGAAATGTGAACGCTAATTGTGCAAGCCAAATTTTCAAAATAAAAGAGTAGCCTATCAATAATCAACACAAATCAGCATATCAGCATTGAAATGTACACAATAAATAAAGTTAAAGGCCTCCTTTTCTGGCTGCCATAAACGTTATAACATTTACATTTCTTACAGTTCACAGGGCTCCGTCCTTTACGCCAAACTCCAGCTCCTTAGCTCAGGCAGGAACTTGTTGGAATTTTGGAAAAGTTTTTTTTTTTTTCTCTTTTTTTTTCGCCATAACAAGTCCAAGGCAGGTAACACTGTTCATGCCTCTCTAATGGGCGCGCTGTCCGTATTATATTTACATGCATGTCAGTATTCAAGTGAATTAAAAAGAGGGAAAGAGTCTTGAGGGTTACATGGCAGTGGCGTGTGCGGATGAATATGGGTCTATCCCAGTCTTGGTCATACCTGGAAAAAGTATGTAGGCCACCGGGGGCTGTAAACTTGACGCTGACCAGGCTGTGCAGTTACACGGAACCACATAGCCCGGGTTTGTGGGCGACGGGTGGGTGTGGGTGTGCTGACTGGGGCACCCAAGGGTGCCGAACGCGCCGTTCTGGTATCCCAACGAGGACGCGTACGGCAAAGTGCTGGTGCTCAACGTGTGGGGCATCTCTGTCATCTTCTGGATGGCGCTGGAGCTGAACTGGCTCGGGTCGAGGAAGGAGTACGGGGCGGACGTCGGCGGCAGAAATGCCCTGGCTTTCTCCGAGGAGCCCAAAAGAGTGTCCGCGGCCGACACGGGAAGTCCCTTCAAGTGGTCGGTGTCTCCGAGGTAAGGCAAAGGGAAAACGTAGCGGTCCTTCTTTAGCAGGTTTTTGGGTTTGCGCCTGGGTCTGTACTTGTAGTCGGGGTGGTCCTTCATGTGCTGAGCCCGCAGCCTCTTGGCCTCGTCGATGTAAGGTCTCTTCTCGGACTCGGAAAGCAGCTTCCACTCGGCGCCCAGTCTTTTGCTGATCTCCGAGTTGTGCATTTTGGGATTGTCCTGTGCCATTTTCCTCCTCTGGCCCCTGGACCAAACCATGAACGCGTTCATGGGTCTCTTGATGTGATCGCTGGGTTTTGACATCTTAAAACTGTACTTTTATCCCCAATGTTAACGACGAGGAAAAGTTTGAATCTGAAAGAAGAGAAACTATTCACCTGCCTAGATGCCAGATAGCAGTCATGCCCCGTCTGGGAGGTTCAGAGTCTGAAAAAGCAGCAAAAAAATGAAAATAAAAGAAAATAAAAATCCAGCGCCCGGTTTGTTTTCCCCCGAGTTAAAACAGTGATGCGCGTTGCTTAAGTCCAGTCAGAACTCTGTCAGACCTGAGGCAGGAAAAAAACACATGCAAGATGCACACACGTAAAAAATCCACAAAGGTGAAAGCGATGTTCCGCAGTCAGTTTGCAGGAGTCGTAAAAGTGTTCAGTGTTATTTTTTCTGTCACACACACTCTCTCTCACTCTCTCTCTCTCTCTCTCTGAGGTTTGTCGTCAAGCACCTGGCTTGGAAATGAGCGGAAGAGCGTGAATACGAGCCAAAAGCGGTGAAGTTCAAAGGCTGGGCTGGTTTGGTTTCTGCACGCAATCTGACATAATCTGCAGGGCGTTCACTCACCAACCTGAGCGCCCAATCAGCACGGAGACCGGCTATTATAATACCTTCACCCAAATATATGTACATTACAACATAAACAAAGAGCGGCGTGTAGTAGGAGAAAAAAAAATAAGGAAAGAGGGTGTGTGTGTGTGTGTGTGTGTGTGGAGGGGGTAATACTCAGGATTCCATTTAATGTAATGAATCCCAACAAACATGGACCTTCAACCTCTTTTCCAGTTAAAACCTGACTTCAATCCAGAGAGGTGACTATTCCGTGCAACCAATTTACTGTACGGCTTTACGCAGCGGTGCACTTTGCAGGGGTTGTCCCCAAAAATAGGCTGCATGGTCCTGCCTATAGCCTATATATATATATATATATATATATATATATATATATATATATATATATATATATATATATATATATATATATATATGTATACACTATATGTGGGCCATAATGGACAGCAGCCGACTTTTAGTTTAACTTTTTATTTCTAGTTTTCTTGCATTGCAACAACAATATGATAATAATGTAATAAAAAGAACTTTTCCTCTTAAAATGGCTGACCTCTGTGACAACACACAGGAGTCGTCATGATGAGTTAAGATGCATTAAAAATCGAAAGTTTCTTCATTTTTTAAAGATTTCTTCTCGTGCGTGTGCTGCGTGGCCCCCCAAAAGAAGACGCGCGTGCACTCTTGTCGCCCACTTTGGTCCGGCGCGCACGTTTTGAGGCCCCGCGCGTTAAGAAAAGCTCAACTTTTACGCAGAGACAGAATTACAAACAGCGAGAAAATATTACATCAACTACAGACGTTTAGCGGAGCCGTCATTGTGAGTCTGTAATTGTTGCATTAGTTCACATCAATTTGACAGTGTGGTTTTAAGGAGGCACAGAGCGATCGTTTTAAAATGCAAATTTCAATGAGGACCATTGCCTAATAGCCCTCGGGCTAATGTGCGTGATATATGATTCCTTCAGCTGTGATTATTAAACGAAAGGCAGACAGATGATTTTCTTTTGCAACCCCCCCCCCCCCCCCCCCACACACACACACGCACACACACTCACTGTCAAAATGCTCAGATACAACCATAAGAATCGTATCTAGTTAGACACAGCTAAGTAGATGTATTTAAGGTAGTCTTTGGCCTACATTTCTATAGGCCTGTATGTATATACATATATATATAGATATACACACGTGTGTGCAAATCTCACTTCATCTCCCCCCTGCTCTGTGTAGGCTGTTACACAAAGCTGCTCTGACATGCTGTGTTTTTAATATGTTGGCATGACAAAAAAATAAAACAGCAGCAAACCCCGTGATATTTCTTCAAATCGACTGGATGTATATTTTCAGATATTATCCCACACAAAGGTCACACTCATTTATTTTATTTATTTTTTATTTTTTATTTTTTTTTAGGTTAGAATCAGCGCTTATTTTTCTGCAGCTCCATCTGCGTCTCTTTCTCACGCTCTCTCTCCGCTCTCCTCCACACACGCATGCGTCAATCGGCAGCTTGTAACAAGAAGATTTCCATCATATCTTTCCTCACAAAACCTTGAAATTATCGTTAAAAAATGTTCGTTTTGGGAGAGAAACATCCTCCTCACCCTGACCTGCGAAACAATCAATCGAGGACGCCCCCGAGTTTTTTTTTCTTTCTCTAAATACAAGCGGCGACCGGATGCCTGCGAGGAAAAAAAAAAAAGAAATAAGTCCTGAAATCCTCCCAGCCGGCAGGCGATGATGCTCCCCTGCAACCGCGAGGTAGTATACTGCATGTTTGCACTGTATATTTCGGCTTGTATTGAAGTTTTAAATTGTGTTACGCTATCTTACACAGAACAGCATATGCAATTTGACATGTAGCCTTCCGTCTCTAGGCTGCTGCATGCCCACACCAGCTTCATTTTGAGATCAATGAATTAGATAAGAGCAAATTATTTTAGGGGCTGAGCCTCCTACTCACGAGGGAGAAGTCAGCTATGTTTCTTATTCAAAAACTGATTGTCTAATAAATGCACGCCTGAAAGTTCCCTCGACAATTTAACGGCATAATGAGAAATGCAATAGGTTTGGATTTGTCAGGGACTGAGATGATGATTATTTCCATCTGCTGTTTCTCTTTAGTTTTCTTTAACATTTGGCGCAGTCGCTTTCTGAGATTTTAAAAGAAAATACATACAGTTTATAATAAAAAAAAACAAAAAAAAAACACCTGGCTGCGCGTCACAAACCTCCACCTCCATGTCCAAACTTCATGCATCTGGACATGTCAACAACACAAGTGAAAATATACCCATGGAATCATCTGTTTGGTTACAAGCTGAAAGCCAAAGTTGAGCAAATTAATAAAAGAAATAAAACATGAGGAAAGTCTATGTGCGCTGTTATTTATCTTAATGTTCTAGTAACACACAGGCAGCCGGACACACACACACACATAAAACTGGGATTATCTCAGGACACATGTCCATCCATCTCGCCTTAAAAGTGAACGGGGAGCGGCCTGACACACAGAGAGCCTATTAGCCAACTTGGGCTCCCGTGGAGAGCATTGAGGTAAGCTCCCCTACCGTAACTGTCCATGGTGCTGAAGCGGTAAGAGGTTTTCTTTACTGCACAGATGCGTCCTCCCCTCAAAAACTCTTAAAAGCTAGGGTTGACATTTCAATGCCTTTTATTGTATTTCCATCCTATTTAGTGATGGTTCTCTGTAAAAAAAATAAATAAAAACTGAGACAACTCACACAGTCTGCAACTTTTTCTCCCAGCAGAATGTTTTTAAGCCTATTTTTTTTTTTCTCACAGTGTGGAAGAACTAATGTTGAACCACATTTGGAACTAATAAATTATGGCAACAAAAATTATCACGGACACACACACACATTTTTATGTTGTCAGAATAGCCAGTCTGTCCCCCCACTAAGGCATGTGTGGGATTAAGTGTAACTGAGTCAGTGCAGGTTGGATACAGTATAAGCATTGTTACTATGGATAAATTCTCTGGTAGATGACTGTGTGCTGCTACACATTTCCAGCAATTAGCCAGTGCCATTTGCAGAGTATCTATCTAAACTCAGCTCAAATTTCTGTGTACCATCTTCACTTTAATTCAACTGTGTGAGAACTTGAAATGTTCAAAATACACACACACACACACACACACACACACACTCTTTGTAATCCACTCATAAGCTTGTACATACCAGACTCCTCCTCAAAATTTTAAATTTGACTGTAAAAGCATTTAACAAAGCACAGTTCAGCCTTGTTTACAGAAAATATTCAATCTGCCTCATTTATACACACACACACTCAAACACTGTGTGTTCATGGTCAAGGTATTTCTACCCGCTGATGGCACAAACATGTACATGTACACTTGAATTGTTTTTAATTATAATTGCAATGTCTAATAAAAAAAAACCAAACCAAAACTTTCCTTCAGCATCATGGAAGCAATTTTAAAACTCTCATTTTGCTCACAATACCACAGATCTTTTTACATTATCCCCTCACAAGTACCATTCAGTGACACCAAGAAGCAATCAAAACAGCAATGAGCCCCATTTAAGATGTACTGCTAGCATGTGGACTAAATTGCAGAAAAGATCCACATATTATATCTTTGTGGCAAAATAATTTTTCCATCAGACTTGAAGGAAATTTAAGATGACTGAACTTAAGCTGCTCTCTTTTCTTCTGCAACACTGGATATTACAGAACAGAGCGGAACAAAAATTAACAGTGGTTCAAGGCATCAGGTAATAATGAAAGGATAGGGCCAATACTTCAAAGACCAGGAGGTCCACATCACACAATTATACAATACAATTAGGATTAAAGGGGCAAAACAGAGATAACAGCAGATAGGGATAAATTATCACAAAAGGAAAGATGTGACTCTCTCCTGACCTTCATTAAGAGAAAAAAACTCATTTAGAGCTGGGGGATTTCAGCCTTTCACATGAGACTGCGACTCACTAGATAAGTATTATGCAGTATAAATTAGAATCTAATAAACAATAACATAAAATGTATAGCCAGAATATATTCGTGCTATACAAAGATCAGTCTCCAAGCCACTCAGTAATTCATCTGTGTATGAATACATTCTCAGAATATGTAACCAAAAGATGCGACTTTGGTTTGTAGTCCTACTGGCCAAGCAAAGTTCAGCAAGCTTTGGTTGATCAAGGCAGAGCATCCTCTTTCTTATATTTTGTTATATTGTATCTATTTAGCTAACATGCCGCATTTGTGAAACAAATGAGTTAAAGTACAATATATGTATTATAGCTATTTGAAGAATAAAAGTTAAAAACACTCTAACATTACCATCTTTTGCTCCAGTGTGTATTGTGTGTGGTAGGGATATGATCTGCTCAGTACAAACTTGTGAGTCATAATGACGGACAGTTGTCAATGTAGCACTGACTGAATTTCTAGTCTGTTCTAGTTTTTTTCTAGTTTGTTTAGCTAAGTACATACCTCACGTGTCCTGATGCATCGTCTGTGGCCTGGTACCTGCAGTATAAGCAGAGGCTGCATAGCTTGTTCAGCACAGTGCAGGTCAGTTGTGTGATGATCTCAGAGCCATACACTCAAGAGTCATGGGCTGTAGAAATGAAAAAGTTAGAATTAGAAACAAAAAAGTATCAAACAAGATCTGAAACAAAACAACAACGCCCCCTATTTGCCAGTCAATATGAACTATGTCTTAGTTCAGATATCCAGCATCTACCTGCCAGCACCAAAACGATTGTGGCTATCTTTTTATAAAAGTAATTTGTTTCAAGGCCTATCAGAGTAACTTGATAAAAGCCATGTGAGGGACACATGAGTGACCACAGCCACTCAAAAGCAGTTTCATTGAACTTATTAACTACACTACAGCTGCAACAGTATCTAAACTAAAGAGAACAGATTTCCACTAAAACCACTGCTCGTGTGAGTCCTTATAGTTTCGAGATAGCAACCAGAAAAAACGGGCAGTATTCATCCAGAACCCCTGCCTTTGTTTACATTGTCCTCCACCCTGAAGTATCTCAAAATGAAATCAACCACATCTTCTAACAGAAAAATCATCTCCTGGACATAAGGTTTTTGTCTTTCGTGATTGCCAGTTAAAGTCAGCCTCTTCCAGCCCCCTTTCCAATATTTGAAGGAAAATGTTGCATAATGCCTTTGCTCACCTTAAGTCCACTCACTAAGAAGTTTCTGTTGCAGATTTCTCAAACCTGGATGAATTCCTAAACTGCACTGTTGCTTGCTGTACTGTAGTTTCTAATCTTGGACACACCTGACATCAAACTACTAGCGAGAAACAGACGGTGGGGGCCTCCATTTACTGTGGCATCATAAAATCCTCCAGTGTCAAACGTGTAGTGTTGTGCTAACAGACTTAGAACTCCAAAACCTGCAGGATGACACCTGGAGGTAAGATGGAGTTCCTCCAAAATCCTGATTACACGATACGCCCTAAAAGTGTGTATCATTTAGGGTTAATGTGATATTTATTCACATGTTTTACTTGTATTTTGAAAACCCAGATTATAAGAATGCTCCACCTTGTTAATGCCAAGTAAACCTGGAGGTAAAATCCATTACATGGCCAACACGATGATGATGCTCAGAGCTCATCACCGACAAGAGCTCCCCAATCATAGCTCGTTTTACTCAAATTACTACATTTTGTATTTGAGGGCATTTTCAAATTAAATAACAGCTGTTTTATAACCTTTTCAGTAAAATATTCATGATAACACCTATGACACATTTATACTCACTCATTACCTCTCATTATAGCCAGGAGCCATATCTCATCAGTGGATGTAATTTGTCTGTTGGAGTGGATGCCTGGCTTTGGCATTCAGGCTCCGTCTGTGCTTTTTAATTATTAGGAAATACTTTTTAATAGAGCACTTTATAAAATATATATATGATTAATTGGATTTTGTGGTTGTATAGGAGAATTGCAGACTTTACTGAGAAAGCTGTCAAGCACTAACTATCAATAAAAGGCCGAGCCACCCCCCACTTAAATCATTTTAGCATTGTAAATTGACTTCTTTTTACCTAGTGTCTTTGTGTATGTCACTGCAGGAGCACCAGAGCCTCTACTGATCTGGGACCTGACCCTCAAGATGTGCAGCAGTCACAGCAGTCAGGTGAAGAATTCAAATCCAAAAATCAATAGCCTACGCTGAATTCCACATATCAATCTGCCTCCCTTTGTCCCTGTTCTGTCTGTTTTGTTTACAGGCGTATGCATCCTGAAGGGGGAAAACATGCATTGAAAAAAAAGTGCTGCTTGCCCTACTGTAGGTATTGTAACAGAAAAAAAGAGCTGACTCAAATGTGCAATAATGAAGAGGAGACAGTGAAAGTGTTTAAGAATGGAAGAGCTTTTGAAGCTAAGCAGATTGACGGAGAGAGAGAAAAAATACAATTCTACAAATCTGTATCAGTGAATGATTAATTAATTTTTGTTGAATGATCTGTCCTAGCTTTGTGAGATATCAGTTTCCATTTCTTTTACATTTTTTTTACAGAAGATCTCAAGAGACTGGTTCAAAAGGCAGTTCAATTTAGAGCTCCCATTGGAAATGGCTTCAAAAAGTCTTTTTCCATACATCAGGCTTTGATGTGTTTTAACTGTCATAATCTCACTGTTCAGAAAATAAATGTGTTCTATTGTAAATGACCCTTTTTTTCTAACTTCACATTTCATTTAAGATGCACCACACTTTTTGCATATCTCCCGTGACATTTGAAGATTTTGATTGAATCACAGTCGTTTCCTAATCTACTGAGCTTGACCTATACCGTGTTGCACAAGCAAGGTGACTCGCCGTCAAAGAGGTCATTTATTAATCAAAGCAAAGATTGATTTCCTGTCATTTATTCCACTTTTTTTTTCAAACTAGTGGGGGCTTCTGGTGGCTGTATGCCCCCTGCACATTACTTCTCAATAAGTCTCACATTTAGTTATATGCATTGGCAGGTAGATCTCTAGAAGCTGTTTATTAAAAAGCAAACAAAACTTGAAAAGGGGATATAACCTCAAGTCAGAACTCTGGAGGGGTGGACTAAGATTGAAATTGGTCTGACTCTCTCTCTCTCTCTTGAATTGAGGGTCCATTGTAGTACGTCAAACAAAAGGTTTTTATCAGAGGCTCTTAATGTAACCCCCTCCCCTCATCTCTCTCGGCCACCAACTCGTTCTTCTCTTCCTCTCTTTTCTCATTCATTTATTCCACTGTGTGTGGAAATAGGCTGGGCAACAATTAATTTCAGAGTGAATTCAGGCAGGATCTATTACCCCTCTCTGCCTCTATTGCTCTAATGGAAATCTATTTCACTTCTCTTTTGTGTCCAATATAATTTAATGCCCATTTTATTAATGGCCTGAAATAATTACGGAAGGCTTTTGTGATTCTTGAGTATGTTTCATTTAATTGTGTAATAAATGTCTAATCAGAGCTCCCATCTGAAGCCATTATGGCATTAAAATTAACAATTACGCCACAAATGTCTTGGTGAATGCGTTGGGGTCTATAGAAATCGTAGCTGATAACAAGACACATATAAATCATTCATGAGAATTTTTTCAGAGAAAAGCGGTGTGAGAGATAGGAGGATGGGAGGGAGAGAAAAGAAGTGGAGGAAGAAAAGAGGAGAAGAAAGAGGCTGAGTTTTCTTTATTCCATTGAAAAATGGGGATGGCCAAAAGATAGGGCATTTTAAAACTGTGTCACCCTCTCCAGTTCCTTTCTTCCCCTGTCTCTCTCTATCTCCCTTTAATTTGCCTTCCTCTTTATTTTTGAAGTGACAGATTTCACTTTGGGAATTCATTAACCGTTAACTTGGGCGATAAAATATCTATCAGGCCCTCTGCCCGAGTCCTTTGCTAAGCTGCGTGGCGCTCCGGTTCAACGTTGTGGGTGACCGAAGGCAATTAAAGAGGCTTCACACTCTCTCACTCCCAGTGTCACTTCCCTCTGTGAAAACAGGAAGGCTGCTCAACGTACCAGCAAGAATTGTTTTCTTAGTAGCCAAGTATACAAATTTCATGGTATGGCAAAACTCCATCTGCCACTAAAAAAACCCTAGTCAGTTCCTCTGTGTCATTTCCAAGCTAATATACTACAATTGGTTTTGGTGAATCTATTTTAATAGCATAAGGTTTTGGCCTTCTTTGTTCTCTATTACCATGATGCACAAAGGGCCTCCCCGGGCAACGGATTGCACCCTGGTCATGACCAGACTCTTTTAAGTGACGGAGACGAGGAAGAGACTTTGATGTAGATGATGTCTCATGTTAATGAGGAGGTTGATTTTATTCTCCATCCATCAGACACCACCCTTTGAACCCAGCAATCTTGGATAAGTTGTTGGATATCATCCATCTCAGTCTGTGCCCACTCAGAGCAGAACAGACTGCAGTCGTGAAGCACCAGCACAGAATGAATGTGATTGCACGTCCAGTTCACTCGCAGATATCACCTGGCAGTGGTGGAATGTTTTGACTCGGTGCGTCATTTCAATGTGGCTTACGTTGAACTAAAAAAGTGAGATTTATTCCAGCAGAATCTGCACATATTTATTCATAAAACACTCTTGAATATTCCGAAATGTCTGTGTTTGACAAAGACATACCAAATATAAAGACTTCTTTGTATTTGCACAAAGTATCTGACCTAATACAGGTCCTGCAAAAATTCATTTGCTGTATTTTACATGACATCAGCCTGTTCTGAATCAAAATTGACCATGGCAATAAGAGATCCTACTATAAAAGACCGCATTCACCAAAAAAAAAAAAAAAAAAAATCATGAGTAACAAAAAAGCTTTAAGTCTTGTTGAGGGGTTAAAATAACATTTACACATACATTCAGCAAGGTTCCTGTTCATGTCCAGAAAAATATAAAAAGAATAACTTTTATCAGACTGCTTTTTTATATTACAGGATATGCTTAATCATTCAAAATAAACCTTCAACATCCCAAAGAAAATTATTAATACATTCTGTGCTGTTGCCAGCCTATGCAGATGAATGGATCCTGTCAGAGTTCTGTTCAGAAAACCTAAGAGCATGACACAAGAGGCAGGTTGTACAAATAAAAAGTGAGCTTTACTTACAAAACACCTTCAAGGAGAAGGCTGGGACAGAATCCAAAGCAGGCAGGGTAAACGAATATATCTAATCGACAGAAACAGAACATTGGGTTACTAAGGTGCTCAGCACAAAGACAATTTGGCTTTGACAACATTCCCACAGGAGGGCAGACATGTTGGACCACTGGCAAAGGGGAGGTAGAGCAACAGTGAAGGCCAGCTGACTTGGGGCAGGATGTAGAACAGGCAAAAGGCTTGACACCAGATGAGCCACTCACCTGCATCCTTCAGATACAACCACTGAAGGACGCAGCATCCAAATTCAGACAGGCAGTGTAAGTGAGTACATTTGTCCAAATTGGCTAGTTAGCTGTGGCTAGGTGCTTAGTAACTAGTAGCACTGTAATGGCCATTAAAGGCTCACTGATGCTTGAGGCAAGTGAAGGCTGGCCCATGTGATCCAAACATGGGAGAGCTAATCCAAATAGCAGAAAATATTAATGATCTCATTTATTAACCTAAAACTGAATCTAGTGTGGACATGTAGCAGCCTAGAGAAGGTCAGCATCTATCTGGCAAGAAGTCAGGCAACAGCCAACTCTGAGACAGGCTGAACTTGGCAAGGAGATTACTCTTACTAGAGGACTCTAAAGCAAGATGGAGGCTTGTCAGGAGGGTACACACTATAGAACAGGCTTGGCTTCTTCCACCTGCGGAACAGAGGGGGCGCCCGTCATCAGTATTGGAGGCTGGTCACATTGAAAGGTGGCTGGTGCCTAGCAGGCCTCTTGCGAGGGTTACTTTGAGTTACTGAAAAAATAAAGCTTCTTGCAATTACACTTTGAGCCAATGTGTTTGACAAAGCAAATCCTTCCTCTGTGGTGGGCAGCCTTTCAAAGGGTAAACTCAAGTCTTTGAGCTTCTTCAGTGTGTATATCTATCCAGATTGTGTCTGCTTTAAGGTCCCAAAAACACAACACAAAAGACAAAACAGGGATTTTAAGGTTACAATCTGTAAAGCGCCTTGAGACAATTCTGAAGGTAAAAAGAGCTATTGGAATGAACTGAATAACCACAAAGGCAAACAAAGCAGAAGAAGGAGGCTGTGATAGAATTTAAGGTGGAGACGAATTAAAAAAAGTAAACAAGCAACATCTTAACAGACTGCTCAATAGTTGTAACACATAGGACAAAGACTATGTAGCTGATAATAGAGGTGAGCTGGTGAGCTACATATTGCAGGGACTGTGGTGAACAGATGGGGAAAAGAGGGGTGGGTGGAAGACACGACTTTAAAGTCAGAAAACTAATCCAAAGGCAAAACTATGACAGGATCCATTTTATTAGCTTTAAAGGTAGGGTAGGAGATTTTGAAAACTCAGTAAGAGTCAGCCAGATTTTGAAAGTAAACACACGCCCCCTTTCTCTCGGAGTTCACCCCAAAGCCACGCCTCCCAACCAGTCTGTGACTTCGGCCATCATGCACGTACCTCTCTGGTGCATGCAGAGCAGGAAGAGAGTGACAACCAGCCAATACTCCGTGCAGGGGCGCCTCGTAGGATTGGCTGATGTTTTTAGCGTTTTATAGCTTCCACAGATGATTCATATTCTTCGTTTTAAAGCGAAACTGCTGAACTAATTGGTTGCTACCGGATTGTAAAGAGAAGTTACACTAATTTAACAAAAAGTGCATCAGAATGAAATCTCCTACCCTACCTTTAAATAGACCAAGACTGTGTGATTTGAATGATCTTTAAGTATATTGTTAGCTAAGAAAAACCTTGGTAGTTGAAAAGGTTGGGTGTAGTGAAATATGGCAGCATTGTGCAGGTAGGACGTATTGCAGCTCATTGTGATCCCATACACTTTAAGTATTGTACATGACAATTCAACAATCCTTGCAAAGCTCACAGTCACAATACTCTGTTTTTTTAGCAAAGATTTTTAAACTGATGACTGCAGGTGTTAATCTGTTAATTAACACCTGTTAATCTCCACAAGAGCCCCTGACTATGCTAACATTTTTCCAAACTTACTACAATAAAGGCTAAACTATTCACTGTGATTGATCAAATAGCTCAAGCAAGTTTCAAGTTTTTACTACTGCCTTTTCACACTGCACTGACATCACTGAGAAACCAGTCAGTGCCTGAAAAGCAGTAACAAATGGAAGAAGTGTATTATTGAGACAAAGGAGATTCTAGCTGGGAAGATAACCTTGACCTTAACATTTAGTTGAACACTGTAATAATGAGTATTAGAGTCTCTGTACTGTTCTCTAGGTTGAGCTGTAGTGTTATTCAGTGTACCCTTCTTTTTTGTTACTCATCACAAGCTTGTTTCAGCATGAGCATGTTTCAAGTTCTTTGAAGGACATGGCCTTCTGATAGTACCAAATGTTATTAAATGAGATGGTCTGGCCTATGGAGAATTTTGTATTTGCGTCACCAGCTGCCACAATAGACTTCTGCTGTCAACTTAACAGCTGCAGCTTGAGAGTGTAGTACACTGCTGCACAGTCATGCTTGTGATTGACTGGACTTTTGGAAAAAGAAGACTGGTATAACTGGTCCAATGGTTTTACATAACAAAGAAACAGGATGACATTTTCATGAATCCAATAAAGAGCATCACTGAGAAAGAACTGCCAAACAAACACAAATCTCTAACCATCATAGTGATGATTTTCAGACTTTCCTTTGGCCAAACAAATCTTCCACCATTTAATTATGTATTTAAGTGATGTGCAAATTAACCTTGGCATGATCACAAAGACACTTGTGTCTTTGTGATCATGCCTCACACCTTCTCCCCTCCTCTTCTTCCAGCCAATTTAATTCTAAGCTCCAGATTTCATGGTCAATTTTATCTCCCTCACTCTCAAAGAGTCCATCATCAATTCTTCACAACTTTTCATGTCCCCTTTCTCTGCAGATTCACTGCGAAATTGCCTATTCAGCTTGTTAAATAACTGTGACTGCTATAAATTTATGGCAACACCCAGCACTTTGATTATGTATTTTAAATGCTGACCTCCAGCAGCAATTAGTCTTAGTCTTTGTTTATCCTTTTCACAAATCACACAGCTCTTTTAATTCTTTATTTTACACTCTTTGTTAGAGATCTAAGACAGTGTGTGCCAGCACACAGGCCTCCACAAAGCTCAACAACATGACTCAATGCACGTTCTTTTACACTATCGCAAGCAGCGCAAGCAACAAGCGAGGAAGACAGATGAGCAGCTCCACAGTGTGAATGCTGTGAGTCATCACCAAGTCCCACAGAATTCATAGATATATATAGAAATGTGAAATTGTCTCTAGAAATGTAACAGTGTGCAATGGTGTCTATTCAGAGCTAACATGGTGTCATCTGGAAGAGAAGCATAAAGAATGGCAGAAAACTGTCCCAACCGCAGCATATCTGTTAGCATGTAGGTGGTAGGTAATAGATTGTAGCATTTTGGTCAAAGTGCTGAATAACACTGTGATTCTGTTTACAAGACAGTTTAACTCTGAGATTGGTTTTAAGGTAAAACAGCTGACATTGTATAACAGTGAGATTATGAACAATTTAAAAATGATTACTTTGACATGATAAGCAGCTAACTTTACACAGATCATTTCTCACTTTGTCAACTAATTACTAATAACTAGAAGTACTGTTAGCATTACTACTACTACAGCTACTACTACTACTGGTATAGCATTAGGTGTCTGCTGTTTAGTTTGCTAACTCAAGGTTAATCCAAATATGGTCACAGTGGTGGAGCAGACACTTAACGAGTGACCAATATGACACAGACAAGCAGGCAGACCCATCATTATGTATAATGTTAAACCTTAGTATAATTAAAACAAACGAGTTCTAAGCAAGCCTCACATGGACACTAAAGGGACTGCAGTTTTTAGTAGGGATGTCCCGATCCACGTGATCGGAAATCGGGCCCGATTACGTGATTTCAGACTCGATCGAAATCGGACATTACCTCCCGATCAGGACTCTATATTTATTAGGACTCTCAAAGTTAACACCTTCTGTGCAAGGTGGCCCTGTGTCCTGTAGTGTAGGGGTATGACAGTCGCTTTTGGTGCGAGAGGTCCTGGTTCGAGACCTCGATGAGCCGCTGCGTGTGTGAAATCTCCTAGCGTGCGCTCTGGACACACACACACACACAGGTTTTGCTAGGATCGGATCGGGACTCGGTATTTGATCAAAATCAAATGACTCGGACTCGGACTCAGGGGCAAAAAAACCTGATCGGGACATCCCTAGTTTTTAGTACTTTGCAGTTGTATAAAATTCCACGTCTGTCCATATATTACTGTACATCAATCTAAGGGTTTCTACTCTTGTGCTGCACACACATCCACATTTCATTGTTTGCTAATGGGGTACACATTATTAAAAGGGCCTTGGTTAGCATGAGGGTTCATAACGTCACACTGGCCAATTAAATGTAATGATGTATTGACCCTTGCTATATGTTTGTTTGTCTGGAATAAAGAAATACATTTTTGGTTTCTTGTGCTATTCTATACTAATGGACAGAGTAATTAAGATAAAAGTAATATCTTTATGACATTTAGTCACAGAGTCTAAGTCCTTTCCTTTGTCTTTAAAGACACCACAGGCTATAATTGGAGACCAGTGCACATCGTGTCTCAGCTGAAAGGGTAAATGAGGGATCCCTAGACTCTGGGATTACCCTATTATTGAGAAGACGTTCCACTAAGCCTCCACCACTGACACATATTCCTGTTCTATGGCCTATTCACTTTGAAATATGTCTTGTCAGGGAGGCTTACAGAAATCTACATAATCCTTTTTCATCACAATTAAAGATACCACTGAACAATAAAATTGCTTGCTCTCTGGTTTGTTTCATCTTGCTTTGAGAAATGCAGCTGGGTGTCGCTGACGGCTGCAAAGGCTGGGAAAATGTGGACTGTGTCTGGAAAGAGCAAAGAACTTGATAACATCAAGTTTCATGTGAAACATATGATAAACAAACTTTTATCAAATGATAGTTTTAGAAAATACCATTTAAATGACCTACTGTAGTCCATTAAATAATCCAGTGTATTCCTGTCTTATTAAAGTGGTGAAGACATGACAAAATCAAAAAACCAGAGACATAATCATCAGTCACACACACATAAATTCATCATATATAAATTCATCCTCAGCCTGTTTGTTACAAATGACAGCAATTAACCTAATGTTCAGAAAATATAGCTTATTTATCACGTTCTGTCAAAAGCTGCTTCTTGTGTCTAAGATGAAGCACAACCTTCTCATAACAACTGGTTTTACTGCAAGTAGACTTTGGAAAAGGTCTTTCAACATGTCATCCTTCACAGTTTGATCCCCTGTTACTTTTGCCAAACTAGTGCCAATTGGACTATAGAACATGAGCTAACTTTCTTCTATAACACATTACAACACACATCATAGAAACCAATAGTGCAAACTCAACTGATTGGACAAATATTCTTTTCCATGGGCTGTCTATGGATCCTGTGGACACGTACCATCAGGAATGCCTTGAAAGAATGTATTTGAATTTGCTGCACATATTCATGTGGACACACAGATGAACTGGTTAGTATTTAGTGAGAAGTTAAGTTAATTTTCACCAACTGTCCAATAGGACTAAATGAAGATTGATCTACAAGGACAATTTTTTTTAAATACCTTCCCAGTTTCTCCTACATACACTACTTATGACTGTACAGACATGGGTGTTGTCCAATGATTGGGTAACAGAGGCATGTGTCACAGCAGTTATACTTGTTTTAGACAAGTTATGACCAAATGTGTGAGAACTGTAGTACATATTATGATTTGGCAGGAACCCTAAAACATGACACACCAGGTGCCTGCCTGCAGTGACACTTTGTGGGGTGCAGAGGGTTAACTGCCATTAGATAGGAGTCAGTAAATTGCAGTGTTTTAGGAGATCTTACATGTAGTGCTAGTTTGGTGTCTTATCACAATAAAGTCCCTAACAAAAGAAGAGTATGTTGCATTGCATTATGGTCTACTAAGTGTGCAGTGCATGTAGGAACTGGCCCCCCCCTCCCTCAGTGGCAGCAGTGAGTGTGTGAAGAAGTCCTTGCTCTTTGACTCTGCAGGACTGACACCAAAACATGACATTTAAGACCCTTGTTCTCCTCCTTCCCTATGACCTGTAATAAACATTTACCGTGTCAGCCACGTTTATTCACAACCAGGCGACACCGTTGCCTTCCATTCCACCAGTTTCTAACCTTTTCAAGGAGTAGTAGCAGTAAAGTTAACAAGTAAGAAGCAGTCCACAGTCTCCTGCAGGATTATTTGAAGTACAGTGCAGTGAGGAGGGCACGAGGAGAAGGGCAAACATAATCTTGCTCAGAATGCCCAAAAGCCTGGGTTTTACATCTGTTGCTTCTTTCATCTCTTGTATCCACATTCTTCCGGTCCTTACCTACAGTACGAGGTCAGCTGGTGTCATGGCAGAGGCTCTGGATGCACGCAAACTTCTCTGTTACCACACCATACCCTTCCACCTTCACCTCGTCTCTCATCTCTGCCTCTATAGACAGCTTGTTTGCTGTGTTGTAAGTCATTGTCATTAGCTTGTGATTCCTGATCGCAGATTGTGGCCTTAGTGTCACATATGTTGTAATTTATTTCATATATATCGAGTTGTTTTCCTTCACTTCAGTTCTATAGAGTAAACAGAATTTTCCACATTCCACACTTTTTCCATACAAATTTCTGCTAATAACAGCTCAGGTTTGGGATTCGTGGGGAGACCCCAACAGATACTGATATATAACACATGGTTTTTACAGGCTGTTTATACATGCCTAATAAATATTCACAATAATTTATTATACAGCTGTGATGAATGATCAACTGTGATTGGACAGTTATAGGTGCTATGGATACAGGTCTGGTCACCAGGGATGAACTGTGCTATCCTACTTATTACACAGCTAGTGTAGTAGTAGTAGTAGTAGTAGTAGATGAGGTCAGCATGGCAGTGCAACATGAAGGTCTGATACTTTAAAACAAACACTTGTATTTCTCTGTAAGAGTTTATAGGGAAAAACCTGCATAATGAAGACTTCAAGTGTAAACCCTGTATAATAATATGCATTCACTATACAAAACTGTTTTTCACTGATTTGTATTTAAAACTGCATTATTCAGAGTGTGGTGGCATAACACAAGACTTCATATCACTGGCATCACTAAGTCATTTGTTGACTTTTCTCAGCTGTAAACAGAGGAAGACAAACGGAGGACCTTGATACTCATTGTTTGTTGAACACACGGAGCTCCGAGCCAATCAAACTGAACTGATGACTTATGACCTTGATAAAGGGACGCTGAACCCCTAAGGTCTCATAAGCTTTGTGTTGATGGGTCAGAGAGAGAGTTAGCTTAGCATATAATTAATGTTTAATAACCCCTGGTTGTTTGTCAACACTTTTCCCACTGTCTTTTTCCGTGCCTTATAATCTTCAGAGTGCCTGCAGGCACAGCATTCTCTGATACCATCTTAAGCCTCTTGTTCCAATACCCTGGCCTGGCAGTAACAACACTGGCCAGTCACTCATTTACAAGCAAAGATAAATGCACAGTCCTTAATCTGTCTCCAGTTAGGGCTCCAGCAGCACAACACAGGCCAGGCCCACGCCTTTAACTCCTCCTCAGGCTTAGCTGCTACATCAGTCCTGATGCTGCCACGAAGGCTGCCTCCACTCTCACCTCTATCACCTGCCACACAGGTACTGGGTGATAAGCACACAGCCTCGGAAAGCTCTCTCAGTAATTAGGATGAATTTAAAGGAAAATTTTACAGCTTTAGCCCATTATTTTATCACCACTGAAGACCTGGTGGAGTGCACAGTCTTGTTTTACTACGTTTCTTTCTTTAACTTCAATTGTATGTAATTGAATGTAACACTCTTCAAAAATAGTTTGTAACAGGAGAAACTAAAAGTGTAAATAAAAACATTGTATCAAAAAATATCTATCACCAGAAACAACAGATACGTTAATGTTATTAAACCTGAAGAAAATGTGCAGTGCAAACCTAATGCATGTTTTCCAATGAAAGCCATATTTATCATAACACTATATGGCAAGGAGAACATGAGGTTAAAACATTTTCACCATCAATACTTGTGGCAAAACAGAAAGCATTCTTATTACAGGTAGCCTGTAGTCAAGCCTGACTACAGTTTTTTTTGCTTCTCTGCCTTGGTTTATTCATTTTTGGTTATGTTCAATGATATGTAAGATCAGAAAACAGCACGCAGTCCAACGACCTGAGAGAGGTGGATTATAACTTTTACTTCACTCTTTTAAGTCATATCTATCTAAACAATTGGATACTGCTGCTTGTCATGAAGCCTTTAAGTCAAACATGAAGGAAATGTGTGACTTAAAGGCTGAATTTACTGACTGATGGTTCACCCAGGAGTCGTATTGGATTTTTGGGACCTATACTGATATATTGTATCTGTGAATAAAAACAAACCCAGCTAACAGTTAGTCCACATACAGTTCTGCCTTATTGGTAATGAGTGTGCTGTGGTTATGTAATATATTGCAATGGTGGCTAAAAGCCACGTCGCTCTCCAAATCTTTACATTTGTTTAACAGGTACTAAGTATATATATATATATATATATATATATATATATATATATATATATATATATATATATATATACTTTTTGATCACCACAGTTTAAACATATCAACAGTAATGGTCTCTGATCTCCCTCGATGCTCTCTGCACATGATATGAAAGCAGAGCCAGTAAAAACATTAGTATAATTTGATGATGTGACTGAGCACTGAGATGCTGCAGTAGAGTTTATTCAGGTTGGTAACTATTTTTGTCATTGATTCGTGTTAACAATTTTACCTGTTTGTTGCACCCCTATACACAACAGTTGAAGCAGCTCAAACTATGTGAGACATTTTTCAGCATTGTGTTTAGTAAATAAAAATAAGATAAACACAATACTGTAATAGGCTGCTATCAGCCAATAATATCCGGCTCTCCTGCTCAAAACTCAACAGAAATGTTTCCGGTGACCTTAGAAGTTGGACCTGGCTACGACATAAAATGCTAATGAATGCAACTAGGATATTCATCAATTCTCACTTTGATCTTTAAAAACTTCAAAACTCACATATCACTGATAAAAACTCACCCACAGCTAATTACAAGGAGTATTTTGTAATTAAATTTTGTGGCCTGCCAACACCTCCAAAACCCACTAATTACATTTTTATTAACTTTTGTAACTGAGTCCATACACTCACACTAACAACAGAATATGAAGTCCAGCTTACCAACAGCCAGCACTAACCAATTTTAGTTTGTGTCCCCAATTAAAGAATTCACAAACATTATAATTCAGCAGCATATTTCTATATTATTATTAACCTTAGAAAGCCCTTCTAGGTTTAAACAAGCCCACATGCTAAGATAGAATTGGTTGTAGCTCTTGTTGGTTGGATCTATTTACTTTCCTTCCTTCAAATATCCAGAGAATATCCTGGTTTTTAATTCTTCCTCAGTCTGAATTGTCAATATGAGTTCAGGCAATTTAAACAGTCAGGCAAGCACAACAAACTTACTGTCAGTGCCATATAATTATTGAGGAAGAAAGAAAGAAATAATTAAATGTGAGTCAGTTACACAAGCTCATTAAAGCTTATGCTATCCACTCTATTTTCCTTTTGGTTTGAATGAGACAAAGGGAGAACAATATCCCATTAAAGGCTGTTTCCACATCCTATTCATTTGAATTGGTAGTGAAGTGTCAGTGTTTTTCTGTGGATTAAAGTCTGATAGCACTCGCAGGAAGAATGATTCCCCCCGTTTGAAGACTTGTGAATACACACAAGGCGAGAAGGCAGAAGAGAAAAGACAGAGAGAGAAACGGAGTGAGAACAGATGAGTGGGAAACATAATGGAAGAATGCTTCTAATGCACTGTCTGTAGAGGGTGAATTAGGAGGCAAATAGTGTGATTACTGTGTGATGTGGTGGTGGTAGTGGCGGTGATGGTGGGATCTTGCCAGCCCCAGGATGCAGATAGAAACCACCAGGGGTACAGGAGGGGGAACAGGCAATTGTGATTTATGGGTAGCAGTGGGCTGATAAGGCGGCTCCCTTCATTTAATGCCTTATCGGCTGTGTTAAAGAAAGGCCACAATTTGCAGCATTCTTAAAAGCCCCAGATGTGACTAATCTCTGCAACCTTCCAGACAATCTGTCTCAGGAAAACTATAGATCACTCACTTGTCTTACTGATCTCAGCCTCTTCTCCTTTTAGTGTACCCACAGGAACGAGGTGCAGGGAAATGTGTGTCTGTAGCCTATAGGTATATGCTGAAAGTAACAATACAACGCCTGGAACTTTCACATTAGAAGTCAACCTAATGTAAAATTAAATTCATTTGATACTATTTTGCACTACATATTCTAATTATATCGACAAAGCAATGAGAAAACTGACCATATCTGCACAAGTGCAGGGGCAACAACACTACAAATGATTTTGCACTGGTAAGATTTTACATTCCTGCCACTATTTTTAATAGAACAGGTGCCTATTTACATAATTAATTAGAGGAAATACTTTGCATAGCCACTACATTAAGTACAAAGAATAATGGAAATAAAGTGGATGAAAACATGTTGGTTACTAACAACAATTGTTTTGTTGATGACACAACACATGTCATATACAGACATGCATCAGGCATCACTTGCAAAATGTATTCAATGCCAACTAAAACTCTAAAGGGCCATTTAAAATAATGTCAATTTCAACTGTGAACAATACACTGAAAACTTCAATATCAGGGTCACATTGTAAGTAGATACAAATCAACCTTTGTCCTCCTAATTTTGCAGAACTGAAAGTTTAGTGACCAAATTTAGCCAATTTACCACATGCATCACATCCAATTTTATTGGGTGAAACTCAGTATGTATATATTTGTAAATCTAGACATTATTGCCAAGCTTGTCTGCAAGGAATCATTTTTGCAAATGACAAGCAAAAATGTTTTTCAAATATTACAAATGTGCTGCACGTTGCATGTCATGTCTTGCATGCACACTGTGGCCCATTTTGCAATGGTTTTGGCAAATCAAAGCCATCCCTGTCACAGCTTGATGAAGCCAGCAATATCACATATTGTGCTTGAATGCAGATTTATTCAGCCTATGTGGATTTTGGACGAAACTCATTGCATCAAAGAACATATTATTTCACTTGCTTGTTCAAATCTTATTTACAACATGTCCACATCTCTTCGGGAATCTGCTTGAACTGCGTGTGGACATGTTGGGTCTGGCCACTTCCTGGGAGAAGTCCAAAAAATATGAGCTTCAGCTACTGTAATTTTTTCTGCCTAGTCTACTATGCTGTTGCTACTTTAACATGCTGCCTTCACTGTGTGGATGTGAATTCCAGTATTAGCCTTGTAACACAATATTAAAAACATAATTTCTAGGTATGTTTTAAATAGCGTCTCATTAAGTGTGCAGAAGAGAAAACAAAGTTCACCTGAGTGAATCAATTTTTTTCCGTTAAGTCACCCCACACACACACACACACACACACACTAACAGCAGTAATATAGAAACTTGACATAGCCATGCTGCTGATCAATACTAATCACAGAAATAATTACTCACCACAGCTTAGGTATGCCATTGATTTTTAAGGCGGTTGTTTGCATTACTGTCAAATCTGATCTTAATAATCTAAAACTGCTTTTTTTCTCCCTTGAAGTTCAGGGTCCTTCAGTCACGTTGTGTAAAATGTATGAATGTCATTGCAAGGTCTAATCAATGTGTACTGATGTCTTGAGCAGCAGCTATAGTGTCTTTCATGTACAGGGCTGTGTTTTCATGGTTGGAATTGTGCATGAATAACAGCTCTGAACATTAACAAACAATGTCATCTGCGAGAGATTCAATTTATACAAGAGAGCAGGTGAATATTGATCTGCTTAGGCAGTATCAGATAAACAATAGTGTATTTACTCGAGCAACTACAAAATGAACTGGACAATGCTAACCAAGCCACGTGCCACACAATGCTAACAAGTTCTCCCAGCTATAAGGCTCATTCCTCAGCTGAATTCTGTTGATAGTTATGTGCAAATAGGCATAGAAAAGTGTTCATCTTCAGGTCAATCATCTGTGACACGTCGTCGCCTGGTAATCCCTCCTGCTCCGTCATTCACCTCTGTGGTTAGCATGAGTAACTACAATCCCCCAAATCTATGCAATTTATGACTTTAAAGCCCGTCTCATTCTTTAAATTAAGTGCATATATTTATTTTTATATGCCTCACTGTGTTCTACAAGTGTAATTAGTCTAGGATACTCAGCAGTTGATTTTTCCCCCCTCCTTCATTCTTAAGTATTCATGAAAGCCAGTGATCTGACAAATGGAATTTTTCAGCACGGTAGCATCTTGCATCTCAGACCCTATTCCAGCAGATAATCCTGTTTAAATATCCAGCCTGAGTTACACAGCCCAGGTAGGGAACGCTCAGCAATAGCATTTAAACATTTATACATACATACTTCTGCACCTTTGAACTTCTGTAACGTAAATGCAAACAATGAGGCATGTTTGTCGCTTGTGTTCAGTTTTCTATAGAGGCTTTTCTGTTACGATCAGGGCTTCGCGGTCACCCGACCGCTGTAATGTGAAATGTCCTACAGTATCTGCCCCTGGGCTGCTGCAGCCTTGACTTTGCCGAGCAGGTCTATTCTCAGTTCACCAGGCTAATTCATCACACGCACTCCACTAACACCAAGGTCGCTAACATAATGAGTGGGGTCAAGCTGATAAAAGGCAAAGCTCTGACTGGATCAGAGCGAAAGGGGGCCAAAGACGACCACCTTACACTTCTGCATTTACGCTGCAACCTCTGTGACTTAACATGACCCATAGTCCCTGTTGCTGCTTCACATTCAATGTACCGCCCACCACAGCGCTGGCAGCTTGCGTATTGTTTACTCTCCTCTCTTTGTTGTCATGGTCCGCTGGGGAACATCCTACAAGTGAACTGGTATTTGACAGGATTTGTATGATGTGGGAAGAGGAGGGGTGGGGGGGGGGGTCGTGTGTGTTGGGAGTCACCTATTTCCTCAGGAGGCAGGACCTATTGGTCTGATGGTCTGCGCTGTGTGCGCCCCCTCCTCTGTCTCTGTCTCCCTGTGTTTCCCCACCGCTCCAGCCCGCCTGCATGCCTGACAGACAGACAGATGCTATCTGCTGTGCATCTCCAGCTCTGGGCCTCTATCACTCTCCACAAACAGCCCATTGCTTGCACACAGGCTGCAAATTTCGTCTGCCTCTCTCCCTGCAGATAAGGGCCAATATCAGTGACAGAACATATTTTATGTATGAAATGTAGCTCACAACAAGCAGTCAAGCATTAGGTTTGTTTAAATAGATGATCCTTATCACTATTCTTTCAACACAGAGTTTTGACATTGTTCTCTGTTTATTTTTCTTTGCACACAATTCTTTTTATGCTATCTAGCCCCACAATTGGCTTTTAGAGAGGCTCCTGTCCAGGGGTTGAATTCATTGCTATTTTAATTATAGCCGCTCAGTGCAGCGGGACAGAGCGTGCGCACGGAATATTTCCTGCCCGACCACAGCTGTAGTTCTTCCTCCCTAAACCCATCCAGTCAACATTCCAGCGGATTATTTGCCAGGGATTTCTCTTGTCAAAGAAGCGACACTTTTCCCCCTACTGTTGGCTGTTGTTAGCATCAGATATTGGATGATTTCCATTTAGTGCTTAGGTTATGCTTGTCAGTTTGTGCCCAGCATTTTTGTAACGATGGAAATAAGATCTCACATATGCCACGAGTCTAGCTGACATAATAGTTTGGTTTGGTGTCTGTGTGTGCGTCTGTGTGTGTTTGAAGTGACAATAAAAAAAGACCCGAGTTTAGGTATTTTTTGTAGCAACCTTTATTATTTTCTGTAGAGAAATGCTCAATATATATGAGTAAAATAAAATAAAACCAATAACATCTAATACATTATATTGGATATGTTATTTCTGGCCTTGTTTAGTCATTACAAGCTCTGCCCCTGTAGGTCCCGTTGGGTTGTCCCCTCTAAACCCCCCTCTCTCCCCAAAAGAAGCAAAGCCTCACCCCCATGGCACACACAGAATGGGGTGGGGGGCATGCAGGTCATTACCATAACAAGCTGGCGTGTTTCTGAAGATACACTTGTTCAGAATAGACAGGGGCAAGAGGGGGAGTAGGCTGGGGTGGCAGCACAGGCCCAGTTTATTTCAATAACAACAGACAGACACAAGGCCTATCTAGTCAGACTTTGAATGAAACACTTGGACTCTGATGGAGCGATAAGACACAGATGCTAAAAAGGGGGACCGCTGAAATGGTCGCTTGACCCACACCCTCTGCTTTATTATGGAGTAAAATGGCCTCAGTAAATATCAGAAATTATTTTATTTTATGATGGTTATTTTATTATTTTATGATCACGGTTAAATGTGTGTAATTTAAAAAAAACGTGTATCCATTAATGGAGGAAATAAGTATTAATATCAAGGGAGTGCAGCCTCTACCAGTTTACTCTTGTGTAAACCTGAATTGTTAATTACAGAGCAATCATTTTCACATGAATGGCTCTGTGTTTACTGTGGGCCAACTGATCTATCCCTGGGGAAGACGATGTCAAGTGCTTTACACATAAACAGATGTGTTCCTCCTTTTTTTTCTAAACACAGGTAATCCCTGAGGTTAAATCACAGCTAAACTGGAGAAGAAGCAGAGCTTTGTTATTGCTACAGATAGAGCGTGCACTTAGATTTAGAAGGAGATGTCCTAAATCTCAGCTTGATTTCCTATGTTAACTGTGGCTTAGCTGTGGCTGGGCTGGATGCAGGAGAGCCTGTTGAGAGTTAGTGGAGTAGTTGTAAATATGTGGTAACACTTTCAGTGGTAATCCTCCTGCACAAAGAATTGCCAGAGATTATGGACCGGTTGTCTGACAGAGAGAATCCTCCGGCACAATCAAATTCCTATGGCTGCTGAGATTTGTAGAGGGCACAATGCTGCACTGCTCGGCTCGCCGGTAATGTGAGGGCAGGCGGTTCCCTAGATGGAGAGCTAAGACGCAAATATAGCATGAAGTGCATGTTAAATAAACACAGGCTGGTTAAAAATATAGCATTATAGCCGGGAATGGAAGCAGGAGGATGGATTTAAAAAAAAAAAAGAAAGAAAGAAAAAAAAAAGATGTTGTCCACATTATGTTGTGCACTTCACCAGGCCAGCGCGACCTGTGCCTGTCCTCTCCTGTTGATCCCCGCCGACCCTCTGCGCTGACCCGAGCTGAGGAGACGTGAGAACCGGCAGCCTCCTCCTCCTCCTCGGAGCGCTACACAATCACCCTCGCTGACACATTTTGAGTGGGGTTTAAGGAAGTGAAGTGAAGAGAGAGTGTAAGGGAGCGAGAAACCCCACCGCAGCCCCACAGCCCCAAGGATGAATAGAAGATAGAAGCCGTTTCATTTCAAAATCGGCCTCTGCACTTGGCTGAACCTACAATAAAAGTTGATAATTGAGAAGTGAAAGAGTAGGATCAATATGACTGTGAAAAAACGGAGGCTTGGGCTTATGTTTAATGCAGTTTAACTGATATTTAATATTTTCTGCTTTCTCTCTCTTCTTCTCCTTTTGTCCACATTAAAATACTTCAAAAAGAATTCTAATAAAGTGGAAATTAAAAGGAGCGTAGATTGGGGTTGGAAAGAGAGGCCTCTAATCCCGCTATCTCTTAATAATTCAAAGTCTCTTTTATTTTCTGAATAAAAAGCGGAATTAATCTGGCACTGTGAAGCTGTCCTCTCTTCTCACTGTTTAAATAAATCCCCGTTCGTACATTAGACGCGAGGAGGCCGGCTCTGGCTCCTCGCCAAGCTCTGTGTCAATTCCCTCCTGCCTCCTTCCTTTCTCTCCCAGCCCCTCTTTATTCCCTTTCTTTTGCTTTCTGCCAGGGAGGGACCTATGAGAGAAGCCATGCCACCAGAGAGCTGCTATCTCCAGAACCTGCTCAGCACACAGGCCTATCACAGGCAGCTAAGACCACTTAGCTCAGGCCGCCAAAAGGCACCCTTATGAAACTTTACCCAGATATTAGGGCACTGTGAAGCCAAATGATATATTACAAAGGCATTGTGTAAGGGGGTGACCATTTATAGTATTTATATAAGGCTGCCCCGGCTGTCAGGAGAGGCAGAGTTACTATTTTGGCCTTTAACAGAAAAAGCGAGGTGGGCATTTTATCATTTAGCCTATGAAGAAGAGAATTTTTTATCGTGCCAATAATACATAAAGAGGAAGAGTCTATTCTAATAATGAACTATATCATTATTATGTGCTTTGTTTTACTCCAGATTTAGTCAGTGTTTCTGTACAAGAGACAATTTCAACAATTCAACAATGAGTCCACTCCTCAAATGGATGGCTAAGTCGCTCAGCTTTTCACAAGACAAAAGACGAGTCTTTGAAAACTGACACCATGAAATAAAAGGAGCTTAGGCACCGAGAGCAAAACTGAGTGAACGCAGCAGACAGAGGAGCGGGGATAGAGGAGCAGGCCCGGGCGCGAGCACAGGGGCCTGCAGGCTCCACGATTAGCACTGCCCCCTCTATCAGTTCACAGGCCGCCTGTCTTCAGAAAGCTCTCGGCAGCAGGTCCCCACACCCCACCCAACCCCACCCCCCCATGTCCATGAACTCCTCCTCCGGCAGTGCTGCAGGGCAGGAAGCTGATACAGTCGACACGCCGGCGCTCTCCGCATCCCAATGATGCATCTGTAGAGATGAGCGTCGAGGCTGTCCTTGCTCTGATAGACGCCTTTTGTGGCACTCTAGAATCTAAGATCCTCGGCTCGATCCTGGATCAGCCTTCTTGCTCTCCCCTCTGTGGTCGGAGATTTATGGCATCGCTTTCCCCACTCTGTCTTCCTCCCTCTCTGCATATGCTCCGGCTCAAACTGCCCACACTTACAATTGTGACGATACTTTCCTTCGAGACTACACGCTGAAAGGCAAACAATAGCTTCAGACTCTTGGCTTTTTCTTCCGTGGCCATTCATCCACACGAGAGACGGATTTGAAAAGCACACTAGTGTCATACAATTGGCTGTTTATGACTTAACCATATGCTGGAAAATATCAGTATCCTCTCAAGGTGAGGCCTTGGACGTTTGCACCTTATAGCCAATACACACAATATAATTTAATGTGTTGAAAACACCTTGATTTTGTGACGCTGTTGGAAATGAGATTGACATGCCTGGTCTAGGGCCAAGTCTTTCTTAAAATCCAGCATGATTTCTTTTTTTTTTTCACTGCTATATGGCTGCTCACTGAAATCTCTACTTTATATGTTATCAAATGATAAAAAAATATCAAGAGAAGGAGGAAATAGAGGAGGCCCGGAGGGAGAGTGTAAAGGTGTGTCTTAAGTTCCCTGAAGGCAACAAAAAGTCATTTTCACTGAGGTGTGTGCTATTTTTATTTATATACCTCCTTCGCTCTGTTTCTTCATACATACTGTTTGTGGGGCTATCATTATACCAGACAGAAAGGTGGGGGTAAAAACCATTTGCATTAGCATCACTGTCTGACTCCAGGCACTAAGCAATGATACTTTATTCCATACCATTCAGAGGGGCCATTATCACTCTACCCCCTCTGTCCCCTCTTCCAGCAGGGAGCTCACACGCACACGCAATTACACGACGCACCGTGCACACTATTCCCATCCAGCACTATCGCGGATAGCATCTCTCGCAACACTGGCACAGAGGTACAGGACGGGTGAGGGAAGTGGAGGGGAGGGACATTTCCGGAGGGGGGTCCTGGCATGTAATTGTCCTGGTGAGCACTCAATAGCACCTTAAACCAAGCAGGCAATCTACAAAGCTGTGCAGTGAAGGAGGGAAAGGCCCCGCGGCTATGGGGACCCTAATAGGAACTTCTTTCTCACAGAGATAAATGGAGAAAGTTCCTTTTATTTATCGGTAGCTGCTGTTTGGGACTGGGGCTATCAAAGCGCAGCAGTGCTATTTATCCCTCCAAAAAGGATTCGTCCGACACAGGGCTGAGGGCGAAAGAGGGAAAGAGAAGGCTAAGGAGGGGGGCGACCACTGGAAATTGGCAGAAACAGAAGGTCAAACTGTTTATCTTTTTATTCCCATGTCTCTCCCTCTCCTTCATTCTTCCACTACTGTCCTCTCTCAGTTTACCTGTTGTGGTAAGATACACAGGCACAGTAATAAAACTCTTTTGGTAGGCTACTGTATGGAAAGCAGGCGGATTTATGTCGGCAGAAACTCAAAGATCAAACCAGCAGGGTTATTCCAGCATACCGCAGTCAAGGTGAGCAAATAATTAGTTTTCATACACTCATTGAAAGTTACAGTGAATCAAAAATAGGAATGAAGATAAAATAAACAAAAAAAAGCACCCATATCAGGCTAATTGCATTGCTTTGACTGGGAGTTTAGCTTACACGAGCAAGAAGGCCCTCAAGCATTAGTCACACAATTCATTAAAACAACAGCCAGTGAAACATCACATACTCAAGTGCTTGTCCCTTCTGTGTCCTGAGCATCACACAGAGAACAGCCCACAGAGCAGTCACTGCTGTGGATGAGTGAGCATTGTTCACTAAACGCCTGTCAGCAGGCATGACCCTGCATACATATATCCTACACACTGTGTGAGGAGGGGTGGATGTTATGGATTCTTATTAATTTATCGTCCAAACTATAAATAATACAAGTGTTCCAGTTTAGATTTCTATGATTGTAGTTAAAGCACTATACATTAATATTTCTATATTAAAATATTGGGTGTGAACATAGCAATGCACCCTCCTGTGGCTGTTTCAATAAGTGCATGTAAACTCTGGTCAGAGAAGGCCTGTCACCTTGGTAACAAAGGAAATGACAGAGAAGCTTGTTGCAGATTGGAAGAGTTCGACTCTTAGCGTGGTTATTTTTTATAAAAGTGTCTGAAAAACCAAACCATGATCTTTACCTAGACCTAACTAAGCAGTTTTGATACCTGAACCTGTAAAACAGTCCCAAAGGAGGCACAAACCCCAGCCTGCTCAGAGGCATTTTAGCATCCGTCAGCTTATTGTTTGGGTTTTGAAGTCCACATTTTTACTGTTCACTCCTGGTTCACTCATGCAGCTCTCACAGCAGGCAGCTTTTATAGCTAAATAAAACTGTTGACTAACAAACAAAGAGCACCAAACAGAGCTACAACAGAGCTAACAGAGGAGTGAATATTGAACATGGAAAGCTTATTTACTCTGTATTACTGTACAGAGTTATTTAAAACAATTTATCTGATGAGTATATGTCAATATATTTTAAGTTTAAGTTTGTGAGGTCAAAAAAATGTGGTGTTGCTACTAAATGTAACTAAAACCTTTCTATTATTTTAATTTTCTTTATTTAATTGATCAGTCAAATATCTAACACACACACCTTGGCCTTGTGGGAAATAACGTTAGCTAACACAATCACAGTGTTTTTAAAGTGTTACATTAAAATCCATTTTGGATAATTAACTTAGAAGACTGGACGGAAACCCACGACTACCTGCTCAGTCAGTCAGACAATATTATTAGCATCAATGACTTTATATATTATTAAAAAACAATATAAAAGATGTATGTTTTTAGTTTGATACACAAATTAAGATTTTGTTTTATTTTCTAGGAAGCAAATGGCAACCATGGAGATGTGACTTCATCACAGTCACACCAATATCAAATTAATATCATCTCCGTCAGTCTCATCTACAGAAGGTGCTCCGGCAAAAGGAGCTCAATGGATGGCTCTCTTTGAAGCAGAGCTTGGTTTAGGAGGTGAAGGAGGACTGGGCAAACCACACACTGGTGATGAATGACTTCACTGATCCATTACTGTCTATTTTAGTCCAGTAATCCAAGTGGGAATGCCCACATCAAAGCCTGGCTCCTTCCTAAGAGGAATTCCCCTCATACTTGGACATGCAAATGAGCAGGGCCTCCTCCAGGCCCCCACACCTGATTGAGGCGTGCAACGCCATTGCCAACGTCGTGCCATGGGAATTACATACCAAGGGATGGCATCCAATTGGACCAAACTCTCCCTAAGCAATTTGCTTTGGCATTATTCACTGGCATAGTCAGGCATAGCAACTCTTCTTTTATTTCACGGCCATGCAGCAAGATTTCTGGCTGGACCTCGCTTGGAAGCCATATTATGGCTGAGAAAGGAGGAAAAGAGGGATTTGGTTTTTACAAAAGAAAAGAACATGGATCTGTGTCAGTGTCTCTGCTCATTCAGGTTGTGGGGATGTTTTCACTTGTTGCCTGAGCTTATGATGAGATGTTCATGATTCTCTTCCTGTTCCTGATCCGATTTAAACAAAACAATTGTTGCCGCTCTGAGGTGGCGCTGCCAAACAACTTTTCACTTCCCGGGAACAAAAGGAAGGCTTGCATATGATCATCTAAAGCTACTAGTACAATGCTAATTCATTTTGTTGAACTATGGCACAACAGGAGAAAATGTGTGTGTCCTTATAGCTGTTCACTCTCACACTGCATCAGACTGACACAGTACATGAGACAGAATTATGTCAATTGATAAATGAGCTGTTGAAGATATAAACATGTGACCAGACTGATGGCTCCTTGAACTTTAAGTGAGTTTTACTGTCCCAGAAAGAGAAGGCGATTTTCTGCAGCACAAAAAAGAAGAAGGTCACCCGGCTCCCTGGACACCTCAGTTGGTAAAATGGCAGGGGAACAAGGAGAGAATAATAGATATTTCAGTGAGCAATTCTTAGTGGGAAAAGTGAATTTATGTACATGCAGATGAGAAGGAGGAAAATGGGTCAGTGACTGCGATGGACCGTCTTCATGGAGAAGGAACCTGGCTGAGGGAGCAGGAGCACACGTTTAATTTCTGCTCAGCCATGCATTCAGCAGCCTGAACAGCAGCCGGCTCCCCTCACTGTGACTACAGTCTGAAACCAGGGGTCTCTTCACGTCGGGGTCACGGAGTGAAGCTTTTCCTCCCTTGTAGATAATGAGATAGCAAATGCCGCAGCCCTTTTTCTGGGAGGGCTGTGATATGCGGCTCTGACACCTCTGTGAGTTCACGCTCTTAGCGCTGGGCCATGCTCTCACGCCCCCCGCCGTAATTAATTTGCCTTAATTGCCCTGCTGCTCTGGTCGCTGTCCCGACATTATTTCTGCTCTCTCGGCAGAGTTTGAAAAAAAAAAATCTCTCTGATCAGTCAGCAGGGGGACCAGAAGAACAGCAAGCCTTTTGTGCTTTGAACAAAGTAGACAAAACAACCACAACAGGGGCCTTTGTGTTGTCATCACTGGAATAATGTTTATTACTTTTAGTAAAGAAAGGAGAGTGCCATCCAATTAATATTAATGTGCTGTGACATATAATATGGTGAACAGCTTCTGTCACTGACACTGCTTGGAAATACTGTAGGGTTCAGGGGTAGTGTGCGGATTCAGATTTCATTTTTCAAGTGACAATTTAGCAACAATTTAAAAGCTGCAAAAATACTATGTTACATTTTAAAGTCTTTCATTCAAAGTGTTACTTAACCAAAAGGAAATCCATGTACATACAAAAATAATTCCTCTTTTTCTCTTTACAATACAAAGTGTTTAGTTTATCTGAAGAATAAAAATGTTTTTTACTAAAAAGACATGAGATGCATGTATGTTTCATTTTCCTCTGTCATGTTATTGGATAATTATGAATTAATAAGTAACGTGTTTATTATTTCAAATCTACTTTAATCTCTTCCAGTGTAACGAGATGGCTACATTTCACTGCAGGCGGGGCAGAATTTGAATGAAGCAGACTTTTCAATAAATACTTGGGATTGGATTTTCTCTCCTATTATGAGCCAACCTCCACACCTTGTTCTCTGGCAACATGCCCTTCCTTCCTCTCTCTTCCACTAGGCTTCTCCACCCAGAAAGCCCTGTCTGGCAGATTTGTGCCTTTCTTGTGCTCCTTTCATAGAGCAGAGAATGCAGCTGAAAGGCAGGGCAGGCTTCCTCGCTGCCCCGGGACCAGTCCAAATTGTAATCCTATTCCTCTGTTTATCAAAAAGAGGGAGAGAGCAGAGAGAGGGAGGCATTGAGCTGACAGCTTGATTGTGATGCTCCTGTCTGATAACTCAGCTAACCTTATCCATCTATTTCACCTCAACCTTGCAGCCATGTCCCCAACCCCCTTCCGCCTGCTTCATCCTCTATCCTGTGAGAGCCACACACACACACACACACACACACACACACAGGCTTACCTTGCACGCTCTCTCTCTTTCTCTCTTTCGTTTCCGTAATACACACACACACACAAATAATCACTGCACACCTCTGACCCCTTTATCGAGTGTCGGTGTTAATCCTCATCTCTCTGCTCAATGCAGAGCACAATCACAGAGACCCGCAGGACCTGCAGTTAGCACTGTGGTTAAGTAGCCCACGGTGAAGAAGTCTGTGATAAAGGTGGCACAAAGGGTCAGTAGCTGCTAGGAGCATGGGCCCCGAGCCCATGGCTGGCCGTGGCCTTGAGATGGGACAAAGAGGCGGGGTACGGAGAAGTAATGGAGGGACTGAAGAGGAAGTGGAGGACAAAGGGAGAATGTGTGTGGTAAGGGTTAGGCTAATACACCGGGACAAGATAGGAGCATGTTTATAAAAAAGCTGTCCTCAGCATGTGAAGTTGTTCAATAAATGTTCTAAAGTTTGACAAAGGGAAAATGTGCTTGTTTACATTTGTTTTTGGAGTGACATTGAGGAGTTATAAAAACCATTAGGAAGTTCTGGACTGTATTGCTAAGCAGTGATAATGGTGATCTCTGACTGTTTGCAACCATATCCCGAATTTCCCTGAGGGACCTTCCCAAAGGGATTAATAAAGTATAATCTATTCTATTCTATTCTATCTCTATACGTTCTGCCACCATATATTAATTGTGTAGCAGTAAAATACAAAGACAAACTTCTTGTTTTGCACTTTCACCCATCCCATCAGCTCCGCCTTATTCAAGGTTATGTTCCTGTATAGCGGCGTGTAGTTGGAGCAGTATGTACATTAGTCAGCCTGACAGCCGTCACACGTCAGCTAACTTAACGAATGTTTTGTAATTAATACCATCTAATTACTGTATAATGAAAAATTACACACTTCCCATGAAATTAAAGCTTCCAGAGGATTTTTACATTGATGGACTGTGGAGTGTTGATAAGTAACATATTTAAATTGAAGCCATTTGCAGGTTTTATGTTAACAACCAGCCACTGTGATTCAGCAAATCAATCAAGCACAGCCACGGTACAGGTAGCTTTAATGATACTCTACTGTGTTCGGAAAACATTCATCTCCCCGCTCATTCCGCCGGAGCCCACTCTGAGGACCGTCCTTGGGACACCTATATGACATACAATGACAACATGCACCCAGAAACACAGGCAGGCCGACCTATACAAACACACACAGACAGACACACACACTTTAGACAGCTTCGCTGTCAGAGATAAATGATGCCTGACACTGTGGCCTGAAGAAATGGGCTGACTGAGCAGCAGTGAGATGAAGATACTTCTCACAAAGGCTCCCTGAGCCAAACAAGTAGTGTCCCCGGGAAACCTGGACGCTGACTTCTGTTGCTTTAGGGCCACGTGTCAGTCAAAACATCCTCCAAACAACCACTCTGAAAGCTGACGAACTTTATCACCCAGACACAAACTTGTAGATTGACAACTTAATGCTAGGACATGCTCAATGCCTATGAAAACACACACACAACTGCTGCCTTCATTCAAATACAAATCAGGAAGTGTGCATTTATTCCATGTTAATAGACTTATTACTGCAGGTCTCTGATATTCATGAATATTTTTTATATGTAATTGTGAAGGCCGATGCATGCTTTTGATTCTTCTGTTGACAAAGAGTAATGTGAGTTCAAGATGATACAGAGGACTTTTAATGTGATGTCTGTCTTTTGTGCAGAGAAACAATAGCCACTGTAGCTCAGGGGCTTCTCTGTGTTGTGGGAGCCCCAGACACAGACAGGAAGAGAAGGCTATACACAATGTTCAGAGACTTCCTATCCCCCTTAGAACGATCGGATCAGTCAGTCAGAGGGCCCCTCCGAGGGCCCTCAGGTCAAGGGCCATGCCAGTCAGACAAGACACAACAGAGTCTCCCCGGCTCTAAGTGCTAGGTGATTGTGTAAAAAATGCATGCAGAAAAACTGTTTGAAAATGTGTTGTATGAGCTTTATCAGATGATGAAATAGGACACAAAGAAAGAAAGAAAAAAAAAAAGAAAAAGACAGAAAAAAAAGAAAGAACGGAATAAAATTTATAAAACTGCTCCAAGTGCCTCCTTTCTAAAAATATCTGCAGAAGGAGGGAGGATAAGAAAAGTGAGGGTGTGAGAGAAAAAGGAAACAGGCCTTTTACAACTTTGAAGAGAAAGAGGCTGTGGAGTGAACGGGAGAAAATATTTACTCAGGGAATTAGTTCAGGATCATTGTGTGCGTGCAGGGCTTTAGTTCCCTGGCTCCATTTCAAGGCCCAAGTGGCTCAACTGGAGCTCCCTCCAGGGCAGGCCTAATTATCACAGGGCTAGGGCCATTAAAATGCTTAACTAACCTCGTTTCTCCAAAACGCACAGATTAACGCCAGCCTCCAGCAAAGTGTCGGGAATAACCCTGCTGCCTAATACCCTCTTTGATTTTTTTTTTCTCTAGTGTGGAGAGGCGAGGCAGAGGACTGGTGTGGTAATAGTTCTGGATAAGGATACTGAAAGTTAACATCCCATCAAGCTATCACGCTGCTCCATAAATGCTGGACAGGTTACAGGCAGGGCTAGAGCGAGCACAGGTAGTATTACACAGACTGGGTCTGTAAAATAAGACACATCACACTGTATTATACAGTCAGTGATGACATGGAAGCTTAGAGCATCTATTCAATCAACATAAACATATCAAAGGCGGAAGCATTTACAGAAGGGGAAGGAGTCTTGACCATATTTAGACCAATGCTGTTACTGTTGAGATATATTAGTAATGCTAATATCAGCCTAAGAAAGATTCATCAGTATTGGTGGATATGTTGTCAGTATTTTTTACCAAACATAATGCAGGTAAAGATGCTTTATGTGTTCATCAGCACATAGTTTCATGTGCTTCAACTCTCAGCACTGTCTGCATGCAGCGGCATCACAGCTGAGCAGGTGGTGGCGCAGTGAGGTTCTGTTTTAACCCAAAATCATGAGCAACTAAAAACTGAAAACTGGACAGGATTAGCCACAGCGTGCACAACATTAAACATTGTTTGTTTCTGCAAACAATTCCTTGATTATGAATCCATTCATAATTGAGACGATAAGCCCCGCCCATATATTGGTCTGCTAATATTATCACAGAGTTTTGTTTAACAAAACATGATGCAGAAAATGGTACTTTGGGGCAATTAAGATATGGCGTCATTGCCACTTATATTGGCTATACAATACATGTAGCAGAGTATGCATACAGAGCTGAGCTCATGTCTTGGCAGGCGCTAACTAGTTGCTCTTTAATTAGTAAAACAGATCACTGGAAAGTTGACAGCCCTGGCATCACTCACATCTGTCTACATGTTTGAAAATGTCATTTTTAAACAAGACTAGGTCAAAAGCCAATTCAAAACACACAATGACAACATGAACACAATGACAACATGAACACAATGAAACGAACACAAACAGGGCAAGGTTTCTGCCGCACAGCACAACAGAGCACAGTAAACATCCAATTAAAAGATACATATTTGATGTCCCCAGTGACTACCTAAATAAATTAGAAACAAAAACCCAGCGCTCGTTTTCAGAAGCTTTGACACTGACATGAATTCACAAAGACAAATCAACTTGGACACTTTCAGCCCAGTACTGATGCCTCTAGGAAACTGTACAGTGTGTACATTTTAAACTATCAGCAAGTCTCCTCAAGACTCAGACTTTCACATAGAACACGATCTACAGGCTACAGAGGCTAATGGTAAATAGTGAATTGTGTCAAAAAAGTCTATCACTAATGTGTCTTTAAATATTATGACAACCCAATATAAAAGGGACTAGCCACACATCTACACTGTCTGCAGCTGTCCACAAAGGAGCATAGTAATTTGAATGTAGCTAGAAAACATTAAACTTCTCAAACTTTACTGGATGTTACTTTTAAGTTATCACATTAGCCAAGTTTGCTGGCAAGTTTTATATGAGAACTGTATTATAATCCTGCTTTTCAGTTATGCTTCCTTATTAGTCAGACTTTAGAGATCCTTCACTCCCACACAGCACCTTTGGCTCCTCCATCAATAAAGCTGGAGTTACAACAGCAGACAGCATTCAAAACATTTCCAGCAAATGACTTCTGCATATTCAAATAAAAGCAGTGATCTTATAGATGGATGTGACAGTTGTATACTCTATCCGCAATTTTCTGCAATGAAAAGAGCATGGAGACACAGACAAAGGAACTGTCAGGTGCAAGGAGCCCCTACAGAAGAAGTAATAACGTTACGTTCATCTTTAACCTGTGAAACCTTGTAAATTAGACCTTTCCTTCTCCGTAAAAATACTCCAGTCAAACCAGCAAAAAGCACATTAATGCAAGTTTCTGTATGTACATCAGATGTGTTTAGTACACAGTATTCAAAATCGGTGCGTGTATTGAACAGGAAACAAGGTCATTTGTATGCAGTGTGCTGTATAATGAATATAATTAATCTTGGCAATAAGACCCCACGCCTATACAGATGCCGATCATGTTTTAGCACTGCTCGAAATGAATTTGTTGTGCTACCCACTTTGTCTTTCAGGCATTGAGAAGACATGAATGAAGTGTCTGATAGCAGGATCACGGTCTTTGTTCAGGATAACATGAGGATTCATTGCTTCATTTAAACAACTGTCTAAAAATCAGTGCAATGCAGCCTGATTATTTCTCTTCTTGTTTTTTTATATAAGGAAGGTTTCTTGATCTTAAGGAAATCAAATTAAACTCAAATCTAATCTGGATGACTGGAACGATGTGCTTTATCCTCACATTCTAATTCAAGCACGACATGTTTATGAAGTGTTTTGTAAATCTTAACCCATTGCCCCCTTTTCTACAGTTTTATTCCAGCTTTGTTGTTTAAGGATGTGTGTTTATTTTCCAATTATTGCTGTTTATCTAGTAAAATACTTAATATATTGTATATATTATATATAGCACACTCATTTTTTTTAACTTGGTCACCTGCTTCTGCACTAAATTCACATTACTGTCTTACAGGGAGGACATGTTCCCAGCCTTCTTTATATTCCATCTTCCATTATATCCCACTGTTCATTATTCTATCCAAGTGTTATTTGTATAAACACTCACTTGTGAAGAACACAGCTGGCATCTCCCTTCAGGGAATCATCACACTCCTGCTATTGTGATGCACTGACGAGACAGTTGGAGACAATGTTGCTGATATAATTGGGAAGCAGAGGCAAACTGGTGTCAAAGTAAACTACCAATGACTTTTCATTTGAGTCAACTGAAGCACCGCGAAAGAGCATTGTGACAAAGAGATCGCGAATTTAACCTAATGTTGTTACTTTTGCTACAAGTGCTGCATGATAAAATCAGGGCGTGTGGGTACTGAGAGTCACTATATATCCAGTTGCAATTAAGCTCTCCGATCTTATTAGATTTGATGGGTTGTTAACAAAAATGATGTAGAAAACAAACTACCAGTTAGCTAAGCAGTCAGTTCCACATTTGTATCACATGGTCATTTTCAGTATCCCGCCCTTAGCACAGGGTCCTATTGATTTCAATGGGAGAGGTGCACCTGATCTCTGATTTTGAGCAATTCTGTTTCCCCATAATCCCCAAACTAAATCTTGCATCTCTTTGTCACACAGGTTTGGCAACCAAGGTTTGGTCCTAGCTAGCTTATTATTGCTGATGCTAAATGCAGCTGCTACCTGTCTAAATATCTAGCAAATGTGCAGCTAAGTAAAAAACACAATATGTTAGTTCAGATGTTCAGCAATGTTCTGACAATGATGTTATTTAGAAGAGACAGGAAGTATGTATCTTTTCTTCCATTAGAGTGATGCATTATCACCTGCATCAGAGGTGCAGCTCCACTGCCAGCTCAGAGGTGCAGCAACAACCTCCTGTCATTCCTTACCCGTAGTATGCAGGTGACCTTTGACCTTTACACAATCTGAGGCTTTGCAGAATGATCCTTAAAAATGATCTTTTTCTAGTAGTTTGACTGGTAGAAAACAAGGAAAAGGAAAAATCTGCTTATTGGCCAGGTCACTGATATTGGCATAGATGTCATTACTGTTTCTTTCATGCTCATACAAATCATGTCATGTAGGCTGTGACTGCGGTACTGTAGTCGCCTTTTCTGCCCTTTTGTCAGTTGGATAGACTCAAAGCCCTTTGTGCCTCTCACCTAAAGTACTGTACGCTAAAGGTAATGCTTGGATTCACAAAAAATACAGCTCAGTTTGCCTGAATTAAAGAGGCATGGGCTTTACTAATTATTGTAGTCATTCCACAAATAATCCTTTTAGTAATTTTTTGCTGTGGAAAAGGGAGAAAATGTGGCAATAAATAAATAAAAAAGCAAATAAATAGAGACTGATTTGAATGCAGTGTCAAGGGAGATGTAGTGCAAAGCCGCGATAATAGCTAAGCTAGCTTATAACATCTTTGTTTTCACTGAGCACTGTGCTGTGGTCTCAGGGGCCACAAGAGGATTTTTGGCAAAGCTGTTCTTCTCAAGGTCCACACTTTGCAAACACTCAAGGAGGCGTCTTTGCGCTATCAGAGAATCAGGATCCACTTACACTCTCGTAGTGTAGGAGGTGGAGGAGGCTACTCACATTCAAAAACTTTCCCCACGGACGCACGTTAGTGTATCTGACACTTGGGGAAGGCTAAACGAAAAAACAAAGAAGCCAAATAGTAGTCTTTTTAGGGAGATTAGTTCCACATTTTAGGACTCTGAATGGAGTGCTGCATCCTGGATATTATTCTGCTCCACAAGCAAACAGCACTTGCCGCTAAGACGCTGAGAATTTATTGTGATTTCTTACATCCACAGTGAATTTATTGTTGTTTCTCAGAATTCCATTCTGCCTCCGTTTTGACACAAATAAATGACTTTGGGACCTTGAAGGTTTAATTTGAAATAGCACATGTCTTGCAGTTGAGACGCCGGAGTGAAACAATTGCTTTTCAGCTGGTAACCAGACATGAGGTGACATGTCGGATAAGACATAATATTTATCTCCCTGCCCTTGGAGATGCGGTACGCACATCTAATTCATCCATGTCTCCATCAGCGAAGAATGAAAGCATGGCCACAAAAAAAGGGTTCTTTTCATTACAGCAACATGGATCATTTATCTTGTAGAGTTTGCTCCGTCACATGTCATCGATTATAAGAGTTTTCCTGAAACAGTGGAACACCAGAGTTCAGGTCTCAAATAAGAAGGTGTAACACAACAACTCATCATTTGGAATGTGAAGAGGACAGTCAAGATTATTTTCCTCACACAGCACAACTATCTTAGCCAGAAAGACATCCATAAAAGACAACAACATAAAAGGCAACATGGATAAAACAGGTGAACATGAATATGCCACAGCAAGAAGCTAATATTTGAATTATCCCTGTAACAAAGGAAACACGATGTACAATGGTTTCTAGCAAACATTCTTTTACTGACTTCCTCCCACTCCTTTCAATTCAATAGAAACAGTATAAATTGCATATTCTGAAGAACATGCTTTTTTATGCCATGCTTAGTGATTTCCTCTGAATTGCGGACCAATCTGAGCTGAATTTGCTAAAAATATGTTTAAGAAACTGTATAAAATGAAGCTTGATGGAATGTTCCAGAGTGCGTGATATCTTGGATGACATCATCTGGCCCTATAGAGATCCATTTATTTCAATGGGCTGAACATTTTTGAAAATGCTGATTATTATAACATTTTAAGAAAAAGTTTAATTTGAAATAAAAATAACAGGCAGATTAAGAGGGATAACCATTTATAAACACTGAAATGACACAAAGAACAGCAGAATGAACCACCTGAGTTTCATGTTGGGCCACAGACACATCTGCGCATGTGTGTGCACTAATATTAACTTGTTAAAAAAGTGGAGTCTTAAACATGTTGTGTAAGTTATTCACACTGATGCAAATATGACTACTTATAATCATGTGTATAACATGTATAATTTTAATCCCATATAAATCTATGAGTGGTGACCACCCTCTGTCTGTTCATGTAATGTGGACTGACTCCATGATGCTGAGTATAGGACATCAACAGGACTGTGGGAGCCAGCCCATCTGTTGCAAGACACGTCTGTATGTTGGGCTTCATTGTCCTCCTGCTGAATGAATTTGCACCAATCAAATGCCTGCGTGATGGTTTTGTGCTAACATCTTAACAGAAGATTTGAGTTTTTGATCAGTTTGCTCAGGACTCACCTCACTTAATGACGAGGGCAAACAGAAATCTGTGCTGTACCTGTATGCATACAGAATAAGCTTCACATGGCACATTAAAAGCTTTAATGCTACTTGAATATACTCAGAATGTATTTTTCAGTGTAATATGTTTTTTTTATTTTTGTTCAGCCAAAAACAAATTACATTTTTATGTAGGCGGATAACAATTTTACCACCATGACACCTTTAACCTAATTGAGTGTGTAAGGCCTTTTCTCGGTGTTACTAAATGTCACATTGTCACAGGAGAGTGACGAGAGAGAAATGCTCAGCTGTCCATCTCAGCCTTTTTAGTATTCTGCTCATGAAATGGTTTAAACCTCATCCCCCATCTATCTATCTACCAAAAGATATGAGATAACTTTTTTCTTCTTCTCAACAGATGATATTAAGTGCCTCCTATTATCTCAGTAGGTCTGTATCATATTAGAATCTGCAATCGCAGGTCAGAAAGTATACGGCGCTCTTGTCTCGGCCGGTGCTGCAGAATTACTTTCCTGCACACAATGGCTGAATGGGTTGAGGCTTTGTCATTTAAACTGCATAAAGAGGCCAGAAATTGATTTTTATTGTAGATCTTCATATCTAATAAAGCTCTGAGGATCTCCTTTCTTCATTGTCTGAATGGCCAGTGAATGCTTTCAATCTACCTCTCTGTTTCATGCATAAAAGTGGTAGCCAGAATGATAGGAGAAGAATGAGAGGGAGGGATGCTGCCATGCAAGTGAAAAGCATCCCTTCTCTTTCTCTTCTCTCCTTGGAAACTAAACCTGGGGAGGATGGGAGAGGTGAGGGAGCTGGGGGTAATTGAAAAGTGAAATGTTTTTTCCTTCCTCTTTAGAAAGAATGTGTCTTTTTCAAAGAGAAAACATAAGCACTCCCCTTTAGGACTGCAAAGCACAGAAAAGTATACAAAGATATTCCTTTTTCATAGGAGGTCAACCTATTTTCTCATCAATACAATTTAAATGTACAATAATACATGTGCTGTTGTATAAAATAATCTGGATGATTGTTCATCAATGCTACTTTTTTACTTCCGTCTGCACTACGTGATAGGAAAAACACTCCAAAGTTGAATAGCCCTTTAGGATTAAAAAAAAAAAGAATTAATTACACGTATAAAACATAATGAATTGCAGAAAAATATGACAGAAGTGTGAAGGCTTTAGCCTTCATCCTTACTGACTCTAAATTATCCACCTCCTGTTTAGCATTTCCAACATAAAGGCTTTCGACATGATGATTGTTTCATTAGACATAGGTGAATTCATTTTCATCATTCATAACTTTATAACTCAACATAACACTGTTGTAATTATATAAACTGTGTCATCAAGATAAGATGCAGTTGTTCAAAAGACAGTGGATGATCAAACATGTATTGTGTGCACTTATTATAGATTGAGAATATAAGGGAGTGTTCTGAAATCTATCAAACTTACAAGGTCTAAAAGTTGTGTTGAGTGTTTCTCACATATTTCTATATAACAACATGTCTCTCTCGTCCTTTTTTTCTATCAGTGGTTAGTAATGCTTTTTCATTGGATGTTGCTGTGGTTACCTTGGCTACATGCCCTGACACCCCTATTTTGAAAGTGTGAACTGGGAAAAGAAAAGAAAAAAGCTCTATATCAGTGCTGAAACTACTTTTCTATGGATGACCAGTTGTTTTTTAAATGTCATTATGAAAATATTTCTACATAATTTTAAGCTATGTATTGTTCTAATATTGTGGAATGAAGCAATAAATGATGGTTAGTGTGGCATAAATAAATAAGTAAATATGCAATTACTCTAAAATAAACATTTAATTTAAACTAAACTAAATATCAGATTCGGTCATTTTTACTGAACATAGAAAATATCTGTCAGACACTCCCTGATGACATCAAATACAAAAGTCTGAAAGACAAAGCTAAGGTGACTGGGTGTCAGAGAAAGGTAAAGTGAGTTGTTATGAAGACATGCACAACAATATACTGGAGAATATGTAGGACAAATGAAAACATGACATCTGGAAAGCAAGCAGTGAGAGGCACAGCAGCTGCCACACATCTATACAATACCATATACTGCACAGTATATTTCGGATGGTAAGCAAGTTGCAATTGAGCGGAGAGCTTTATTATTATGAGTTGAAATGCATGAAATCAAGGCCGAAGTGTAATTACTCCAAAAGCACACAAGGATTAGCTGCATAGCACAAAAAGTGAATTTCATGTCTGACTTGACTCAACAACTCTGTAAGTTGTAAAACAAAAAGTGCCCCTGTTGCTTGTGTGATAAAGCAGATTAACTTTGGCTGCCTTTGGTGGAGAACTGCAGAATATCATTTGCATTGAGCCAATCAGTCTGCATGTGCAATCACTGTTAGTTTAGTTCTAAAATGAACATGACCTGTCACATTAACAGCTTTGCTTGTATATATATAAAAAAAGAAAGAAGTGAAATAAAACACTGCGATCTGAATTTCATTTGAATGAAAAATGAAAGCAGCACATGCCCCCTGTTCATTCCAGTGCTCCAAACAAATCATTCTCTGCTCGCTTGTTTAAACTACATGTTATGCAAATGCACAGTTCACCTCTCTCGCAGGGCGGCACACTCCTCCCTCGTTTTTCTCATTTTAGGTGATCGCAAATATGTAAACAAAATTTGTTTTCATGCATTTGAATATGATTAATTATCACAGAGTAATCCAGCTGCACTTGTAAAGACTTTTCAGACGAGATTAGGAATTTCAAAGTGACAACCATGATAGATGGGAGCATTCTGTAAGTCGTAGATTAAAGGTCACAGCGATGAAGAGAAAAACTCACGAGGCATCGTTTAAGTTGAGGCAGATGCAATCAAAGCTGTGCAGCAAATAGACGAGCGCCTCAAACAGGCAAAATGATTATGGAAATGGGTATCATGCGAACAACTAAACATATGGCAGCGCCTAATGCCATATAACACTAGGGGCTGGGTTTAATCAAACTTCACCAATTAAAAACACAAATGATATGCAAACATCTGAAAGTCTGAAGAGAAAATGAGCAGGATTGTTATTAATGATAGGGAATGAATCTATCTCCACTAATTCTAAATGTTTCCTCCACTGCTCTCCTTTCTGCAGATAAGACTGATCGTCATCACTGAATAGTTTTAACAAGCAGGCTTAAACAAACAGGCCAAGTGGAAAAATGGTGCACTCTTGAAAATAAATATAAAATTAAACACGGAAATTACAACACTATACTTTTATTAGGAAGAAATACCAAAAGATAACTCTGTTTATTGAAGATGCAGCAGTTTACTTTTGGATTAGTTGCATAAAATTTGTGACCTTATTGTCGTGTTAATACTTTTGTTCATATAAAACAACTCCAGCGCTGAAAATAATAGTTAAATTTGGTGTGTTAGTTCAAACACAAATTGTGAAACTGTTGTTTTCTTTGTGGAATGGAATACACTGTTTTTTGGACTCTTCTTTCATGTATTGTTTGGGGAAAACAAATCTATGCTAGGATCCATCAGGGGCTTCAAGGTAAACTGATTTATTGTAGACTTATTAACATCTTAAAAACTACCCAGTGTACCAAACAGAATCTGTACTTAAACCTGACCTGTTATTTTGATGCCCAAGTTATGGCTCAGGATACCAGTTTCCAAGTCTTTTGGTAAGTGTGCTGTGAAGTGTTCTCCTGCCCTCCACCTCTGTTTGTGGACATATTTTTCATACAGTTTTGATTGACTGGTCAGTTACATGCATGCATTATAATTTGCGCACACAGCTCTAATATATTTATTTATTAGACATTATTAAATATTTTGGATTTTGATGGTTTCTGTGACTGTCTGTGAAGAGAACATCATCAGTCCCTTCTAAGGGACAGCGGACAGCACCAGGATGTCTCACTCCTTTACCCTCACATTTCTTTCATATCCCCTCCTGGGAGGAGCTAATATGAGAAGAAGTGCCACATAAGCTAAATGAAATGCGACCACAGACTGACCAGCTACAAAAAGCAGCGCCACAGTGTGGCTGGAGGAGACATCAGAGGTGATGCCAACGCAGCATCTCAATAGCATGAAATGATAATGAGGTTTAACTTTCACTTCAAGAGGTAAGAAAAATGTGCTGGATGAGGTCTGAAAGTCTTAGTGTGTCAGTTTCTTACTATTTGTGCACTGTACCTCATTTCTGCCTCCCTAACTGCACAAGATTCCAATAAACATTTAAGCAGGAGTCGATATTGCTCCTTCTTAAGGCAAACTGTTGCCTGTGACAGTGTATCAGCAAATACCCACGAGTCATGGGTATTTGTGAAGAATTTGGATCCCTTAATGACATGCGACTTGATTCAGGTGTCTGCCTCCATATCTGCAGTGATGTCAGTATTATTCCAGCAGCACACACACACACACAAACACAGACACACACAGACACACACAAACACAGTATCAAGCTCAATCATCCCTCCCTGAATAAACAGCGTTGTTATTCCATCATCTGGTACAGTCTGCACACAAACCAAATCCATTTAAAATCCTGCAATACTTTCACCAAAATACAGACTTACAGTATATAGTATTGCATTGGTTTTATGGCCACACAGGTTAAGTGAATGCAGGTATATATATCTGCAGAATGCATTAGAACTTGATCAAACTTCTGCATATTTTTGGGGGCTTTTTTCTGCATATTTGCAGGACAACAGGACATGTAGAAGTTCTAAACAGGAAAAGAATTTTAAAAAGGAGAGAATCACTTTACTTATACTCACCAACTTATTATAAGTATTAATACATGTGAGCATCACCCAATAACTCTGAATATTTTTAGGCTAAGCTCCCCAGCCCAGGCAAAGGTGAACCTGCCACTTGTCCATTACAGACATGACACGGGTGGTACCCCCCCCCCCCCATTCACCCCCCCATCACCCTCGTCTCAGTCCCCCAGGAGAAGGTAGGGATGTAGGGTGTGGAGGAGGGAGGGGGCTATGAGAGGATTCTTTATGCAGCTCTGTGTATTGCTTTCATGTTGTCCAGCCGGTAACTAAGTTGGGTTGCCGGGGGCAATGGCTAATTCACACCCTCAGATCACGAGCATGAAATGAGAGAGCAGGGAGCGCTAAAGCCCTGGGGTTAATGATAGCGCCATGGCACCACACACCCAACACCCCCTCCATATAAATCTGGCCAAATGGTTTCATTTTAGATGATCCCTAGAATCTCCTGCACACACTTAACAGGAGGGGAAGAAGCTAAACAGGACGCACCTGAGGTGGTAGGTCTGTTGGTGAAGAAAAGTGCTCAGTTTTGTTTTTTCAGAGATTTCCAGCTGCGTACTAACACATTTTTTTCAGTGCAAGTGAAGCATCTGCACTTTTCTTTGTATTACTCTAATGCAAGGCGAATAAATGGACACAGCAGCCAGCCCACACACAAGCTATTTTGTCATGATGGAGGCTGTTTTTTTCTATGGAGATCAGCAAAATAAAGAAATAAATATTTAAAGAAGAATACAACTGTGAAGGACTTTAAAAATCTTTTAGTCCTCAGTCGAACAAGCTTGTGGATGTAGACCCCCCCCCCTCCCTTTCCCTTTCTACCACCACCACCACCACCCTTTTCCCCAAAACCCCTCTTTAAAGTTATTTCAAATTTCCCAGCATGGCTTTGAGAAATCTGTTTGTTTGAGGGCAGCATTAGATGTGACCAGCGTTTTATTGTGACATAAAACCGCATTTATTCCTTGGCAGATTAAAAATAAAATCGGTTAATAAGAAAAGCTGTCAGCAGCAGAAAATGGCTGACATAATCCGTTTATCCTCCAAGCAATAAAGATATTGGTCCTTGGGAGTCTATCTTTCCTCTTATGTTATTTCGCCCAAAACATTATCTTCTATGCATTCAGATGGATTAAGAAGTCATACGGGAGATAGAAAGAAAATGACAGATACAAAAAAATATATATAATATCCTTTTCATTCTGTGTCACGTTCACAGAAGGGTTCACATATGATCTTGTGTTCAGTTAATGAATAAAAAACAAAAATAGACAGAAACCGGCACAAGCAGCTGTCCTAAAAATGTGATGGAGGAGATTACAGCAGCAACAGGGGTCAACTGAGCAGAAGAGCGTAAGAGTGGTATGGTGAGAACGTCTGCACTTTACTGGACACCCCAAATAGAAATTAATTGTTGGGTGGATGGAAGAGTACAGGACAACTGCTGTGCTGAAGAGGCGCACCAGTGCAAAGACGTTAACATCAGAATTTCCTGTAGGAGCCTCACAAGCTTATCTCACCTAATGTAACATGGCAGGACTGACAGTTTATTAATATTTTCTTTTAATATTTCTACTTTGACACGTACAGCAAATCATTTTATCTACATGTAAGACACAGGTAAGTATTCACTCTACAACTATTGTGTTGATCCCGCCTGAGAGAAACCATGCATCCACTGAGCTTTTGCACAGGAGCCCGTCGACGGCAGAATCTCCAGACGAGCTGCCCCCCACCACTAACACCACCACCCACCCACCCCCCACCTTTCAGGGGACTCACATGACTGACAGATAAAGGCACAAGCAAAGCAAACGTGTGGTCAAAGATGTGAGGCCGGTCATGAAATGCTGATTAGGATCTGTGTGAGCCAGTGGGGCCGTGCCAGGGCGCGAGGGGGGCGGGAGTTTGTGAATGATGAAGGGGGTGGAGACGCCTCTGAGTGGCGGCCAACGTGTGCCGCAGTGTGTGGCTCTGAACTGAGACTCTGTTCTGTTTAATCATGTCGGTTTGGGCGGTAATGAAATTTGATTATGCCTCTAAAGGCAGCAGCGTTGGGCAGGGGGGTGTTGCTGCTGAGGTGGGGTGTCTGTGTGTGTGTGTATGTGTGTGTGTGAAATATTAATATCTTCCAAGATTATGCATGAAACCCCGGTGTGTAATTTTCCCTCTCTCCTTGTCCACCACCAAATTGTTAGTAGTTCATCATTAGCATGGAACTTTTGCATTTCCATTCGTCTTTTCTGCGCGGGCTGTGCTGTGATTAATGCGGGCCCTGATTCATTAGTTTATCATCAATGTGGTTTTAACTGATCACTACAGATCCATCATGCCCTGCACAGGGCCCCGCAGTGTGGATAAACACTTAGCATGCTCAGAAAGATCTTCTTTGGTCGGCTCTTACAGAGAGGAGGGGCACATAATTCACAATGCTACTGGCCCCGGCCCACCACTGTAGGGCTGCACCTGAGAACACCCTGCTATTAAAGTGCCATCACATTCATTTGTTCAAAGAAAGTCCACATGACCCAGCCAAAAAGACTGAAAGTTTCATGCAGGGCTTTATGATCATACTGTACCTGTCATTTAAGAATGGGATGCAAGAACTTGGGAAGTGCAGAGATATTTGCAGAGACTACTCCCAACTAAACAAACATGTCTGAAGTCCACTTCACACTAAATAATCCCAGCTAATAAATAATTAGCTGGCCAATCTAGTGTATTTTAGCTAGTTAGCTTGCATACCAGCATGTTTTTCTTAATGAAGTAAACAGAAATCTTTTAGTATACTCCAAACAAATTCACATCAGTACATTTCCCTAGCTATTTTATGGCACTTGTCTAAATCGAATTTTAAGTGTAAACACTAGATTATTTCATAGATGGTTCCAAATAGGGCCTAATATCAACACACCAAACCCATAGATGTCTAGTAATAACATACCTATTACATGGTAAGACACTGATAAACTGCTAAGAGAAGTAAGCCTGTTTTCCATTGGTCAGACATTGCAGACAGCTAAACTGAGCGAGGTTTACTGAAATCAAAACATCTAAAAGATTCTAAAATATTCTGTAAGACACTTTTGAATATATTTCAATATAATATTATGCTGAATAAATAAGTGATTAGTGCAGCTTTGACCTCAAGAATCTCAAGGCTTATTTTTTTCTAAAACTCCCATTTTGTAAATAATACCTGTGTCTCCATATTAAAACTTATAATCGCATGGTGTTCTCACTAGACAGCTTTTGAGTTAATGTACTGCTGAAAGTCAAGGTTGTTTCTTTACATATTGGCTTCAAAAGCTGCAGCGATATTTTTTTTCTTTTTGGAAGAAGACAGACTGAAAAAGTCTCGCTGTGATGATTGTTTGACTCAACAGCTGGTAGAACTTGTCATTAGTAAAGTGAAGTTAATTAACCCAGCCAACCAGTTTCAAGCAACAGCCTCCAGGGTTAAGAAATAAAGTGTCAAAAAACAGCCGTACCACCCACTGCCTCTGGGCGCTGGCTCCCAAAGTGAGTCAGTCTCCCTGGACTTTCAACTCTACAGCAGAAATAAACATGTGTGCAGCCTGGTATTGATAAGCTCTCAACTGTACAGTTAATACTGTATACTAAAAAGTGAATATTTATATATCTAATTTTTTAGTTACATGAAGACCACATTGATTGATAGGGGGAAGCTGACTCAGATTACAGGCTTCCTGCTTCCCTGTCCTCCACCTCTTCTTTGAAATTACTGCAAATTTCAGTTGGGACTCAGACATTGCAAACATATTTAGACAGAGCCTCAAACATCTCAGAAAGTTTGTCCATATTTTTTTCCACAGTAGCAGCAAAGCAAAGAGGAATTTAAAAAAAAAAGTGACTGCCCGTATATGAAGCGAACCTGAGCAGAATTGATGTCTGCCATAGAAAGACTAACCACGATGGCCTTCTAATGCTAAGACATTCTCCCGCTGAAGCATCTTCTCTGTCTCTTTAAAGGTACAAAACTTTGCTGCTCTGTACACACTACACACTGCAAGGTGAAAAAAAGAACGCTCTACTATACATGAGAACCAGCGCACTGCATAAGAGACTGTGATAAAGTATTTGCAGTAGAGTTACAATGTGAGTCACAGCAGGACTAGACAATGAAACTGAAAGTAAAGCAGGCGTACAGAAACTCGCAGAGAACGGCTGCATTTAGATTGCGTGCAGTTCACTTACAATTAATTCAGTAATTGCACTACATGTTAACTGTGAAGACTAAAAGGACTCTTTTATACAAAGCTCAAGCCTTTCAATGAAGTAAAACTTTACCATTGACAGAGAACATCGGTCATATTCAGCTGGCACTAAGTATTTAAACTGTATGTAAGATATGAAGTTTGAAATGACTTCACGTGAAAAGATGAACCTTCAAGATGCAATAATTGCACTGAAAGGAAATTAATTTGTAACTGTATGATAGAGTTTATGGAATGCATGAAATTAAATAACTGTCCATAGATAGTGCCTTGTAAAGGAAGAATTGACGGACCAATATGAGAGCACATAAGGGCTTCAATTACCTCAAACTTCACCTCTGAAGTCAAGATAAATACAGAGAATGTAGAAGATCCAATATAATTCCCCATAACAGAAAGACCTTGGGTATTTTGTCTCTAAAAGCCAGCCAAATGAATGCACAGCCTTGAATTAGAGGGGTTCATCGGCTTCATATCTGCTTTCACTTCTTTATCTTTTATCTCAACCTTGTGTGAAAAGGATTTAATTGATTTTAGAAGCCAAATTTTCTGATGAACAGAATAAACACAGAATGATGCACCTTCACTTTATTTATTGTTGACCCCTGAATGGGAGTGCATGTTGACAAGTTCATAGGGTAAACACTGCAGGGGTCACATGTGGATGTGAGGGTGAACAACAGGCCACATTCAATGCCCCTACAACAGTCTTTCTGGTGAAAAGTTGGAGGGAGACTACAGCTGTGAGTCTTTTTACATAGTGGATAGTCAGGCGAGAGAGTGTTCCACATGAAAACACAAGCAGCAGGGAGAGCTTAATGGGAAATTCAAATATTGCCAATCGTTGCACAGTTGTGACATTGTCAGCACGGTGCCGTATTAACTGACAATTACTGATAACAGGGTCTAAGTCCAGCGCAAATCCACCCCTGTTCATTTACTATGGCCTAGCAACCCGTATCAGCCCAGACTGGAAGCGACACAGACTTAGAGCATCAGAAACTTAATAAGCACTTGGTCCCACTTAACACTAAGTGCTAACAGATATGCGTTTAATATCCGCTAGTCCAGGTAGTCGGGAGTTTAAGCTATAAAAATGTCATTTTACTTCTGTAATCCTGTCTATTAGTCAGAGGTTTTAGGGGTCTAGTTGTTAGAGGAACACTGTCACATGAAGCCAGCAGTAAAGGAACCACTGTACAGATGTTCAGCATAAAAAGAGATCACTTTATTTAAGGGGTTGGTGCTTGAAACTGTAGTTCAAAGACAGCAGAACACATCTTCGCAGGTGTGATGTGTATTATTTTAAATTACATACTGAATTATACTAAGTAAAAAGCATTTCAAATGACATCCATTTTAGGACTTGTGCACAGTATTTTAAGATTACTTTGTATTCTTCATGCACGACCATGATACTACCGCCACCATGTTTCACACATGGCATTAGGTTCTGTGTTTTCCTATCTCCAAACACACTATGCCTCATTTAAACCATACAGAAATTTAGTTCTGGACAGCAATGCTGTTTTTGGAGAGCAGTGACTTTCCCAGTCTCCTTCTGGTAGGTATACATACTTATGCCACTTTTGCAACTTATGCAATTTTGGATCATTTTCCTCAAGAGCAGGTATAATATTTGACTGGATTCTCTTTGTGTACTCTCAGGGCTCGTATGATGTTTTGGGTCATATGCAGAAATATAGAACATTCTAAGAAGAACAAGAAACTTTCTAGCACCACCGTAACTAAAGGTCAACAAAAGTCCTTTATAAAAGTATTAAGCTAGCAAAGCAAGCAAGGTGACTTAAACTGTATTATTGCATATTTGATAACGTCCAGATGAAATAGTCTCTTCTGAGGACAATGACACAGATAAACACCTGATTTTTATTTCTTGGTATTTGGGGACTCAGAGCCTCCAACCTCACTAATGATTACATTTTTCCATTTCTAATTTTGATGTTTCAGTAGCTCTGTGAAAATTATTGCTACATTCTCACATTTATTGGGTAGCAATATAATTCCTAATGCATATTTTAGGTGTTAAGATGTTGCTTTTTCAAGGAGAGTGTCCAAAGAAAAAAAGAATACATAAAATTCAACCACACTTACACATCTGAATACTGATTATGCAGTCCCCTTAGCTGATTACGTTCACATTAATAAACCTCTTTGGATTTTTTTTTTTACATATATATAGTAAATATACAATTTGAATATTAATCATTCCATCTGCTGGCTAAAAAAAGATGGTGTTGACATTGTTTCAGACAAAATGTCTATTTCCCTTTGGTTTAAAAGGGATAAGGGCTGAAATTCCCTTTCTTTCAGCCTAGGCTTACACAAACACTGACGCTCCCTTGCTGCCTCTCTGCTCTTCTCCAGCACGCCTCTAATGCGTCCTAATCCTGGCTGAAGACAGACGCGGGTTGTGTGTGTAAGAAATATCTCTTTGCTTTTTCTGCCTCAGTTCATTATTTTTCTTTCTTGTCACTTAGTGTGATAGGTTGGACAGAGGCGCACAGATGAGCACTGAAGACACAGTCACAAGGCCTTAATCTAGTCTTTAATGCGTGACTTCAGAGATGTCATTTATCTTGTGACTGCAGCAGGCGTCCACAAAACTTTATCTCTAATAATATATTGATGGATTAAAGGGGTCAGGCAGGAGACCAGGCAAGAAAAATTGCTTATTGACATCAAAATACAGTGCCCCAAAACCTGATAAACATAGGGACAGGAGAGTGGAAGTCAGAGAGAGAAGGAAAAGAGAGAGATGAGGGAGGGGGAATTGAGTTGGGGTATTGTGAATGTTTGCACCCGGTAATTTCCTTCCTTCACAAGAGCCTCTGGTGGTCTGAGCCCTCGGCTTGATAAAAACCCCAGCCTCTCCTGCTCTCGAGCTAGGCACTGTGCAGTTGCCGAAAGGAAAAAGCTAGTGACTGCTAGGTCATTTCCACGTTTATCTTGACATAAACTCCCCCACCACCACCACCACCTCGACACCACCACCAACACACACATACACACACTACGCTGCACCTTATTAATCACACTTAAGTGCCGTGTGAGACTGGAGCACTCGTGCGAAGGCGACTGAAAGCAGAAACCAGAATGTGTGGCATTATCAGGAAAAGCACTGCTGTACAAACTTAGGAGACCACCGGTAGTCTGCTGTATTTTGCCATTTCCTCACAGCTTAGAGAGGAGTGGATAGTGTTTTTATCTGGGCAAAAAGGAGACTCTTTTGTCAGCTTGATATTAGGGTCAACTTCAAGGGATAATAAGAAATTATATAAAATAAAGTAACCGATTAATTATGATGTGAAACTAAAAATGAAGCAAGAAAGGAGCATAGTCTTTACAATGTTTTGAAGCCTGCGGACAAAGAAATTTGTCAAAGAACATTTGTATAACAGCCTTTTTATTGGTTCATTATATGTGTAAGCCAATCACAAAAGAGAGTTGCATTCTCTGTGTGCAAATCAAATTATGTGTAAAGTATGCAGCTATGAGAGACTTTTTTACAGAGTTCACCACCTCCCATGTACCTCATGTAGTAACAGTCTGCTTATATGCTGTAAGTATAATGAACACACTGGTTGGATAGAATAGCTCTGTATTTAACTGTGGAGTGTGACTTCATAGGTGAATCCCTGTCCATGCTAAGGGAACTTTCAATTCCAATTTCAAGAGTGTCACTCCTGGAAAAGTCTTTAATTACTGAGATCCCACTTCTCCTGATGGATTGTAATAAACCAGTAGGCTTACTTAAGGAATCTACCAACTGAAAGCATGTTTTTTTTTTCTTTCACCCACCCGCTTCATCTTTTGCAGTCCTTGCGTGAAAACCATGTTTAGAGTCAGTGGCAAGTCGCTCCAATCCCAAATAGAGTCAATTCTAACCCTTCACACACTCTTCCAGTCCAGGAAAATTAATACACTTTACTATTACAAGATAAAGCTATAGGGACATATTACACCAGGCATATCTGCAAGCCTGTAATACTACAGAGTCAGCATTCAATAAAAGACATTTGCAACCAGGCATTTCTCACAACAACACTTGCGAAAGATTTAAAAGCTTCTAAATTAGGTGCAGCTCACGCACGAAAGGTGCCTGGTAAGCAGGGTGATACTTACTTAAAATGACAGAGTTGTTTATGAAGGGGGTGCCTCCCTCGCTTCAAGGTGGCATGCAAGAGGAACAGTTTATGATCCACACACTGGGTTATTTAGCCTCAAACAGTGTGCATAATGTTGGGTGACAATCAGCGCACATAACTCACGTCGAGCTTTAAGTGATCTCCCACTTCATAACATCACCCCCTGAATACTGATTGCCCTCTTATCGTGCCATTTATCTGATGCAACTTCTGCCTTACTGATCATGAGTGCAGACAGACAGCTTTCTAATTTGCAGAAAGTTACAAGAAAACTGTTGTTGAGGAAGGAGGAAACAATCCTTTGAGAGAAGAACAGAAATGTATTTGCAATAACCCACTTTCACACTGTTGCTTTTTTTTTTTTTTTACAACCAGGACAACTGCCCTTGGAGCCATTAAAAATTTAATCCAGCCGGCGTGTGCACATATAACATATCACCCATTATAACAGCCAGTGTCTGTGCCAGACAGGAAAGCTGGCAAAAAAGTGAAAAGGAAACAGAGGATGAGGTCATTTTTCATCCAGCAACAAATCTCAGAGCATCGCTGCCTTTATAGCTCGGATACTTTTAAGAAAACGTGACTTCGCTAAACGTTGTAATGAGCTAACAGATCATCAGTCACTCATGTGTTTACGAAGAGATGGCAATAAAGTGTGATATGAGTTTGGATTGCTGTGTGTGTCACCTGAAGGACAGGCAAAGCTCATCAGTTAATCCCCCCCCTCCATCCCAGATAAAAAGCCAGGGGGGCTGTAAAGCAGGTTTACAAGCAAACTAAAAATCGTCCATATTAAAACTGGTAAATCTGTCTCCTGCTGCAACAATAGCAATAAAACAGTACAGTTTACCATAGAGCTTCAAGGTTGCACAACACTCCGACGCCGAATATCCTCAATTTTCAAAAGTAACAATGATAATAGTCAAACAGCTGCAGTTCCCGAAGTCACAAAGTCATTGTGAGATGATTACATTCTGCCTTGAATTCTCACCGCTCACACTGCTCTGCATCTTTATCGCAATCATCACTCAATTCTGGATGTGCATCACTCCCAAAACCGCACTATCAACTGCCCAAACATGAGCGAGATGATCGGGACATTATACCTCAACGCACTGTATTGAAATGACCTACTGCATCAAAAAAAAGCAGCATAATACATCTCAAATTCCACCAGGGAGTAATAAAAACCCCAATTTCCATGATGAATAAAGCGTTTCTCTTTTTGTTGTTGGTCCCAAACAGAGAGAAGCATGGCCAAAAGGGTTGCCACAGTGTAATCTACCTTTGGGCGTTGGTACATTAATTCCATTTTCATATTCAGTGTGCCCCCCCACCCCCTTCTTCTTTCTCCTCCCTCACACTCAGCCCCTCTGCTCCCTCAGAGCAGCAGGCACCAAGGAGGAGGCCGGGGCTACTCCAAGGCCTGGGAATACCCCAGAGCCTGCACGCCAGCACTACATAATTCTGGCCTGCCTCATTATTTAGCATGTCACCACTATTTTACATGTTAAAGCCCCTGCATCGCCATCTAATTTATTATAAGAATATAGAATAGGGTAGCCTGGAATGGGGTCACTTGCTTTCACGCGGTGGAGGAAATAAATTCATACAAAGTCAGTCAAGTCAAGGTGAAAACCTATGTCAGCAAGATGCATTTTGTCATTCTTTGGAACAAGAGCATTTGAAAGCAGTGAGACTTCTCCTGTAGCCCGTTGCCTCAGTTACCCCTCAGTATTTAACTACTTTAATCTGTACTCTCATTCAGGGGAAACTCAGGTTCCTTGCTGAAAGAAAAAAAAAACACAGAGCAGAGTCCTGCCAAGAGTTGAATTGGCTTTGATGAGATTCAGCTGTAATTATTTCTCAGCAATAACAATAAGGACAACAACAACAGAAGACTTAATCCGCCAGTGAGAGGGCCTGATTCTGCTTCCTGGTGACAGTGATTAGGCCTAATCTGGGGGTTTTGGTGTGTTCATTGGAGAAATGCGATTTTAAATGGCAGTGTGTTTTGTTTTGTGCTGAGTTTTATTTGCACTATACAGTAACAGAATACAGAAGTGAACTGCAATCCAGCTGTTTGTGGCAACATATACAGCAATTATTTTCAACATCAATCAGCAACCTTACCTTTTTACAGTGGAAAAAAAGCTCCCTATAATGTATACATCTGGTTTTGAGTGCAAACGTTTACTGTGATAAAAACAAAGACATATACACAAAGCATCAAATCTATATGTAAAAAGCCAGAATCAGCAAAAGTTTGGATTTATTCTTACTGCCAGGTAAACCCTATGTCAGTGACAAATAGTGGGCTTAATATGTTTTAATAAAAGGTTAAATGTTTTAAGCTGTAAGAGTATGTGTGTACATTTGTACTTAACTAAATATAATAATTTATTCCCCTCTCAGCTTGTATTGCATGTATAAGTTAAAGCTGCAAACCATAACTTCATAAATTCATTGCTAAGGTTGTGCTGTGTGAAAAATGTCAAATATTCCCCAGTTCCATCCTCATAATCATAATAGTTTGGTGCTATTCTGTATTTTATGTGACATCTGAAAGAAAGGCTGTTTTTTTCCTAAAACATTAAACAATGAACTCAATTAAATTGTAAATGATGTTATTATTAAATTAAATTATATCTTTGTCAAATTAAATATTTGTACTATTTTAAGGAGTCAGACAAAAAACAACAAATAAATTGCATGGCAAACAAAAATAGCTAGAAAATCAATGATTGTAATGAGAGCTGGGCTTCTTGTCAACATTACTAGATTAGTAAGTCACCTGCATCCTTGACTGTGATGCAGTAACAATCCCCCCCCCCCCCCCCAAAAAAAAAAAAAAAGCAGCTGAGAAGCAAAGAGGATGGAGTGGAAGTGGGAGAAGGGGAGAAGGAGAAAGGCCAGATGTCAGGGCGCTCCAGGAAGAGGATTGCTAAGCGGTGTGAACATTTTTCAAAAATGATGTTTTGTGCCTCAAACATCTTGCTTACAGCAGCAGGGTCTGATCCAAGCATTATGTGCGAATACATCAGTAGCCCTGGACCCCCCTCTCCACAGGCATACAAGCACACACACACGTGTGCGCACACACACACACACACACACATTTCCTAGTAACTGAAGCTCACTCCCCCTCCTCCCATCCCCCCGCCTCCCTTCTTCTTCTTCTACAGAAGTAAATTATCAAAACTGTGTTTGAAAGTGAATGAAGGGTGACTCGCTCTCTCTCTCCCTTTCTCTCGCTCTCTCTCCCCTTCCCGCTTTGACATCTCAGTTTTTTTTCCTTACTTGCCACCGTTTCTGGGCTAGGTGATAACTGCCGGTAATAGGATTAACATTGATTTCTTTTTGCAAGAACAGAGATGTGCCAGTTCCAGCTATTTATTGAACTGCCAGCTTTGAACTATGAAAACTGACTGCAGGAAAAGACCTAATGCAGCATTTTAAAGAAAAGAAAAGCCTCTGTGCAATTCTTTCTCTCTCTCTCTCTCTCTTTTTGTTATTTCTTCCTCCTCTGTCTTCTTCTTTTTGTTGTTGCAGGATAAAAGAGGAAATCGGGTGCCTCTGTTCTAAGCTCTGGTAATGACTTTATTTATTTACTTTGTGGTTGCTCCCCTTTTTTTTTACATTTATATAAAAAAAAAAACTTAGCAGTCAATACAGCTATGATTTGATCTACAAATCAAGTGTTTGACTTCTCTTTCACCTTGAAATAAAGATCCAGACATGCTTTTTCTTTGTCGTGGTAGTGTACCATGAATGGAGCCTTTCTGAACCGAAGACACAAATGTGAACATTTCAGTAAATGTTCCAAATAATAGGCCATACTCTAATGCAGGGCCAGTACTACTACTAATGTATTTAAAAAGGACTTTTTTTGTAATTGCTTACATTAAGATAAATCATTCATCTTGTGAAATTTGTATTAATTGAGTGTGACTCTCTTAATTAGCACTGAATGGGTTCATTGATTACTGAGCCATGTCTATTGATGACACTACTTAAGCAGCTAAAGCCACACAAGAAGAGACTCTTCTCTAATTAGTGACACAAGCTACTTCTGTGTCATTATACTGTACACTGTGCCGTTAGACCTGTCAGTCATTATCTTACAACATACTCTTTGTACATGCATAAATTATTCTGAGGACAGTATTAAATCATTAAGTTAATGTATTTGTCAATTTTACTAGTGAGATAATCAGGTGAAGCAGCGATTATGTGGATGATCACTTTGTAAATAAAACAAAAATATAAAATATATAAAAACAGAAAGAAAAAATCTGTCATGTAACCTAATCAAATGAATTTGTGTTTTATGGAAAATCAATCTAAACACTGAGCTATATTAAAAGGTTACATTTGTATTTTTATTATTTCTATTATATCTATTGATGGTGTCTGTTCATTCCACTGCCCAGATTGCAGGCATTTAAAGAACTGCGACACACTACCGCTGCTAAACACCTGACTCAGTTATCGGTGTAAATTCCAGAGAGCATGACACCAGAATAACAAATATTATTATTATTATTATTATTATTATTATTAAAGGGGTTTGTATTAAAATGGTCTACTTTGCATATGTGGACTTAAAAGGAGCATATGCTGATGCTGGGCACTAGAAAGAGATTGAGTCAGTCAGGTCCTGTGTTGTGTTATGCTGTGCCGTGTCGTGCATGACAGCAGCACCCCCCACACACGTCTCTTACTATCACCTCAGCTGAAACAAGAAACAACTACCACTGTCACTACAAATGCACCCCCCATCTAAAGCAGACGCCTGTCAGCCAGCTAATGTCCCCTGACAAAACATGCTGCGAATTAGAATAGCCACAAAAAGTGTGTGTGTTTCTGTGTGTGTGTGAGAGAGAGAGGGAGAAAGGGGTAGAGTGGAGTGGAGAGAGTGAGGGAAAGAACTCATCTGTGTCACAGCTTATCCCCTCGGGCAATCAAGGAAGAAAAAAAAAACACAGTCATTAGCAACTGGTGGTGCTTGCTCCAGCAAATCGCCGTTTGAGTAAAGATTTATGCAGACTCCTGGCTGGAAATGATTTATTTATTTTAGCAGAGGCTGTGAGATCATTAACCTCCACTGCGTCTCTGGGGAACGACATCTGCGGCCCCCCACACTGCACAAACAAAAGGCTCCACGCGTCCCCTGGCTTCATTGCTCAGAAGGAGGAGGAGCATGAGGCCCCACTGAGGGGATCTGTTCGAGGGGCCGGAGGGAGATGAAGCCCCTGGTGTAGAAAGTGGATCTTTTAGCATCCATCAGGCTCACTTGTTGACATTGCTGTGACAAGTGGTGATGATTTGGATCGGTCTTATTCTGCAGGTAGAGGGAACTGTTCAGAAAGTTTTGAGATGATTTGTGACAATTTATTTACACCTGCTTCTGGACAAAAATGCCCATACCTCATTTAAGATGCTGTTGATTGGCTATTAAGAATATACAGCGGGCATCCTGCAGGCCTGATAAATGAGCCTACAATTAAGCCTGCATTTCCTGCTGCGGCCTTTTGGGTCTGGCTCCAGAAGTGAGTTAATTCCCATAAACCTCCATGTTAACATGTCTACCTTTATAGCAGTAACAGACATGTTTACAGCCTGATCCTTTTTTAACTGCATGGGATGTATTTATATATTACTCGTTTCAATTATACTAATAATTACATTTTGAACAATTAAAAGACAAATGTTTCAAGTGACAGTTGGAAGCTGGCTTAGATCCCAGCTAGTTACACGACTGGCCACCAACTTCAGCTACACTCAAGGTCCACCTCCTTCAGAAACCTCTGGGTGACGTCTTCATCCATTTTTATTTAAAGTGTATATTTGTGACAGGAAATCCTCCCTTGATAGCGCCATTACTCATGAGGCTATAGAGGCTTGTTTGGTGTGTAATTTAAGATGCTGACTGTTACTAATAGTTAAATAAAGTATTTTTCTACCACAAAATTCAAATTAAACAATATATATTGATAAAAAAACAACAAAAAGTGCAAAAACATTTTTTTTTATGAACTTAATATGTTTGTGCTACAGCCCAACAGTGGCCTATTGATTCTTGACTCTACCACAAGCACACCTTCACGTCTTTGAAAAGTTCTGAAGGGGCACTGGTAGAAAACCCTGAACTGACCAGATTCACACATAGTGCTCACAACAGGAGATTAAGTTTCACTGCTGTGAATACTCCATATGCTAGTAATGATTTAGGTAAGGCAGGAGGAGTCAACATCAAATAAAAAATTAAACTAAAATCTACACTAATAATGTAATACTCATTATTCAGATGGAAGTACAAAGCACTTAACAGTGGGCTACAAGCCATGTTCTACAGTTGCATGGAAAAAGTGACAACCAACTTCATTTTTATTTCCAGAAACTTTCTGATGCAACGCAGAAATGAGCCAACCCTACTTGAAACATCCTAATGAGAACCCTACATTGAGAAGGCATTGATGATCGAGTTAGGGGAGCCAATGCATATTTTTGCATGCTTTAATTTAACATAAGTTAAAGAATATGGCCTCTTGATATTCACAACACTGATGATGGGTTGGTCTCAAGGTGTCATCACAGTCCCAGTGCACCTTGTACATCAATACACTCCTAATGACATGTACCACTATATTCATGTCCATCTAATTAGAAAAGTTAAGGTCCTGTGCAACTCCAAACTGATTCCTGGATGGCAGGAGAAATTAGAAAGGTGAAGCAAATGACAGTATAAATCTGAAATTAATCAGGACTCCAACTGAATGGGGGCAATGCGTGGCCTCACCCATGCCTTTTAAAGTATGTGTAATTGAACAGTAATGGCAATCTCAAAGCTGCAGCAAAGAGCATCTGCATTAACCCACTGCACCTGGAGTGGAGGAGGCCAGATTAATTAAATATTTCCCCCTCTCTCATCCCTATGTGCTGCTGTGACCCTCTAATTTCCTGGTTTGAGTGATCAGAATCATGGTTTGGTATGGAAATTGTGACAGAAGACAAGTGGGAGGGAGGTGCAGGTTTGTCAGTTCACTGGAAGTGATGACTGTTCTCCAGTCTTATCAAGCAAACACTTGAGAGTACAACAAATCAAGATTTTTATTAGGGGTTATAAACTTGAGCATCCAATTGGAGATGAAGAAGACAAATTTATGAGAAATGGAAACGTTGGCATAATTTCTTCCCCAGATGGTGGGATATTTTTTTTTTAGCTTATATTAAGTCACTGCATAAATAATAAATAAATAACTTCGAACAAATATCTACATCATCGTCAGAAACATTTCTGTATCTTAATATCATGCATGATAAAATGGTTTAATTTGATTGCAGGAATATGTTTTTAAAATATACTTAACTCTTTCAGAGAAGTGGAACAAGTTAAAACAAAGGAACCAAATTTTTCTTTTCACTTTCTCCTTCTGGTCCTGTAAATGGCTGCATAAACCAAAAAAATGGAAACATGTCTCAAATCCAAATAACCACAGTTTTCTCATTTTAATAAATGAAGTTGAGGAATATGCAGAATAAGTTAGAATAAGGGAGTGAATAATTTGGCATGGTGAGAAACAATATTGTATGGTGAGAGTAGAGGGGGATCAGGGATAAACAAACAAACCTTGACAAGGGCAGCGGTGGAGAATCAGCTAGGGGAGCAGCGTGGTCTGCGGTCGGGTGCAGACAGCCCTGTTTGAGAGAGGGGCTTGCCAAGTACCGACCCTGAACTGAGGCACTCTGGTGCTGCCTGGCTGCACTAAGCAGTGGCTGCCAGCACACACTGATTTATCAGGGGGGCAACGCCAGCCGCCACCTCGCTCTCCCTCGTGCCCTCCCTTTATAAAGAACCTCCCTGACGGCTCTGATAGTGCAATCAGGGCTACGGCAGAGCCAAGGCAATTTCTCCTTCACTCTTTGATAACCCCGTGCCTTATTGAAAGCCAATAGCAATGGCAGCAACAACAACTCAATTGGAAAGAGTTGCTGCATTTTGAAGGGGGAAAAAGGTTACGCCTTGACAAAATGAGGAGGGAGTAAGGGGATGTCTGTCTCACTTTGTCTGAAAGGCTCATTGTCCTCCAACAGGTGGCGTGATTCCTAAGTGACCGCTGTCCCTCAGCTAGCTTGGGGACTGTCACATGTTTCCTTTTTTTCCATCATTGAAATTCTGACATAATGGCTGGAGTTCAAATGTGACATTTTGTCCATGTTAAGCAACATAATGCTCGCTGCTCTGTGAAGCGGCGAGTGCTTAAAGGGCAATATGTTATATTCTTATTTAAAAAAAAAATGCAAAAAGTCTCAGCTTCGGTGTGAGATTAGCCCAGCTAACTTGTCACCTAGCTGAATGCAGCAAACAAAACAAGTCAAATTGCTTTTAGATGCTGTATTTCTGTTCTGTTTGGCCAGTTGTCTCAACTGAGACAAACCATTCCTTTCTTGGCATCACTTTGAGATTTTAACTTATGCTTTTATTACGAATCGTCTAGACTACTGCAATGCACTTTATTTTGGGCTCAGCCAGGCATCCCTTGCACGACTGCAGCTTGTACAAAATGCTGCTGCACGGCTTTTAACTGGTACTAAGAAACGAGAGCACATTACTCCGATTTTAAAGTCATTGCACTGGCTCCCAATTCGTTTTCGCATTGATTTTAAAATTCTCTTATTTGTTTTTAAATCCCTTCATGGACTCGCCCCTCTACATGTCAGACATGCTTCAGCTCTACTGCCCTGCTCGCTCTCTTAGGTCAGCTGACCAGTCTCTCTTGGTCGTTCCTAAAACCCAGAGAAAACTCAGGGGGGACCGTTCCTTCTCTGTCGCAGGTCGTAAACTGTGGAAAGAATTGCCTTTGCACCTTAGACAGATGGATTCTTTTATGGTTTTTAAGTCATCACTTAAAACACATCTTTTTACTTAGTTTGAGTTGTTGACTTTTATTTGTTTTATTGTTCTTACTCCTGACTGGTGTTTTTATTGTATTGTTTTATATTCCTGTGTTTTATCAAATGTATATTTATTTTATTTTATTTTATTAGTAATTTAATCTACATTTGATTGGCTGTGTACAGCACTTTGGCTGACCTTGTTGTTTTTAAAAGTGCTCTATAAATAAAGATGGATTGGAGAGATGGATTAGTATGCAGTTTACCTTGTTCAGATAGTGGATGATTCATACAGTATATAGTGTTGTGTAAAAAGCGAACACGGTGTGCACTGATGCTGGCTAATCTACAGAGCACATTAAATGCAGCAACAATTCATAACAATAACCCAAAAAATATGACAGCTTCTGACAAAGTGACAGTCACCAAGGGGAAAGTGCAGTAAATACTAGAACTAGAACAGTTTTAACTAGAACAGCTGCAGCTAATTCTGCTGCTAATATAACATCTTTCTGAAAAAACTGTCTCCACTTCCATTACATAGCAAAGATGTGTAGCCACACCGCACAATTGCCTGTGCAAATCTATGCACTGAAAATAGGAAGCACAAATATAGATGCACAGGCTTTAATGTTGATACATATATACTATATGTATCAACCATAGGTGCCGATTCCGAGGGTGCTTCAGGGTCGGAGCAGTAAATAGGATTTTGTGTCATCTTATCTGCCTGCCTATGCTAATATTTCCCTTTAAAGCTGGTATCTGCCAGTATTATCATGCATCTCAGGAAGTGAGGGTATAATCAACAAAATATACAAATCCACATCAGATCTATCCATCCATCATCAGGACCTGCTTTGTCCTGCAGTACAGGGTCATGATGGGCTGGAGCCTATCCCAGCTATCTACAGGTGAGAGGCAGGGTACACCCTGGACAGGTCACCAGTCCATCACAGGGCAACATACACAGACAAACAACTATTCACACTCACACCTACGGGCAATTTAGAGTGACCAATTTACCTAAGAAGCACATCTTTAGAATCTGGGAGGAAGCCGGAGTACTCGGAGAAAATCTATGCAGGCAGGCCCCATTCAGAATTGATGCGACAGTGCTAACCACTGCAGCACCATGCCACCCCCAGCATCAGATCATAAAAAAATAATTCAACAAAAAGACGTTACTCATAAAGTCTTCACATGTATTCTCAGATGACCATGAATATATGTATATGTATGTATATAATCCACCATCAATAGTAATCATCTTCTGGGGATGATAACTGATTGCAATCATTTTAATAGTTGTTAAAGACATTTAAGGAAGAGGAGTATTCAATATTGCCATCCCCTAACATGGTAAAAAAAAAAAAAAAAGACATGATAAAACAAAGATCAAAACTTTGCATTACAATTCTCAAGATATGAGCTTAGCCAAAGGATGTCCTGTGTTACCTAGGTTCTTTGGATTTCGTTTTTATTCCTCCAAGAGGAATAAGACTCCAAGTGAGTCTTAAGGCAATGGCTATTCACAAGCTTCTGATAAAATATTTGGTCCTTGGAATGAAGCAAATCTGTATAAAGGAAACACAAAGGCAAGATCCACAGGATGTCATATGTAGGCATTTCTTCAAAAAAATACTTCTTTCAAACAGTTAACACTTAATGAAAAAATCCTTTGTAGACAAACTCTTTATCACTGGAGTGGCTTAAGGTTTTTGTATTGATCTCACCAATGAATAAAGCTTTGCTTGTGAAATATTCCAATGCTGGTAAAACTTAAAAGCAGTAATTGATTTTTTTCTTAACATTGTTCTTTCACTTTGGTGATTCTAAAACATCAGATTTCACCTTAATAAATCGTCTACTGGTGTCTGAATAAGACAACAAAAACACATTTTGCACCTTCTGGCATGAATGTTTGCAAACACCATGTATTCAGCCAGCCAATAAAATACAAGTCAAAGTAAATGAGTGCTAAAAAATTGCCAGATAATAAAGTTCCTTGAGGTGGTTGTAAGAACATGGCTCAGAACAAGAGTGATTTGCAAAGGTGAAAAATCATTTAGAGAGTGAAGCAAATGTAGAGACAGAGGACAAAATGTTGCACAGCAACCAGAGGAGGTTTCAGAGAGTCAACAAGTTTCCAATGATTATGAAATTATATAATTCTAGGGTGTTGCAGAGGTTGTGTGGCATCAACAGGTCTCAATGGTTCCACAGTGTGAATGGCTTACAGAGGATTAAATGGAACATTTTAGCAGAGATTGTGAGCAAACCCGCAAACCTACGACCTGGACTTTTACTGTGATACATATAGTGATTTCTGACTTAGCTTTACTCCAAATGGAACAAATCACCTTTGAATCCACCTGAATTCCAAACACAGTCAGCATATCAGACATTTGTAATTAGAACAACATGACATTCATTCTTCTACTTACAGTATATGAGCTCACAGAGACTCACTACATTTCAGGAAGCAAGTGAGATTCAATAGGGGGAACAAGTTCTAACATCTGTAACCACCAGCCAACAAATGTTTTGTTTTCAAACTAACCCTGTAATTTAGGTAAAATTAAAAAGCGAGTTAAGACAAAACAAAAATGCGTCCGCCCCCGATGAGACCCCAACCCAGGTCTCATGGAAGTCATAGTTTTTGGTGAACGTGTATTGACAACCTTCATTGATATGGAGTACACATCTTTGGCCAAATGACTGACAAAACAGTTCTAAAAATGATTCAATTCATCATCCAATACTTCCAAATAAGACAGATATTCAGCAGAATTTGATTGAGGATCTGCCATGCAACCACCGGTTTCACTGTTATATGTCACAGAACATTTCTGAGGATGAAGTCTAGTGATTCCGTAGGGTCCCCTGCTACATGGTACCTACAGCTAGCATATATCAAGGTTAACCACCACCTCACTAGCAATAACACTGCTGTCACTAAGAGGTTACAAAGAAAAGTTCCTTCTTTCCATTATATTTTCCTTCTTTATATTAAAAGGCACAAAGGTCAATCTGTGTTAATTTACTAACACAGGCCACAGCAAAAAGCCTTGCATCACTGATTAACCTCTAAACACAAGATTCATAGAGATAGACATAATAGAGTGTTAGATCACTGAGAATACAACCTGTTTGAACCATAAGTGCTGCTGCTGAAGCCTTCCTGCCTACCTATGCACCACCTCTTTGCCTGTATTGGAATAACCAGCAGTTTAGGTGGATTCTGCTGAGGTAGCTACAGTCATTTCATAGCTGTGTGGATCTGTACCATTTGTAAAGACATAATTATTCAGTATTTTTAATCAAATGCACACACACATGGGCTGTTATTACAATATACCTCATATAAGAAACACATGACACTGCCATGATCACATTGAGAGCTCTAAATGAAAGCCTACTAACTTATCATTTATCTGCACTTTGGTGTCAACGTCAAGCTTTTTTTTGCCGACAGCAGGCTATTGATTTACACAATATGCCTTTTTTATGTAATATTTAAGTCTTTCAAAGTTGTTAGAAATTGTAAAATGGTTTTTAGGGCTAAACTCAAAGTCAAAGTGTAACTATGTTCAAGCAATTAAAGGTTTTCACAGCAGTAATCATGCTAAATAATTCTAGCATACATAAATCCTGTAAGTAATCAGAAAACTTCACACTGTTGCTGGTAAATGCGTTCACATTCATGTATTCATTGCTTTAATCAATTCAACAATTGTTCACAACCATGCTGCACTATTGTGCGACATGAATGAAGTACTGTGACTGATAAACCAGTGGCTACATTGCAGCAACCTGGATAATGCCGCTGATATATCGCTCTTGGCTTATAGAAAGCTATAACAGTCTGAGTGTTACGTCATTTATTGTTGGATAAAATAAACATAGCCAGCTACCATAGTGACATTTTCACCACTGAATAGTGAGCGGGTCAATTTACTGGGCAGCTCAGCCCTGAATGATTAGGTGATGTTATACACTCAAGAAATATTTTGCTATATTAATGGGTTACCCATTCAAACATATTTGTAGGCAAGCTAAAATCAACAAGTGTGGCACATTACAAGGCATGGCCATGGATTGTTGGTGAAAATCAGACTCAAATCAAACCAAGGTTTAAAATGTGTTCATATTATTGTATTAAAAACCAACTGAGAACCTTAGGAAACACTGAAAATTGATATTGCATCTGCATTATAGCACATTTATTAGTATTAATCTAGTGCTTAATGCCCAATATGGGAGTTAACTTATTAATGATTATAGTATTTTTGTAGAAAAATAACTAATGATGATGAGATAACAACACATCAGGGGGCAGAATGGTTACAGAAGGTTGAGTGGACGGCGAGTCCAGTTTGAAGGTTCTCACACCTGAATAATTCCAGTGTGTTGTTGGGCTCTAGCTCACCAGGACCCCAGCTAAGCGCCGATCCTCAGTTATTCCACATCTCTCTGAACTTGGCTGTCCTGCAGTGGAGCAGCCGTTATGCCGGTTTGATCGACTTCAGGGGGCCTCAAGGTCGGAGCACAATGTAATTCTGAGGTGGAAATCCTAGGTCTTATCAGCTTGACCTTCAGGACTGCCGATACCACTGATTCCAGAAACACTACAATCCTTTGAACACAGTGGTTTATTCTTGAGGAATTCAATGAACAACGTTGTTATGACCAATCTAATTAGTGCTCTCTGTGAAGTACGACTTGATCTGTTTGTTGGTTTGTCTAATTCCATGTCAATTGAACAATAAATATTAAATCTATAAACACATATCATACTTCAAACCGCCAGACTCCCACTCTGAGCAGCAGTAATTGTAGCGCCAACAGCAGTAGTACTGCAGCAGTCCCACATTTAGCCCGGCACAAGCCTCATTCAACATTCAAGGTCCGTTCTTTAGAAAAGCAAGAGTGCAGCTATGGTAACACTGTCAAGCAGCTCCTCCATCCATCAGCTGTGATAGCTGCAGATCATCTTTACAGTCTTCCTACAACTTTGTTGTAGTATAATGATAACAGCTCGTCACTGAACAACTGGTGTCTTGAGTATCAATGTAGAATTTTTCTGTGAGTGCCACTACACTTTAACAGACTTGAGGAGGTTAAAAAACTCAGCCGGAGGTTGGCACTTCAGCACCAGAGAAACTGCTGTGTCACCTCAAACATTTGGGGATTAGCTTCAGGGTAAATCTATTTAAACAGACTTTTTTAAATGTAGAATCTACATTGTTATTTCTTCAGCTGTTGTACTCTATACTGTATACTGTATCTTTTCACGAGGCATGTGCTCCAAGATGAGCTTTTAAGATAACACATAAACGTATACTATTCTGACAAAGAAACAAAGTCAATGAAATAATTAATGGCAAACCAAAGTAAACAATATAGCAATAAATAATAATAATAATATATTTATGCATGAATAATTGATTATTATTTAGCACTTAGCCATTTTTCATACATGATTGCCTTCAATATGTTTTTTAATCCAATTCTTTTCATAAACAGGACATTTGTGCCAATGTTAGAGGTGACAACTCATTCGAGGATGTATTACAATGTATATTGTAGTTTGGTATTTAAAGCTGTAATAAACATGTTAAAATTCTAAAAGGTTATGAGAAGCATGTTCCACACACCTCCAAAGTTGCAGAATAAACTTGTTAAGAACACAAACTGCCTCCTGCATGTAATTTATGAAGTGTTCACATTGTTCCTGTTGCTGCTGAAGTTCTCTCCAAAGTTCCAAAGAGCAAACCAATAATTGATGAGCCCCTTAAAAAGTAATTAGGCTGTTGATGGCGTTAGGTGTTACAGTGGACAGGGTGTGATGGCTGCAGTGCAGTCCTAATCCAGGGCAGCGGCTGAGCTGTTGATTTGCAGACTGTGGGCCTTGCATTGTGAGGGCTTTATGGTCCCTTTATGGTACGCCAAGAGACACCTGCACAGGCGATATGTTGCCTGGGACATTTTTCTCTCTCCCACTCTTTGCCTTTGTATCATTAGCACAGCAAGGGAGCCGTGAATCACTTGTCTCAACCCACTGCACCCCCAGCACCCACCCCCACCCCCACCCCCCCTTTTTCAACCTCCTTCCACCCCCAAACAGACCCCCACCACCACTACCACTGCTGCCGCCCCCCCCCCCTCCCTCTTTTAGGGTGCTAAACGGCTTGACAGAAGGGTGCCCAGACCGTTGGCAGTAGCCATCGACTGGAAGGGAGAAGCTGCCAGGAGTCCTTGATGGATAGGCTCATTTTCCAGCCGGCAGCAAGTCTCGGCGAAGCATCCGTGTCATTTGTAATGTCAGCCAACAAAATGTAATCAAACATTCCAGCGGTTTAATCACAGAGGGCTGCTCGAGAGATGATTGTAGTGTCAATATAATGCTATTTCATTATCTGTTTGTATTTTATATTGACAGTGTCAGATAAACAGTGTGGAAAATTAAGATTAAAAATATGGTAATTTCATTTCAATCACCCCGGCTACAGTTGCGGGCCCATTATGCGATTGATTACTTCTGAATTAAATTTGGGTCTGAATGTAAAGTTTAATCTTCTTTCTTCTCTGCAATTCAGCTCCCCAAAGGCCTCTTAGTAAGTAAGTACCCATTTCATTTGATCTTTAATGAAAAGTAATGGCCCAAATGAATTGTATAAATCAGCTGTCATGTGTACCTAGTTGACATTCTATTTCTTTTTCCCTTTCATTTTTAATCCAGTCCTTACACACAGCATCATGACACAAAGCTACAGGCCTTATGAGTTATCTTACTTTTTCAGTAACAATCTGAACTGTTTCACATATCCATATACAATTATTTTCGCAATGAACTCTATTATAGTGATGATATTTTCATAGTTGTTTAATATATATCAAACTTTTTATAAACGCGTGAATTGAGAGCAGATTTTATTTTTATGAAAACAGAAATAAGGTCAAATACAAGTAGTTTGAGAGGTGCTTAGTTGAGAAATTAAGAGGAATGGTTTATAGCCTGGAGTGCCACTTTAAGGAGAAAATGCAACCTCCAAACCAGCCGAGGGGTGATAGACATTTTAATTACATGGTAAATTTTGATATTTTTCTCTGTGCCTGGGCAGAACTCTTAAGCGCTGTCGTGTGCTCAAGATTTGGCATAAAATTCTTTCCCATTTCCGCGGCTATATATGAAGTGACACAACCGCTAACGAGAGCTCAGCAGAAAAAGAAGGGGTTGAAAAAAGGAGCTCTTCTTTGTGAGTCCCATTCAGCACGATTTGTCCCCCTTTGTAGTCCTAATTATGTGCCAAAGTAGGATAACAGAAGTTCTCAACTCGGCCATTATGCCAGCACAAAAAAAGAGACGCATACAAGAAGCTGATCACTTTGGAATTAGCAAACATGATACTATACGAGGAGAAAAAAAAATCATTAATACCGTCAGGGATTAGAGGTTCTGATTAAAGGGTAGCTTCTACCGTATGCAAATTAGTGATAGGCATTTATCAGCGCCTGGGCAAGCTGTCTTAGCTGCAAAGCCACATATGTTTTTTAGCTGATTAAAAAACTGCTTGAAGTTGCAGGCTTTTTAATGGTGGGAGAGGAAGAGAGAGAGAGAGACGGGGAGGCAGCATGAGAGAGAGAGAGGTTGTGAGGCAACTCATTTCCTTTTGGCCAAATTCCCACAAATGCTCAGAGCATTTGCTTTAATTCCCTTCTTTATTAGCCACATTCTTTTGTGTATAATTAAAACATTTCTCAAGTGAGCATGTGTGTGCTTGTTTTATTTTTGAGCTATATTTTTCATCAGCAAACATATTATATTCCACACAGCCCTCTATCAGCGTAGCCTTGATTCCTCTCCCGGAAACAGCCCGAGTTTCCAATATAAGGGCAGAATTAGGTGAGAATTTGTCAGCAGTTGGCCATTGTGTGAAGGTCTCTGTGTTATTATATTTCCTTTCATACGGAGGTGACCCCCTTTGTGTTAACAAAGAACATGAGGATGAAACTGAGCTCTGTGTGCTTCTCACCCGGCACTGATAATGCCGTGGTAACCCAGCACCCCCTCTTCTCCTTGAGGGAGCGCTTTAATTTATGCTTTTTCATCTCCCTGGGCGCAGGACTGTTAACCTGCTCTGTGCACTACTGATTCAGGGAAGGGAAACCTCTTATCCACACCAGACTGCTGCGTCAAGTCTCTGCTCTCTCTGTGGCAGTAGAAAGTTGCTGCTTGATGCAAACAGCTAAACATTCCCACTAAAATATTGGAATCAAAAGATTTATGGGTGTCTAGACATGAATAAAGAGGGTACTGCATATATTACACTGAGTATACTGTTTCGGTCACATGCTAGGCTAACACAGGTAGCGTCCATCATCCTTACAATATTAATACAGTATATTTTTCCTCAAAGGGTCAGTGGGAAATATTGTACTTTTGAGACCACTACATTTATCTGACAATTTTTATAGAAGCAACTTTTTGTACATTTTGTAGTACTTTTCTCTTACCGTGTAGCGCTGCGTTTCTGTTGGCATCAACTCAGGTGAACCCGTATACCTAAATGGTGGCGCCAGGAACTCCGTTTCTGGTCCATGTCTCTGTGAAAGTAAAGATGCATTAGTCACTAAACCCCCATTATGTACTCTGCTGGAGTCTAAGTGGTCCAATTTATTGTCCAGGGAGCAGACTATGGAGAGTCAGCCGGTAACATCAAGAACTGACTCTTTAACACAGCAAGACAAAATCCCATAAGCAGCAGATCCTTACACAGAACGGTTGATTTCTATGCAAGTCATGAACACCACTTGTGCAGACGAGCTGTTTTACACAACAAGTATGTAAAAACAACAAAGAAGCACAAACACACACAAGTCTTTGGTTTACTCCAGTGTGTGTCAAAGTGTGTAAATGAACAGATTTTTTCATACTAAATGTATTGTAGCTTATTCTAGTGCATAGGTTGTAATGACAGAGCTGATATTCTTGTTATAGCTTATGGAACAAATCCATGATTAGGCTACATATCGTCCCATGAGTGGACCACATACTGTATAAACACACAGTGGACCAATAATACTGTGCAAACCAGTGATTCAATAAATTGCATTGTGGTAAAGAAACCATGTAATTGAAATATCTAGATAAGAAAATGAGGAAGACAAAAAAAAAACTATGGTCCAAAGACAGGCTCGTGGTTGCCTTGAACAGTCTGGAGGGGAAGGCCTAAATAGCAAAGCCATAGAAACATGATGAAAAGATCCATTGTTGCTTTTGAAGGCAACCTCTATCTCTCAAGGACATCTAATTAACAGACAACAGCTGAGTCCATTTCAAATGGTAATACATTTTCTCTTAAATGCATCATTTTCAATGTCTTATTGCTTACTTTAACAGACATTAGTGGCTTTTTATTTTTTCAGAGGGTTTTTTTTTGTATTTACTACATTCTATATATATTGTTGGCACTTGTACAGGCATTTCTCTCAGACCTCTTCAGGGCACAATAGTGAATTGGTAGTTAATGAAAGGTGAGCATTTTAACATGCTCTCAATACAGCATTTCAATGAACCACTTTCACACCATTCCAATCAAGTCTGATTGGTCGAAAGGCAGTGTGATTAAAATCTAATAAATTAAATAAATAAAATAAATAAATCCCGAAGGATATTTTAAAGTAGTGCTGTACTGATACATTCAATTCAAAGGCACATCATTCTGACAAGTAGCATGTCTTTATAGGACATAGAGCACTTGCATACTGTATTTATAGCCGCTACTAAGCCCATGTATTTAGCCATATTTGTTGTACTTCAGTCATCTCTGTGCTGTGTTTTCAGTGGCAGTACTTTTACATCTGACTGAAAATTGCTACTTATTGACTGTTCATCAAAATCAGTTTAAACTGGCTGCCTATCAGGAAAGACCTAGAATAAATTAAGACCTCAAAACAGAAATGCTTGTAAGTCTATAGGAGCACACTGTTTTCAAAGACCAATCTTTTCTCTGTACATTTGGTTGTGTTTAACTACTTTAAAAAAGGTTTTGATTTGGACTGATGGGTTTGATTTGGATCTTCAGTTTTAAGGGTCTGTGTGTCAGTTTACCTCTTGTTGTCCCTCCAGTGTGATCATCTGCTCCACTCTCATCTTTTCCACATGTGCTACCTTGTGTATCTAAGCTATGTCCCTCCCCAGTGTCTTGGTCAGTTTATCTGTGTATCTTTTCCTGTGTTTGTGGTCTGCGTTCTTCGTCCATGATCCTCAGCAGTTTCTCAGCCTGTGTACTTTATGTGTGCTCCTCGTCTGTTCAGTTATGTGCCCGGTGTGCTTTTTTGTCTGTGCTTCTGGGTTGCTTCAATTTAGTTTCTTGTATATTTATTTGTACTTCATTGCTCTGGCCAGATGCAGGGCGCAGGTGCTAACACCTGACTGAAATAAACACACAAAAATACATTCTATTTGTATCAAGGCAGCTTCCTATGTGAGCTTTTAATGAGCATTGTGTGTACCTGATGTGTTCAGTTTGTTCATACATACATCCCCACAGACACACATAGACAGAGGTGCTAACTGCACACTCTCCATCTGATGTTTTGTCTCTCCCATGGGGAGCATCTAAAATCAATAGCTATGTTAAAGATGCAGCCTGCCATCTGACCTGTCCTCCCCTTGTCTTCATCACAAGCACTTCGGCTTTCTCTGCTCAGGTCGTTCAGTGCTGCCTTCTTAACCCCGTAAATGATGTACCCACATGTTCTTAACAAGACACAAATTGTTTAAGTCAGCCTAGGTGAGTCCTGTGTCCTTAGGCTGACATAGCGAGTCAGAGTTCAGACAAAAGACTTGATCCAACCTCTTTAGTTTCCAAGGGGGGTAATTGAGTGTGCTTAAATGTCTTGGGAGTCGTTTGCCTCTTGATTTTGGAATCAATGAAGGGGGGTGAAAAGGGAGGGGTGGAAGGGTTCTGTAGCAGAAAATGGCATTAGAGTTAATGACCAAGTTTGTCCCAGAGGGGCAGTCCATATTAAAGCTATTTCAACAGTGACAGCACTCACCACATGACCTGACTGATTAATAACAAAACGGTGCTCAAATAGGAATAACAATAAGTGTCAGTCAGTGTAAAAGGAAAACAATTATTCAGCTGGATTCCTGCTGTTTGCAGGGGATTCTCTGCATTTTATGATATGAAGGAACACAGGCCACGAGTACCCTAGCTACATAAATACCAGTTGATTCAATACCTAAATATTCAATCCGTAACATTTTCCTGGTTAGGACAAGTTGCCAAATTTGAAATAATGCTGATTGCAGTAGAACTGCTTGGTATTAATGTTGCAATGGGCAGTGAAACTTCTCAAGGCAAAAATAAATACACATATAAGTGCTGTGTCAGTGTGAGTCAGTTATAAGGAAGAAAGTTAGAACAGTGATGTGATATTCATGAAGGTGCGAAAACATGATCCCTTCAGGGCTTTAACTCAAAAAATGTATTATGGTCAGCGTTATTTCTCTTGGATGATTGGAGCTTGCCTGTGTAGAGTTTGATACCAGAAGACTGTTACCAAAGTTTTCTGCTGAAAGCAAAAGGCTCCTCTGAGCTCACCTAAAATCTTAGTTTATGGGTTGTGACATCACAACACAAGACAGTAAAGAAACCAATCCAAACTTCTGAAATGAAAAAATGTAAATTGTATGGTTCTGAATTTTTTAAAGATGGAGGGCAAGTAGGATTTCTAACCACATGTTTTCAATTGAAAAACTACTTATGATAATAACATTATGAAGATTTTTTTATATATCAAACCTGTCCGAATTTGACAGCTAAGAAAACTGGAATAAAGTTCACACAATCTACATTCGAGTACCTATTAAGGACATAAAGGTCAGGGAGGTCTATTTTTCTTATTATTTGATGACCATGTCTGCATGTCAGAATGGTCCTTCAACCCTCTTTTGAACTGCAGCCACCAGTTGAAAAACTCTTATTATGTTGGGAATTGTTCTGAATACTGATTGTATCGTGTCTGTGCAGCTGCAGAGACCCCATCTGATATTTACCACCACAAGTCTGCCAGGGTGACGAGGGGGCAAGGCCAAGTCTCGCGTGTCCGGCTGGAGAGCAGATTAAAGTGCTCTGAAAAGCCGCACACTGCTGCCTGCAATGAGAAAAATAATAATGTGGACATGGCCTTCCCTTTATGACAGTAACAACACATTCTCCAGAGACCAATCTTTTTTTATCAATTCCAAAGAGTGACAAACGGCGCACACCCAAAGCCAGAATTGTATGAGAGGATGTATGGAGTATTTATGATGCTTGTGCGTCCTGAAGGTGCTGATGACAAAAGCAGTCAAACAAACTTATATTACTATCTGCCATTTTTTATCCAAACGGGTACATTGTATCTCGTTATTTCTGTCAGGATGAATGAGGCACTAGCTGTACCCTACAGAAAATCCTTGACTAAAGAAAAAAAGTCTGAACTGGATATGAATAATATGGTTTGCATTTAATATTCACAGAAAAGATGGAGGAATGCCAATCAACAGACTTTTATTGACAAATTAAAGTTACTATGATGAATATGTTCATCTTGACTGTGGAATCACCCATGTTGTAAAACTGGTCCGTTTGAAATGTAATAATAAATACATATTTTCATTATTTTCTATTATTTAGCTAATTGTTCTAAATCTCTCTTCTTTGCCATTTCCTGTTACCTTATGTTAGTGACTAGCTGGTGCTTTTAATAAATAAAATTCAAACAAAATATGAATCGATGAAAACTACCAAGCAGAAGTGGTACAAGGTGTAAACAATTTAGCATCCAGATCATTAGAGAGAGTTTATATACATTTCAATTATACCAGACTGTTGTAGTAAAATGGTCAAAGTTGGAAGTTGCTGGCTGTGCTGATAAAAGCCATTAGCAAGGGGCAAAAGAGATGCATGGCCATTATGTGTGTAGACAGTTTTATGGTAACATTATTAAGGAAGTTTAAGATTAAGATTAAGATTAACTTTATTAATCCCCGTGGGGAAATTAAATTGTAGTAGCAGCATTTTAAAGAATAAATACAATGAACACAAGCAAAAACCTGACTAGCCAACCTGCTAAAACACAGCTTCGCCATAGTTCTACTTTGCTCCAAACATTCTCATCCAACTTTGTCATTATTCTCATACTGAGGTTAATTCTGACCCACCATACATGACATGAAATGCAACAGTAAATAGCACCCATACTTACATCCATGATGTAAGTATGGGTGCATTTGAATGAGGAAGTGTGGAATTGCATGGTACTGGCTTTTGTATAGACATAAGATGTTTTTCTCGCAGATTTGTGACACCCAAGAGCAACAAATTCAACCTAATATGAACATGTAAATAAAAAAGGAAGTGTGGTGCCAGTTATCATGTTGCAACTTTATTCACAGAAAGCCAACCTAGAATCAAACATTTTTAGTAGGAAATGTTAAAATAACAGGAGGTTAGCTTTGATGAATGTTTTATGTGAAAACAACAAATTCAGATTTAAGACAAAAGCTAAGCATCTCTGTGAGATCTCTGCACACTAAACACAAAAGCTCCTGATCCTTTTCTCATATCTCGTATTATCAAGCGCTGCAAAGTAAACAGACGTCACAATGAAGAAGTAAAACAAGAGGTATAAATAGATGTTGTTATTCTAAACCATCTAATGTGAAATAACATAATTTTCCTGACAATGCTCCTCAGCTTCTTTTAAACCAAACAGAGCGCTTTAATTCAACCTTTTGTTTCGCCTGTCTCTCTGTTCTATTATTGCAAAGAATTGTTGCTCCAAATCTACAGAGGAACTCACATGCTCCAGATTAAACTGGTCACCATAATCAGGCAGCAGATTTTAATTGTAAGAGCTTCTGCTGGCACTGTTTTCTCTCTTTTCTGTCCTCCTTGACAAAAATCTGACAGTAGCTTTGCATGGCAAACCTGTTTAATGAATGACTAATCCAAGAAGAGCGCATTATGGCAAACTGTCACACACACACATTGTACCAATATTAACTTGAATTTACATTATCATCCTCTGGTAATGCTGGAATATTTGGATTTCCATTAATGCATGGCCTTTTCTGTGTGAAAAGCAAACAGCAGTGAACTAAATCTGTTTTCCCCCCTCTTTTGACTGGATGTTGGTGTTAACACTGTACAGAGGAGCTTTCTTTATTGGGATGACAGCTCCGAGGCTTCCCCACTCCTCGCAATCAAGCTCACAAACAAAAGGCCCTGCTTGCTTTACTCAAAACCTCTTCTCAGGCAGCGAAGCCAAACTCCTATTACACCATTGTAGCGCTGCTGTAAATCAACAAGAACAATGAGGAGTGGCACAATCACGCGGGCCAGCACCATCATCCTTATAAAACATTAACCCACAGAACAATGAATCAGACACTTGTGTGAAAAAGTACTTTTCCATCTCCAGTTATTTATTGTGTTTATCTTCAAGCTTTCTATTCAACATTTATATTTTATTATACTATTGCTGACAAACCGACTCAAAGCCAAAATAATAAAAAAAAAGAAGACAGTTATCTTTTCTGGGTGGGCACCCAGCATTACCATGGATAAACATAACAGTCCGCAAAAGACAGAGCTGCAAATCCAATTTTTAGTAAAATAATAATAATAATAATAATTTATATATCTAATAAACCCATTAATTGTGCAATCACCAATTGCAAACATGATTTACTTCAATAAACTTTGGGTTTTGCTTTCAGGATTCTCAGGTGACCTGACATGAGGACACAAGAAGTGAATCCCTGGCTCAACTACACCGCCCTTAAATGTTTGCAGTAGGGATGTCCCGATCCGATCACATGATCGGAAATCGGGCCCGATTACGTGATTTCAGACTCGATCGGAATCGGACATTACCTCCCGATCAGGACTCGGATATATACTTATTAGGGCTGTCAAAGTTAACGCCGCCACGGCACACACACAGGCCTGTCGCGATAAACAATAAATCAATTAATTGCACGATAACTTTAAATGGGCTCGATAAGTTTTTCGGCCGCGTTAAAGTACATTTGCATGCTGGTTTGTTTTCCTCTCTTTCTCTCTCTCTCCCTCTCGCTGCCAAAGAGGCTGGATGACAAAAGGCGTCACTCGGTGCGTCGTAGCGTATAAAGTGTGCAAAGTCCGGCCGTCAGATTTAATATGTCCCGCGGCTTCTGTCTTAAAATGTGTCAAACCAACAGGTAGTTCTTATTTTTTGAACTCATTGTGTGACGTTTACGTGATGTTCTGAGCAGACCACGGTCAGCTCGCTGTCTGCGTCGCCACGGTGCGTCACAGTGCTGCAGGGCTTGGACGTTACAGCAACACAGAGAGCTGTGAAGCTGCTCAACACTGGTTCGACACTTGGACCCAATTCACCACGAGACTAAACATGCTTATGTATACAACGTGCCATCACAGAGAGTCCGCGTTGTACGAGTGAAGTTCTCTGCCTTCTCACTGGCGGCACTCGCTGCAGCGCCACCTAGTCTAGTTCTCTTGCCCAGTCCTCTTGTGCCATCTCTGCTATTTTATGTGTTTCTGTCTACATGGTGGCGGTGTACACACACACAAACGCGTGCGCACACAAACACACATGCAGACACATGTGCACACATACAGGTGAGCCTACTCCCAGCAGCAGGTAGAGTGCGTGTTGTTTGGCTCTGTTGCTCATGACGTGCTAGTTGGTTTGACTTAACTCCATTGACTATGCTCAGATAAGCCATGGTAATAGGCCTACCACTACTCATAATAATAATATTAATATCATTAATAATAACAATAATAATAATATTTAATGTTGATGATTGGGGGCCTTTCCAGTGTTAAAAGTTCTTTAGAAATTGAAGTTTATTGATCTTTAAAGGGTGTACTTGCATTATATGTCGTTATCATTATGTTAGTTGACAATATTATCGCTTATCGCAATAATTTCTCTTGGCAATTAATCGCCAATCGTTATCGTGACAGGCCTACACACACACACACACACACACACACAGGTTTTGCCGCAATGAGTGCCTTTATAGAAAGTATCGGATCGGGACTCGGTATCGGCAGATACTCAAAATCAAATGACTCAGACTCGGACTCGAGGGCAAAAAAACCTGATCGGGACATCCCTAGTTTGCAGTAATCTCTGTTTTAAGAAGTGTTGATCAGCCGATGGTGGAACTAAACTTCTGGGTCTGAGTAGAGTATCTCATGCCTTTTAGTCCACCAAAACAGTTTTATGCAGCAGTAGTTGCCACATACTGTTTTTCTTTGACTTTGAGTCTGCCAAAATATCAAAAATGTACATGAGGCTTAAATGATGCTGGTAAATGATGTATTAATTAGATATTTAATGGCTTTTGAAACCAAAAAGTACCGTTTTATAATAATTAGTGACATCATACATGACAAGTCACTTTGAAGCACAGATCCTGTCATAAAAAAGTGGTCACCTGATCTACCCACAATGTAAAACTGTACTTGTAATATCTAGCAGAGAAGTATCGGCGGGAGTGTTTGGTTTTCAGCTGGTAAATCTGTGAATATGAAAAAAGTACTTGAAGTCTAATTTATCTCTTTCCTCCTAGTCCACCAGCACAGGTGAGGGGAGTGTGTGTGTTTGCAGTTACCCAATACTGATATTTCCATGCAATGATCAAATCACCTCCTCCAAGTGTACTCCATGCTCCAGAAGTGTTGCATGATATTATTTCTAAAAGCAAAGATAAAGTGTAGTGGTATCAAGTGTTGACCCACTTCATACTGTAACTCCAGGTGATGTTCAACTCTTATAAATTGGATTCCCTCCTCAAAATCATTGCAATGTCTCACCCACAGAGAACAGCAGCTGTAGTCATCTTCAGTTCACACGGTTGTGATGGATTACAGGCATCACTCAACCTTTTTCAAACCACTCGGCAACATAATCCACGTCTCTGTCGTCCCTCCATAAGCTCAGTGTGTTACTAACTCAGTCGTCATATAGGCATAAAAACGCAACACAAAAGCACCGAATTTAACAATATAGCATTCTGAAATACATACTCAGCTCGTGAAGAGGGGATTGTACTGCAAGGACATGTTCTGTTGAAGTTTTGATACTGATACTGTGTGGTGGAAATTTTTCTTGTAAATTCAGTTGTGTTCAGGTCATTTCTCATGAAAGCTGAGAACAGTCACATTCATCTGTATCAACTTTTTATGTTGACCCTATAGCTTGAAATATTAAAACTGATTTTGGCTGCAGTATTACCTTAATATCACACTGAGAGTTGTATTCATGTTTTCACTTGAATGTGTCCACCTGAAAGTCACACTGTCTATAGAGGGTATACAAACAGCATATATCACAGCAGATGTTAGCACTGCTAGAACCTTATATATGTTTGTCATCATCAACTTAGTTAATAATGCTTACACTTAGTTTAATACAGTGGCAGCTTTTCACCAGTCACACATAATGACGAAAGAGCAGGTGTGGAAAGGACATCCATAAGCCCGAGACAAGCAGAGTGGTGCTGGGGAGACGGAAGAGCAAAGCAGCAAGTTTTTGAATATTACTGACCCAGCACTTGGAAAAGGCAATGCACAACAAGACGAAAAATGAATGCTTTTTAGTCTGAAAATCCTTTCACCCTCTCACATTCAGCAGATCAGATTAAGAGAGAGGTTTAAGAAGATTTTGACACACACAAAAAAAAAACTTCTGAGCCATGGGAGGGGGGCGAGTCGGGGAAGGTGGTAGGGAGCAGTTTGTAATTCAGTGGCTTCAGGCAATTCATCACAGAAATTGAGTTTCTAATGCAGCATCTTGTGAATCCCTTTTGCCCTGTCAACGTTTTAATACATTACATTGAGAATGTAAATCATGTTTGAAATTTGGCACAAACTACACAGCCTCTACGGCACTCACACTCACTGTATCGCACATACTAGGCTCACATTATACACACATGCAGCATGCACAGAGTGACATGTGCGCACATGGACGCATCATACAAACATGCAGACTGTAGCAAGGGCTGCAGACAGAATATCCCTCATGTTGTGTTAAAGTTTGCCTTAAAGAAAAAGAAAAACCCCAGACATCCATTTATATCATTTAAGTCTAATATTAAGATTTTTAATAAAACCCTAGAAATATTCATTTTATTTAAATATATGGCAAATCATTGCAGCAAAAGTCCTTAAAAAGTTATCTCTTAGTAATGTTATAGCGAGGTTACAATGATAGTAACACACGATCATTCTCTTTTTGTTGTTGAAATGCGAACAGGCCTTACATTTTTTGTTACTTATTTTTGCCTTTAATTCATAGTTGACATTGCAGAGAGACAGGAAGTATTGGGGCCAGAGAGAGGAAGACAACAAGCAGCACGCTAGAATCAAACATGAGTCACTTTATGGCTAACCTACCAGGTGAGCAATCCTTGTATCAGATAAACATCCCATTTTGAATGTTTGTGGACCTTCAGGATTCAAGCATATCTTATGTCCTCTTTAGCTTACATCAGTTTCTACAACCACTACTATGTAAAACTGTACTCGTACTAGCCAGCTAGAGAAGTATCATACAGCAGGAGTGTTTTGTTTTCAGCTGGCCACTTTCACAGTGAAAACTACAATTGTGACAAACATCTACAATGATCACTATGGGTTGTACAGCACAAAACACTACTAACTGCTTTGTATTGTGAAGGTTAATCATCAGCCACAGCATATGATCAAATTTCAATTAAGAGAATGATGTTTGACACCGCTAATGGTCTTTAGTAGCAGATGTCATGATAATCAGATAATCAGCTGATACAATGTTTCCTAAAACCCACAGTGAACCTTTTTGTCTGATGTTTTTGTTAGCACTCCATTTAAGATATTACTTGTCCCCCTTGTAATCCTTAACCAATGGTTATGGTATATCATATAGTCTAGAGGCAAAGTAAGTACAGTAAGGTGATTCAGTTAATCAAGCCAGTTGATCAACTACAGCAAATGCTGTGGATTAGCCAGTTGCTGTGTGTGTGTGTGTTGGTGTTATGCAGTGTGCATTAGATATGTGAGATATCTTACAAAGCAGATATAGGTCTATGAAGAGTACAGGATCCAACATTGTTTTATAAAAAATGATTCACTCTATGTGGCTATGATAAAATAGATCAAGTGATCTAAACTTAGTACTCTGATTTAGTAACCTATAGTTATACAAGAACACTTTAATTAAAGCTGGATATATTTACAAGGTAGATGCTTACGTTGCAGAGAGTTAATGTTAGCATCAACAAGAGCGCCACAGGCTTATGCCTGAGTACTAGGCTTGAAACACAATGTTTATCTTTCATGTAAAAGCAGCAATGCTGGCTTTTGCTCTTACATGCTCCTACTAGGCGGCTTATGATTTCCATGTTTTAGACTGAAGTGGCATTTGACCTTTTTTTCTATTCACTCATTCACTATCACCACAATGTGACCGTTTCTACTACACAAAAGCCTTTTTCCCTTGTTTCTTAGTTACAGTGGTAAAATGGGATTTTGAGAGGCACCAGGGTCTTTAATACAAGCTTTAAATTGTTCAGAAGAACATGAGGATGTCACATGTGTGTAATGTTTTTGACAGACACTATGCCGCTTTCACATATAGAAATGGGTCACCTGAGGTTCATCCAATTTTCTTCACCTGAGCCACCAGGGGTACTTTAGAAAAATGTCTGGATGTTCGACAACTTTACCAGATGACAAAAGTCAACAACTTGTCACAGCTGAAAGTTGGCCACAGAGGACCTTCACTGATCATCAACAATCAATACTTACATTTACGGTTCTCTTTCATGGACAATATCCTGCCTGCTCTGCCTCCGAAAAATATGGTAGTACTCTAGGATTTCAATTCCATCCCTACCTAAAGTTGGACACTTTTTATTATCCCTTAGCAATGAAATCATCACATAAAGAAAATAAAATTCAAAGAGACGTGAAAAAAATGTGGTTGTTTGAAACTTTGTGAGCTTCATGAAGTCAGTCAGTCAGTAACACACTGTTGAAGTACTTTCAGGTTCAGGGTCTCTGCATAATTATAAAAAGCTTTTTATTTAAAACTACCATCGTGCATCACTGATTGTGATCAGTAATCATGGTGTTTGAATGAGAGGACAATATTTGCAAGGTCATTATGCGACTAATTCTGCCTCGTTCTCGTGTACTGTATCCACTACAATGTGCAGTCCACACACAGTTGTTAGAATAGAAGCTGTCGGTACAAGGGCGTAGGTTTGGTCTCAGCCCTCTCAACCTACTCCTGATCATTTGTACTGGATTTCTGTGTTTCCTATGTGATCAAATAATGTGTTAATGAAAATTAGTCATAAACCTATTTTAACATTAGTAAGAACATACCTTTTATCATGCAAATGTATTTGGCCTAGGCTACACAGAAATTATGGCAGTAACTGAAACTGCCGAACTAAACGGTTGCTATCGGATTGTAAAGAGAAGTTACACTAATTGAACAAAAAGTGCATCAGAAGAAAATCTCCTACCCTACCTTTAATACTGGATCCAAATAAAGTATCCTCACCCCAAGCACCCATTCTTCATTAACCTGGCTTGCATCTGCCATATGCTGTCGTTGCTGTACACAAATGATTCATTAATTAACTTTAATTGTAGCCTTAGTAACAGGCTACACTAACTAGCTTAGCAATTTCCAAAACCCACAGGTTTGGGTTGCGTGGCATAGCTAATTAATTATAATAATAATGTCGTCTAGGATGTCTACAAAGCAGAAAATGCAAAAATGTATACAAAATGACTTAGAATACCAAGGTAATATTAGTGATACATTTGAACCTTTTTCTGAGGACATAGTTGCAGGCTACCACAATTAAGTTGTTTCTTCTACCTGCCCTCTGTTTCAGCCAATGAAATTGCAGCATGTCGCTCTAGCTCTGTAGTACAGAATGCTGGCATATAGAAAAAAAAACAAACGTGACTACTAAAATTATACTATTGAGTTCTGAAAAAAATATGTGAATAAATTTTGATTTTTGTTATAAAAAAATAAATGCTAAATTTTGGTAGTGACTATTTTCTATTCCCAAAATACTGGTTGTGACATGTCCCATATGCAAACCTACGCCCTTGTCTTTGGCATTTTTAGGTCAAAAAAGACCCTTTTACAACTTTAAACATGTTCTACACAGTCAAACTGCATCTGCAAACAGCTACGAACAGTACATAGTATAAGTCATTTATTTAATCTGCAAATGTTATGTTACGATTGTCACCTGGTGATAGCAACCACACTACTCCAGCTGGATTTCAGTGAGAGGTTAAGAGAAACATAATGATGCTGTGGAACTACTACTAAATGTGTAGTACTAAAACCTTTACCTATTCACTTCCCAGCACACATTTTTTTCTTCTCTGCTGACTCCGGTCCTAACCTTTAGGCTACCGTAGTCCCAATTAATCTTAAGTGTAACCACAATGCCTCCACCAGTCAGTCATTCTTCATAATGCCCTTTTTCTTCTGCTACCAGTTGTGCAAATACAGCTCTGCAAGCATGTCTTCTTTGGTGGAGTGTGCCACTCCTGCTGCTCAACGAGGTAAAGTGCACAATGAGCACATTTGCTTCAAATACAGCACTATCATTTTCAGAGTGGGGGATCATAATATTCAAATCCGTATTTAACCTTTCAAGGCAGGAGGATTATGCAGCAAAGTCTCCATTCCGAGCGGTTTCCTCGCCCCCTACTCCCCTGCCATAATAATGATCATTATCATCATTGTGTGAAAAGAGGATTATCATATCGTTATATAAACCCAGGAACACCCCTACTATTATGAAGTAATTTCACTCTCATCAGTGGACCGGTACTGTGTATGACAGTCAGTTGAGCTGTCACAGGTGACCATGGCAGTCTTCCATCATTCTCTCAGCCTGCAGAGTCTGCTGTGAAGGAAGATAGAGAGGCAGTGCGTCTCATTTAAACCATGGATTGGAAAAGATAAAGGGACTGAGGCTATTGCACCTAATGGATCTTTCAAAAATTCTGCGACAACTAAAAAATATACGATACTAATCATTTATTTTCCTCCCAGTATATGTTGATGAAGATTCTCAGTCATCCAGGTCATTTTCATTTAGAGGGTTGAAGGAAGGCGTCTGGACTTGCTACTGCTCATCCAAGCAGCTTCATCAGTTCTGTTTGGTGGGGAAACAGGTTTATATGTGGTGGAGGCCTCAGTGGGTGGGTCTGTGTGAAACTCAAACAATAGTTCTAAAAAATGTCTCCATACTTACCTGTGTTGGTCTGACTGACTGTGTTTGGTGTGTCTAATGACTAGCTAACAACTATGAGACTACAGGGGGGCTGTGGTGGTGGGACCGGTTGACAGCCCACATGTGACTTGGAGTGAAACTTCCTGGATGTGGATGGAAGCACTGCATTAAGGGAAGGTTGTTCCAGCTTAACATAGATGGCTTCCTTGACTCCTCTTTCCAAACCACTCTGTCCTCTCTGTCTAAGATGTGAACATTGTTGTCCTCAAAAGAGTGTCCTTTTTATTTGAGATGAAAGTGTCTTGTCTTGTCCTGGACAAGACTCAGCTGTTGACACATCTTTATCAAAAAAACTCAAGAAAACTCTACAAGTCCAGTTGCCTTGCTTCAACCCTCTGAATCCTCCCAGTATAACAAAATGGATGGCCATTCCTCCTCCATACAAGTTACTACTTGTACATAACTAATTGGACTAACAGCTGCCAGGTTATAGGTACACAACCAATGCAATCCAGCACAACATTAATGCAACGTCATGTGAAACTACAAACTCTGTGCACCCTACTGTCTCCACTGTGTTACATTAACTATACACAAAACAACATGGCTTCTCAGGTATTTAGATCTGAGTCTCTTAATTGTTTCAAAATGAGGAAAAAAACTTTTACTGAGGCAGTTTTCAGTCATTCTGCTCTAAATGCTCTAAATCTCAGGTGTGTTTCAGGACCTGAGTCAGTAGGGAAAAGGATGGACTCTGCAGTAACGACTCAGTTGGTCAAGGGCTGCACTGTATGCGTTACCATACCAAGTGCCTCTATCATGTCATTTTGACACCATTAAATGACACACAAAGAGGTTACAATGTAAACGTGCTATTCCACAACATCAAACTGTTTATGTCACAGTCAAGGGTGGTCTAAGAACGGTCGGAGAGATCTTGATCCACATCAGTGATGTCAGACACTACCTACCAGCAGCTCATCAGTGGTACACTTAGTGTGAAGAACTATGACTTTGAGTGTAATGATTACAAGAACAAATTGTATGTGCTTCACAATGCCCCCAACATTCAAACGCTCATGGCTCCAGTCTAGCCAAAACCTCCTGACTGCAACACGGTTCTGCTATTATTCTTTAGTGCAAATGCTTTGCATATGGAAGCAGTGTCTTTTCTGAAAGGGACACTAGCACCATATTGTGGATAAAGTCAGCATTACTGGACATTGATTACAAGAACCACCTAACACCGGTGACAAACAAACACAGGCCTTATTCAGAGGGTGCTTTTCTTGCACTTCCCCCTGTCTAATTATCTACACTGTGCCGTATGCTGTCATTTTGAAACTCAATACCGAGGTCAGTTCTGTCATTTCCAAGCACCCCTATGTTTCTGCATCTCCGTAGGTACAGTCTTAAACATATGGACTTTTTTTAATTAAATCATACCTTGACTCAGTCCTTCTCAGTCTTACTGACAGCAAGGTCATTAAACTATTAAAGGGAGTCACAGGCAAAATTGTTGTGAGCAGATTGAGGCAGGAAAGGTTAATTAAATGGCCATTGCTTCTCCTTACCTCGAGCAAAGCAGCATTCCTCCTTCCCAGACAGGCCAATATGAGAGAATGTGGCTTTTTTTTTCATGCTACACAAGACGTGCGAGCACATGGCTATTTATTTCTGTGGTGAGTAGAAAAAAAAATAGTTTATCTTTAAAAAAAAATATTTTTTTTCCTTCCACAATGCTGATACAAAACTGTGACCTCTGCCTGTGAACCCTGCAATACAGTAAAGCTGAGGAAACAAAAGCGTGAGAGAGCACCTCTGTGTCTGGCGTGGTTAAGGACAAATCGTTTTAGAGTGCTTCAGAGATAATTCTAAAACATCCAGATACTGTATGCGTTTGCCTCTCTTATTAATGTTTGCTGAAAAGGTCAAGACTCACCATTATAAGGCTTATTTCAAATAATTAGCTTTTAATTAGATAGCACACTCCATATTGGAAAATTAGCCTTATTTTCTCTTTAATGTGTCCTTGCAAAAATTCAAAAAAAACATAAACATGTCTTTTCAGTCTTAAGGTATGTAAAAAGCAGGTCCACACTCCCCATTTGAATAAAAAACATCTTCAGCACTAAATACGGTTTGTTGACATTTACCAGCAACTCTAAGACTTTTCCAAACCACCAAATATACAAACATTTACTTCAATCAACTATTACTGTGAAACATAAAAGATGTTCATTCCTTTTCAGAACAGCCAGTCACTGAAAAATTGTAATCTATGTATAATCTTCACATTCTTCCCCACCCTGGAACTTCACCTTCCTGGTACTGTTAAGATTTTGTGGTAGATTACAGACAAGATGGGATGTGTATTGTGGCTACAATCACAGCCCTCTATTATAACCACCTTTGCATCAGACAATACAGTTTTTAACTGTAGACAGCTCTGATGGCTTTAACAACAGCTGGAAGTGATACTTTAAAGATCTCAAGAATTTTATCTTCACCCTATCTGCTGCTGGAATTCCATAACAACAACCTTGCAGTGTTTTGTCTATAAGTTATCATCAAACATTAACTTATAGTCTTTGTGATAATCTGGACTTATATTATCTATATACTATAGATCAAAGCGTCAAGTCCAAATATCTCTAACCACTTAAAAAGTATGTTCATTTGGTGAAATCCAACAGATATATACAGTTTACTTTTCAGAATCTCCTAGCTGACTATGCATTTTGACTAAAAGGATGCTATACACAGATGTAATGATATTTCTTTGCTGGTTTTTCTGACTTACACTAGCTACTTTGAAGTGTGGTTTACAGACAAAAATCTCAGTCTCAAAATTGTTACACTAGTTGTGAATCAATGGACACTTCTCACCCTTAATTTTCAGCTTTTTGGCTTTGTAGTGGAAGAGAGGGAGCCACCACCTACTCTGCATTGCTCTGTTTATGGGGTAAATTTAGCAGACTGCAATGATTTGCTACTGAGCACACAACCTGTACAGCCGGTGCTAGCAGCCTGTGAGTCTGTTGCTTAAGCTTACATACAGATCCAAATTTAATTGCAGTTGCAATGCTAAGGTGTGTGTGTGTGTGTGGTGGGTCATATTTATTCAATACACTATTGCATATGTGCGTGTTAGCATCAAAACATTTCATGATGGGAAAATGTTTTGCTGATAAATCGTTACACTAACAATATGAAACATGCTCTATAGGCAGAATATACAAGGTTGACAAATATGCTGAGATGCTAACTATACGGTCGAAGAACCGACAAGATGTGAAGTTTTGAGCATAATTCAATGGCAATCCAGTTCTTGTTGCGATATTTCTGAAATATTTTAAGACCAAAGTGGTCAATCTACAAACCAGCACACTATTGTTAGGAGTTATGCTGTTAGCAAGGCTTCAATATGTTTTTTAAACTTCAAAATTTAAACTGTATAAAAGTTCATTTAACCTTTACTCAAAAGTGTATAATTGCACCAATACACCAATAAGTAAACTCTTTCATTAACTAAAAGGTACAGATAAATTAGTGTTTTCCTCTTCATTCAGACTTTTAGTGAATGACCCCACAAAATTAAATCTGACACCTTGATATAAAAGGTAATAGCAGATAAAAAGGTAAAAGCGTAATTATCTGAATGAGTACTGAAAAGGTTTTTTCTTGTTTTCAGTGAGACTCTAAGGTTAAATTGTGTTGTTTTCATTTATTGTGTTGATAATGTGGGCAATGTGAAGCCCTTTGAGATTGTGACTAATAAATGGCAATAAAAAGCGATAATGTGCCTCCATGTCTTTGGCTGCTCTGAACTTAACTCTGTCAACTCTGAGTCAATGATATGCAATAATGTGTAACCAGACAGTAACAGAGCTGTAGCAGAGCCAGACAGTGAGAGCAATAAAATCCCTGAATGTTGCTGACAACCTCACAACTCTGCCATTTGTCATATTTCCATCTTTATGAAAAGCTGCATCCAAAAGCTAATATCTAGAAATAAAGGATTATTTAGAACAAGTGTTTATTTAGCACTCTGTAAAACACCAGAAATATGAAGGACGTTATAATGTTCAGTGTTCAGCTAAATATTCTAAGAACAACATGTGTACTCACATAGTACTTCATAATTTCAGACTGTCTGTGTAGAGTGGGATTTCCAGCTTGTGGCCATTAAAGACACCCACAATGACCAGTATCATCATCCTGTTGGTTAAGTGAAGCTGTGCAGTTACATGAGAACAACAGTAAAGAGAGAAGCGCACAGTCCCAGGTGAGGTGTTCGAGCTTGTGCCTGTGTAATTAAAAAGGATGAAAGTGCTGCACTCAATTATGAGATACAGCACATTGTTTAAGGCACAATGTGGTAGTCTACCATGGCTGTACTCTGAAGATGAAGTTAGCATGGCTTCATCTTTTGTGCTTGCATGGCATGTAAGCATGATCAATGAATTACTTCGTCAGGTGGAGGTGCCAAGTGGGCAAAGAGCTGCAGCAAGCAGGAGGTGCAGGTGGAGTCTCAGCCTCAGCTTTCAGACAATGGAAAACATTTTTTTCATCCATTTTAAAAGGAAATTCAAGGATGTATAAACAGATTGGTGTTTAGGAACAACACACAGGGCCACTGACTGAAACAAGAAGCACAGCAAGCTGCTTGGGTTTTTCTGGTTATCAGCAATGTAACGTTTTTTTTTAAAGGCTAATTTAGGTTTTACATTGTCTTTGTTAAACACACTCGCTGCCCTTGCTGTGTCAGGCAGGGCTGTATTTAAATACAGTTAGTGCTGTGATTATAAGTTTCCAATTTAAGGTCTAATCCAACTAGATTGTGTCATGTCACCTGCAACAGGTTTCCCAGATGCAGAGTACACATCTGTTGTTTTGTTTTTTATATTTACTTTATCAGTGCTTGCCTAATAGTTGTTGCAGATGTTGAGCCTTTACATGTTTGACAGATTTAACAGCACACCTCTTCACTGCAATAAAACTAGAATAACTGGATTTCTTTTCTTTAAGAGATAAAACAATGAGCTTGTTTTATCTCAGCTGTCCGATACAGTGCAAAAGAGAGAGCGTGCTTTACCCCTCAGACAGTCATACAATAAAACCTGCTACTAGCCATCCCTTTCTTTGCCAGGCTACAGAGCGAGGGAGTTGATTTAAATTTGAGGAAGCAAAAATTGCCTTCATTGCTGCCCTGGCATTACCTATGCAGATCTTTATCAGGAAGGCCAGTGACTCTATTGTGACTATTTTGCTAGCTTTACAATGGCTTTCTGTGCACCCATGCTACCAGGAGATTGGCTGAAATTATATTCTCTTCATGCTTGGCTAGGTTGCAGCTTAGAAACAAGCTGCTTATGGAAGCCAGGGGAAGATTGCTGATAATAGGAGCTTCACATCCAGTTGACCTTTTTCCTCCTCTTTTTTTCCTCCTTCGCAATAGCTCAATTGCAGTGACAGGAGGAAAGGAAACAATCTGTTCCATAGAGGACACACAACCTGCACCATCTAAGTCAAGGCCCAAGCGCACTGAATGGCAAGGTCTTGGCTCCTTGCAACCAATACTGTGATTTCCAACAAGTCTAAAAGGAATTGCCCAAGCTTACTCATTATTTATGTCTGTCAATTTCCACATCTCTTTGCATCTTGTTGCCTCCAGGTGGGATTCCAGACAATCAGGTCTGGAGCAAAACATCTCAAAATCCTCAATTTTATCTGTCCTTTGTACAACATATAAAAACAACTTTATAGGCAGAGTTACAGAAATATTGTAGACTCACAAAGCTGGATGCAAAGTTTAAGGCATTCTGTCCCTGTTATTATTACCCCAGGAATATGTTCTAGACAAACATATTCAGGCAGAAAGTTGTTCTCTCAGACTTACAGTATCTGCAAAATCATAATTTTCCTTAGATTAACTCACAAATTGCTGCCCAAATTGTTTATACCCTAGATGTGGTCTTCCCATTTACCATTCATTCAATACTTCAGGACAAACAAAAGTTCAGGGTCACTTGGAAATGTCTTTATTTTTTTACTTTTTTTTTCAATGAAGATAACATTAAAGGTAGGGTAGGAGATTTTGAAAACTCAGTGAGAGTCAGCCAGATTTTGAAAGTAAACACACACCCCTTTCTGTCGAGTTCAGCCCGAAGCCACGCCTCCCAACCAGTCTGTGACTTCGGCCATCATGCACGTACCTCTCTGGTGCACGCAGAGCAGGAAGAGAGTGACAACCAGCCAACTATACATGCAGGTGCGCCTCGTAGGATTGGCTGATGTTTTATAGCTTCCACAGATGATTCATATTCTTCGTTTTAAAGCGAAACTGCCGAACTAATTGGTTGCTACCGGATTGTGAAGAGAAGTTACACTTATTTAACAAAAAGTGCATCAGAAGGAAATCTCCTACCCTACCTTTAAAGGATTCAGACATACAGTCTAGACATTGTTAGACTTTTTCCTCAGACCGGGGTAATATTATTATTGCTTCCCCTCATCCCCTGGACTAACCGGGAAACATAACAACCACTTAAATAGCTGTATCTGTCGGCCTGCACAACTCTGTACTGCAACAGAGATTCTTTATTTATAGTAGACAAATAAAAAATAAAGTTATGAGATGGTAATGATTGCTTATGTATTGGTCAAACCCTCAGGTGTTACCAGAGAAGTATCATCATCGTATGTACATTGTATCATTAGGTGTTCTCAGCTGGGATCATTGTGACAGGTCAGACCAGCCAGCTCTGCCATACTGCACATTGACCAGCTTTTGTTTTTTGCAAGAATCTTGACACTCTGAAGCTTCACAGTCATTTAAAGAAGAGCCAAACAGCAGTTGCGAGTGCAGTTTACCTCAAGAAATACATGTATTGTATTGTATTCATTCCATTGTATGTCTCATTACCATCCAGTCAAGGTCAGGGTTCTAAAAAGACAGTTTTCAATTTAAAATGACAAATGTTAATTTAAAGCCTTGTATATTTTACTTTTGTTAGTTTTTAATTCATAGCCGTAGCGTAACCTCTTTTATTATTCTCCTATGGAACTAGTTTGATGAAAAGGAACACCCCATTGTGGCACTTTTTCATTTTAAGAAGTCTCCATTTTTATTTCCTTTTTCAGTGGTGTTCAAAACGCAAACAAAAACTTTAATACACTGCAATAAAAAAGGAATATTTTATTTTCTAACAATTGATACAGAAGGTTATTCTAACAAAGCAGACATCCTTTAATAAATGCTCTAAATACAGTAAACATTCTGAATGCAGTTACAAATAAATTCTAAGCACCTTGGATTCTTCATATTCTGTGAAAATACTGCCAAAAACTATTTACATGATAAATGCAACTACAGTGTTTTTTCTTGTGGTTTATTTAAAGGTAGAAGCCATACAAAAGGACTGTAAGAGGGTTCAAACCAAAGTAACCTGCTGACTTGAATTGTGACCTTATTGAACATTTTACCTTATTTCACTTCAGGTTGAAGGTTAGTTATTCATTTGACAAAAAGAAACTTGTCTGAAACCTATCATTCAAAATTCTAAATGTTTTCCTCTGACAATTTCTTGAGTTGAACCAAAGATGAGATAATGATATCTGTATTAAAACACTCGAAGCAACTTTCCACAATGAATCATTATTTTTTAGCAGTAGCTCTGAAATAAAACAAAAAACAAAAGTTTTAGTAGATCGATATTTATTTAGTTATCGATTTATTTAGTTATCGATTTATTTAGTTATCGATAACAGATTAGCTGATTCCACTCTTGCCTATTAATACACCTCCTAAGCTTCCATTGTTTAATCTCTGGATAAACAAACTGTTAGGAAATGTCAGTTGCACACTACCATTGTGCAAGAGTCAATGTCTCTTCAGAACAAAACTGATCATTCAAAATGGTTTCATGTGAAAGTTTTGGTAGAAAATCAGCAATATGTTAACTGCTTTCACCATCCCCACCTTGCCGGTTTCTATAAACACTACCCAGTGGCAGCAGGTTGAAAAATGAAGCCCAAGCAGAAGTGTTAAAAACTGCAGTTCCCTCCACAGCCTCTCTGGGCTGGTTCCAAAAGCGAGTCGATCATCATAGACATCCATGTTAAAATGCAACTGATTGTAGTGACAGACTCAGGACTGTTCTTTAGACACATATAGAAGTCATCATAAAAGGTCCATCCATCTCTATTTACAGTCCAAGTGATATGCATATTGTTTGAGATATGAGAACTGCGGAGGTCATTGTTGAACTTTTCTGCCAACAAATCACTCATCGTCACAGCTTAAACAGAAGTCTGCTGCAGAATGTCAAGGTTTGTTTTGTACTATATGGTTTCTGTTGTGAAATGAGTTTGTCTTAATCTAGATTAAGTACTTTTGGCACAAAACAAAAGGTAGCTCCACATACAGATCAAAATAGAGTCACCTGGGTTATATTCCTACCTTTGTATGTTGCATTACCCTGCTTGTCAAAAAATCTTGACATAAGGTTCCAGTTTTGCCCGCTCATGCTGGATGAATTTTTTGTATTTTGTAGTTTGAGTTGAAGTTTTTTCACAGTGAGAACTTCGTTTGGCTACTATCCTCCATCTTATCACATCATGTTGGGAAGCAATGCTATATGTCTTCTCTTTTTCCCCTGACTGAACCACACCACAGTGAAAAATTCCATATCACCAACATTTGTCTATAAAGCAGCAAACATATATAAATATCCTCCTATGTGCTCTAAACAGGCGGGTATCTATACATGTTCTCACTTGTTTATACATGAATAGTATTAATTGTCGAACAGTAATCATATCAAGGAAGATGATCCTCCTACTCCTCAGTATGGCATAGCCCAGGAAAGAGTGTGTGATCACACACATACCTCCTCTGATGCACGCTGAGCAGCTGAACCACGAAATTGTAAGGACTCCAGTATGCTAAGTTTGAAATTGAATTTTGTGTGTTTTCTCAAAGCCGCTGGGTGCAAATGCCAAGCCCCCGCCTCCGTGACCGCACATCTGTCCTTCCAAGCCAGAAGGTGATGTTTGCATATCACAGCCAAGGAGTTCAAAAACTTCTATTCATCCACAACCAGTTGCAAATAAACTGTAAAAAATCACAACAACAGGAAGCTTTTGGGACTTATAAAGTCAAATTATGAGCACATAGAAAATGTGATCAATTCAAGCAGTCTCATGTATATCAAACAAAGTGAAATCAAATAAAGTAATGTTTGTAATATTTTTATCTATTACAAAACAGAAGTAACGATAAAATACATTTCCCAGATTTGTAGGTAATTCTAATAAAACACACATTTTGTATGATAGTGGAGAAAAGGTTAATGAGAAACAAGTACTATTATTAGCATGAAGTATTATCAATATGTCTCTTTTAACGCACTATATACATAAGTCAATAGGGTCATACTGAGACTGTGCCTCAAACCTTACTGAGCATGACAGAATAAATCCTAAGTAAAAAAAGTAATTTCATGTGGACACAGTATGAGATTTAAGTTTAATGTCTATATTTGTAATGATACAAAATAGATAGATAGATCCGAAATAAAATTACTTTCAGCAAAGTCTATATTATATAGTGCACAATTAAAATTACAGTATACCGGTTACTAAGGATAGAGTTTGTCTGAAGTGACATTATACATCTGTACTTCCTGCACACTTCTTATGAAGGGCAGATGAGTCAAAGGGATCCTATAGGTAGGTAAATGCATATTAATAATAAAGAAGAACTTGCTCTGCAATCAAACTAAATACATAATTCCATAATTTAAAAAAAAACTTAGCTAACTAAAATCATTAGGAAAAAAATGATCCTATTCATAATGACGAATACACTGAAATGCTGTATCTGTGGTCATTTAAATGGGAGTGCCACCCACCACTATTCAGAGGTAACTGAAGCACCAGCATCATGAAATGTAGATTATAAGTAAAAGGACTGCATGTTCAGAGATGATGCTCCTCTTGGATTCCTGTGTTTCTATCTAGACCAACTATTTTAGTTTAATTTTAAGATTACCAGTTATTTAAAAAGAATTTCACACAAACTCTCAAAGAGTTAAACTGAAGTCTCACATTTTTTCACCCTTTCAGATAAAAAAAAAACAAGAATAAAAGTGATCGAAGCGATAGCTCTGGCCCTCATGTGGGGGCCAGTGGTTGCAGGGGATATGTATATCTGCAGATAAAGCCTTCTGTTCCGAAACAGTATTTACCAGGCCTTTTTAGATACACATCAGCTGTGAAGCCATGGGTCCAGCCTTCATTATACTGTGTGAATCTTCCCTCATTTAGCCCGGATAGCATCTTCTTTCTTCCACCTCCAAATACCCCTATCCACATTCTCATTCGCTCTGCACAGCTAACAAGCAAGATGTTGCCATACAGCTGCTGGAAACAAATGTCTTTGTTCAGCCTTTTCTCTAAGACCCCCCCGGCTGTTTCTGACAAACCTGGAGAGAGCCAGAAAATCAAAAGGTGCTCAGAGAAACCACACAAAGTCAGGCAAGAGGAGATGCAAAGACCACCAGTGGATATCGTGACCAGATAACCTTAGAGGAGTTATCAGAAAGGGGGGGGGGGGGCACAGTGACTGAAGGGACATCACTGATTTCAGACAACATATAAGAAAATGGTCCAGTTCCTTGCAGTATGTCAGTAAATTTACTATTTAACTAACAAAATCTTTGTGCATTGTGACGACACACTTCATCATACAGTGATTCCTGTAAGGAAGCGGAGCAGAGGAGGTGTGTGACATTCCTGCTGATGACCTCAGTCGCTGCTGTAATTAGAGATGCTGTGTACTGAGCTTGACCTACTATTTGACATAAGAAAGCCATCCGTTATATACACACATACACATATTCAGGCTCTGCGCTTTTGCTGGCATCGTTTGCATAAGAACCCACCATTAACCTATGTAGATATTTACAGTCTCATTTCAAATAAGAAGGTTCCTTTTTTAAGTTTAAAATGTTGCTGTATGAGTCAGAAGACACCCTCTCACTGGCAGGATGCTCCTGGTGACACTCTATTGACATTTTTCCCTGGAGAACACAAGGCCCGGGAAGCATAAACATTGACTTGCTAGGCGTGCACTCGCACTGATGTTGAGATGGGACCATTCCCATATCAGATTTCCGTCATATTTCTCCGGCTGACTAGACTAAGCACAAGTCAGAGGTATGAGCCGATAAAGGGTGTCTTTCACACAGCAACAACACGTACCAGTGTGCTTATCACCTCACTGCCTAACATGCAATCACAAGGAGGACAGGGGGAAGATTGTTACATTTGGTGATTTGTTTTTTTTTTCTTCTTCTTCTTTTGGGGACTGATAAAGAATGTGGAATCTGAGCAGGAAAAGACCATCTGTGCAGGCACGACATGAGCCATTGCTGAGGCAGGCCTAGATTTGTTCCCCTATGTCTTAATGTAAATACAGAGCTTTGTTGAGTGGTAACTGCAATAAACAATAGGTGCAACCCAGAGTTGATGCAGCAAGAGGTTTTAGATAATGCATTTAAATGGAAAAAAGGAAAGGAGAGAAAATATATATGTCTCTTTACCTTAATATAAAAGGGCTTTATTTCCATATAAATGTACTGTGGTGAGCTTAAAGTTTGAAAGCCACTGCAGCTCAGACTCACCTTTATTCCTTTAGCTGTAATGGCAGCAATTAAAAACATAAGGTAAACTTTTAAAGAGCCTTTTCTCCAGCATAAAAAACACTGAGTAGCAAAATGGTAATAATATATTCATCCCTAGGTAAACATCCCTGCCATGTCCTTTATAAACAACGGCGGTGAACAAAATGAAAGTGATAATTTCTCTCCCTTTGAGAATTCTCTTCTTTAATTCTGACAGTAAACTCGTGGCTGTTACGGGGTGTTAAGTAGGATTTAAAACTTGTCAGACAAGACATGTTTGAAATTGCTTTAAATAAGTGCACTGTGTTGCTGTCAACCACAGGCTTAGAGGAAAATATCCCTACAATTGAAGCACTCATCTGGGCTCAGAGAGAATGTGCCCCAGCAACCAGCGCCAAATTCTTCCAGACTCAAAGCCCTGTGAGCCAGCACCCCCTGCTGGATAAGGGTGGCGCTGCCACAGCCCTCAGCCACCGACTTGTCATAAGATGCTCACATGCTTTCATGTGCATGGTTAAATTCTGTCATCCTTGCTTTAAAACAGCAGAAATAAAAATCCACTTCTTTCTTTAAACCATTACTGGAACTGTACTTCAGTTAGATCACACTCGACACAGAGCCTCTGTTCACATTAACATGTATCCACCTTTGTCCTACCACCCTGTCCTTTAAACATGTCCAGATGTTAATGTCAGCACTACTAACACAGAGAATAAATGGTTTTAATGAGATAATCAGCTTTTCAAAATAAATTCTCTAAGCCTTCTGCACACACAATTACTCACTTGCATTTTTATTAAACATTAACTTTGCTACTTGGGAGTAAATATGGATTATCAGTTTTTCAGTATTGTAATAAAAGACCCCAATATGTTTTCAGATTCTGCCTTGACTGTTCTGACTCCTGCAGCCTTTAAGGCTGATCTCTTTTCCAAAAAACACTCTCAGACTGCACTGCATGCCAACAAAAAAAATCTGAATTCAAAAAATATTCAAAAAGGCAAAAATTACGATCCACTGACTTCAATCACAGTGCGATAACTATTCAGAGTGAATGCTGTGAGGACATAATTGCTGATAAGTCGTCCTTGCTGTGTGTCCATTGTAATGTAGACAGTGTTATCTGTCACTAGAAAATACAGCTTTTGTCAAATTTCATAGTTTTATGTGTTTAATATTGAAGTACCCAACAAAATATTTTACACAGTTTTAACTGCTAACGTTGTTTTTGCACATGGACATTTACGTTTTAAAAATTTTTCTCAGTGAGATTTCTAGTAGGATTTGGCATAAATGTTGCAGACCAAGTGAGATCCTGAAATGAATACACAATCTAGGTCTCTCTCTAGGACTCTATGTGCTCTAATAATTTTCAGGTTTTCCTGTGCTTTCGGTTTTGATATGGTAGTGAGACAAACCAAATCATTTTTTCTGCTATTTCATGTACCAACAAATTATTCATAAAAATAATGTTATATTATTTAATCATAAAAAGAACTGGTAGCTGTTTCTCTGTCTTAAAAATACTCCAACCTTCTCACTCACATCATTTTCAAGCATGAAATAGAAGAGGCCACAACAAGGTAGCACTGCCACAAGTGTTGAATCAGCTGTGCATCAGGCAACTTTTTGTATTAGTGTAATAAGTTGGCTGCTGGGGCTCATATTGCTTGTATTTCTCACTAAAAAGAGGAGGAGAAGAAAGAGCAGGGTTGTGATTTGAGGGACTAAACCTCTGCAGCACCTTGTCCTATGATCTGGCACACTCTCCTGCCAAGACGAGTCTTTATCATACAAAGGGATTAGATTGCCCAGTGTAAGTGCCTTCAAGTTATTAGCACCTTCTTATACAAAGTATAACAGCAAACCCAAAGACATTGATTGCAGGGAACAGTTCAAATATGATTTCCTTATAGCTATTAATATGTATGCCTTAAATAGAAGCACACCGCTAAGCAGCTTATGATATTATGAAAAGAATGTTCCCTCAGGGGCATAATATGCCAGCAGTGACAGTAAGGAGAGATTCGTATTTACCCAGATTGGCTGTACTTACGTCAAGCATTCTCAGAGCTTGTGGGAGGGAAGATGGGGCAGTGGCAACAGCTCGGTTTCGATAAGCACTTACCGTGAATAAAAGACAAGCATGAAAGTGAGGTTTAGCCTCTTTAAAGATTCCCGACCAAATGTAGAGGCAGATAGGGCAGGTGCCTTTGGTTCCGGACGTGATTAGCTGTCTGTGCAGCACTGTTCCCACAGAAATGAGACATAGCAGAGACATTGTCCAAGCTTGTCCAGGTGGGGGACCTGTCATCCCAAACCAGAGCTTAGCAGTGCAGTGCTTGGAGCGAAAGATTAGGACCCAGGAATTCAGATTTTTTTTCTTTTTTTTTTTCAATGAATGCTTAATTCAAAACAGTTTTTCCCCGTTTCCTCTGCTTCCCTGACATCAGCTTTCATTTTATTTTGTTCCTCTTTACCTTCACAATATATTGATAATGTATACCTTGTCTCTCATGTCTCATGACACCTCATAAGCTTCCATGACATGCAGACATTTGTAGGTAGAAATATTGTTGTGAGACATGCATTGGTGAAACGTGAGTGTGTTCGCTCTTTCTCCTGCCTTGCTGAGAGATGCATCGTATAACAAATGAACGCTGATATGTACAACTGTATTAATTCCTCCTAAGATGATCTGCAGAAAATAATCCTCTGAGGTATATAGATATCTAATTAAGGGGACAGGGTTTTAAACTGTTTTCATTTTAATATTTGACTCGCTTTGGGTTTGTAATTACACTCAACACAAATCCCACAAAAATCAGGAACGTGTGCCCTTCTTAGTAAAGTGGTCTCTGAACTCACTTAAAGGTCAGGCACACTAAACAGACCCTTAAATATATTTCATAGTACACTAAACAATATAAAAAATACAGGATTAAAAGAATATCATTTAATGATACAGTGTTTATCTCTAACACTATCCATCTGCTGGGCTTTAAAAGGCAATGAGTCCGATTTACTGCCCCACAGCTCAGAATATATCAGTGACAGACTGGTAGGATTATTGATCAATACCAATGACTCAATGACTGCTTTGCAAAAAGTAGAAATTTGTGGTTTTACAAACTCACTTTGCAGCCCATCCAACCGGAAATAAAGACACTTGATAGCTCTTGACTTATGTGGGTTATGGAGTATACTGTATGTGCAAAAAAATTGTATTATTCAGTAATAAAAATGTATTATCTTAACTACTTTGACTATGAAACTTACTCATCTCTGCTGCAAAAACACGAAGGAGCTGGTCAGGCAGTGTTGTGAATGAGGAGCAGGATGCATGCTAATAGGTGCTTCAAATGTTTGTTTTGTGTGTGTAAAAGTAAATAAGGTTAATCAGGGGTCACCGACAAAGGTTATGAGCATCATCTGCATCTACATAGTCAAGATGTAGCAAGAGGCATTGAGAACACCATGCAGCCAAAGTGCCCCCATTTTAATGTTATCGGATACAAACAAAGTATTTATTTACAACAGCAGAAGAGGTTTTACTGATCATTGAGATACAAGTAGACACCTCTGTAAATGCCAAAACTGGACGCCAATTCATACCATCAGACATATTAGATCTCTTGTATTTTCACAAAATCTTTTGTTATTTTGAGAAGCTGTTAAAGCAATTATTATTGGTTTGACAATAAAAAGCAGATTTTAAATGTCATATAAAATTGTTAATGTAACAATCAGTTACTTTTGAATAATGCCTTGTCTAAATATTTGGCCTAGTAGTATAGTGTCAAATGAAAAAAACATCATATTTAATGGTTGACATCTCAAGAAAAAATATAATAAAAATAAATAAATAAATAGTCAAATAAAAGAACCAGTTAAAATAGACACTTCCTGTGATGCAAATGTAATCAATAAATGGTATTTAGCACTTTGCAGTACAAAGACAAGAGCTCTAAACACCATTCTAAGTGCACAAGTATTTTCACCTGTGCTGTGAAGGGTAACATTGTTACACATCACTTTGTTGGGTTTCTAACTGACTTTCTTTACAATTGGTTAAAGCCGAACACCCTTAGCTTACAACGGCAACATTTCTGACTTCTGTGCAGCATTATTTAACCAAAGCCAGTGAAGGCTGAAGTGAAAGAATGGAAAAATCTATCATTACTATACCAGCAGTGTTACTAGCAAGAAACCGGTAGCTGGTGTACAGAGAAAGCACACACAGCATTGTGTGATTTCAATGAGGTAAGTCAAGAAACACCTATTTATTTGGTTAGGCATGTGTCTAACACTGTTGTGTGTGCCATCAAGGTCACTGAGCTGTCATTTGTCTGGATGTAATCAAATAAATTCAAGACAGGGCAAACTACTCTTTTCTTTTTTCCCATTTAACAGTGTAAAACATCAAGCAGCAGGTTTTACATTATGTGACTCACGTCATATATCCTCTGCTGTGCATTTGACAATACATTTCTTGAATCTTGAATCTTGAATATAATAATTGATGAAAAAAACTCCTTCTTGCTTCCTCATTTTGTTAATTTAATACAAACATCAGCTTCTATGAAAACACTGACACTGGTCTCTGTCCACTTTACCAAGCTAAAAAAAAAGCTACCAAATTTTAAATAATTACTGCTACATTAAAACCAAGAGACATGCCTCTATCTGACAAAAATAAAAAATAACCACTTTGTAGAGACTAATAACATCTTAGTGACATTGGTTTAATGTTGGGTTAATGTCGATCTTCTCAATAGATTCTGATTTGTACACTCTCAAACACCTCTACCTTTAACTGACAGTGCTGGACAAGGGTCTCACAGTGTTTCATGAAATAATCACATCATTTTTTATATATATATTAGGTGGCTGCATTTTCCAAAAATACACACATCAGGAATTTTCTTCCTGCCATGGTAAAAAGAAAATCAGAGTGTCAGAGAGCATTCACTGGTGGTGGATGTCTCCAACCTGATGTCAGGAAGATAGAAGGGTGTGTGGTGTGTACCCTTTGGTGTCAGTATATTTTAGTTAGGTGCTTCATGAATGTCACTTTTGTTTTGTTTTCACTTGGGACATCAGGCGGCAGATACATACACAGTGCTTGTTTCCCAGGCCTGGAAGTATTGACCTCATATGACCTTTTTTTAATACTGACTGATAAGTGCAAACACATCAACAGTTTTATGGCAAATATATTACTTGTCCCTTTTCATTTATCATAAGCTACCATGTTAAAAAATACTTCCAATTTACTAATATTCACAATATATACACAGTCAAAATCACTAGACTGAAGCATAAAAGCATGTTTGATGATGGAAAATTACCTTAAATTATATGTTGATATGATGATGTCATGTTTGTGCATGTCACAGTGAAACTCAGCGTGATAACCATTTCAGCACACAGTTATTTAATCAAAATGGTTGACATGCCCACCGAATGAGCATCTGTTGGTTTTTTGTAGCCTATTTATAAAAACATACTTCCAGGCCGTGAAACAGATCAGCTTGTTGCTGGGATTTTTTTTTTCTTTTGGACTGAGATAACTCATCACTGCAACCATTTATGCATGCATTCATATTACTTAAGCATGTATAAACACATTATGCTTTTCTTGTTCACTGCTTAACCTATAATTTTGTGAGACCATGGTACAATGCCTTACAGTGTCACTCCACACTTCACATCATATGCTGTTCTGGCCAGCTGCTAGTGCTGGTGACCAACAGCTAGCGCTCCGAGCGCTCAGGCTGATGTGCATACTCGTAACCAATCACATCTGTCACAGTCGCAACATTCTCTGGGGTCAGATCAAGGCACATTGATATTTCATGTGGCCTATTTCTACTGAGCATGTAGCAAATTATACAAAATTTTCATATCATAAATGTAGTCTGCGGCAGAATTAGAGCGGTCATACTTCTACAATTTTTCATCTCACATATCAAAATAAACTGCACAGAGGTTGCGAGTTGCATTATAAGATGCAGCTCTATACATAAATTGCTATAGCAGGCAGGCAGACACAGTGTGACCCTAACTGTGCTGTTAACTAGCCGCACAATCACAGGTTAGCAGAGTAGCCCTTCCTGGGTCAATTCTCCCTGTTGTGACAAATAACAAAAATAAGGTAATATGCGTATTGATATTGGACTAAGCACCACCTGAACAAGCCCTGACAATAATCTCACCCTGACCCTAATGTTTATCGACTCAATTATCCTTCTATCTCCACATTTGGACCATACACTTATTTGTCCTGTGTAAAAGATGAAAGCAGGTGAAAAGTGTGGTGCAGCAAAAAAATGACAGATGGGGAAGAGAGTCAAAGAGTTCATTTATAAGAGCAGAGAGGTATTATGAGCACATTTATCCAAAATTGGAAAATAATGAAGAAAGATTAAAGCCCTCCCAGTATTTTAGATGTTCCAAATGGACAACCAGTCCTGGAGTTGACAATGGACCACAGAGAGTTCCAGACACTATTATGTGCCACAAATGAGAGAGTGACAATGTGAAAGCCTCTTTGCAAGATAGAGGGAAAGGAACTTGAATAAGGTCTTCTTGTGCACATCCCCTTTCAGACACTTTGTGTTGTGGTGACAAGAGATAAACGCTCACTGTCTTAAATGAAGTAAAAAGTGTAAAGAGGCTTTTACATCATTTATGGCTGTCATTATACTCCACATTTGCAAATGCTGCAGCTCCAACCAGGATAGTCATGCTGACCTCCAATTCTTCTGGTGCCCTGCAGTATGTACCGGCAACACAAACATGTACACGCACACTGCTCATTCAGCCGGTGCTGCCCCTGATTGATTTGTAAAAATATGCTTTATTAGTTCTGTTTTTCAGCATGCTGTCATGAAGGAATCAGCTCCATGTGAACTGCGGGTGCAGTTTCAGCTACACATGACAGGTTGAGCATTTTGTTCAGCGAAGCTAGATGAGAACTACAGCTCCCCATCACCTCCACCTAAGCTGAGAAAATACAGACAACCGGGTCACAGGAATGCTGTCACATGTTATTGGGCACCTAAAAGTGTGGGAAATCCTATGGTGCAATATTATTCTCTGTAAATCTCAAACTGTGAATAACACAAGCCAAGCAATTTAAGCAGGAAGGTCATAGCAAAGTAAAGCAGGAAAATTGCCAGGGAAAAAACAGGCTTTCTGAGAGAGTGAAATAGATGAGAGATGAAGGGAGATGAAAAGTTGACGGGCTACCCAGGCAGGTCTACAAAAAGTAATGAATATCCCTTGGTCTGGAGCGATTTTGAGGAACTGTCATTCTGAATGAAGTGAGATAAAAATTATATTTCACCCAGATAAAAAAACCAACCATTACAAAAGCAGAAAGGACATATGTCTGCCTGATGCTGCCCTTAATCCAAGACAAGGCCTGACAGCCTGCACCATCAAATGTCAAAGCCACTGAAGCATCAAAACAGTATGATTATACAGCACAAAACACAAACAGCACAGCGCTCAGGAGAAAGGGACAGAATTTATGGATAGTAAAGGTTAAATTAAAATGATGCAGCAATTTATTCTCATTCTGTATTTGGGGTCATTTAAAATATTGAAAAAGTACATGTCAAATGGCCCAAAATGGACCACAAGGCTATCAGCTCTGAAATGTGCATTACCACAGTAACCAGTCGAACATGGAGGCCCTATCTATGAATCCAAACAAACTTTTTTCCTCCCCCCTCCCATTTCTCCCTTTTATCAATTCAATTTCTTTTGTGTGGTGCAGAATGAATTGAGCAGCCATAGATTTTTGCCTAGTGTTGTTGAAAATAACGTGTCCTTCGCGAAAGAATACAGTCATGCTTCTCATTCCAAAGTCTTAGTGCTTTTTCCTTGAATAAATCATCCACATCTATTGAATCCTTTTCATTTCACAACACAAGCCCACCATTCAGGCTGAAAAGAAAAGAGTCTGAATTACTTCAAGCTGGAGAGTTACCTTGCATAGAGAGGAATTAAGGACCATTTGCCAATATTGTGGATCAACTATGCTGAGAATAAAAGCAGCATTCTTGTGTTACCTAGCTGGGGAATATAGCCACAATGGACTTCAAACAAGGACCAGCGCACAATCCACACACTGATTTTTACTTGAGGGACCTTGGACTTTTCACAACAAACAGTTTCCATCAAAGACAAGCATAAAGGAAAGTGTCTGAATAGCTGTTGTATTACCCTCTTGCCCTTTGTCAGGAAGAATGTAGGCTGTTCACTGTTTATTAATGGATGACCTCAATCTCATAATTTATCAATGTGGTGCCTTTGGAAATGGTTGTTTTGCATTGTTCATAAGCTGTTTGGTGTAGTTTATAACTCAAAAAAGTTTTCTCACATATTTGTATACTGGGTACATTCACATGCTCTTGTCTGTTGTACAGTGTGTTACCAGCACAGAGGAACTCATCTAACAATAATCAGCATGGAATACATAATCTCCTGCTCTCTGAAACAAAATGTTTTTCAATACCTTTCTTCTGAGTTCAAATAAACTGGTGTGATGTTTGCACATTTTATTGTCAGCAGTGTCGGCCCGCTATCCCTGCTGCTCTTAAAGGTGCCCACACTCCCACCTGAGTGACACTCACTTGAGCTCTGCTCCAGTCTCTAGCCCCTCTAACAGCGAGATAAGACTCTTATCACCTCCAAGAGTGAAGATTTGGCCTCAATCCAAGAGAACCAACGGAGCAGGAAAACCACTGTCTAGACACTTAAGGTGAACTAAAAGCAACAATGCTCTGTTTGACAGGAAATACTAAAGGGCTGTCGCTGAGGCACGGCAAAAGTCGAGGAGGCTGTAGTTCAGACAATGTCATTGTGCGAAAGCACCTCAGCAGATCCCCTTCTCCTGCACTCATTTTTCATCAGCAGCTGGCTGAACCTCCAGCAGGGCACAGGAAGAACCCAATTACATACGACTGGGTTTATTACACACCCAAACCAGGACAACAAAACATTTGCAAGCATGATGTTTGTTAACAGCTCTATGTCTTTGTCAATGTGCAATTTCTTTAGTGTAATGCTGTTAAACTGCAGGAATGAATGTGACCCTGTGCATACTGTAAACAAAAAAATACTGCCGCTCATAAACACATTTCTTGGCTTAGCGCTAATTCTGGTATAACATTTAACATTTTTTAGTTGCAGCATGCAAAGGTTTTTAACATTTTTGCACATAAAAACATATGTATACACTCAAATACACCCCACATTACTTTTACATTACCTTTTTATGATTAATGTAATTGTCATGAGACGTTTTGAAGTAAAAACACAGAAACCATTAATGGCTCAAACACATTTGTCTAATTTTGGTTTCTAAATATAACTCATTATAGCCAAGCTATTGGCTTTCATGTACAATACAAAGAGATGTTCTGTGCCGTGTTGTCTGTACATCAGTAGGTTGTGGTTTTGGGTCTGTCTAAAAAACAAGGGTGAGCAATGAGAGATAGTAGCAGCTGCAGGCAAAAGCATGCAGGAACATGAAGCAAAGCGTGTGGAGCTATGTAACACCTTTTATAAGAACTTATTTTCCTTCTTCTATCTTTGTGTAAGTGGTAAAAACTATTTCAAAACAAAACAACACATTGATCTGGATAGTGATAACACAACCGTGGCACAAAAGAAGAAAACAAGCTTCAAACTATCAACCAACAGCATTAAATACTCACTTTGGTCCATATAAAATTAAAGGTGCAGTCATAGCAGGTTTGTAGGTTTTTGACTACTGATGTAGGTCCCACAATCAAAGTGGCATTTTTTAAAATATATCTATTAAGGGACGAACGCATATTTTCACTTGGTTATAGAATTGAACACCAGGTTCAGAACACCTGCACAAAAACTATATCAAACAGACTGTCACCAAACAGACTATAAGTCATGTTAGAGGGCATTTTCAATGTAAGAGACTGCTGTCAGGGATTAGAAAGATAATATTGGGAAAATATCTGCCACTATAAAGATGAAGAATTTAGATGTTGTTTAGAGTTTGTTTACATTCTGACGAATAAGAGAATAAGAATAGAGAATAAGTAAGAATAATTCCCTGGCTGCATATGACCCCTACTGGTCACTATGACTGAGTCTGCCCTCTTTGATACTCAGTGCTGACACAGTCAAATAAATACTTATGGACTGCCTATTCTCTCTTTAAAATCTTGGGGTATGGTACTCTTGTCCTGTCAACACATGAATGCACTCAAATGTGGTTGCTGATTTTTTTTTTTTAACTTGACCGAATCATGCCCAATGCACAGCGAATCAGAAGGCAAATTGAATGTTTTTTTTAATAGAAGTTCAGCAAAATTATATACAGCCAAGCTGTTTCTGGGGGTGTGTGTCAGGGTACACTGTATTCACTGGCGTACGAATGTGTCGCCTCTCATCATTTGATTGAGCCCTGCCAGTCTCCATCACAAGGGGATTCCACAGTCTGTCTGTGCCATTTACTGCCAGGGCCCTCAAATCCAAATTGACCCAGACAGACAGGCAGATGGGAGTCTTAATTTAGTAAGTAAAATACAAAAATTAGAGGTCATGGTAGAAAACACTACAGCCAGTTTTTCCCCTGTTCAAAACATGTTGTAAAGTTCCCATGTTGTGAAAATGAATGCCATAATATCCACCTCCTTGTGGTTGAAATCAAACACACAGACTGTAAGCCATCACCCTCATTACTACTGCATGATGCTGTAATACAACCAATTTGTTTGATAAATCTGTTGAAACAGAAATGTAAATGTACCCCATCCACAGAAAGTGCTGTAGAGACATCACATATCTAAATGGATATTTTCTGTTTACAGACATGGGTGTACACATTTTCCACTGCTGCCGAGCTGTAAAAACAGGAAAACAATTATTCAAATTTAACAAATATAATTATATAATTTTTAACATGCATGAAACATATGAGAGAAGCTGGACACTCTGAACTGAACAAGCCTTGTGCAGGCTGAGAGAAGACCAAACTCAAGTCTGTCAATGCCATCTAGTGGATGAAGGCATTGAAACTGTGACTCCCATATGATTTATGCCATATAGCATAATATACCAGTTATGATGACACTAATGACATTTTGCATACTTTCAGATTATTTTATATTTAAATAATATTGATAATTGTTTATGTAAATGCATAATTTACATATTTAATGTGTTTGTCATTGAGTTCTTTATGGCCTTCCTGTTAAAATCTACTACAGTATATTACTTTGTATTATTATTACAGTTTTAGGTTGAGCCAAAGCACAGCTGCAATTCATTGTAATCATGGCTCTGTTTCTCGGTCGGTGTGCAGGTTCCAGGGTTCTGGTAGTGCGTGCACTGCACTGCTTCCCTCATTAGCGTTATTAGTAACACCTTCCCTGACAGCTTAATGTGTCTGTGGTGATAAGAGACCTTTGCGTTTCTCAGTGAGAATCACTTCAGTAACCAATTTTGGAGCACTTTAACCACCTTTCACAATTTATTACAATTTCTTTGCTACTAGTCAAATTGTGAGAAAACTGTGAGCAGCTCTTCTAGTTTTAAATAAAGCCCATTAATACAGTCAAAACTAAGACGTGATTTGTTTGTCGCTTCTTCACTGAACAGCTGCTCTGAACTGATATATCCTGGAACCACTAAGTTGAAACAGACAGATGGAGTTGTTCTGAAGGGTTAAAGCAGGTGATTTTCACTGAAGACATTTTACATGTTGAAAAAGATTAGAAAAGAAGAGATTAAAGGTGTTAAAATTAATGATAAATTCTATTAAACTGCTTCAGTTTGTCCTGCTACTGTGCACATTGCTGTACACAGAGATTATCGATATACTTGTTTCTTCGTAATGATGGGCTGGAGGTTAAGTCACAACTTGTTTTTGGTTTATTTCGAGGTCTTTGATTTTCCCTCAAATTACACAAGAGTTAATCTAAGAGTGAATGAAGATGGTTTCTGAGTCTGCTTGTCTGCTGAGACCCAGGGTTTGTATAGCAGTGTTCACACCAACAGACCAAGACACAGTTAGTTTCAACTGAACCACGGTTCCTAAGTGTGAACACACGCCTACAAATCCTACACTTCCTTGGTCTTAAGGGCTTTAACCTTTGTACTGAGAGGCACAGTTTATAATCAGTGGGACCGTACATACATGTGCCTTTTTTATGTCAAATCATATAAATGCGATGTCTTAATTTCCATTTTAAATCAAATTTATAACAGACTGATGACCAATTTTATCGTGGTGTTATGGATGTCAAAATCCGACCAACTGCAGACTCCATAAACTGGACAACTACAGTCAACTGAGTTAGTATCAACTGCAGGTTTGGAGGTGACAGGAGCAGCACATTATTTAAAATTGTTAATTCAGATTTCACAGTACACTGTCTTTCATCCATTTATTTTGATTTATTTTAGGCTTCAAATTAAAATAAATGTTTGCCATTGATGAAAAAATGAAAAACTGACTCAAAGGTCGGATACCTGTAGCTGACAGATATCCACCCCTACACATCTTATACAGTATGTGTTAAATTTTGAGTTTGTCATTGGATGGCAGGTGAAAGACAGAAAAAGGAGACAGAGAAGCAAAGTGAGACAGAGATAACAGGCCACTTGGCTCTTTCATGTGGCAAGATGCAGGAGTAGATGGCAGCAGAGGCAGGTAATAAGACGACAAATGCCCAGAGACACAAATCCACCACTCAAATGTTTCTTTCATTTTCAAAATCAAAACTGCATTACCTTCTGGGCAACCTCAATGGGCAAAGAGATACCTGAGGCCACCTGGATCCCACTCCAAAGAGTTAGCCAAGACAATTTCCCTCAAATCACCTGCTATCTTAATCTGACAGCCAGACTCGATTACAAGGCGTAAAAATTGGTTTTCTCGCCACCAGCAGTCGTTGGGAAATTATCTTAATTGTGTCATGATTATGCCTCAAAGCTCTGGTGAGAGCTTTACGTTGCTTCTTTCAAACACAGGAGCGCTTCATGAGTGTTGAGAGTGTGCCTCTATCAGCTTTCAAGAGCAGAAGGGATGAGAGGCAAATACATTCATCTCTATTTTTTCCATCTGTACACGTGTAATTCACAAAAGAGAGAATTCCAAACCACCTGACACCGAAATAGCTTACCAAGTAAAACTGCATTTAACTACAAACTGCCTTTTCAGTATTTATAAAGGCTATGAGAGGTGGTTTCATTTAGAGGCCTAAAGACATGTGTGGCTCATTGCCATCTGAGAAAAGGTACATTTGTTCTGTTGGATTCAGCATGTTAGGGTGTCATCACTGTTCCATTTAAAGCACAGGAGCAAGATATTCATTTAAAAGAGCTCTAAAAGGTTTAACTCTATCTAACCCTTTTTAGCAAGAGCATTAGGGGGTGAAATGATTAGCCTAAGTGGTAATCAATAAAAAAAACTCAGCATTTGTTATTATAATTGGTAATAAAAGTCATTTGTAAAGCAAATCTGAAGCTCAAAAATAAGTAGTATTTAAACACATGACGTCACTGACTGAATGCCATTTGTCAAAACATACAAAAGTACTGCAAAGCCCATACTCAGAGAGGCTGATGGAAAAACTAGAATAAATGCACGCAGCAAACATGTCAGTCTGTGCATTCAAGGTTAAGCAGCCACTTCATCAGGAGCTTAAACAGAACAATGAAAAATAAAAGCACCATATCAATCAACAGCGCTGACAGGTGTGACGCGCACAGACACGCAGCTGAATCTTACTTATTTCTCCTGACTTCCACGAAGGCTGTGCTTTCTTTATATGTCATTTTCCTCGGCACTTGTTGTTGTTGTTGTGAGCAACTTCTCTTCTCTCCTTCCTAATCTGTTAGCTAAACTAATTTTAGCTAGCAAACTATTGCAGAATTGTTTTCAAGTAGATGGTGTAAAACTATCCTCTGTAAACTCAAACTGTGCAAACTGCATAGTTTACTGCAAATTGTCTCTTCTGCAGACGTTTTCGTTCACACTTATACGATAGCATTAAACCTACCGCGAATATTCAGGTGTTTTTATCACAAACGTGCCAAACTTTACTGCAACGCTTCAATAAGGCTGTCATACCACGTCTGACCACATAGCACGGATAACGTGTATCAGCCGTTACATCCCAGAGGGGCGCTGTTCACCACACATGCGCAACATCTTATAGCTTGCGCTGCACGTAACACTACTATAATATACTGCTATACTGCTTATTTGTACATCAGTAACAGTATGTGATCAACAAAATTAATTTTAGGTAAAACATTTAATGCAAACTGTTTAAAGGTTACCCGTGTATCTTTAAATCTTTAAACCAGGAGTAGGTACAAACAGGATGTCACTAATACCGACTTTGTGCATTTCTTTCTTGTAAAAAATTTGTAAATAATCTTGCACCAACCTGAGCCCAAAATGAAAAACAAAAACAATCTATTGCAACAAAGGTCCACATTATACCTCTATATGAGATTGGTCACCTTTCATGTTTCGTTGCTTTACTGGCAGTGTTCAGAGAAGAATCAGAAGGATGCTCATTATGATTTTCAATTTTTATTGACTTTTTGGACAATTTCTTTTCCAGTGTCATCCATAACCGTTCACCTCATTGGTAATTGCATATTCTTTCATTCAGTACTAGGAGGATATAAACCAAGGTAGGCTGATGCTAGATGTTGAATTAGCAGCTAGCAAGCTAAATCTGCATTCAAGCAAAATGAAACTAATAATGATAACTGGGGGAAATGTTCCAACAGCTCTCAAGGGAACAATAAACACACCTTCCAGTTGTACATTAAAATGCACCTTCACATCACCTCTACCTGGTTTGTATCTTTCTAGTTGTAAGGCTGATAAAAAAGGGCCATTGCTATTAAACAGAGCAATCTGCATAGCAACTGGAAGACAAAGGGACTGGACACTGACCCAATAGAGAAGATGAATAACACAAGACATCACTAGACAGATAGTTGGCACAAGATGGTCTGCTGTTTTGCTCACAAACATTTTCTTTAGAGTGATTTACTTTTGAATGTCAAAAAAAAAACATAGTCCATTCAACAGTTAGTGTGAGGTTTGATACGTTGGAGCTCTAGGCCTAGTGTTGTAAGAGGTTTTAGTTCTGGCACGATCTCCAAGCATCTGGCAGTTTGAGTTGAGTGGGTGCCATTCTGCAGTGGCTGAAACCTCAATCTCTCCATCACCCCCCTTTTGTATAGTTACCAATTTATAAGGCTACAAGGTACGTGCCACTACTTGACCATATTCACAAAAGCACAGTTACAAGCAGATGGAAGGATGTGATGGAGGACAATCACTACAGTGTGTTTGGGGGCTAATGACTGACAATTTTCACTCAGCTACATAAATAAAGCAGGAGCGGGGTGGGTTACTGCAACAGCTGGCCTCAGTCACGTCACCAGCAGTAATTCAATCCCTTCACCCCACCCTGCGAAGGCAACTAAGATAAGGGCAGCTCAAAAACACTGATGTCTGGCCACCACTGAATTTGGTATAACAGTTCAAACCACAATGACATGTCAGGTCTAATAAACATGGACTGTGTGGACTTAACCGCAACATCTGTCACATTTTTTTTTAAGCATAAGACGGTATTATTTAATGCAGATACACAGCTCACAAGTCAATTACAGTATCTGAAGCACTTTTAGACTGATGAATCTGCAAGGGTAGCCCAAGAAGGATGACATTCAGAACTGAAGACTTTAAGGGTCAGCGGTCAGTCCAGGTCGAGAGGGGGGGACAATGACAGGGAGGATTGTGTCTGGATAAACTTCAGGCCCATCTGTAGCAGCACAGCTTAGAAGCGCTTTGGTCCCCAGGGTGAGGTCTTAGTTGCCACTGGAGCACCAAAGCTTGGGAAATCTTCAGAACTGCTCATATCAGGAGCCTAAAAATAGAAAAGCATTCAGGCGCTTAAGAAAGAAAATGTGTGACAAAGTCTAATTATGCCGTCTACTTGTTGGTTGGAAAATGCTTACCTTCTCATTGGTGGTAGCCCAGGGAGCCTCCCTCACCACGAAGCCTTTCGACGAGCCACGCTGTTCATCCATGGCAGAAGCACTGCCACTGGGAGGCCTCATGTAAGCCATCTTCGCCTCATTTTCCACAACATCGGCCAGCTGAGAAAACGCATCAAAAGTGCATCAGGAAACATTTCAGCTATTAGTTATATTCGTTTACAGCAGGAGAATCAAAACTCGTGCAAGCTCACATATTCCTCTTCCAGGTTAAGGAGATGGTCAATGGCTTCATCCACAAGCTCAGGGCGACCTGTGACTGTCACAAGGTTTGGGTCTGCAGCTCCACTCTGGGGAAACCTGAGATCAACCTAAAAACAAAATTGTCATTATTTCAGTGATGAAGTATAAAACAGGCAGGGAGGGTCTTTTGTCAGGTCTTCAAACCTATGATCATTACTTTCAGACCTGTTGGGAGAACCATGTTGCTAAGTTTGTGCAGGTCTGGCTGTTAGGATTAGAAGACCCCACCACTACATGTACACCAACCAAAGTCACCCAAAGCATATAGCCTGGTTACCTTATACATGTAAATAAAATGCTATTAAATTTTGCTTCTATGCCCTTGAATTTATATTACAGAAAGGAAGTATGTTACATATATCAAAACCAAAAACAAACTGTCTGCATGATAATTCTGTTAATGGCTACTTAGCCAGCCTTAATCGCACTCTCACCTTAAACTCATCCATGATCTTGCGGATGCCCTTACCACGGGCTCCGATGATGCGGGCATGGATCCTGCTGTCCAGGGTAATGTCCTCAGAGATCATCTCCTCCAGCTCGTCCACGATAGCCTGGATGGCATCTCGTGCTGCTATGGCTTTGTGCTCATACCCTGTGATCGTAATCTGATCCTGCAGAAAAACAGACCCATAAGTATTCTGTGGAAGCCACCCTCTGGCAGACAGTAGAAGTGGCTGTATTTCTCTACCTGGTTTTCATCGTTCTTTTCTGGAAACTGGATGTTAACATCATGCTCAGTGCGGATGTTTGTTATAATGGCCCCCTTGCGGCCAATGATTTTGGGGTGATACTTGGGGTCCACAGTGATGGTCAGCTTGAAGCTCCTGAGTGCCTGCAGAGGTTTGATGGAAACAAATGCTGTGTGAAAACTGCAGGAACCTGGAAACCAGGTTTCTTCCAGCAACCGCTAGAAGAGCCGAGCACCTAACATGTTAGCACCATTCCGTCCTCAGGTTAAAGTTGAGAACTGATACATACAGGGATAGATCATCAAGATGGCATATAAACTACTAACGGTGTATCTAGTATCTAGTGTGCACTAGATAAAAAAATGCACCAACTGCTGCAGCAGATGCATGAGTACTTCACATACTAACCCGATCCTCCTGCTCAGCCTGCAGCTCTTTGACACGCTCCAAGAGGCCTTCTTTGGCGCGGTCAAGGTGATTGGCCAAGCCAGTGATGGAGATTTTATCAGACTGCTGTTCAGGAGCAGGCACTTGAATATTAACCTGGAGAGAGAGGAAAACGTTACATTAAAAGAAGCATTTTTCAAAAAAAAAACAAAAAAACAAACAAAAGTAGAAGAAAAAAAAAAGAAAAACACACACCTCAAATTCATCCATCATCTTCCGAATTCCACTTCCTTTCTGTCCAATGATGTATCGATGAAGCTCAAAAGGCACTTCCACCTCAATAGTGACAGGAACCAAGGCCTGACGAATGAAGACAGTTAGAGGGGAAGAAAAAGCAATAGTTTTTGTGACACAGAACTGAGTTTTTTCATAAATACCAACCTTCAAGGCTTCTATGGCACCCTCACATCGCTCTTTGCGGCCAGAAATTACAATCACGTCACACTTCTTGGGTGCATTTGGATCGAGTGGTTCCTTCACTTCACCGTTAGCCTCTCCATTCTCCTGAATAGGAGCCTCTGCAGGAGGCGCTGCTAAAAATGGAACCCAATGCTCATTAGAACATTTTTAAAGGTTTTTAAATGTTTCCAGCTTTTGACTGCGTTTCCTTATCCTTCACACTGCTCTTACCTTGTGGGTCTTCACGTTCTGGGAACTTAATCTGTACATTGTGATCTCTTGTGATCTGCTGGATGCGTGAGCCCTTTGGACCCATGATTGAACGGTGGAACTTCTGAGGAATCACACACTCCATGGTTACTTGTGCGTCCTGGAAAGCAAAATGTTCAAAGGGAAGGGATGGGGGAAAAACAGTTATGTGTTAAAGTGTAAATAGAAACAATACAGATCATGTGCAAAATTAAAGAGGATTGACTCACCAAGTCTTCAATAATCTCCTGCATACGCTTTTTGGCCGCCTCCACGCATTCTTTGGCTCCTTTGAGGGTGACCTTCTCACTTTGAGATCCTGTGCGAGGGAAGCTCACCATAACTCCACCATACTCATCAGCGAGATCCCTCAGGACTTGGCCACGCCGAGCCACAAAGTAGCGGTGATGCTTGGGGTCAACCATCATAGTGTCTTCAACAACATTGTCCTACAACCCAAAGGTTTAACATTCAGGCATTGTTGTGACTCATACCATCATGTTCAGAACTAGTTAGAGGTCATACCAAACTCTTGATGAGCTCCTCTAGTTCTTTTTGGGCCTCTCGCACTGCCTCTTCGGTGCCAACCACAGTGATGAGTTCCTGGTCTTTGTCATCCATGGTGGGGAAGATGATTCTGGCCCCAGTGCTATCACGAACTTTACGGATGTTTCCACCTCCTTTTCCAATAAGGAACTTGTGGTACTCTGGCTTAGCATGCAGCTCAACAGTGTGACTCTTTGTTTGCTGAAAAAGAAAAGACAGGCTCAATAATTAAGTCAGCTAATTACTAACTGCTCTTAATATAATTTTGTTGTTGCCGTTTGTATTCAGACAGCTGAAAGCTCTCAGCATGTCATGTAGTACAACCTACGAGGCAAAGAGCTGCTTTGGTTGGTTGGTTGGTTGCCAGTTCAGCAAGGTCAAGAAAAGTTCAACGTTATACAAACCTTCTCCTCTGCCAAAGCAAGCAGTTGCTGCTTTGCCTTCTCCACCTCCTCCACAGGGCCTCTGATGGTGACCTTATCAATTCCTGAACCCTCTGTGGGGAAGTGGATGTGCACACCACCACACTCCTCCATGATAGAACGCACCAAGCGGCCCTTCGACCCGATCAAGGAGTTGTGCAGCTTTGAGGGGATGGATACATCTATTTCCGTGATGTTTGCCTGGACACAGGAAGGCATTAGTTATTACAATGGTCAAGAATTTGCATTTGCATTTGTATGAGTGCTCACCAGCTCTTTCTGAATGGCCAAGATGCGATTCCGTGCAGCTTCACAGTGGGCCTTTTTCCCAGTAATGACAATCATCTCTGAATTGCTGTTCTCAGCAGGCAGGTCAATTTTAGTGTTTGTTTCCTCACGAATCTGGAAAGCCAAAAAATTATTTTAAATTGTCAAATCAAACTGTGGCAGTTTAACAGCTTGAATTTACATCTGTCGTCAACATGCAGAACCTTTTTGATGTTCGATCCTCCTTTTCCAATTATGTTTCTGTGAAACTGCTTGAAGATGGGGACTGAGACAGAGTAGCTGTTCTCCACCTGTCAAGAGAATTACTGAAGGTTAACACTTGAAATGCGTCCTAAAATGTCCAGTATAACAACTAAAGTATTTCAAATTAGGACAAGAGAATAGACAAAGAGTTACCATCTCAGCCACTATCTTCTGCATGAACTTTGAGCATTTTTCCACCTCAGTTCGTGGGCCCCTTAGTTGAACAATATCACTTTTTTGTGCTGGGTCGGGGAAATTGATAATGACCTGAAACCCAAAAACATTTCAAAATGTAACGAGGAAACATTACACACAGTTCATGGGTAAATTTTTAAAATGATTTCAGTGTAGACCTATAGTTTCCAACTCACCTCTGGGAATTTGTCACGCACTTCTTTTATCTTCTCCCCTTTTTGGCCAATGATGGCTCTGTGAAAACGCTGTTCAATGATCAAGTCCTTTGTACGCTCATTCTCCTGTAAGAGACAAAACATTTAGTAACACAAGGTATGGCACGGACTAATTTGCAGCAGTCAGCTCCTGTCTGCACCAACCATGCGTGACGCAAGCTCTAGCAGCTCCTTCTTGGCTTCCTGCACACCCTGGGGATCCCCCTCAATGCGGATAAGGTTGCTCTTCTCATTGTCAGGAGGGATGCGGACGGTCACCTTGTGCAGCTCTTTGATGCGGTTGACTATAAATTAAATCACATTAATATATGAATCAATCACGGTTTTGTTGTACTACCTAACAACTTTACACATGAACACAAAAGTGACTACACTTACTGTTAACACCTCCTTTTCCAATCAGGTGACGGTGGAATTTGGGATCCACACTGATCTCTGCATAGTCCATTCGGCTCACCTGATAGAACAAAATAATTGTATAATTTTATATAAAGAAATTTTTTACTCTAACAGCATCCATTTTATTTGTCAATTTAACTGTGATATAGTACTTACCAAATCTGTAACAATGGCTTCAATCTGGCTCTGCACCATTTGGACATCTTTGGTAGGACCCTCCAGGGTGATCTTGTCTTCTCCCTCAGTAAACTCGATGTGCACTTTGGGCATTTGTTGGGTAATCTTGGCCAAGTTTTGCCCCTTTTTACCAATGATGAAACGATGAAGCCAAGAAGGAGCTGAGACCGAGGAAACAGTGTAACTGTTTGCCTGTGAAAGAAAGCATGTTCAGGTTGCTCCTCAATTCACACAAAAAAAATACTACCAGCCATCAGAGAATTACCATACCTTGGCATAAACTTCAGTGAGGGCCTGACCTAGCCGGTCGGGCTCCCCACGAAGGATGACAGTTTCTGAGCTGCTGTCAGAAGGTGGGATCTCAACTGACACACCAGTTCTATCCAGGATCTCCTGCAGGGTGTTTCCCTTGGGGCCAATCACATATTTGTGCTGAGACTTCTTCACCTCCACTGCGATAGTGGTGGCATTCTTTTTCTATAATACATAAAGCAGTCTATTAGTTGTATACATTTTTCCTAACTTTTACCAAAAAAAACAGTAATTATTTGCAAACCTTGTCTTCAGAAATCTTCTTGATCATGGCCACAGCAAGGGCCACCTGCTCTTTTTCCCCTGTGATGACAATCTCAGTCTTATTCACACTTGGAGGTGGGACATTGATGCGGGCACCGGTCTCCTGCATCATCTCTCCGACTACTTTATTGTAGGCACCGGTGATGAAAGGGTGGTACACCTTGTCAATGTTCACCCTCTCCACAGCACGCTTGTCCTGAAAGAGTGGGAGTCAAACGAAAATTTTTAAAATAAAACTTCTAATATCTGGAAGGCATTTAGGATGCTAAAAATCCTTAAAGGAGCACATTACCTGCTCAGCAGAGATCAACAGGATCTCATGCTTTGCCTTTTCCAGGCCCTCCTTAGTGCCAGAGATCTTGATCTGGTTGCTGGGGTCGTCAGGTCGTGGGATCTGGATTTTGGTGGCAGTCTTGAGCTCTAGCTCCTGAAGCTTCTCCCCATTTTTTCCGATGACGAAACGATGATGCTCCTTGGGGATGGCAACAGTAGCTGAAGCCTGTTAGGGGTAACATGCATTTAAACATGTTATAAACAGTTATTAATGAGCAATTGTCTTCAATGACTAACATCCATGTTGTCCCCCCCCCAAAAAAAGACTCATCTTCTTACCTGAGTCTGCAGTCGGGACACAATCTCCTTACGAGCCTTCATCACAGCATCCAGCTTTCCGGAAACCATGATAGAGAGACCCTGATCTTTTGCCAAGGAGAGTTCCAGGTGGGCGCCAGTCTTGTGCATAATGTCTACACAGACCTTTGCTTGGTCTCCTTCCCCAAACTGGTTGATGTCCTTGTACTTGCGCTCCTCTAGCGGCACATGGAAAACCTAAAATAAAAATTCAACGTTATGAGATGAGAAAAGTAAATCAAAGTTATTTGGCTTGACAGTTTGCACCACCTGATATTGTACATATCAACATAACAACAGCAGTACACATATTTCTACACCTATCTGGACTGAAATGGTGTAGAGGGATTGTTGGAGAGAGACCTGGGTGATGATGGAAGACTTCAGGGGACGAATCTTGGATGTCCAAGCGTTGGTCGTTTCCTGGGTCCCCTCAGGTGAGGCCGCCTTCTCAGGCAGAGGTGGGAAGGCGTCCTTGTATGTAGGAAGGGCATCCTCTTCCTCTCCAGCACTGGGTCCTGCCACAGCAGCTGAACACAGCAAAAGACACATGAGTATACTTATGACTCAGTGTTTGCATTTTATCACTCAGCCTTATTCAAATACTCACCACCACCACCACCACCACCACTCTGCTCTGGCAAGAGCCCACTGCGGTGCTCATTGAAGCTTTCCTGCGTAAGTACAGCGACTGAGCTCATGGTCAAAATCCCACGTTAACACAGAGTCCGAGTGTGCCACTGAAAGAGGAGGTTACATTACTATCACAAGTTTGGTTACAGTGCAATAGCAAAAATATAACATAACATATGCATGCCATAAAAACACCCTAATGTGAAATGTGTCTGTTAATGAGAGAAAGTCCTAGACAAGGGCACCACTTCCTGCTAGGCTTTTAGTCCAAGTACCTTTTGAGATGAAGCCGGACTGACATATCATCATATTCCTTACAGCACAAGTATGCCAATACATTTAAATCAATTCCAAAAGATCATCTATATCGTGTTATAACTAATGTGTCTATTGATAACATAGGAACAAGACAGGGACATTATCTAAATGAGTTCTGCATATATGATGGTCATGATAACAAGGCATAGTTTGAATGAAAATAAAAATAAAAGGGTCACATGCACAGGGTTAAAGTTGTATACAAGCTTATCATAGGTGGACCTTGGGATTTGCTTCATTATCTAATCTACCTTAATCAAAAGAGAAACGTGTGTCTCACTAAATGATCACACTTGTCACATTAGCATGACAGCACTGTGTTTATGTATGCAGAGACTGAGTAAATTAACCCTTAGCACATAAAGAAAACATGGCTGTGGGAAGCTGCAGCTACAGTACATCCTGTCTTTCTAGAAGAACCCTGTTGTTCACCTTTCTGTCCAACTGTATTTATCCGGTGCTATTCTAAGATCTGTAGCTAGGTGAGTAGGCTCCAAGGTTAAGAGGATTCTACCCCACTGACCCTTCTGTATATCCACACTGAATTGGATTAAAGCAAAAAGCTGAAATTCATCTAAAAGCTTTAAAGACACCGCTCTGATGAAAAGTAACCGATACTTTTTCATTTCCTTGAAATACCACGCAGTTGAAGAACATTTGCTTCAACTTGGTGGTGGTCACTTTAGCAGGCTGCTGCCCCCCACGCAGCTACACATTTCAGAAAACACCCTTTTAGAGGCCTCTTCCTTGTCAGGCTTCATAACGTTAAGGCTGCAGCGCTGCTGCTTGAATGCACTGTGGCGGTCTCTGAATAGCCTTCATTTAGGAAACACTGTGAACAAGAACTAACTTATAAAAGTGTAAGCAATGTCTTACTATAATAGGCCTTTTCACATTTCAACATGTTTGTTGAATTTGTGTGGACAAAAGAAAATGCTGCTCAAGATATGTCATCAAAAAAAAAACGAGCTTACCAGCTAAATGGTCAGTTACCAGATAATCCGTCCTGTAAAATGAAAGTTCCCGTCAGCCTGCCAGCTTTTGCCTGAAGACCAGAAAGAAAAAAGAACACACAATCAGTTAACAACAGGTTTATGTGTACAAAATTATTATTGCTCAGTCCAATATAAATTCCTAGTACTGTATATCTATAAATGTTGTAATAGTCATGGTCCCCAGGGGTCCAACAGGACAAAACAAAATATGCTATACAGCAATAAGACAGTTGAAATTATTGAGAATTAGTGTTTAGAAACAGTTAACACCAAGAAGTGCATTACTACGTTTGAACTCTGCTTTGTCATACAGACAGCCCTGGCAAATGATGAATCCGCTGTGGGCGAACTAGCTAGTCTATTATTCTTCAATGCAACAGCCGGCACAATTACACAAACAATCCGATTTATCAAAACAGCGCATGACATTTTGTTCTCAAGTCAAAAGGACACTTGGATTTATTTCAACAGTTTGCCACCAGTGTAAAAATTTCCTCTCACTCCGATATAAGCGTTTATAACCATGGGTCAAACTTTCCACCAAGGTGGGCACCGGCTCCCACAATTCAGTTTGGTAATATTTATATGATCTGGCAGGCTGATTTTTTTTTTTAACTATACTTCTAAAAATGGATATGGCAGAGTCAGTTTCAGTATATGGTATGGTAATGCTGGCACATGTGACAGCCTGTGGCCTGTTTCTTCCAATATTACTGAAGCCACCACACTGGCCCTGTGCACAAAATCACTTAAAGAATGTATTTATGTCTTAAAACAAAACATGTTATGGAGTTGTGACGGCATGATTTACTTAAATGTCATGGATGCATTTGCGGTAATTAATAAAGTATTTATATAAAGCAGTGGACTTGGCTTAACCCAATTAGCCTTAAATTATAACACAGGAGGTCATTTATGTTAATAAGCTGCTAACAAGTTAACGCTGACGGGGTCGTTTAGCTAGTTGACTTTACATTAACGCTAGCTGCAGCATGACAGCCTTCGACCCTGTATAACATCCTACCTAAATCCCAGATTAAGGATTTAAGGAGATGGTTAGTGCGAGTGCTAGCTAACACAATATCAAGTTAACTAGCTGACAGCTGCCAAAGACACATTACAGATAATGCTAGCTGCCGTCATGTGGAGCTAACGCTGGTCAACCATAAAAACTGAGGAGATCGAGGCAAACTAACATGATCCTAACGATCACAGACATGTAGATAACGTTTGACGTTCAGGAAATAAGTGTGCCTTACAGTATATTTGGGATATTCACCGGAATAATCACAGTAGCATGGATTACTAGCTCTAAGCCACTAGCTAGTTAGCGAACTTGCTAAAAACTTTGACTGTGGTTGTGTGCGACTGTGACACGTAGCCCCTTTGCTAATAGGTAGCCTTAAGTTAGCTTGGATCACTCAGAGACCTACACAGAAGTTCGGGCTGTACCTTCACACGCTAAGGACATTAGGCTAACGGTGAATTGACAAGAAAAACCTTACAACAGCTCAAACCACAAATCTGATCGAGTCATTTCTATATAAATTAATAAACACTCACGCTTTTTAAAAGTACAAGTTGAGCTGGAGTCTTAGCTAGCGGGCTAACATTAGCTTGTATTACAGTTGTACTAGCTCGCTAAGTCCACGTAGGCACACAGCTGAGCAGGGGAGAAATGACACGGAGTCAGGCCAGAACACACTGTAACATTCAAGGTTCACGAACAAACTGTCCTCCCAACACTGCCGCTCTGTCATGTAAAGGAAGCGTAGAAGTCGTTCGTAATGTGATCAGAGTCATAAACAGTAGAAAACTATGTAGTACTTACTTATTTTATGTTCTCGTCTGCCCTGAAGGTGCAGAAACTGAGATGAAATTCCACTGGCGAGAAGGTGGGATTGAAGCCTGACGGATATATACCAGAGCCGCCCACCAATCATGTCCTACAACGTCACGACGAAGAGTCCGGTTACAAATAACTTTTTCATTTCCAGCAGTGACAAACCCTTAGAAGTTCTGCACTTTGACCACAGTGCACGGGGAAAACATGTCGGATAACATGCGGTTAATGTTGTATTCTTTAATATGATGAATAAGTTTTCATTTATTAGTAATTACACTGAAATGTGACTGAGATCATAAAATGACTCGGTTTAAAGGGAAAAGGTGCACACTAAATTATAAAGGTGAAAGAGAAATACAGATCATCATACTGGAGCTTTCTGCATGTGCATGAATATTTGTTCTGAAACAACTGTACATTTACAGACTTTATTATATTGATGAATTCACTGCTGAGCTCTTTTCACTTTCTGTCCTGCTTGGATCCTTGGTTATAGATATAGTTATTAGCTATTTGTTAATATAACACATGGGATACAAACATCCCTCTTGTCTCTCCATATATTACAAGATAAATAATAAATAAGCTCCCTATGGATACAATGCTAAGTAACAGTGTTACTGTAACTGTACATCACGTTGTTTTCCACATACATTCTCTAATCAGTTTTAATGGTTGCTGTGTTGTGTTAAAGATCCATTGGATCTGTGTATCTGGAGCTGAGGTGGCTACCTTTGTATACTAGTTTTAATGTGTCGACAGTGTGGCATGCTGTGATTAATGGTTGCCCTCTGTGGTCCTTTCAGCATTCACCTGCAGCATCTTACATGTTTTCAAAGCTCCCTGGTCACATTCTCCAAGTAAGTAGTGAAGTATTAACACAGTATTGAAATGACCACAAGGACACATGCAAGACCACTTGCCTTTTGTTTGGTTTAGTCTGCACCTGTAGACATCAAAGGGCCACACATGCCTAGCAACACTTTGTTTGTTTTTGTTTACTCTATGAAGACTGTGGTTGTGTGTACTCACACACAACAAGATCAGTGTGCAAATGGCTTTCTTCCTCTCTAACATACACACACAGTGTGTAGACACACAGTTATGTGCTAAAATACTCCCTATAACTCCATATACAAGCCAGAAACTACACTACATAAGCACAGGCCTGCAGGTAAAGGGTTAAATTAATATGGTCATTAAGTTGTTAACTGTAAAAATCACAAATTTTACCTCCTGCCAACAGGGTAAACCACCAACAATCAAGAATGCATGATTATGTAGTGCCATGGCTGCGCAGTCATAAAATGTGGTTATAATGGAAGTCTATGGGACAAAAATGGCCACGAACAACACATTAGGGAGAAAAAATGAAAATCCATAATCCATATTAAATCCATATTAAAAATGAGCCATTTTGTGTGTTTTTTTTTTTCCAATTTTCAGCACCACCCCTTATAAAATTGGTGATTAAAGGGTTAAAATCCTGGATGAAAATGATTTTTTTCACTACTTTTGATTAGAACTGAAGTTAATTAAAAGGTCTATGCAAAAAAAATTCAAAAAAATATTTATCTGATATATTTTTAAAACCGTTAAATTTAGAGGACGTTTTTGTCCCGAACAACACGAAAGTGTACTGTTGACCTATGAAAATTTTTTAAAATCATATCAACAAAATTATGTAAAATTAAGCTTGTTGAGCAAAAATGATTCAATTTGCTCACATATTGACAAAGTTATGGCCAAAATAAACAGAAAAATTACTCTCAGAGGACAAAAATGTCCCGAACAGTGCATAAGGGTTAAAACCTTACTGTGTAGTAAAGCATACAGTTAGCCTTAAACAAAGTGTGCAGGGCTGATAGGTACAGTTACAGTCACTTCCTGACATCCAGCCACAGGTAGAACAGGCTGACTTAACTCGTGGTCTTTACACTGGTCTTTAAGTGTTTTTAATCTTCATCATAGTTAAGCTGCTATATGTCTACGCTCCCAAGAGGACACAAACATGACCCACTGATCAGTTCCTCCACTTCCACAACAACACCACCATCATCATACCTCATGGCACTAACTGTATGTCCAGTTGTCCTCGTAGTTTTGCCCCCCCCCCCCCCCCTCTCTGTATCTTTCTGCAAGTCTCTCTGCCTGCCTATTTCATTTTCCATGTAGTACTAATATTAAGTTACACAAAATATCAGTTAAAATACAAATAAATACATAGTTTCTCAGCATTTCTATCATAACAACCTGTCATGTTTGTCCTTGTAATGTATGATGTTTATTGTATGTCTCTCTTTCATCCTCTGTGTCCTGTCTCTTCTCCTCCTTCAGCCAGCTGACTATCAGCAGGACGGTTCTCTGTTGTGAGTCGGGTCCTGCTCAAGGTTTCTTCCTGTTAAACAGAAGTTTTTCCTTGCCACTGTCTGCTTGCTTGGGGGTTCAAGCAGAAGACTGAAGAATGGTTAATTACAGTCCACAGTACAGAAACAGTAAGTAAAACCTAAAAACTACCAGCTGAAGCAGGGAGAGGCTGGACTGTATATCCCCAAAATGATGATAAGAACAGAGCACCATCACCACCTGTTTCAAACAGTCTGTAATATTCCCTGTCCCCAAGGAGCCCCAGCCCACCTCCCGAAACTGACTACCACCCTATAGCCCTGACATCAGTGGTGGTGAAGTGTTTCAAGCAGCTCATCAAGACCTTCATCACCTCCTCCATGTCTGCCACACTGGACACACTACAATTTGCCTATCACCCCAACAGATCAACAGATGTTGCCACAACCAGCGTGGACTATTCATCAGCATTCAATACCAAAGTTCCCTCCAGTCTGGTCACCAATCTGAGACTGAGATGTTTCATCTGCCAGTGGGTAAACACACCTCATCACTTGGACTTCAGCAGGAGGCAGCAGAATAGCTTGAACCCAGCAATGACCAGTGGAGAGGGTGGATAGCTTCAGAAACCTTGAAGTCACTGTCTCTCAGGAACTGACATGGACATCCCATTCAACTACCTGGTGAAGAGGGCCTGCCAGAGTCTTTTTCACCTCAGATACCTGCAGGACCTCAAGCTCCCTGTCAGGATGCTCAGGAACTTCTACACATAGATAGAGTACTGTCGGGCAGCATCACATCCTGGATGGGAAACTGCACCAACCAGGAGCTCCTTGCCCTAGGGAGGGTGGTCCACCCAGGTGAGTGTACCATCAGTGGTGCAGATCCAGGTCCAATGTCCAATGGACTATTTTCTCTGCTGCCTTCAGCTAGATGCTTCTCGCTGCCTGAAGGCCAACAGAGAGGATGTGGAAGATGCCATCTGTATCCTGAATAAGGACTAAGAAGGTGCACACCTAACGTTGACACAGCTTCACATTTAACATAGTATGCATAGTTTATCTACTATTTTATGCATGCCCCCCAAAAATACACCAATACACAGCCGGAGGGGCTGATGTGTGAATTTTACCATTTAGTCAGATCCAGCTGGTGCTGCACCCAACAGCACTGTGTATATTTGTTTAGGTCAAACTGTTTGTTTGCTTGAGAGCAAGGTAAAGAAACCCCCCACAAATGTAACTGTAGAGGAGTCACAGGGCTGTCAGCTGAGGCAGAAACTGTAGCCTTCACTAAATGCATTATTTTAATCATGCAAAGCAACATCTGGACACAGTGGTTTGTACAGATTAAGTTACAGAAAGTGAAACTGAGAAAAGGCTGGTTTCAGGATCTTGATACATAGAAGCTTTCAACACTTTAAAGACATGCAAAAATGTCAATGAAAATTCCTCAAGAACAAAAAGAGTTGGGTATTTTTTATTCTTTAGAATTGGATTACATATTGCCATAAACAGTAACAGTCCAATAATGTTTTGAAAAGTATTTTTGTGTTGGGGGTTGTGTTTACTTCTTTTCTAATAAATCCAATATGGTTTCCCAAACCTTCGGCTTCCTGCAGTGCTGGGAAACGACAGCTGTCAGTGAGGCATGTAGTGTTACTTTCTGTTTAATGCCCAGTGAAACATGTCCTTCCTGCTGACAGTTTCCTAAAGCCTGCTGCACATCTGTTTGATGCCACCTCACATGTTTGAAGCTGCATTTCTTGTCTCCATCACTAGAGACTGCATGCAGTCACGGCTTCATGTTAAGACAGCAGGAGACATATATCCTTTTTATCCATAGGTCATGGAGGGTAAAGCCTTGTAAACAGGGGATGAGATGCACAACAAAACAGAACCACAATCCCAGAGCACCTTTATCAGTCCTATTATGATCACTCATTCATAAAGCTGTTACCTGTTTTACTTCATGGCTCTAAGCGTGTGATTTACAGCTAACATTTGACTGCTGTTCTCCTCCACCAACCTAATTTCATCACACACAGGCACTGTGAAGGGGTCCAGAGCTCTTTGAAGATAATGAGCACAGATCAAAGAGCGGAAACATAAAAAAGTCAGTCCAGATTCTGTGCTTTGTCCTCTTCATGCTGTATCTTTTTCCTGAATTCCTAACATTAATGAAATCTACTAATTCTTTCGAAACGGTTTAACTTTGCTCCTCAGATCGGTGAATCCCCCAGATCCCCAGCTCTTTTTAACCAAATCATGTGAGGAGCTAATCAACCTAATAGATGATCAATCAGGCATCTATGTTTACCATTACATCTGCCATTCATTTTATGTTCTGTTTATTGTATGTTGTATTGTCTGTTATGCCATGTCTGTTATGTCATGTCAATTTAGCCTTACTTTAGTTTATTTACTTAATTTTATCTTAGTTTTAATCTTATTTCATGTTAATTATTATATGTTCTTTGTATGCACCAATCAACAAGGCAAATTCCTAGTAATGTGAACCCCCTTCACTTACATGGCAATAAACACGATTCTGATTCTGATTCTTTATTTGCAAAAACAATTTACTGTCTTGCGACTTTGTTGAGGCAAGTTTCTTGAATTGAATTCATAGATGTTTTGAAAAAATATAGAAAAATAAATATGATAAACATCTGATGTTGTTTCTGTACTCTATATATATATATATATATATATATATATATATAGAGCCTATATAGATATAGACACTGTAACACAGATGCTTTATTAATACTCATTGAATAAATACATTTATGATTGTAATTAATGTATATGTAACAGGTCAATGCAAACTCTTTAAGTTGGATAACATGTAACAGTAAACAAATAATGAATGTCTATGAATCAGATTTTCCATAAGAGCCCTGTTCATGTGTAATGTAGGTACTTTAGGACAGCAGGGGGCGCTCCATCACAACGTGAGAATGAGCCCGTCCCCTCTCCTCAGGTATGAATCAGTCTTTGTCATTAAAGTGCTGTAAAAATCCATAAAGAGTCACCAATGATCCATCATGGCTGCCCTCACTGAGCTCTGCGGCCTATAGATAAGACACAATGGGGCTCGTGACTGGTGACATTATACTTTAACGCGTTGTGTTCCTAATCTGTAAAAATCTGGAATTTACAGATTGGCCCCTGTCTTCCTTACAGTATCTACGGGTCAAACTTTAGCCCAAACTTAAATAGAGACAGTTTTGCTTTGTAAATCAGATCAGATAAAACTAATCAGATTAAACAACCTTTTTTCTCCCTGCTCCTGTTGACAAGCCTCCTCCACCACATGAAACATTTTTTAACACCGTCTACGAGGCGCTGTGGAGAAGGAAAGTTTTCCAGGCGGAGCAGCATCCATGGAAGCTATTTAAAGTCAAAGAAGGTACATGTTGGCTCCTCAGCCTGCAGCCCTGAGCCACATCTGAGCCAATGGCAGCGCGCACGGGGCCGCTTCAGCCAATGATTAACTAGTGTGAGTGCGCACTCCTTTGGGCGACGACCATGGACTGGAGTTGTGTCCTTTTCGGTGTTGCAAACTTTTAGCGTTTAGTTTCATTCGAGGGAAAACGGTAAGTTTGATGCTACTTTGTGCAAATATTCATACATGAAGTGCTAATATGGCGACTTTCGTGGAGTTACTCGGTGCTGGAGTTTTAACTTCGGTTTTGCGTGTCGTCGATGAAGTTGTTTCTGAAGAAAACGAACCTCACATTAAACGTTGTGTGTTTTTAGTGAGTGTTTTGTCGTTTTAAAGTGTTTGTGTGAACAAATCGGTCTTTATGGGCCACATGCAGCGTACCGACGTTATTAAACGTCTCGGCGTCGTTTCTTCTCGTGTTTACTTCTCTCAGCACTCACACTGAACGACCCCAGAGATTGTTGGGTGACTTGTAGCGTCTGTTCCGCTGGTGTTGATGAGCCAAACATTTCCACGGTCAGACAGTAAGGTCACTGTTTGGAGTGAAACATGCATAAACTTTTATAACACCTCTCCTCAGAGTGAAGTCTCGGTCTCTGTCATGTTCTGCATTGTTCTTTCTGTGTGTTTTGCAGGACTGAGCTGTAATGGGGGACATAGAGGGTTCATATCGGGTCCTGCAGACCCCTGGCACAAGGCTGGGAGCCCAGTTCAACGCTGGTATCAGCACGCTGGAGCCGGGCCAGAGCCTCAGTGGCAACATGGTCAGCGGGAACAGAAGCCATGGCAGACTACTACAGATCCGTGTGCAGGGGCTGGATGAGTCCCAGGAGTTCTTTGACACAGACGTAAGTTTCCTCTAAACTGTTTCACTTTATTTACACTGGGATTAGCACTGTGTGGTGTGTTTGTTGCACAGCAGGCTGCATCTTACCTTGCAGTCCTGGGTTGCCCTGTTTGCGTGTGGCTTGGGTTGGTGACAGCTGCCACATGGCTTTGGTGCTGAAATCCCTTCCTCCTTAAGGCTTCTTATTTGGGCAACTTAGTGTAACTCACCAGGGCACTTTTTAGTTTCCTGGCTGTGATTTCTGCTCAGGGTCCAAGTAGTAGTAGTTTTCTTTCCTGTTTCTGAGACTACAACAAAGAACTATAGAAAACATATGCAGAGGTTGTTGTTACAGTTTAGGTAAAGTTGAAGGAACACACAAGGGCAGGCAAAATTCAACATGTGTAATTGTAAGGTACGAATAATGAGTAAAGCTTTTACTTGTAATTACCTTACAGAGAAGTTAATCTCTTTTAAAGATTGGCAGATTTGAATAAACTTGCACTGCTCTCTTGTGTTTACATGCCAAGTTGCTGCAGGAGTCATTGAGAAGCAAATAGGAAGTAATAAGGAAGCCACTCTATCAGAGCATGTTTCCTGTCTTTTTCTGTGGACGAAAAAAAAGTCTCCACAATAATTAAACACTCAGTTCGGTGTAATAACTGCACCTGGCAGCTGCTAATTGTGTTTGAATAGATATTTTATACTGTCCTAAATCCTTGTGTAGCCACAACAATAACTGTCTCGGCAGATGTAGTTTGGGGCCACTGCTGAGGCAGACATTTCATAATCTTATGCACCATATGTTGTCTCAAAGTCTTAAGCTAATAGAATGTGGCAGACACATGTTTAATTTGTATGGAAGTGGGTCTGTGTGCTGCTCAGGCTACAGATACAGAAACCTTTTGTCAGTTTTAATCAGATCTTCAGCTCTGACTACTGAGAGCTGACTGACTTGACCCGGTGAGTCCAGCAGAGCTGTGGTGTTGATGGGAGGTGGCAGACAGAAATACATAGCTGCAAAAGGAGAATGACGGCAATCCTGTTGTCAAGCAGACTGCAGTTTGCCAGGAACAAGATGGCCTCTGAGAGGCCCTGTTGTTCACAACTGCTTAATATTTCTGTTCATTCATTGTGAGGAGTTGTGGGTTGGTGGGAGAACAGTATTAATCTCTTATGTCCTGGATGGCTACACAGTTAAATACATCAGCTGTGTTTGAGTTATGCTTCATTTTCATTCCCACAGTGATAAATTAGTTTTATGACCATATAACCACACTGAAAAACCTTTTCCTCATTTAGATGGCATGCAAAAATAGATACCAATTTTCTGAGTGGAATGTTTGCAATACCTTCAGCATTCATTGTGGTGTATTGGTTGCATAGCTGCCCAAATATTTTGTATGTGTGTCTGTGGCAGTGAAGCGTTTACTTTTTCTTTGACTGCTGTGGCCTTGTTTTTATATTGTTTCTGTCCAATACATAGTCTCTTACGATAGCTGTAAATACACATGGTTTCAGAGAATACGTGTATTTATGGCCATATAATGTCTTTAGCTTGACAGTAAGGCACACAAATCAGATCAGAGAGCATGTGCTTAGACCTGTTGGCCTGCATCTCTTGGCAGGTACCTGGTGTGGGTCATCACCAGTAGACATTTGCTTGCATGGCTCTTGTCCACAGGCCCCTCCCACAGCATGCACAGGAGAAAGCTCAGCGTTGTGGTTTCTGGACAGGGAGGCAGGGTAGGGAGACACAGGCCTCTTTTATCCAGCACAGCCAGCCCCTCTGCTGGCCTTAACTTCCAGCTTAAAACTTGCAAAAAAAAAAAAAAAAAGGCTGAGTGTGGGATGTGGAACCTAGCTGTGTGAAAATGCACTGCAGTCGGGGCACTGGTGGGAGGGAATCTGGGCTGGCAGGCTTTGCTTTAGTGTTAGCAAACAAGCACATAAATAGCAAGGCTGACAACGCAAGTAGGCTTGGGGGTGTTGGTGGGGAAGAGGGGCAGTTTGTGGTGTTAAAAGAGCAGTTTAAAGGGGGCAGTCATGGCCAGTACAAAGTTTGATCTGGGCCAGTGGGGGAGGGGACACACGCACTCACAGAGGAGTGAAGCCCTGCTGCAAGTTTGGCCCAGGAATTTCAACCACTGGCCTGTTGCAGAAATCACATTTAGACCGTGTCAGGAGCAGATGATGTGTGGTGCTGTGTTACTGATACTCTCATCACTGAACTTTTATTGTACTTAATAATGTGTAGTGTTTGTTATATTTTCTCAAACATTGCAAAATTCTTACATAATCAGAATTTTTGTTAAAAATCCATTTTAACTGTGTTATAGATGAAGAATAATGCAGCCTCTCTTTATGTGCATGCTCAAAGAAAGAGTATTCATCTTTACAGCTGCCGAGAAGCACTCGGCTCTCACTCATACAAAGCACTCACCCTCTGTGCACTGAAGTGTCTAAACAATCTAATAGCTGTGCCCAGAAGGACTTGTTAAACATCTTAAACAGTCTGTAGCCCTGCAACCTACTGATCTTTGCAGACCGTGTTCTGGTAAATTTCTTTTTTCTGCTGGCAGTAATTGGCTGTCACCTAAGAAGCACCCCCTATTGAGTGTTTTTTCTGTTCTGTGCTATGGAGGCCAAGCTGAAGCTGGAAAGTATCTGGGTTACACATGTGACCTGAGCAGAAGGCCCAACGTAAAACACCTGATCCTGATTACCGCCACGTTGTGTTTATCTGCCAACAAATATTGCTGCCAACTGTCCACAGGTGTGTGTCCTGAAGCCAGGTAGTGGGAAACAAAACCAGCAGTGATTCCATCAAATGGAAGTCAAGGGAGGCATCAGAGAACCTGTTGAACATTGAAAAGTCTCTACACAGACATGTGAAAGTGGCCACTGGTGTGAAGAGTTTTAAAATGCATATTAGCAGGAAAATCTCATAGTGGGAAGGCATTAACAATGTACATCCCACTGTGCCAAATACAAGCCTCAACACACCCCTGCTGCTCCCACCAGAGCTCACTACCATTCACTGGTAGATTTAAACCATGCCTAACCTGTCATGCAAGGTACACCCAAGCCTTAGGTTTGATATTTGGGTTACACCAGTGTTTTTGTCTGCTTTTTCTTCATTCTCTGCACATGAGAAGGGCTGTCCTCCTCCATAGCTGGCTGCTTTTCAACCTCCTATTTACACACTCTCACACACACACACAGGAAGATTTGTTTCCCAGAGAAACATCTGTTTGTCATAATCCCTGCTGCTTTGGGAGCTTGATTGGGTGACCCACTGACCTGCCTTAATGTTGGCGCTTAGAGATGAGACTGTGGTCAACACCGCAAGTTGGGTGTGAACAAACGGTATGTGATCTCTCTGTCACATTACAAATTAAAATGCCAGACGGGCTCAAGTAGTAGCCTACTGACCTATGGCACATTTGTGGGCACAGGAGACTGCAAGAGAAACCATTGCTAAAGCTAGTGTTAAAATACTAAAACATTTTTCTTTGTTAGTGCAAAGTGTCTTTTTGTGCTTTCAAAAGATAGACACAGTATTTCCAGAAAAAACTATTTTATGCAATCACTCATAATTTATTGCAGCTTCTGCAGTAATGCGTTCAACGTACCGGTCCATTGCAGTGAAGAACTCTTAATTTATTGTTCAATCTACATTTCTACTCTTACTGAAAGGACTTGGATACAAGCAGCAAAAATCTGTTTCCTCTGCAGGTTTATTTATTTTTGTTTTTTTAAAAAAGGGAGACCCTGGATAAAAATGATGATCCGTGATGTAGTGGGCAGCTCAGATACAAGCCAGGGAGTGATAAACACTTACTGGGTCGCTATGGCAAGACAGTTTAATGATCTGTGACCTAAAGCACACAATGACCCTGAGTTCATCACTGATGATGTTGCACCATCTGGGCACTCGCTTGTTCTCGTTAATAATAACATTGCTCTAAATGCTTTTTACCACTGCAAAATTTTCCTCGCACAGCATAGTATCAGTGCAGTGTAAACAATGAGTGATTTCACACAGAGATAACTCTGCTCGGTCAGCAGTAAGAGGAAGTTATTTGAGGTGACATATTACTGTGGATATCTATGCTGTCTATGTACATTTTTAGAAGGTCCAGTGCACAACTGTCTGCAAGCGCTGCATGCTTTCTGTGCGGTAAGTTAATGGAGAACCATGCCTTGTAACTTGTGCTTTTTGTCTGGCAGCAGTTAAATATTTGCACAAATGTCATTCCTATCAGATTGTGTGAAAGTAGCCACTGGTGTGCAAAGCTGAAAATTTGATTTTACTGTGCCTCAGTTCCTTTGGTTTTACATTCCTGCAGAAGATCAATGAGTAACACAGAGGAGGAGGAGCTTCTAAAAACACAGTCAATACAAAGTAGCTGTTCATGACTACTTCACTGAGGAAATAATCCTCAACAACTTTTTAGCAGCTTCTCTGTTTTTCCTGTTGTAGCAGTTCTGGGTTATAATTTTTTTTCTCAAAATATTTATGGTTGAGTTGTGGTTAGGCTGATCATAGCTATTTGACATTCCAGGTAAAGCTTTGAATCCATATTGCATGCCGGGTCCCCTGACTTTACTCTGAATTACAACAGAATGTGTAAACAGCGTAGATTGTAAACCTCAATGGCCATTGAAAAGAAATCAGGATACAGTATGGAAATGTTGATTAACCACAGAGGAGGCTTGGTTTCTTCTGCTTCAAGTTCAGTATAGGATTACATTAAATGTCTGTTGAAGTGGCGCTCATTTAGTGAGTGAAATACCTCAATGTGTTCCTTACATTTGGCTGCTGATGCTGTCTGTTTGGCCTAAGCTCAAAGGAGGATTGTGAATGCATTTCACAGCAGATTCCTAAATTTATGGATGTTTTGTCATTAGGTTTCCACCTGCATTTTATACACAACATACAATTTAATCAAAGTAATAAAAAGGGCAACTACAGTAAATCTCCTGGCATCTTTGAGTTGTAATGCTTTACTTTAACCATTGCAAAGCAGTTCTTTTTATAAGGCTTTTAAAAATACTATTTCACATTACAACCAGATGTTTGAAGCTATAATTTTCTCTAAAAGTCACAGGCTTGGATTCCAAACCTCAAGTGCAGTGTGTTCTTAGTACATAGTAATTAGTTCTTCATTTAGTGAAAACCCCAGAGCGCTGAGAAGGTAAACTTCAGCAGATTTCCTGCCTGGGATTTTTTGCTGCACTCTGCTCATGGAAGGACGAAAGTGCAGTACAGTGGGACGCACTTATGCTCACCCAAGTTAAAAGAAACTAGAAAAAGATGGAACAACTATAAACGCACAATGAAGTGGATCAGATATCGATATTGATATCTGCACCACACAGGCAGTCTGCCATGTTCATTTTGAAGACAACCTGACCGTCCTTTCCTTGGCTGATGTAGAAATTCATTTGTGCTAATGGACATGTTTGTGGATCAGTTTTTTTTTGTCTGTGCCCTTTCTCTCCCCACTAAAATTGTCAAATCAAATGTCAAATTATCGTCAGCATACTTTAAAAATCTTTGTTGACATAGTGATGAAAAAAAAAATCATTCCTCTGTTTTTCGTTGCAGCCAAAAGCTCTTGGACAGGCCCTCCTCTCTGAGGTTTACCACAGAGGCAACCTCATAGAGAGTGATTACTTTGGCCTCGAGTTTCAGAACATGCAGATGAACTGGGTATGTACACCAGCAACTTTGTCTTCATTTCCTGTTTTACACACAGATAGACAGACACACACACACACACACACACACACACGTCCAGGCATGCCAGACAGACAGCAGTGTAAAGGTCAAAGGTCAAAGCTTTATGACAGCAACACGAGTCCGGGAGCAGCACCTACTTTTAAGTCAGTGGCGCTAAAGCTCTCTACAGTGAGGTACTATTGTTTTCACTGGACTCGAGTAGTGTATAATCTGGGAATATTTTTAACTTGCCTGGCACAAGTGCCCAGAGACAGCTGTCAGACTTTCCATTGTTTTACTCTTCCAGAAACATAAGTGGAATTCAAGACCACCTAAGGTTTTTTTGTGTAAGCAGCAAAGAGCAGTAATGAAACATGCTGTGTATCTTCTTGAGATCCATCAGGCTTTTGTCCCTCAATACCCCACAATACTGTCCTCACCAACAGGGTGATTGTAATGGACTGGGGCTAAATGACAGCAAGCTCTTAAAGCATATTTGACTTGATGAGTCATATTTCACTCCCTTTACATACCCTTCTCACTTGTGAAGATTTGCACCTATTTAATAGATATGATGGTCATGACAGGAGATATTTGATTTACAGACAAAAATGTGGGTTTTTGTATGAAAAAAACAGTCTTTACACACATAGGGGTAACACTGTACACAGATATCAGCTGACCAAATTCTCAATGAACGTATGTATCTAGATCTAGCACATTCCTCCTTCAATCAGGCCCAGATGTAACGGGGCATGCAGGCTACAGTGCAGCCAGTTATTGCAACATCTCTCCTCTAATGTTAACACACTGACACACCATACATCATGGTGTAGTAAGAGTCAATTAAACGCCTTCCTGTCACTCATAAGATTGTGATGATGCCATTTTATTTCTCTGTAGGTTTGGCTAGAACCCACCAAACCCATTGCAAAACAAGTCCGAAGTAAGTGTGCTCAAACCAACCTGTATATCATGGAAATGAGTGTGTATGTGCTGATGACCTGTTGTCATGTTTTGCAGGACCAGCTAATACCTTCTTTAGGCTGTCGGTGAAATTCTTTCCTCCTGACCCTGGTCAGCTTCAGGAAGAGTACACCAGGTCAGTGACTGTAATTTCCTACTGGATATTGCTTTTATCTGCTGCATGTGTAGAGGAGCTTTACAAACTAAACTGGATTTTCTCCCCAAAACAAAACAAAAGATTATGGATTTTAGCTATTATGTAGCAGTGACTATATATAAATTATACAATTTTATATAATGTGCTTTAAATACCTTGAGGCATTTAATAAAATTAATTTATAGTCAAGTCTGTGATTCTAAGAATTACTGAAGTACTATTGTAGGACATCTAACATTACTAAAGATACTTGCATTAATCCATGGTAAGCTTGGTTTGTACTTATTTACTACTTAAAAGCATAAACAGATGGACACTAAGCGTCTTTTTTTTTGTATAGGTACTTATTCTCCCTGCAGATGAAAAGAGATTTGATGGAGTGCAGGCTGATCTGCTCAGAAAACACTGGAGCCCTGCTGGCCTCTCACCTTGTCCAGTGTATGTTTTAGTTATAATAATTGATTGTTTGTTTGTAAGAACTACTTTTGGCATTTCTCTTATTTGTAGTCAGATTTAAGTTTGTGCAAGCTTTGTATTTGCTTCAACAAGATGATTCAGTTATTTTTGTCTCCCGTTTCTCCTGTTCCTGAATCATGTTTATAGCACATAATGTATACACAGACGAGACAGGGAAGTGTTCTGTATATTTGGGTGTAGAACTAAACTTATTTGGAGCTACATGTGTCTTATTAATGTTTAAAGTGTGACGTTTTGCTCTTTGTCCACAAACCACAGCGGAGATTGGCGACTATGATGATGTAGCAGACAGGGACTTCCTGAGGATAAACAAGCTGTTGCCTTACCAAGAAAACGTGCAAGAAAGGATCATGGAGCTCCATCGCAGGCACCTGTAAGTTTCCCTGTTCTATCTGTTATGAAACTCATTTCATGTTGAGCTGAAGCTTTGTGATGGAATTCTCAAATTCCTTAGTTAACAATCAGTGACAATTAAATTTGACACTGATATAAAATTGTTTAAAATGTAATTTATGGAACCAAGAGGCCTTTGTTTGTTTTTTAGTTTAGTTTCTTCTCTAACATATACGACACAAGAGAAACCAAAATTCATTCCTTTCTCCACCTGACAGCACATTAAAACAGTTTTAAGGCAGTTTACTGTTAAACTGACACACAACAGACGCTGATGTGTTGCAGGGTTAGTGTGATCTGTGGTCTGTGAGAATCCAGTGGAAATGCAAATTACTGCCCAGTCTGATATTATTAGAACAGTGTACAGTATCAAAATACAGAACATTACAGACAACAGATGTTCTTTATGACAGAAGTCTGCTACCTTGGAAAAAGACACGCATGATGTATATTTCAGTATCACTTTGTAAAAAGCAGCCTGTGTTTTATCGGTTTGTAGTGAACCCTTGGTCCTTAATGTTTTGTTTTTTATTTTTCAATCAGAAAAGCCCAAACCACAATGGAAAACTATCATATCTGCACAATATTTAGTGTTTAGGCAAAATATTTTCACTTTTCTTTCCACCCCAAAAATGTTTTCTCTCCTGCACTGTGGTGATTGGTATGTGCACTGCACACAAAATCACTCGGTACTGTGTGGTCTGTGTGATACACATTTTGCTGTTTTCCAGTCCTGTGGTTGACTTGAAATTGTAATATGTATTCCACAAAATGTTTTACACAATCTCAATTTTATGTGCAGTAGCACATCGTCTATGCATTATTATTATGTAATTTCTTTATTAACTGTGATGAGGTCAGTGAACTGTGTGTTCTTGCTACAGAGCCAGAATGAGGGTTTTACCCCATGTTTTTAGAGTTCAGTGTCACTGCACTTTTCCCACCACCAGAGTACTATCCTATAGCCAATAGGAAATCTTTCAACCTAGTGTATTAGGCAGCTCTAAAGACTTCTGCTAATCTCTTCCCTTGGTTGCCAGTGCGGAAGCACAAGCAGTGAGTTCCCTGGCCTAATCCCTTGCTCTGGCTGGTCTATTAGCCATAAGGCCAGTGGGGCAGGGGAGGGCCCTAAGGAGATTTCATTGCTTAACGGATGAACAAAATTAGAATGGGGTGATGATTGGATGGATATGTCTTGCTAACATGCCGTTTGGTTGTAATCACATGGTTTTAGATAATGCTTCTGAAATCCTCAAAGTTATAAGGGATTTAAGGTCACACTACTGGACATACAAGTCATGATACTATCTTGCTTTGTTTAGGCTTATAGTGAGTCCAAATCTACAGTTGCTAATAGCAGCTATTTAAAGTAGTTTATTATATAACTGAAGCAGTGTAATCTTGCAGTGTTGCATATATATCTAACAATAGTATTACACAGCCTAACCAGCTGTGGACATGCTGTTACACAGTGGTCATGTATGTGTTATATTGTTTATATCAGGGGCCAGACTCCAGCTGAATCAGATTTCCAAATCCTGGAGATTGCCCGTAAACTGGAAATGTATGGCGTCCGCTTCCACCCAGCAGCTGACCGGGAGGGCAGCAAGATCAATCTAGCTGTGGCTCATATGGGACTTCAGGTTTTTCAGGTGATTACTGTTCTGATACCAGATGTCTTCTGTGACTATGGCCCTCAGTCCCAAACAGTGTAGCTGATGATTACTTTTTGTAACATGTATTTCTCTCCCAGGGCACCACAAAGATAAACACCTTCAACTGGTCCAAGATTCGCAAACTGAGTTTCAAGAGAAAGCGCTTCCTGATCAAGCTCCACCCAGAGGTCCATGTGAGTATCAATGAAAAGGTCCTTGTTTCAAAAGTGTTTATTGACAGGTTTTGCATGCATTGTGGAGGAGAAGAGATTACTTTCAATGTGTTTCTTTTCATTCTTTGTTTCAGGGCCCCCATCAGGATACTCTTGAATTTTTGATGGCTAGTCGAGACCAATGCAAAATCTTTTGGAAGATCTGTGTGGAATACCACTCTTTTTTCCGTTTGTATGATCAACCGCAACCCAAAACCAAAGCAATCCTGTTCACCAGAGGCTCCTCCTTTAGATACAGGTACCTAACTACAGACACACAAAGACGTGCCTCTTGTATGATAAAACAAAAAAAGGTTATGTCATGTTATTATATAATGCTTTAATTCTTTGTCCGTCAGTGGAAGAACGCAAAAACAGCTCGTGGATTATGTCAGGGAAAATGGAGCAAAGAGAACCCCTTACCAGAGGTCTGTGTTTCAGTGTGGATACACACTATATACAAAAAACTACAAAGGCCAAACATCTGCTGTGAAATGTTTTTTTCATATTTGTTTAAATGATAATGCTGACAAATAATTTTTTTCTGCTCAGGAGGAATAGTAAAATACGAATGTCTGCCCGCTCCCTAGCAACAGATGTGCCAAAACAGGTAAGTCATAAATTATAATCATAAATTATAATGTAATTAATGAACTGTCACCTCTTGTTTCCTGATTCATCACTGTGTTTTTCCCCTGTACCTTGTCTGTGTTGCCTCTTTTTTTTTTTTTTAGAGCTTGTCATTCAATGACAGTCTCAGGTCTCCAGGCTCCCCTTCCTCTGCTATCATGTCCTTCCACTCAGCGCACATCTCTAACATTTCCCTGCGAACAGAGCGGCAGCCTCAGCCTTTGTCCACACTGAGCCAGTCTCCAGCACCTCCTCAGCAGCATCTTCAGTCCCCTCTGCAAGCCACCAGACCCCCCAGCCCCCCGAAGGAAGAACCTGTCAAGCCTGCTACCCCATCACACTACGCTTTTCAAGGTGCCCCTAGCAATCAGGCAGCAGGACACTGCAGCCCCTTGTTTGTGTGTGTAGAGAGTGGCACTTTGCAATCACAGCCCTCCAAAAATGGCAATGAGGATAATGAGTGGGGTGGGAGAAGGGGAACTGGGTGTTCTCTGGGAGGGAGTGTGGGGAAGAGGAAGGGGGTTCTTACACCTGAGGCTTTTGAGGCAGAGCTTTTGCGTACAAAACAGAATCCCATGTTTTCAATGTCTGGCTCACCGCTGCAGGTTACAGAGGAGTTCATTGATGATGATCCTACTGAAATTTCCTTTTATGGTGGGGGGGCAGAGGCCTACTCCTATGGGCTTGAGGATAAAGTAGATCAGTTTGATTTTGTGGAGGAATCTGACCTCAGCAAAAATAGAATCTTCAGTGTGGGAATTGAGGACCTGAATGGGAATACCAATGCCTTCCCCGATAGCATCGTTGGTCATTCTGAGACCAGCTCCTTGGTTAACAATCGCTCTGAGTGCAGCTCCCTGGACAACCTAGGGCTCAGCTCTGCAGGTGAGTCCATGTCAGTGGGCTACGGAGGTGCTGACTCCTCCTCACTTCGTCTGCCTGGGTCTGACATCCAGTCAGAGGCCAGCTCAATGGTAAACTTTCCAGCATACTCTGTGCGGTCTGAGAGCAGCTCTGCCATGCAGTTCAGTGACCTGGTTGAGCAACTTGAGCAGCTCAGCTACCCGCCAACTGCCACTGAGGGTTCTGGGAATGGCAGCTCAGATTCAGATTCCGACTGGGGCTCTGACAGCGTCCTTCCCCCTGAACAGAACCTGTTTTACAGTAACCCTCTGACAGGGAGCAGTGGAATAGAGGGTTTCCTCCTTCAATGCCACAACTTGCAGACCCTGGCACTAACAGACCCCTCTGGATCCCCACATATTAAAATGTAAAGCACATGTCCTTACAGCACTTGAAGCCTGAGTCTAGAGCTGTTCAGTGAATGCAGTCTGACATAACTCTCATCAACACATTCTTAAAAGCTTTTAGCTTTGAAGTGGAAATGGCTGCACAAGGCGATGATGCATTTATTGCTGGTGTCCAGCCATCTTTATGTTAGTACCGGTATTTGGATTTAGTTTCCAACAGCCGGCATTCTTAACTTTCAGGCTTATCTGTTTTAATGCCTTGCTGAGGGCTGGAGGAAAACATGTACTGTTCCATATGGATGTATTTTTCTACAGGTAGTGCTGTTATTTAAGTTTAGGTTACTGAATTGACCTGTTAAACATGGTACTCCTGTCAGTGTCAGATGGGCTATTGGGTCATTTTCATGAGACCCTTGAATGTCTGTTTGTCATGCACCATGCAGCCTTTAAAGCCCTCAAACATCGCAGAACATGCAAACATTTGTGGGCTTTTTCTTTGGAAGCTTTCTGCTGTTTAATACACACATTTTCTCATTTTGTAGCATAATATACACATCAACATCAGAATGTCCTAACAGATTAAGTTCCTGCTTGCTAAATATACAATAATTCAAACGTGACTTTCTCTAGTCACCTTAAATTGATCACTAAGCTTCCAATAGGAAACTATTAAGCAATGTAGTGATTTTACTTTTTGCATCATATATCTTGACTCACAAGTAAAAATGGGATATGTTAAAGTACTTAACAGTTGCCTTAATACTTAATATGCTGATTTTATCTTTCCTTTGTAGGATGACACTTCCTGTGCAGTAGTTTGCCAGTCTTTCTAATCTCAGGGTAACAAAGTGAAACCAGTAGCGACCCGGGCAGATCTTTTATATTTAAAAACAAGTCGCGCCATGAAGCCATTCTTCCACTTTCACTTCTGCACCTCACTGACACCTGCTGGTTAAAGTAGTTGTCAGCAGTTTTTCTTATCACATTAGTCCACAGCACCTATTAGGTGTAATGCTTAGTTCATGATTTCTGAAGGATTCAAAATAACGACACATTTCACCAAAGTAAACACTAATATTTTTGCTTCAAGCGAAGAATGTCAACAGTGTACAAATGAGCCATTAGGTACACTGTTAACACCACTTTATACAAAATGAATGTATCATTGTACTTGTATGTAAGGCTTTAGTAAAGCATGTATGATAGTGTACACTAGCACTCCTTAATTACTAAACAATGTAGCTCTTAAGTATTTGATCAAAGTAAAGCTCTTGGTATTGTATGTACTCGTGTACAGCTGGTACAACTGCTTTGCACTTTTTTCCGTCATATAACCTCCAGTATGTTTGGGGTTTTGTTATTGGCATAGTCATTCAGAATAACATCAGGATAATATTCTGGTCATCAGAAGGAAACCGGTGTCTTTGCACTTGGGTTTTTTTTTTATTGTGTTGTCATAGTATGGGCATAGGAAAAATGTTTTGCTGCCACCTTTCACTAACCTAATGGGTTGGATTTCCTCCTTGCAGAGGTCAAGCTCACTGTGAAGGGCTTGAAGTTGGCCTTCACTTTGAGGTCTGCTGTTTCTGGAGATGATGCAGAATCTCCTTTTGTCTGCAGCACTTGCACCGCAGTGTCTTAAAGCACTTCCTTTCTTGCAGTTTATTATCTCAGGTGTACGTTCCTGCTTTGTGGGATGTTTCGGCCCAGCGTCTCTGTGGAAAAGGGGATTTTATAGATAGGGAATGTGACTTCTTTAGAATCAGCCGACACTTGATGCATTGTCTCATTGTCATTTTGAAGGATGGCAAACAGCCAAAAGAAGTGTATTTGCAATCTCTCTACAGTCACAAGAGTGGACTGAATCACCTTGGAGAGTATGGAATCCTTTTGTTTCAGATGCCATCAGTAATAGTTGACTGGTCTGATAAATGGTTTGTCATGATGGCTTTTCTTTCTTTTTTACTGCCACTTCTTAGATTATTATAATGACGGGCTGATAATTATAACCAGCTAACTGCACTTAGGCACAAAGTAATCGTCACTTAATCCTGAACATGTATACTTACTAATTATAAACGACTTGTACTTAATGTTTGTATGTTTACTCTCAAGAATAAAGTAATCACTTTTGGGTACCATGAATGTCAGACTTAAAATTCTTTTTGAGATGCAGACTGCAAGTAAAGGAGTAACAGTGATGTTACTCTGTCAACTGCTTTAACAGAAGCCCCTGTGGTGTTAGGTGTTTTTTTTAAATGGTCCTGATCACCCGAGACAAATTCCACCTTACTGTTAGAAGGGAAAAACCATTAAGTGCATACTTTTAATGAAATGAAAAGTGAAACTCTGGGCCTGCACACTCATTTGTGTGGCACGCTGCAGTTTTTCCGTTTAGATTTGACCAGACTTGTATGCTTCAGGGGGTTTCAGACTTGTACACAAGATTCCTCAGCCTAATTCCAGCTGAATGTGTGTGTGTGCTCCCTGTTTGGACAGGCTTTGTGCCAAATCATTCCACAGCAAACCCCCGTCCTCCTGCCGCTGAGGCCGCCGCCCGCTCCCTTCTCCTCTCATTCCCTGTGGGGCACTTCAAATAAACTATAAACAGCTATTTGCCCTCCAGACAAGCCACATTCCTGATAAGTCTTTGCGTGAGCAATTATTTCCGGGTCGAGTGGTGTTGTTTCTTTTTTTTCTCTCTCTCGGTCTTCCCCCACTGCTTTTTTTTCTTTTTTTTTCCTCGTTCTAATAGAAGTGGAAGAACAGCTGTGGGTGACCCATGACTCAGTAAACAGCGTTTCATCTGATTGTTTTGTCCTCTGATTTGTTGTGCAAGAATGCTCACAGACAGAACAAAGGCTGCAGAGCCAGTTCTCTGAAATGGAATCAGGCTTGTAAAAGTTACTATTAATCATTTGTCCTTCTTTAAAAACAGTGGCAGGAAGAGAAAAGACATGGGAGCCATTACTTTGCCCAGTCTGCGGTTTTGTTGGTGGTCTGGTCAGTGGTGTGATAAAGGATTCCACTTGATTGGTTGAAATGTGCTGTGGTGTTTTTCTCTGAGAGGAAAAACAAGTTAGCTGAACTCTGTATTTGACTGCGCAACATTTTAGACAAATATGTTACTGTGCCATGTTTCACTTTACACTTCACCCTCCCAACACCTCTACGCTGTTCTCTCATATATTTGACTATTTGACGAATAATTAACACACTTCCTGTCACATCTTCCACAGATTCAGTGGTGGACAGCCCTCAGCTTTCCCCGTCCACCTCTAAGGGTCCCCTCTGCCTGTCGCCCTCATTCCAGATGTCCACCCTCAGCCTGCCAGGCCAGGCCCCGTCACCCCTTCAAAGCCCCATCCTGAGTGAGGTGGGCAGCAATGCCAGACTAGAGGAGGAGGAGGAGGGCAGGAGGAAGGTACACTACTTACATGCTACTCATCCAAAACCCCATCTTATAACCTCAAATCACACACCTCACTGACTCCTTATAATGTACAATGAAATGAGAAGTTGTCTAAGTGGAGGGACAGACACTTTAAGGAAATGTTGTCTACTGTTGTATTAAAAGCTGATATTCCTCTCATCCCTCAGCGATATCCCACCGACAAGGCCTACTTCATTGCCAAAGAGATTCTGACCACAGAGCGAACATACCTGAAAGACCTTGAAGTCATCACTGTGGTGAGTTGTATTTATCTATAAAGCTGTTGATGTTTCTTAACCACAAAAGACTAATACTGGGGTTTACTAAACTCATATTGAGTTCAACTACTTACTATTGTGAAATTTCTGTTTTTGCCTATTGATAATAGGGGTCCAAAGGCCTGTTGTGTTGAGGGCTAATGTCCACGACTGTGGATTTGAAGTCCATTTTTGTGACAGTTTTTACTGAGAGGGTGCTTTTCTAAAGGTCAACCATTTTGTTTTTTAAGGTTTAGTGGTTGTGAAGCATGTAGATATCCTGCTATGAGTATTAATGATGCTGAAAACACGTTTTTCAACAGTTGATATTTACTGAAGGCAGTCCAAACTAATGAACAGTCTCCGATCTACCAGAATTATACTACACAACTTTGCTATTTTCCTTTGCTCACAGTGTCTTTTTCTGTCTTGAGGTTTCCCCTCTTTTTTCCTGACATGTCATGATATGTCTATGGAAATGTAAAATTTGACAGTATTTGTGTCAAGATATGAAAAATACTGAACAGGTTTGATCAGAAACAGAAGCTCTTTTCCACTGAGCTACAGTTATTGGTTGGGCTCAGAATGACTGCCAATTCCCTGAACAGACTCAATTTCAGTTCACAAGGTCTCAGTTTGATTCAATTCAGCTCGTTTAGAATTATTTCTGTTTTAGTACCACATTTAGGAGATGTTGTAAATTATAAGTTGGACGTCTCTTACCTTGTGCATCATAAAAATGTTAGTGTTTACATTAAGGTGGGTCATTTTCCTATAGTCAGGGAGCATACTGCTATAGGTATTATTAGAATTTATGTTATTTGTTATTAATACTCTTTACCCTGGTGATGGATTTATTGGTCGGTTTTTATTTGAAACAATACTTTTTCATTTTTATTATTATTTATAGATGTAACTAAATTTAGCAGCAGAATCAAGGATGACGTGTCTCACATCCATGCACAGCCATGTCTTGCTCGGATGGTCAGCCCCCTGTGTTTTTGTTGGAGACTCCTGTGAAATCTTTAGATGTTTCTGGTGCTAAATATATATATAAACTTATATATTCCTGTGTGGTTATTTAGTGGCTGTTATTACTTGTACTGTACAGCATTGTGTTAAAAAACATATTTTATTTTGATACTGTCATTACAAATGTTTTTTTTGTGGTCCTAGTGGTTCCGCAGTGCTGTGATCAAAGAAAACGCCATGCCTGAAGGCCTCATGACCCTCCTCTTCTCCAACATCGACCCCATCTACGAGTTCCACCGAGGCTTCCTGAAGGAGCTGGATCAGAGACTGGCTCTCTGGTAGGTGCTCCATCATTGTGTGTGACATGATGCACTGGAGCTTCTTTCTTGTTGGATTGACTAAAAGACAAAATCTTTTTCTTTCTTCAGGGAGGGTCGCTCTAATGCTCACGTCAAAGGTGACTACCAGAGAATTGGCGATGTGATGCTGAAGAATATGTGCGCTCTGAAGGTTTGTATACACCCATAGCTTTTGTAACTCCTTCTTCTCTGTCACACATTGGGCCAAATGGGATGTCTTGTATTTGACTTGATCACCAGGAATTCACCAGCTACCTACAGAAGCACGACGAGGTGTTGACAGAGCTGGAGAAAGCCTCCAAGAGGCTGAAGAAGCTGGAGACGGTCTACAAAGAGTTTGAGCTGCAGAAGGTCTGCTACCTGCCACTCAACACATTCCTGCTCAAGCCCATCCAGCGCCTCATGCACTACAAACTCATCCTCGAGAGACTATGCAAGCATTATTCCCCCACCCATCGCGATCATGACGATTGCAAGGGTGAGTTTTTCCTCCACTAATTGCAGCGCCGATCATCATAACTTCTCATTTCTGGTTCAATGACATACTGCAGCGTGACAATAAATGCAGCTTTGCAGTGATGAAGTAAAGTAAAAATAGTTCTAAATTTTACATTTATGTAAAGATATGTAAAAAGTAGTTGAGGAAAAGCAATGTGAAAGTAATGCTTTGTTGGGATTCTGCACTAATGTAAGTAATGACTTTCAGTGCTGAACTGTTTTGTTTTTATGTGTGTGGTACAGGGTGTGGAAACCTGTTTAAGTAGTTTTCAGATCCTGAAAAAAGTACATAACAAAGTATGGTCAAATAAAAAACTAAAATCCACAAGAATAATAATAATTATGTGTACAAGATACCTGTAGCTAGGCATGGCAAATGTACCTGTTTCTGATTCTTATGTTTTTTTTACCCTACAGAGGCTCTGAAGGAAGTGGCGGACATAGCCGCTCAGCTCCAGAGCAGTCTTATCCGGCTGGAGAATTTCCAAAAGCTGACTGAGCTGCAGAGAGACCTGATTGGTATTGAGAACTTGACAGCTCCAGGCAGAGTGAGTGCAGTGACACAAAGCAGGAGGCAGGGGGCACAAGATTACTCTGTACAGTGACTTAACAAGATTGTTGTTTTTAGGAGTTCATCCGAGAGGGCTGCCTGTACAAACTCACCAAGAAGGGGCTGCAGCAGAGAATGTTTTTCCTGGTTAGTACAAAGCACAGCTCCTCCTCAAAGTCTAAATACAGCTCTGTCATTGTTAGTTCTTATGATGTCTGTGTCTTTTCAGTTCTCAGACATGCTCCTCTACACAAGCAAAGGTGTGACGGCAACCAATCAGTTCAAAGTGCACGGACAGCTGCCTCTACATGGCATGATAGTGAGTTCACATTTCCTCACCTTTGTCCTTTTGAATCCGGATCAGTCCCACGATGACTGGTTCTCTGTCAGAGAAATGAGGAGTTGTGTTAGGATACTACTGAGAAGGGAGGGTGCGTGGGTTTTCTCAACTTTGCATGTCTCTGCTTTACTTCTGGCTGCAGCTCATAGTGCTGGACGCTCCGGTAAGTTCTCTGAGCTCTGCCAGCGTGGATGCCCAAACCCTTCCATTCTTCTCCCACAGCTGCGTAGATGCATTAAAAAGCACACCTGGCAGATTGCACAAACACGCCACTGCCTGCATGTCTGAACTACTCCAAACATAATGAGGATAATAATAAGGATTTTGGTGATAAAACATAAGAAGGTCATAGAGATGTATCCTCTTCTCAGAACTGATAGGTGTGTTTGAATGAATGGTTTATCAGTAGTTGTTCAGTAGAGCCCCTTTGGCAGGTCAGACCTGGAGCTGTTTCCTTTCCGCCTGTTCCTCATCATTAATCATTCGTGCTTGTTGTCGTCATTAAGCTGAATGTGCTTCCTCCACCCAACTGATGTTTTCTATGATGTTTGTCTGTAGGTTGAGGAAAGTGAAAATGAATGGTCGGTGCCTCACTGTTTCACCATTTACTCTGCTCAGAGGACTATTGTAGTTGCTGCCAGGTGAGTATTGAAATGTGTTGTTAATGAATATAAAACATAAAGATAAGATTGGCTGTATACAGCCTTTCTTTTTTAAGTCACTACTTTTTGACAACACTCACTCTCATTTACATGCTCATAATTGACAGATAAGAAGGCAATCAGATCACAAGTAGAGCTGTGAGACTTGTTAGTGTTCGCTTGCCAAGCACCCCCAGGAGAACTTGGATGAAAGTCCATAGACAGGACTGGTGGGAACGAGTTGTGATGCTAGAGTTCACAGATGGAGACTGGAGAGAAAATTGCTGCATGCTGCATGCTGTTAGGCTCATTCAACAAATTGAAGCATTTGTTAAGTGCTGTAAAAATGCTGTATAGTTTGATTAAGCTGTTTTCATGCTTTATGATGTGACTAATCTGCAAACTCCATGTGTCTTAATTTGATCATGGCTTACTCCAAATGTTATTTCATTGTTTTATAAGGGAACCAGAATAGGGTGTTTTACATGGGGTGCAAATTTCTAGTTACATAGTCAGACATACAAAGGGAGAAAGATAACATCAACACACGGTGTCAGTTGCCATGGTCACTCCACTGAGATGATGACATCTCACAGACATAATAATCCTGTCTTCGTATTAGTTCTAATGCAATTTACCAAGATAAAAAAATACACACATTAATTACTGTCTTCACTGCATCATAAGTAAATCATGTATTTCAATAATTAATGGCAAAATCATACATGTTACACTCCATAAACCTTCACTTTTGTGATGAATAGCATCACTAGTTAAAAGTAATCATTTGAAATAGTGACTTGCTGCCATGGTAAACGAATTATTTTGTTTGTTTCAGGCAAGAGGCAAAGCAAACACTGTTATTTTATCATGAAATGAATGAGTATGATTTTAGAAATGCATGGTAATAGTTATGTTTATTAGTAATTGGACAGTTGACCAAAGGATTAATTGACATTAAATATATCAGCATGTCATCAGATAAGTGATCTGTGCTCTAATCTAAGAAGCGTACTATATACTACTGTACCAATAACTAAATCAATTGTGATATTTTTGTGTTTGTGTGTTTCAGCTCTAAGGTGGAGATGGGGAAGTGGATTGAGGATCTGAACTTGGCTATTGACATGTCCAAGAAGTCTCAAGAGAAATCCAGCATCTTCCTTGACACAGGCCTCAGTGATCGCTCCAACCGTAAGAGCTTTCATTTCAATACCTGCTGTAGCATGAGTGGAAATGCCTATAGTCAGTAAAATGAAGATTCCTTAGGATACACAACACGAATGTACAGTTAATCTCTCCTCCACACAACTTCCTGTCCTTGCCCCTCCTCCTCCTCCTCCTCCTCCTCCCTCTCCCTCAGGATCATCTGATGAGGTTTCTCTGGAGCAGGAGTCTGAGGATGACATGAACTCCTCCCGCACTTCACTGGACAAGCAGACGCACCACCGTGCCAACACAACCATGCATGTGTGCTGGCACCGCAACACCAGTGTGTCAATGTCTGACCACAGCCTGGCTGTGGAGGTACTCCTCCTCTGCCTTCAGCCACACACATTTACATACACAAAAACACAAGCAACACCAGTCCTCTCGCTGCATCAGTGGACTCTTCATTCTGGGGTTTATCTCAGTGTTTTCCTCCTAATCCTTCATTTCCCCTTTTAATGCTCCTCTTCCCCTGTTTCCTCCCTGGTGTTTGTTTTCAAAGTCTTCTGTTCGCTTTAATTATGTGCATGCTAGAAATGGTCTCACACTGACATTTTCACTCTACAGATCTGGAGGATTCTCTGCCTGGTTCTTCTCTCCCCTTTTCTTTTTTTTCAAAGCTAACATGCTAACACTTTCTTTGCACCCTGTCTTCCTTTTTGTCTCCTCACCCTTTCAGTCTTTGGCTCTCCAGCTGTCTCACCAGAGCTCCCCCCTCGCTATCTCCTCGGTCAGGGCCAGAGACCAAACACCATCACACACGTTTGCTGGTACCGAAACCAGAACCTGTCTCTCACTGATTACCTGCGCATGAACCAGGTACTAGATCCACAGGCCCCAGGATGGGTGGCTCAAGCACACAGTGGCTCTCCCTGGAATAAAAATAGCTTATCATATGTTGAGACGAAAACAAACTGTTTATTTGTTCCTTTATTAATAAACACTTCATCCTCCACATCTGGGAAATACTTTGTATGCACACTGAAGTATCCATTCCAAACTGGACATGCTTAACCAAACAAATGGTGTCAAATTATGATAAAGATACCAGTCACAACAATAAAAGCAGATATATTAGATGCATATCCTACCATTGGGAATTAACTTCCCTCTTGTGCATTGTATCCATATTGTTAATAATTGGAGGAGAGTGAACTCGGCCACTGCTGCTTGTTACTACTTGCATCTACTTGTAGCTGCACTACATGCTAATACCAGAGCTGTTCTATGGAGAGCCACATTGGCTTTACTTAGAGGACAAAGAATCACTTATATATCAGAGCTGGCCCCAACAATTCTAGAATTTCTTAAGAAAATTAGGTCTCCCTCTCTCAGTATAGAAATTCTCTGGTATTACCACCATTTGTTCATCCGTGACATCATTGGTACATGTACAAGACAAACATAACAAACTGCTCTGTAACACTACTACAAGTGACAGCATGCATCAACACATTCCCGACATCTGACACGCAAACAAAAACCTACTGTGTTAACAGAAAAATTTCACATCTCCGATTACTTCCCTCTTCCTCCTTTCTGTATAGAACCAGCTTTCCGGTTACCTTCTGAGGAAATTCAAGAACAGCAATGGCTGGCAGAAACTTTGGGTCGTTTTCACCAACTTCTGCTTGTTCTTCTACAAGACTCATCAGGTGAGCCTGCACGTTTCAATTCTTTGTATATTACAGTACACTTTACAAATGTAACTAAAGCGTCTGTTTGCAGGACGACTTCCCGCTGGCTAGCCTCCCTCTGCTCGGCTACACGGTCAGCACCCCCGAGGAGTCGGACAGCATCCACAAGGAGTACGTCTTCAAACTGCAGTTCAAGTCTCACGTTTACTTTTTCCGAGCAGAAAGCGAGTACACGTTTGAAAGGTACGTTTTTAAATCAGTCCATGACTCTGCAGCATTGTAGTACATCCAGCAGGTCACACCTAAAGTGGTGTCTTCTCTTCACAGATGGATGGAGGTGATCAAGAGCGCAGCCAGTACTACGGGCCGGATGAGCCTGCTCATACCTAAAGGAGGCCCCATGGAGATGAACGGAAACTGAATGAAGCATGTTCACTGGAGGCTGGGCCTCTGGAACACCACACAGACTCATTTCTAACTGAAAGACTGCAGACAGAACGATACTGCCAGCTTAACATTTCTCAGCCTAATTCTAAGAGTCTGTGAGTTTGTGTTGAATAATGATATAACATTTGTTCCACTATACAGGATATAATGAAAGGGAGACGTGTACTTTTTTTCATTTTTTGCATGTGTAGCACTCAGTCTGCTCACACAGACTGATGATTGAAAATACTGATTTATGGGACCAACGAAGGGCTAAATATTTCAGCACATCATGACTGAAGCTTCGCTGGCTGCAGTGATGTACTGTGAGTGGGACACAGATGACATACAGTATGTGGGAGATGGAGGTACAGCAGATGGTATGTGCTCTCTGAGAGACGACGGGTGTTTGTGCGAGATGCAGGCGAGCAGAACGTTGAAATGAAATGTCGAAGCAGGTTGGAGATGAAGTTCTGGGAAGTTCTGTGGGATTTATGCTGCTGTCAGGATTTGAACTGTGGGGAAACGGCAGTATTTATTCGAAACCTCTAAGGCCAGTCCAGTTTCAAAGCTTCACTTGTTAATTGAAGGCTGCAGCCAGTGTGTCACACTCAAAGGGAGCTGTTCTGCTTCTGATTAGATAGGCAGAAGGCTGGTGCTACATTTCTCTCTTTAATATCAAATGTAATCAATCGTTTATTTTGTTTTGTTGCATAGGAATAACAACTTGAGGACATACTGTGCAGTGGTTACTCTAGTGTTTACTCCGTGTGGAAGTTGCAGATTTTCCTGAAGAACATATTTTGAAGTAATTGTACTTAATTACTACTTAACTGACAATGTCAGGAGGTACAGATGACGGTTATGTAGTGTGAAACTGCGATATCATTGGTATATATATTTTTATGAAGACTGGAATCTTTACCCTTCGTGTGTGTGTGTGTGTGTGTGTGTGTGTGGGTGGGTGCCTGCCGTGTAGTCCTACCTGCCTCTGGAGCTTTAGGAGAGAGTGATGATAGAGGTCATCTCCAAACCATCAGACCTTCTTGTGTGTAAGAGACTGTTGCACAGTTAACACTCAGTATTTATTGTGTAGAACTTCATCAGGGCCATGATGGTCCTGAATGCCTCACATAGTCGTCATGTTATTCCATTGAAAACCTAATGAATAAAACATCATTTCAATCCCAGTGTATGTGGATTTGTGCTCACCTCTGTGGCTGGAGGCCACATCCTGTTTTAAATAATTCACACACTGATCGTGACATTTCGCACGGTGGATTAAAATAATGAGATATTTATTACTAAAAGATCAAATGTCAGTGTCGTTGTGACAAGGTTATTGCATCCCTTTTATGCTGCCTCAGTGGGAGATGTGGTTTGCATATAATTGGGACATCCCGTGACATCACAAGCAGCTTTGGCTGTCACATGACGTTAATATTCAAATGATTAGTTCATTTATGTCCAGTGTCCATTCTAATACAGTCTATGCCAGAAGAAGGAACTAGTCTGACACATATCCAGCCACTGTCGTAATAAAAACACCAAACTATACAATAAAACACTAGATTGGTATTTTTATGTCAAATCTGTATAACCTGATCAAATATAATCCAATATTTCTTGAGAGTACAACAGAAGCTCTCCGAGCCTTCTTCCTCATCTAGTCAGATCTAGCAGGGATCAGCACTTCTCATGTCAGTCAGTGGTAAACAAAGCCAGGCATTTTTTAGGCATGTCTAAACAGCGTGATCTCTGGGCGTGGTGGCTTCCCCAGAAATGCCACTGCTTGCCTGCCAAAGGTGAGGTGTTCAAACGGTTTTCTGTTGGGGAGTGGAGCAGGTGTGTATCAGTCTGTTTTTACTTCCTTAGATGCGTGATGACAGAATGTTTTTAATAAAGTGGTGCTTAAACTCAGTAGGCTCATAAAACATGCAGGGAATGCTCTGTGCTGGATATGAAAACCCTTATCATTGCTTCCTCTTATCACTGCTCGATAAGTGTCGCAGAATAACCGACCTCCCTTATTTGAAATACATTAGGACAGCAGAGACTGTGTCTTCCTGTTATAGAGAACAAGCACCAACAGGGACGTACACAAACACTGAGTCAGGAGTCCAACACCCCTACACACTCCACCAGCCTTACTCCACAGTGAAAGATAATGCTTCTGTTTCGTTTGTTTTCTCTTTGAAGAACTGGTTTAACATCATAAATGCTGCTAATCTGTGAGAAGAATTAGAGTTAGTTTAGCCAAAAACGCGCTGACAAGAGTGCATTATGTATGTCGGGTCAGATGACTGCCACAAGTAAACATCTGAATTTATAAATATCTCTTTTGATAACATTTGATAACATTTTTTACACAGATAGCCGGTACATTTAGCATCATCTAAATCAGTGTGACCTCTGACCCGTCTTGTTTCTTAACCTTTTTAATTAGTTCCTATTAATTCCTGTTTGAGGAAGTGCTCTGTTTATTTTTCATGTTGACGCCACGATATCACGTCACTAAGTGGAACATGTGAGCCTGTTATCACTATAAAGGAAGCTGTGACTATGACGTGCATGGGATACTGCTCCTGAAACATAAGATGACAGGACACGCTGTACATATCCACCCTAATGACACGAAAGAAGCTAAAATGCCATAAGAAGACTCCTGAATCGATAATAAAATGGTTCAATTTAAAGTCTGATTTTTAGATGTGTGCAGGTAAAGGATATGACAAGAAGTCCCACCACCTATAATGGAAATACACACACTAATACACTCTTTGAGATTTAATCCTATAATCCCAGTTCTTCACTTTCTAATCTCAGAGCATCCAATCTCTGATCAATAAACCTCACACAGAGCAGGCTGAAAATAACGTTACAGTCACACCTTTAATAAACTCAGATATTGATTTACAGCTGAGGTACACTGGGTCATGGCTGCTGTGTGTGTGTTGCATGTTGGTGGGATGGGAACAGAGGGGCGGGGCTTGTGCTTATCTCCGCCTTTTGGACTCCACAATAAGTGCCCTTAGAAGGAAACCCTGTCAGACTTTATACACTGGGTCGCATTTTTTTATGCCTGCTGTCGCTGTAAATATTCTCCCTTATAAAAGTGAGTGATAAACATCACTTGTTATGTTCAGTGACAGATTTCAGCGCAGGTTCGCTGTTGCTTTAAACGCTCCTGTGTCTCCAGCCTGGAGTTTTATGACCTGCAGACTTTGATTGCGTTTGCATCGGGCAGATTTATCCAGGCTATCAAAAGATGTACACAGTCTAATCCGCGTGTTTGTTCTGCGGGATAATCTCTAGAAGCTGTTCTCTCTGCTGGAGGAGAGGAAGAGGGTGAGGAGGAGAGAAGCGGCCGCTGAGAGAGGCGCAGTGGAGGCGGAGGCGCTGAGCAGCGCGCTCCGCGGCGGATGGCACGGGGCATGGAGATGTTGCGCCGCTCCTCTGTGTTTGCAGCTGAAGTGTTTGACCGCTCTCCAACCGACAAGGAGTTGGTGTCCCAGGCCAAGGCACTGTGCAGGGACTACATCCACTCCAGGCTGAACCGTTCCGGGATAGGCTGGTCTAAACCTGAGCACGGACTAGCTGCGTCCGGCGGGACGCTGGGAGAGATATCCTCGGTGCTCCTGTGGCTGGGTGAGCTACCTCTGAAGCTCCATGCAGGTCTCAGAGAGAGAGAGAGAGAGCCCACTATACTGTATTATAAGTCAGTGTGTTGTATGCCTATATATCTGACCATATAAAACTATTACATCACATACAGTTATGTTATTATACAGCCTAAGCTTTTGCTGAATTTTCCCTTCAGTCCAGATTACTGGCTGCATTGATGTAAAGCTCATTGTTCAGCTCATGGATTATATCTTATTTTTAGTGGAAGACCTTTAAGTGATTCCCAGGAATCCCTCAGCAAAACATAGTAGAGTTTGCGTAATGCTGTATTTCCCTCCTTGGATGATTGCCCAGTCTGCCAACTGCTTCTATTACCATGTGTGGGTGTCAGCCTCACTCCAGTGTAATTCACAGGAATGTCACAAAAAGAGAGACTACATAAAGAGTCAGTAACTTGCCTTGTGCAGTGGACATCTTTTGTGTTTTGACTAGAGCATCACTGATTTTTTTGGACTATATATTTGGGTAAAAAAAAAGTGCTGTTTTTAATATGTGAGCTGTAATTCTTAATATAGGCCTACACTGTAAAGTGTGATAAGTTGACATTACTCAAAAAAAATTGGAAATCGAAGTTATGTTAAGTAAGCACTACTCAAGTATGAGTAAACTGATGCCTCGGTCCTTGAATGAAGGATTTGCACCATGAGTGAAGGTGTTTGGGGGAGCAGTGAAATAATAATAGTGAAAAAATAAAAGCTATGTTTGAGTCCAAGAGCCTTGATTTATATTCTTAGCTATACCATTTCTCAGAGGATTTCCACCTTGATTGCATGAATTTTAAAGTATCAGTCATTTTCCTTAAGATATCTTTATGAAATGTATTAACGTGTGTGTGTGCGTAATGTGGGACTACAATGCAAGGGCCACATCAGGTGGGGATGGGGCGGTTTACAAAACCACCCAGACCGTGTATTATTCTGACGTTAACATGAGGCCATGAGTGAAGGTGGTTGGGGGAGCAGTGAAATGTCTACAGAAAAAAAAAACCAAGACTATAATTACCTTAATTTAATATTGTCTTGAACATAACACTACACAGACGAATTGCTTTATGACCACACATTTACAGTGTTGCTCAACATGCCTATTGTGTCTTTGTGAAATTTAACAACACCTGTGTGTCAATACCAAACCGGAAGCATAAGATGCAAGACTGCAAGACTAGAGGTCTACCGCAGTCTGCATAGCCACATAGGTGGGGAGGGGGGCCTTAGCTCAACCACCCAGACCTTTACCTGTCTACACACATATACACCCCCTAACAGCCCTCCTCACCGATGGTGCAAATCATGACGGGTGTCTTGTGGATCGGTCTTCATCACTCACAGTTTTTCAGTTAAAGTTACTTGAGGTTGATGGTTTAATACTTTCTTCATTAGAACGTTTTATTAACTAAATGTAACTTAGTAGAGTCAACAAAACAAGCACATAAGAGTTAAGACCACTTGATATTTGTAGGTAATGTTACAATTACATTTTACAGTGTATATACAGACAAAGCGCCTTGATAGTAAGTTGTCAGGGACCATCACAGGGCTCAGCTGTGATGCTGCTACATGTGCTGCAGACAGTGTAAACAATGCAGTTCTCAAGTGACTGGTCTGCTTTTAACTAACATAACTTAAAAAAACTGCATCACTGTGTGGTGTTTATGTGCAGATCTAATGTAGCACATGTTACAAACCAAACCCCATTCATTCAGCTGGTCATACCAAAACAATAACGGCCTGATCACATTTTATTGCTTATAAATTCTGCTTTTCATTTGTCAGTGCAATGTTTCCAGGACAAAGCGGCTTCAGAAGACTGATGGATGGAGTTTTATTTTCTCCTGTTCTGTCCAGGCGATGAGCTGGAGTACCTTCGACCTAATGTGTACCGTAATGTGGCCCGACAGCTGAACATCACAGTGGCGTCAGAGAGCGTGGTGTCCGATGCCTTCCTAGCTGTTGCTGCAGATATTTTCTCCACAGGTAAGACAGGAAATCTTTCATACAACATGCAGGCCTGCTTCAGGTTTGATCTGAACAACACTGCACTCAAAAATAAAGGAAGACGTCTGTCCTTTTAAGGAAGTGTTTGTGGTTATCACTGGAAAGGAGGAACTTCTGCGCTTAGAGGCAAATACAATAAAGATATTGAATGTTTGGAGAAGTCACTTTTTTTATAAATGCTTCAGTGTCTCTAAAGTGAAGTACAATGTATTTGTGTATGTAAACACATCTTATGTGGGCTGACTGCGGGGTTTGTGGGAAGCATTTTGGGGCTGCCATTATCGCAGTTACAGGAAAGGAGCAGCAGGGAAAGCTTTCAGTCCATATTAGGTTAACATGTTGCCAGAGGGAGTGATTGTTACAGACAATTTGGACCCCACCCAAGGAGTCCAGTCACGAGCCTCTGCCGGCTGACTCCTCAGGGGATGGAACAAAGCAATGTGTTGCAAAGGTGGTTCACAGTCCACATTGAGACAGTCAGGTCAGTGTGGTCCTCAGTAACATGCAGGACCATCAGTGATGACAGACGCTACGACAGGCGAGTCACTGTGTGATGAGGAAGTCCTGGGCTGCAGCAGATTATGACCACAAATTGTGAGAGCAGAAGCTCGGCCACAAGGATGAGATAAAGTAGGCCTACTCTTACACTAAACATGCAACACCGCAACACCACACAGCAGTGGAGGATGTTGCATTCTGTATGTTCACAATGTTTCAACATTCAGTGACTCCATTTTGGTGTCTTTCAGTGAAAAAAAATGTCCTGGTGAACCTTCTGTAAAACTCAGCACCCATACAGTGGGCAGAAAACATTAACATGCTGCCAAATAAAAACAGAGAAAAGAGCAGGTGGAGACCAGAACGATAAAATAATGTGATTTCAAATAAATGCTAAATGGTTGCCATATTATTTTTGTGTTTACATTGCAGCCAGTTCTCCGAATGCTTTGAAATAATACACTGCAAGCGATCAGAGAATTCTTTGTACACAACCAGTCTAATGAGGCCTGAGGGAAGATAAAAGGATATTTATTACAAAAGCACGTTTTCTTCCCATCTAAAGAAGCCCTCTAGTGACATGTCCTGCAGCCCTTTAGATTGAAGATGGTTACAGAGCACATTAAAGGCATCTGCGTTAAGGACAGGGCCTGCTGGAGGAGGATGCACCCTATTAACTTGATTTTATTAGTCTGAAAAAAATATCAAAAATAGCACTTTGTTTATTTTGCACATAAATGCCACTGCTTTGAAGAACCTTTTTTCTATTTTTAGTTCTTTTATTTTGGGGATCTATCTTGAGTTTAAACTCCCTGCAATGTTAAGGTTTAAGAGTTTCCAGAAACAAATACGATGACAGTGACGGAGGATGGAGCTGAGGCTCGGTTTGCGTGAGCTCCACATATAAACACTACAGAAATAGCCTAAAGCTTTGACTGTAAATGGTGTGGCAGCAGAAAGCTCTCCTCAACACGCAGATTCAGGCGGGAAAAAAAAAGTTCTAGCAGATCTAGCCCGGCGCACAGCCTGCCTGCTGTCTTGAGCCTGTGTTTGGCTTTTCTTCTCTGTGGTTCAGACAGGCATGCAGGCCTAATGCCTGGCTGCTGCTGAGCTTTTATAATGCGTTCATCCATCTTGAATGAGCGCTGCTGACGGCCACATTCCCTAACACTAATGTCTGCTTCATATTATAGGATTTGACAGTGGATGGAGCTTGCTGTGTGAACATGTAGTTGTATGAAGAACTCTGTCCTGTCTGTCCTCAGGTGTGACATGGGGAAAGGTGGTCTCCTTATACGCTGTGGCAGGGGCCTTGGCAGTGGACTGTGTACGCCACGGTCATCCAGCAATGGTCCATACCATTGTCGACTGCATGGGGGAGTTTGTCCGCAAGAGTCTGACTTCCTGGTTGAAGAGGAGAGGGGGCTGGGTAAGGCAAACCTATGCACACCTAATGACTTGTTTGTAACTGCTTCAGTGAATATTGCTGATGATGCAAATTTAAAGCTGCTAGTTAACTCAGCAGGGAAACGAACAGCTGACACACACAGACCAGGTTCAGTGTTTAGTCACATCATTTGTTTGTGGACTGAGTTGAATGTTGTTTTTGTGGAGCCTGACCTATCTATCAGTCTGCCCATTTTATAAGCCAACATCTTGTCTATCACAGGTATATCAGTGTCTGTGTATTTGGAGTATTGATCAATATTTTTACCAGGAATAATGCAGAAAAGATATGTTATGGTATGTGCAATGATATTTCCTGTACACAAATGCCTCGCTTCAGGCTTAATTGCTAATTTTCATTTAGTTTCTGCATTTAAAATCAATATTTATGCGTATCGACATAGACAAAAAAATTTTGCATCAACTTTTTGATGCATTTTGAAACAAACATACATTCACAGCTGCTTCATGTTGTACAGTGTTCTCATAGCAGTAGTAGTAACAGTTTCTTCCAGCAAAGTTTTTACTTCATTCCCACTGAAATGTTTTTTTTTCACCATCACATCCCGTGGGTCCTCTGTGGGATTTATGTCAGGCCTGTGGGAGGGCTGCTCTGCAAAATATTCCTTCAACAGGCAGCTGGTATGCTGGGGATCATCATCCTGCTGACTGAGCCACATGAACAACAGTTTAAATTCACATTCACAGACACCATGATGCAAAAAGCGTCCCTCTGATGTATGTGCCTGCAGATACTGTCAGCACATCACAGATATAGTGGTATCGGCATACATGTAACTAAAAACAGTTACAGAACACATTGCATCAGGATACTTGGGGTGATTTAGATATAGTGTGTAATAAAATGTAAAGGAGTGTCTGGTGTGTACACACGGTTTGGGAGAGTGTCTTCAAAAGCTGTGGTCTGTGCTTGCATGATGTTTTCCCCATTTAATCCTAGCTGTGTTGTTCCGTGAGCCTCCCTCTGTAACCATGCTAGTTGATCCTGTTTGCAGCACACACACACACACAGAATTAAATGGACCAATCATCTGCTGGTCTTTCTTAGTCATTCATTTGTGTCCATTTAAATAAACATCTATTACGTCACAGTGTGTTTAAATGAGGTAACACAGTGATGACTGAGCCTATGAAACACGGATGTAATGACATTAGAGTCTTTGCACGCACAGTGTTAGAAACAAAAACACTATGTCTGTGGTGACGCTCCTTTGCGAAGTCACTAATGCATGCTGGCCGTCATTGTCTAATGCTGCATTCCATTTGAAGTGGGAATTTCTGAGAATTACATTTTTTTTAAAGGAATTCCCCCACACGGAGCGAACCTCACCAACCATGATTTCAAAATCCAAGATGGCAGCTCCGTGCTCAACAGCAGTACTCTATAGCACAAATCACACAGAATTCCTTGATTTCTCCCCATAGACATGTTGCTATGGTGTTTGTTTGAATTTAACCCTGACAGGCGGATGCAGCTGTGATGACCAGATTGCTGCACATTAATATAGTTTTACACAAAATGTAAAATTCTGTCACAACTGGGAACCATAGCGGTCTAGCAATGGTTTGTTTTTTTAGAAATAACCATGCTTGACTAATCAGGATCAAAATTTTGCCGTGCAGTAATAACTGTTATTGCTGCTAGTGGCTAACATTAAGATCTTAATCTGGAATGTAAGTAGGTAGAGGTGAACAGTAGAGCTGGAGGTTGATGATGTGGGTGTGCAAGTAATGATGGCTAACCTTTCCAGGCTTGTTACTGCTGGTGGATGCTGCCCTGAAATCAGAAGCTGAGGGATGTGATGTTATCTCCCCTGTTTGATGCTTCATAGCCACCATGTCACAACCACCTCAGATTGAAAATGTGTGCTGAAGGGATGCAGACAGAGCAGTGCAGGATCATCTGTAGAATCCTGTTAAAGCCTGCAGAAACAGAAACGTGAACTTGTGCACAACAGTGTTCTGTTCTTCTCCACTGGAAAGACTGTAACAAGTGAATACCTCAACATGGCACCAGCCTTGTGTTGTTTTGAAGATAAGTGGAGTGTGACAAAGTGATGAGCATGGCATTGTATAACTGACCTCATAAAAACTAATGAGGGGCTGCAGTCCAAACCCTGACAGATGATGTGAGCCTGTAGGAAGAACATTCTGTGATTGAAAGGGCGAGCTGAAGGGGGAGAGGCGTTTAGTGTCAGGACTGACAGTAAGCTGTGCTGTCTGTGGAATTTCACTGGCTATGAAAGCTTACTGGTTACATCTGTAAGTCCAGTGTGGGCTCTGGATTTGACAAAACATTCCTGTGGGCTGGTCTTGTCTGCAGATTTTCAGAATAGTGACAAATCAAGAACACATGCTCCCAATGTGTGTTGTTGAATGTGAGGATTCATGTGATTTTCACTGTTGTCCCCTCACAGGTGGATGTAACAAAGTGCGTGGTGAACACTGATCCCAGCTTCAGCTCTCACTGGCTGGTGTCTGCTGTCTGCGCCTTTGGACACTACCTGAAGGCCATCGTGTTGTACCTCCTCAGGGAGAAGTGACAGGGACACAGTGGACTCTGAGCGGACTCTGAACGGACTGACGAGCACTGCACGCCAACACTGAAGCACCCTTCGCTTCAGATTATGTTTACACTCATTTGCACTGAGCCTTTATCGATGAACACCTTTCCATTTTACAGTGGACTCCCTTTGCTGCTTCAGCTTCTATTTATTATATTACGACACATTTGATGTAAAGTCACATTTTAGACTCTTCCTTTCCCCACACACTGTCAGTTAGCTGCCTGTTTGATAACTGCTGGTAAGTATGCGCATTGTTAGACTGTAAGGACATCTGTGAATGTCCTGATGGGTGGCTGCTGGTAGGCGGAATTCATTCTGGGCCATCTGCACTCTGGTTCAGCATGTTCAGATGAGACCTTCATCCTGAAAATCCTGTGGAAATCAGGCTGATGAAACCTTCTGTGGATCTGTAGTTTTGCGGAGCAACCACAGAAGTGACAGCATTGCATTTGCCTCTCTGATGAGTTGTGACACCCTGTGGTGCTGGACTGATAGATGTTTATTGCCATATAGGTGCACAGTTTAGTCATCCAGCTGCAGCAACTAATGCACAAATAAGACTCACTGTCTTTAAAGCTGATAACAGATGAGACCCGTATTAGCTTGCAAACTTAAATATGCATTTATATAAATGCTTTGATTACCACATTCTCTATGTTTGTTGTCTCTATTTGTTGTTTTAAAAATGGTTTTAAATGTTGTAGACATATTTTTTGGAGAAAATGCAGAGACCACTTCAGTTTCTGCAGCTTTACTATTTACAGAAGATCTGTAAAAATAAAAATCTATTTGTTAGTAAGAGAAAATGACAACCCTTGGAGAGTCCTAAAGAGGGTCCACTGTCACACATGAAGAATGACACATACAAGGAAGAACATTTGCTTCAGTCAGTATACTGGAGAGCATGTTAGAGACATGAGAGCTGTGATAAAAAATCACCACCAAAACATTCTTTCTGAACTCAAAACAAAACTAAAATAATGAACAGAAATTACTTTTTGCATTACACAAGTTTATCCATAGTCTAAAAGTCACACTGATGAACACCTTTTTTTTACGATGCTCCCATCATCGAGGACCACAGACCTCAAACACGTTTGGTTTCACCTGGACACAACCAGAGATGATGCGAGCTGGGAGGTCGAAAAAAAACTGCCAACAAAACCACAGAGATGCATGTGAGAGTTTTAAGCGGAAGATGTATCAGAATTGTAAAGATCTGGTGCCATCTGCTGGACAAGCTGTACATTTACACCTAGTGGCGGAGGAAGTACTGAAGCTCGGTACATAAGTAAAAGTACAATTAAGCAGCTAAATATCTACTTCAGTAACAGTAGAAGTGCTACATCAATAATCCTACTGAAGTGAAGGTCTGAAACATGGTTTATATCTGGTGGAGGACCTCAGTGGGTGGGTCTGGGTAAAACTTACAAACAATAGCACTAAATGTTTCCATAATTCCCTCCATAACTCCTCAAAGGAGTGTCCTTTGTCTTTGAGGTGGAGGTGAACAGCTGAGACTTGTCCTGAGGAGTGTCGGGAGGAGGACACCAGGGACAACAATCTGGCCTTCTTGCACAGTACATATTGAGGAGGACAGGAGCCTCAACGTGGAAGTGTACAAGAAACCCACACACCAGACCAGTACCTGCTGTTTGATTCACACCACCCACTGGAACACAAACTGGGAGAAGAATCGCTCAACCTATTCTACTACATACCTACTCAGTCTACTCTACGTACAAGGATACAATCAATAAATAAAAGAAATTCCGCCGCCAAATTAATTCAAATCAATTCAGATCCGATCAGACAAAATCACATTAAATTCATTCCAATAAAATCTGATCAGATCTGTCAAATATATACAGACAAAAACAAATACACCACCACTATTTAACCACTTTGTGAACAAAATGTGAACTAATCCATTTATCTCACTGGGCCCAGAAGCTTGAGGCACGCAGCCTCTTGTGCTCCTTCAAGGCCTGTCTCCCCTTCCTGGCACACTTTGGCTGTGTCTGTGCCAGTCTGCTCTCTCCAGTCGTCAGCAGGATCACCAGAGAAGCATCATGGAGGCCTCAAAAGAAGCAGCTTCTTCAAAAACTAAACCCAGTCCATCCTGTAGAAGTGTCCACTAGAGCCCTGCATCACAAAGACATGGATAGTTCTGGACGCCGCCACTCAGCTGGGGGTGTGGGGCTGGTCTGGATCAACCGGAGATGAGGCAAACTGAATGGTGGTGCCCAGAACTGACCTTGTCTTTGTGATGCAGCGGTCTCCAAACTTCCTCTAAGCAGGATGGACTGGAGGGCAGGAGGAGCTGTTATAGCACTTTAGTATAGAGGCCTACATGTGAAGTATGTGGCTCAAGACAAATTCTTTTAGATACTAGTTAAATCCTGAAATCCTGAAAAAGGCGCAGTGAATAAAGTGAACAGGTTGGTGAGTACTGATGAGAGAATACTGAGAGTTGAGTTTGAGTGACACCTACAGATGTATAGCCACATATGTTTGTGTTCTTAATTGTGTGGGTGGCCGCAGTTAAATGTGTGTGTGTTTTTTTAATTATTAGTTTGGTTGCCCAGCAACAATAACACGCAGTTTCATGATGGCGCCACAAGGGGGAGTGTTGGCCCAGGTAGACGCGGGTTGTAGTAGGTCAGCAGGTTGTTTCCGCCCGCTGTGTGACGCAACACGCGTCATTCAATACATTGTGTCCTGCTTCACAACTATTAGATGTTAAATAGATATTAGAGCTTTCAAACACAGATGCATGGTGCTGAGTGGAGCCATTGTTCACGTCTATTGCATCGTCTACAATTCTGATAACATGCAGATTATATTGTTATGTCTGAGCAACTAATCAGGATTTTAATAATATGCCTTTCTGCCTCCAAACATACTGACTTATGTAAAGATTTTACATGGAGCATAGAGGAATCTCTGTAAATATATTTCTGTCCAGGCTGTAATCATTTATTAGGACACCAGTTTCATTGATCAGTTTTCAAATATCATCATCAACAAACAATTTTTAATTCATCTTTTACATTCATACATGTTTTCATATTTGTGTTTCTGATGCCATATTTGTAGATTCGGATCCTACTCTTTACAGTTTCGGTTCTTATTTTTTCACTTTCAGGTTGTATTTGCTTTTTTCAGACCTCAGAATGTACGCGCGTCTTCCCGTAGTGTCATGTGACCCAAACAGGAAGTGTAGTTGTACATGTTGCATTCGCGATATCAGGGAGGGCTCACTTGTCTGTACATGTCTGTGGTAAAGCTAACTTTGTGCGTGTGTGTTTTAGTCTTGTTAGTCTGAAAACATGACAGACATTTTAACAAAAATAAAAAACAGCGTAGCGGAAAAGCAGAAGACGGCTGTGGTTCAGAGCGACTTACAGAAGTGGGGTTTAACAGGTGAGGGGACTTTTTCACTTGGTCAAACTAGCTTGTAGTCATGTCTTCATTCACACTGACATGTAATTTAAAAAAATAAATTAGTTTTCGATTTAAAGGTGCATCTAAGCCGACTTTAAGCAAGTTACGGTTATGTTAAGTTATGTTACGGGTGAAGAAGTGCCTGCAGTGATGAGCTGTTCTCTCCTCACAGGCATCCAGCTGAGGTCCTACCAGCTGGATGGTGTGCAGTGGTTAACCCAGTGCCTGAAGAACCAGCAGGGATGCATCTTAGGAGATGAGATGGGTTTAGGAAAAACCTGCCAGGTGTGTGTTAATAATGCTGACACATGGCAGCACTGATACTTTATAGCGAGTGGTACATGACCGTTGTAAAACTTTATCAATGGCCCTGCTCTGTTAAAGTGCCCCTGTAATACAACTTATGTGATAATAGACTAAATATTTTAAGTTAACCAACTTAACTAAATAAGTGAAGCTGTTTACATAACTGATTCAATGATTAGATAAACATCAATTTCTGATGTTGATGTGTTTTAAATCATCTTAGGATGACATGTTCACTATTTTACTTGCAGTGAAAGCATTTAGGAAATCAATGTATATTAGCCTTTTTAACAGCAGTGTGACTGTCATGGCACGGTGGAACTAATAAAAGTGTACTTTTTAGGCTCACTGGGACCTTCATTAAAACTGACACGATGTTAATGATTTTAATTGGACCTGAGTTTATGTTAAAGTGTGATTTGTCCTATCTGTTTGTCAGTAATGGTTTCCTTTGTCCTTCAGACGATCTCTCTGCTGGTGTACATGTCAGGAGGTCTTGGGAAGAAAGGTCCATTTTTGGTATTGAGCCCACTCTCTGTCTTGGAGAACTGGAGAAGGGAGTTGAAATGGTACACTCACATTCTCCTGTAAACCCACTTCATGTGTTTCATCAGCTGCTGCTAACATCTCCTCCGTACACTGTGGTCCCAGCTTCGCTCCCTCTCTCACTGTGCTGTGCTACAAAGGAGACAAAGAGAGACGGGCTGAGATTCAGAGGGAAGCAAACACACAGGACTTCCACGTTCTGCTGACTACATATGAGGTCTGTGGCTGGTTTAGCGGAGACATAGTAAGCCTAAGGTTACGTTTTATCTGTGTAGACACTGACAGATGTTTGTCGACATTTTCAGCTGTGTCTCAAAGATGCTTCATTCTTGAAACAGTGAGTGTGTCCAGAAGAACACAGATATCATCAGTCTCATTTAGTTACAGTTTGTAATCAGTCCTTCTTCACTCTGCCTGTCAGGTGGAAGTGGAAGGTGCTGGTGGTAGACGAAGCTCACAGGCTGAAGAATCAGAACTCACTGTTGCACAAGACTTTAATAGAGGTAGTCTGTCAAGCATGCTTTTCTTCATCATTTCCTTTACTGTATCTTTTCTGATTCTTGAGTTGTTGAGTCCTTTTTGTGTATTGTGTAGTTTTCAGTTGGTTTCAGACTCTTGCTGACAGGAACGCCCATTCAAAACAACCTGCAGGAGCTCTACTCGCTGCTCAGCTTCATTCAGCCCAGCATCTTTGCAGCTGATGACGCAGACAACTTTTTCAACTCCTACTCAAACGTGCAAAATCATCCTGCTCTGGGTATAAATGCATCCTTATTATGTAACGCAGTATGGATCAGATTATGTACTGTTTGTACGTCCATGCACGTCTCCTCACGCACTGTTCTTCTGCTTCCAGCTGCTGAGCTTCAGAGCATCCTGGAGCCATTCCTGCTCCGTAGAGTCAAGTCAGAGGTGGCTGTTGATCTGCCCAAGAAGACGGAGCTGTTGGTGTACCATGGCATGTCAGCTCTGCAGAAAAAATATTACAAAGCTGTGCTGACAAAGGATCTGGGTGAGGCTCCTCTAATGTTATAAAGCTGGCAGGTCATTTGAAGGTGGCGTGTAAAACTTAATTCCTCTGCTTTCAGAGGCTTTTGGGAATGAACCAGGCAACAAGACCCGGTTATTGAACATCTTAATGAACCTGAGAAAGTGTGTTGACCACCCATACCTGTTTGACGGTGAGATGCGATCAGACGATGAAAATGAAGTCTTTGCAAATGAAGAAGCATATTAAAATACTTTTGTCCCCGTTTCTTGGCCAGGAGTGGAGCCAGAGCCCTTTGAGATGGGGGAACATCTAATTGAAGCCAGCGGAAAACTTTGCCTTCTGGACAGCATGCTGACATTCCTGCACAGAGGGTTAGACGTTCTACTGGTTTTTCAGCTCCACCTGGTGGCAGTGTAGTCTCAGTGTGCTTCATTGCTGCTAGATCAGTTCATCTCTCAGCCACTATAAGACTTAGATGCTGACACAGTGTAACGATGAGGCTTACCTTGTTTTTGTTTATATACCTGCCGTGTGTGCAGAGGTCATCGGATCCTGTTGTTCTCTCAGATGACGAGGATGCTGGACATTCTTCAGGACTACATGGAGTACAGAGGTGAATGAGAGGAGAAGTCCTGTCACACTTGCCATGCTATTTTTTTTTTACATCATAAAGCCAAAATTTAACATTTGTCAATTTATTAAGGTTACAGCTATGAGCGCTTGGATGGGTCTGTCCGAGGGGAGGAACGAAACCTCGCAGTGAAGAACTTCAGCAGCAAGGACGTCTTTGTCTTTCTGCTCAGCACTAAAGCAGGTGACTGACTCAAACATTCGAAGGCTTTGAACAGGAAGCTGTGTTATAGTTATATGTTCATAATTTCCCAGGCAGTCTGTTATCATTTAGTCTGCTGCTAGTGGTGAATTGCATCTTTCGAGCAACACAGTTTGTAGATAACACAGCACTTGTGATTTTTTGTAAGTGAGTTAAACTTGCAAGCCTTCCATCATATCTATATCTGCAGCAGAGTTCAGCAGAAGTAGCTGAGAGAGGAAAGGGGAGTGATCACACAGAGATAAAAGCTGCAGGATGGTGTGAATAAGGCCAGCAACGATTCTTTTTGTATGCACAGAGTGAATGTAGTGAGTAGGAAATCTTATTTCTGTCACAGTTTATTGATTCCTGTAAGTTCTAGATCTTTGACCTTGTAGTACAGGAATCTGCAAAAAGGACCCCATCTTAGCTTCTATTCACCGGCTAACGTAAACAACAAATCAGCTAAAAAACAAATAAATACAATGAAGTTTTTTAGCATTCCATTTATAACATGTTTGTCCTTTGTAATGTCTGATGTTTGCTGCATGTTTGTTCTTCTGTCTCTGTCCTGTCTACTCCTTTACCTGGCCAACTGTCAGCAGGATGGTTCTCCCTTGGGTCCTGCTCAAGGTTTCTTCCTGTTAAAAGGGAGATTGCACATTTTCAGCATAGTTTGGCAAGTCATGAGGTTAAATTTGTCTCCTTAATGACATCATAAAGGCGGATGACTGCTAACTTCCTGAATCATCACTCAAACAGCTAAACTGTGTATTTATGTAACGAGAGCTGTCAAGTGATGTTTAACTGACAGCTACAGCTTCATCAGTCTCTTTAGAAGTGCATCATTAATAATCTGTATCTTTGGCTGTTTCTGCAGGGGGAGTGGGCCTGAACCTTACAGCGGCCGACACTGTCATTTTTGTGGACAGTGACTTCAACCCTCAAAATGACTTGCAGGCTGCTGCACGCTGCCATCGGATTGGTCAGAACAGGTGATGATGTGTATGATACGTAAGGCAGGCTGTACTGCAATGCTTTGACTTTTCTCATCCTGCCGAATGTAACTGGAGGCACAAGCAAGTTAGCTCTCAATAATCATACCAGTGAGTTATACAACAGAGGCATTTTTATATAGATGTGAACGCTCTAATACTGATTCTATGTACCAGTAAAACATCTTTCCTTAATCCCCTGACTGAAAGAATGATTTAGTTTGAAGCTCCTTTAATCATTGATTGCCTGTGTGTTATTAAAGGCCTGTGAAAGTGATCCGCCTCCTGGCAAGAGACACGGTGGAGGAGATAATGTACTCTCGCGCTGTCTCCAAGTTGCAGCTCACAAACACTGTCATCGAAGAGGGACGCTTCTCTTTACTGGATCAAGCTCAGTCAGCTGCTGCAGGACTCCAGGTTTGGGAAAAAGCCGCCAGCCCCCCTGCACTTTCTCTGTCCATTTGTCTTCCACTCTTTCTCTCAACACATTTCCTGCTCTGCACAGCTCAGTGAGATCTTGAAGTTCGGGATAGATAAGCTTTTGTCGTCAGAGGAGAGTTCTGTACAGGATGTCAAACTGGAGAAAATCCTTGGGCCGTCACATGAGGGTCAGTGGGTGGATGATGAGGACTACACCCCAATTGGAGAGGAGGAAGAGGAGGAGGAGGGGGATGGATCTGACTCTGATGGACAGAGTATGTTTTTTAATGTTATTAAAATCTCTCTTCACTACAGAGCATTGAGTTTTGATGTGAATTTCATTTCATAACAACTACAAGTGGTATATCTGGTATATCAAAACAGCTGCCACTGCAACTGAGCCTGCGATTCATGTTGATCTCTCTTGCTCTTCATCGTCCAGTGCTGTGCTTAACCTGCTCTTAACCTGCTGTGATGAATAACTCACCATCATATTGTCCCATCCTTCAGACCACATGTACTACTTTGAGGGGAAGGACTACAGTAAGGACCCCAGCTCTGAGGACAAGAAGAACTTTGATCGTCTGTTGCAGGAGCAGCTGACGGAGGTTCAGAAAGCTGCAGGACAGGGACGAGCTCTGAGAAACAAAGCCGGAGTAAGACTGTCTCTCCTAACATAGAGCTGAACTGTATGACAGATTTGACCATGCCATGCTATTATAGCACTCATACATTCATGCCATCCATCCACCTGTGGTTTGTAATCCAGTCAAGTTTGTGAGAGTGTAAATTCCTCCTGTGTTTCCAGGTGTTTGTGTCAGTAGCTCTTGGGATTCCAGTGAGGAAGAGGAAGCCTCTTACTGAGGCAGAGCTGGAGCTGAGGCGACAAAGGAGGGAAGAAGCTGCAGCCAAGAGAGCCAAACTTCAAGAGGACAAGAAGAAGAAGGAGCAAGAGGAGAAATACCAGAAAAAGTAAGATTTGTTGGTGGATTTAGTGTTTCTAATCTGTGTTAGACATTTTCAGCTTCAGCTTTTCTTTTATTTGTTGTGTTTATTCATCATGCAGAATGTTATGGTGGGAGTCTTGTGGCTACAGGTCACTGTGCCTCCAGCGTGTGGACAGTGAAGAAGATGAGGAAGAGGAAGATGACCACAGCATATCCTCCACAGACTCAGACAGCACGGACATCCACTATGTTCTGGGGGACGTCACTCATCCACATGCTGCTCAGGGAGATGCTATCATCGTCCATTGCGTTGGTACTGTTACCTTGTTACCATAGCAACAGACAACAGAAAGTCAGCATCTCCTACAGGTTTATCAGTGATGGTTTCTGTGTAGATGACTCAGGCCGGTGGGGCAGGGGAGGCCTGTTCACGGCACTGGAGGTGAGGTCAGATGAATCACGGAAGCAGTATGAGTCGGCTGGCAAGATGAAAGGTAAGATTACCCACACTTACAAAAAAATAACATCAACAGTCATTCTGATATCTGAGATATTTATGCCTGTGGGGTCTAATTGAATATGCACACACGTAACTTTATTAAATTGTGTTGGTATGGTTTGTTTCAGATTTGGAGCTTGGAAATGTGCTGCTTTTTCCTATTAACGACAAACAGTCCAGACTGAACGGCCAGGACCAGGTAGGCTCTGTTGTGTACAAATTTCCCGAAAATTGCTGCTCTGCAGTTGTGATGCACCTGGTTTGGTTTTTTTTTTTGTATGGTGGCAGAACAGACTGATAAAATTGCAACAATGATCTGATAAAGCCCTAACCCACTTCCGTCTCCTTCCTGTTACTTCAGTTGGCTCTGATAGTGGCACAGCAGAGAGACAAAGCCAACAACCTGTCAGGGATCTTTCTAACTGCTCTGGATGAGGGTCTGAAGAAGATTTATGCTGCAGCCAAAAGAAATAAGGGTATGGCCTTATGGAAAGGGAATATAAAAGCAGCAGTGCAGTATTGTTAGACTTCAGGCCTGCAAAGCTTCTCAAGGGGAAACTCAGTCATTGACTATCATCCTTATGTTTGTAATAATGTTTGTTCCATTATATATGATCCACCAACAATGTCTTTCAAATTCAGTGTGGTGGCCAAAACAGGTATTGTTCCAATATCTATGAACCTGAGTGTACATCTGAAAGATTTGTCCCATATGTAGCTCAGCTCGAGCAGCGATATGAGTGTAGGAAATCGCAGTCAACAGTCATGCTGATAGTTTTCTGTGACATCTTTCCCCCCCCACAAAGCAAGTGTTCATCTTCCACGCATCGGCCACGCTACCAAAGGTTTCAACTGGTACGGCACGGAAAGGCTCATCAGAAAACACCTAGCCTCCAGAGGCATCCCCACCTTCATGTATCCTTCAATGTTGTCAACACATGACCTTTGACATTTGTTGGACTCATTTTCTCTTAACCTGCCTGACCAGATACTATCACAGCAGAGCTGTCAAAAACACAGCTCCACCTCAGGCATCCTCCACTGCCGCCTCAACGTCAACATCCGCCCCTCAACCACAGTTGTGTAACCCAAACAGGCTCGGTGATGAGGCAGAGGCAGAAATCCCAGGCCCCTCAGACCCTCTCCAGAGCCACGGCCTCCCCTGTTTCATGAGGGGAGTCCGTGTGTTTTTCTACAACCTGGCTGCATCAGAGAGGAGGATGCTGGCCCGATACCTTATCACATATCCTTTCACAGCTGTCGTTCACATTTCCAAATGTTGCTGTGTATAAAGACACGATGTTGCCACAGTGTCAGAATAATGTCGCAGCTCCTTAGCTTTATGTGCACTTATGATGGAGACGAAGAGGAGATGATGAGCGAGGAGGTGACCCACATCGTAGCCGAGGTAGAGAGCAACATCCACGCAAAGGTGAGACATTTAAACGCACCATCATTAGAGGAAGGAAACTGAGACCATGATGGAGTTTCATGCTTCGATCTGGACTCTGCTTTGTGTGAACCAGGAGCTCCAGGATCTGCTGAGTCAGTACAGTCAGGCCGTGGCCGTGCAGAAAGCCTGGCTGGAGTCCTGCTTCTCCAAACAACGACAAGTCAACACCTCTCACTTCCTACATCAGCTCACATAACATTCATTCATTTTAATCAGGAATTGTGTCACTTACAATAAAATCAAAATAATTTTACTGTGTGTGTGTGTGTCTGTGTGATGTGTGTCTGTGTGTGTGTGTGTGCTTCCTCCACACACACACACACACACACACAGACACACACACAGAGGTGGTCGGTTAGCAGAGCGCTGAGTGAAGGTGGAGTCAGTTTGCGGGGCGGTGCTGTTCAGCCGCACACCGCAGCACAAACTGCTGCAACACAGTGCGTCAATATTTTTCCTCTGTCCTGTGTGACGGTGAGAAGGACTCTCACAGAATTGTTACACAACTTTATTTGTGTCTTGAACGGTGACGTGTTGACAGACACTATCACGGCTGAGTTTCCCGGAGGAGATTTGAAGCAGCGACGGTGAGTTACCTGCTCACGGTTAATAACCTGTCACACTCGTGTGTGTGTGTGTGTGTGTGTGCGTGTGTGTGTGTGTGTGTGTGTGTGTGTGTGTGTGTACTTTGTCAACACAACGTGGAGTCACAAGCTAGCACCCGCTAAAACTTTTTGTTAAACGTTTCGATGCTTCCCAAATGAGGAATTAACCCTTTAAACATCAGTTCACTCGTAGACAGAGGTAAACGCTGTGTTGACAGCAGTCAGGAATGTGTGTAGCTGTTAGCTGAAAAGTTCACGAAGAACATAAAGAACATAAATATCTGGGTCAGGTTCAGTCACACGGTGGAAACAGCAAGCGTGTGTGCGACCACAGACTGGCTCCTGCGAGAGAGCGATTTACAGGAACTATCAGGGGTGTATTGGAAGATTAAACCACATACATCGAGGTTACACAGGCCTGCACACATGTGACATGTCCTGGCGTTTTACTGAACCATGGAAACATCTGTAATAGAACCTCTAAAATGTGCCTGAACAGAAATTACAGGCAGGTAGGAAATGTGTTGATGAAGCAACATTGAGATCAACCTAATATCATAACGCCATCACTCAGAATGCCAGAAAGAGGTTTTTATCTTATCACAGTTAAAAGGCACTGAGAGGCATCATTTCCTTATTCCCACGTCTGTTGGCTCATCTCCACCGCTCATTCAGAGAAAAGTCCCCTGTGTGGGAGACACACTGTCATGTACTCAGTGCTTTCATGCTAAAGGACACCAGCAGACATCAGTGTGGGCTGATACAAGAAAAATAAAACACTTTAAAATGTGAGTAGAACAGCTCTGTGTGTGTGTGTGTTTATCAGGTCAGACGTCTGGTTTGGACAGTTTTTGTTTGATGTGACACCCCCGTCCCTCTCAGGTTTTTTCAGGTGCTGCCTAAACCAGACACACATGGACATCAGGAGGGACCGGCCCAGTGATGCTGCCCACCTCAGCCTACTCTGATTCAGCACCTAACAGGTGAGCACCTTATGAATTGTGCACACTGCCTTTGTGTTTGCTTAATGCAGGCGTTAGTTCAAAGCAGCCACCGAAGTGACAAACATGCAGTGCATTGCAAGTAAAAAAGCTCCTCCTTGACACAGTTACGTCAGCCATCTGAGCAGCTGCCCCAATACTCCTGAGGAGGACGATGAGACCATGAACACAGACGACAGAGCAGCCAGTGTTGTCCACAAACCAGACTCCAGCTGCACCACTGATGGCCACCACCCTCCTCCAGCCCAGGCAGCAGTCTCTGATCACCACCTGTTCAGCAGAGAGCAGGAACACAAACACATCCACACACTGGCCCACACCAGCCCGAGCTTCTGCTCGTCCCAGCATCATCGCAGCTTGACAAGCGGCTACAGCCAACCTACTCCAACTCCATTCCAGAGCCAGGCTGACAGCTACTGGCTCCACCCGAGCTTCGCCAGCAGCTGGTCGGGGTATCCCAACAGCCTGCCGTCCTGTCTGAGCCACAAAGAGTACTCCAGCTGTTCTGGAAACAGCTGCCTGTCCAGATACAAGTTCGACTCCCTCCCCAGCACGTACAGCACCAGCATGAGCAGCTTAGAGCATCCGTTCTCGCTGCGCTCCAACCCACCGTCAGCTGAGCTGTATCACCATACATTCTCTCCATACTCATGTTTGCCACAGGGAGCCGCCTGCTGTGCTCAGTGTCCTGCGGATGGTTTTAACAGGGGGCCTGTACACACCAAATACCCCTGGCCTCAGTACCATCCAGCTCACGGCCACTACTGTAAGTCTGCTCAGGCTAACTTCTATCATCTGCAGGAAATGGCAATAACAGGAAATTGGTGCTACAGTGTAATACAAGCATTTTTGTGTATCTTCAGATCCGGGTGACTGCAGACTTCCTCGAGCTGAGTTCACACAGATGTGAGTTGGTTTTTTTTCGTAATTTGTTCAACTGCCCTGTGACTAACACGGCATTGAATTTTGCAGTGGCCCTCATGTTCCGGTCAAAGAGAAGCACCCTGCTTACAGCACGCCGCTGTCTCTGGAGCAGAGTGAGTGTCGACTAATACATCAGCAGATACATTATTGACTGAGCTGCTCTAAATAGTTATTATCTGCTGTTGAATGCAGGGCGGGTCTTTGTCACCTATGAAGCAGACAACGACAAACACGTGAATGAGGTCATCAACTTTGTGGCTCTGCTGCGACACAACGGCTTTGATACACATGTATGTACAATTGTTGATGTTGTTGCGGATATTGTGGCACATCAGGGTTTCACCTAAACGCCTTTTTTTCCTGCTGACCTGAAGTTAAATGCAGTGTTTCTGAAGTGAAGGACATACATTGTGATTGTAGTTAAAATGGGATCTGTAGTTTCTGTTTGTGTCTTTGTAGGTCAGTGTAGGTCCGGCTGTGGAGTGTAGTTTGTCTGACTACTGCTTTTGTTTGTTTCAGATTGACTTATTTGAGCAGCAGTTCAGAAGTATAAGCAAGATTGACTTCATGGAGCGATACCTCAGTGAGGTAACCGGTAGTTGTTGGACCAGCTTGAGCTATTTGTTGTTCTTCCAGAGTCAACATGTTTAATCAGGCAGTTTAATAATCCCTCAAGAATGAAAATGACTTGCAAGACTTGGTAAATAGAGAAATCAACAAGTGATCATTATGTTATGTCATCTCTTTACCCAGAAAGAGTACCTGATCATTATTATCATCAGTCCCAAGTACTATGAGACGGTGACTGCCTCCCCTGTTGTCCTGGAGAAGGACGAGAGGACCTTCAACACAGTGTACATACACAAACAGGTCAGACTCCTTTACCAAGCTGAAATATTGACTTTCATACCACTACTGAGAGGTAAAAGTGTGTGTGTGTTTGTGTCTCTTAGCTCCAGAATGAATTCATCCAGAATGGAAGCAAGAATTTCAGGTTCATTCCCATATTGTTCCCTGGGGCTAAAAAGGTACAGGTTTGGTTTGTGAGATGCCACTGTGTGTGTGTGTGTGTGTGTGTTCATGTTTTTTTTTTGTATTTAGTGTCATGTTCCCAACTGGCTTCAAAACACACACGTGTATGGATGGCCACGCGATCGGGATGACATTCTGCGGCGGCTGATGAGGGTGGAGAAGTACAACCCGCCTCCTATCGGAGAACTTCCAACCATTGTTTCCATCCCCATATAAAAAAAAAAAATAAAAAATGGAGACAGAGACTGGACTGAAACCCAACGCTTCTATCAGGAGAGCTATCGGTCATTGTTAAGGTGAACAGGGAAGTCTTATTGATTGTGAGTGGGCAGAGTTTATAGGTGATGTTTAGTTCATTCGAAGTTACCCTAGAGAACGGGTCAGTTTGATGTGACATGGATTCTTTTTGCTGTGCATCAAGCTGAATGTTTACCGGTGCTACCCTACGTAGATTCATTTACAGTAATAATGTTTGAAAGGTAAATTGATTGAATCAATGATCATAAATCAAGTAGGAGTTACACATGTGATTGAACAGAATAGATAACTGTATGTTTACAGACTGGACCAGGTGGCCTTTTATTTATGAAATGTGACATTGGTAGATGCAGATGTTTGTTATTGCAGTGGCCCCAACAGCGTTTTAAAGAGTGACAGTCGCAGAAATGTACTGTGTGGTGCATGTTGTTGTAGCTGGGCCCTGATGGAGCACCTCCATTTTCTGTAGTCCACTGCTGATCAAAACGTTTTGTATAGTATCACCGGAACAAGGACTTGTTGCTCAACAGGTTGTTGCTAAAGAGAAAAAAAGTTGGTTGCTCAACACAGACAGAAGTTGATGTTTTCATTTGTGCTACTGCAGTGGAAAACATCTCACTGTTCCAATGATTAAAGCTGCAGGATTAAATAGTGTGATAGTGTTTAGGCCTGTGTCATAGATTTGGCCTGAACATGACTGAGGTTGGCCCCAAACTTCACAGTTGCGTGCAGACAAGCAGAGACCTGGACTTATTTTCCTGTAGGGCAATGTGGGCATTTTTTTTTTCAAACAGAGAGCAGCATTTTTTTCTGTTTGCGTGCCAACCATTAGAACAGAAAAATGTACCAATATGTCACTGTGTCGTGTACTCCCATTAGAAAATCCAGCTGAGCTGTTCGTCTAAACACAGCAAGTTTTGGTGTCCTGAACAGGATGTCATATTAAGATAAGGAGCTGACGCAGCTGCCTGTTGAGTGTGTGGTAGGGCTTCTGAAGAATCTGCAAAATGTATACTCAAATGGGTCAACACAACCTGCCTGTGGTTAGAGAAATCACGTGTAACATTGTGACACAGTTAAAGAAAATGTTTGTGTGCGCAGAATATGATGCTCATCATGCATCCCAGCACAGTTACCGAATAATGAAGTCCTGCTCTGTGCCTTCATCTGAAACAAAGTGATAAAAAGCCGAGCGTAGAGATGCGGATTAATGCTTTTATCTTCACAAGAGGTAACACTGCAGATGTTCATACAGACATCATAAAAAAAATCTGAATACAGTGTCTCATATATTCATTCATATATTGAAAAGTACATGAAATAATATTAATTTTAATAACATAACATCAAAAAAAGACAATGACATCTGTAATAAAAGAGGATTACAAAGTGACATTTTATGTAAATAACTCTTAAGAATTAGGTAACAGAAACAAAATATGACAATAGTTCCATTTACTGTATGTAAAAACACTGAAGTGCTATTTGTTCAAAAGCTACAAAATACACTTAAAAAGCAGGAAGCGTTTTTTTTATTTCCTTCAAGGAAAAGTACTATAAAATAAGTTACAGTACAGTGAATTTGTCCAAACCGACATTTGTTCCCGACTTCCAGCTTTTTGTAAGCACAAACAGAAGTAACTCATCGAGGAGTAAAATTTGAGTCAACCTCCCCAAAAAAGGAAATTGAACGGCCGTGCTGTTGTGTGTTCATGATTACAACAGCCGCACAAATGCTTCTGAAAATGTGAAACCTTTGAATCTTCATCGTCTGTGTGTCACCTTGCCTGTGTCCTTGGTAGAAAGAACGTTGTACTTCATGAGCTCAGGAAATCTGACAAATACTTCATGTTTAGTCACATAACACAAAGGGGCAAGCTCTCATACATCGTCAGCCGGCAAAGGAGGTATGTTGAACCTTGGTCTTGTGAAAAAAGCCATCTTCTCTCTGCAGGCAAACACAGAAACTTTGTTTATTTTGTAAAATAAAAGTCTGTATTTCAGCATGTGTGTAGACCACCATCTGTTTCTGACTGCAAGGGTGGTACAATAGTCTATAATGTAAAACTAAGACTTTTTTTTAAAAATCTTTGCCATGATCACAATGCTGGATATTTTTTTCTAAAAAGATAAAAGCTTCTATAAAGCTGGCTCCTTCTAAGGGCCTTGTGGGTAATTTGATGTTTAGTAGAGTGTTGAGTTTGAGTTTGTGTTTTTGTGCAAATACAGCAACATACATACAACAAAAGTGATAAATGAGACAGCAGCACAATGTACTGTATAAAAAGACTTTGCGAATGTTTTGTTGGACGAGCAGGTGCGAGTCTTTGAGGAAACACATTCCTGATGACAGATTGTTATACAGCAGTTAGTATCATAAAGGTGTGTGTCAGAATTTTAGGTCATCTCATTAAAATTTCCTTTTCATCCACTTCCTGTTATAAGAAACAGGTGTGGGTGGATGTTAAGAAATGCTGCATGACAAAATCATACATTTCATTTCACCGTGCCCCAGTGAAGTATGTAGAAGCTGACCTGAATGTCTGCACAGGCAGAGGCTCCTTCTGGCTCTGCCCTCTCATCTGTAGAACCTCTTTGGAAGCCTTCCTCAGCCTCCTTTCTGCCGCCTCTTCCTGACGCTGCTCCTGCTTGCTTTGGCTGGCCTGTGGAATCAGAGCACAACAGTCACCTGCTGCTCAGGAAGACGGCATGCAGCATGGCTTTGTAAAGTAGCTGTAGCTTCCCATCTCACCTGTCTCTGGGCCTCTCTGAGCAGGCAGCGGAAGCGCTCGTCTCTCAGGGCCCAGTGGGGGAGCTCGGTGGCTTCCCGAGTTTGCGGCTCCTCCAGTCGCAGCTTCAGCTCTCTGAGGGCGCTCAGCTCCTCCGTCAGCTGCCTCTGACGGGTCCTGCAGGCCTGAAGATCCAGCTCCAGGTCCAAGGAGGTGCGAGTTGGCTGCTCAGCTAGGGAGGAGCGGTACGACTGCTGCTCACACAAATAAAAACCCACCTCCGGTAAACAATGAATAAGAACACAACATAAACACAACCTTAAGAACAAATGGTGAACTCGTACCGGCTTATATCTTAATGTTCTTCTTTCCAAAGTGTTTCTGACAAAAGGTGATTTCTTTGGTAGGGTTGAGCTGTCACTGTCGCTGCGATATAACTGAAAAGTACAAACGGTCATGTTAAGGAATGCATGACTATGAACGTTAATTGCACAGCTGTTAAACATGACTGACAGCCATAAATCTGTCACTGTCTTTTTGTGAAGCGACTCACCCTGCAGACATACTGACTACGAGCACCAGGTGAGAAAGTCTGAGAGCGGACGATGGTGCTGCCACGCATGAACGGCGAGGCATGGCCCCAGCGACTTCCCCTGTCTTTGGGCCGGACCCGTACTGGCTCTGGGTAAAGGCCTTCAGTCATGGTGGCCTTCTCCACCTGCAACAATGCCACGTTGAGTGGATATATAACTGTGTGATTTCACACACTGCCACTGCAGCAGATTTTACCTTTACAGTAGAGAGTTTGCTGCTTGTCTGATCACAACGTCCTCCTTGAGTGATGCAGATGCCCTCTGCACACAGGCCCTCTGAGCAGGGAGCTGTGAACGCTGTGCTGTTGCTGCAGCCGCTGTCCACTGACTCCGCCTGCCAACTCCTAAAAAAAACATGTCTTTGTCTTGAAAAGACACACAGGCAAAAAAGAAATGACATTTTATAGCCTGAGTGGAAGTTATCGTTACCTCTCAGAGGCTGCCTCCCCTGGCTCCTCCTTCTTCAGCTCCAGCTCTGCATCTCGCTCCTCCAAATGGGTGGTGGTGTTTGTGCGTGACAGAGTGCACACAGCATCCTGTAACATAACACAGCAATCGTCTTCACATTGTCAACATTCTCCCTCTTCTGACAGTGCCAATGAGTCAAAGTTGTGGTGTGAAGGTTTGTTTGGCATGTTAGACACATTCTTGTCAATTACTCACTGGAACAAGATGCACACCTGCTGGCTAAAAGCTACTCAGCAGCACTGTGGGAATGTGTTTAAGCAGGAAGACAGGTTTTCACGGGTCTGTAAATAAAGTTAGCTTCTTTGTAGCTGCAGTTGGGCAGATGGGATGCTATCGCAATAGCGAATGAAGCTGAAATGTGTCACAGTACTGCTGAAATGTTCTGTTTTTTATATACCCTAAATTTTCATTACACTCAGTGTAGATGGCAAATTATGAACAGGGAAACCTGTTTCCTTACTGTCTATACACAAACACCTGCCAGAATAAAGAGTGGGGCTGAATGAACGCTTAAAAGAGGACCCCAGCAGCGTAAGAGCGTCCTACCTAAAAGTGAGTGCTTCTTTTTTTCCTGGTGACACATGATGACCTGTGTTTTAGTGATGTTCCAGCAGGTATTGCTAAGCCCTAAACTGTAATATTAAATTCATTCTGCATCATCATGGATGTCACATGTGTACCGTCGCTCTGGGCCGTTGCTCGTCCTCCTGTCCGTCGTGGTGTCTGCGATGAAGAAGGTTCTTCTGTTCAGGCCTTTGAGACTCTGCACCACTTGATACCATCTGCGCTCTCAACCAGTGGTAAACCATCTCTGCACTCCCCTCGCAATCTGCCAGACTCACCTGGGCAGTACCCTGCAGGAACACACAGACGATTTGTCATATAACTGTAGATTAAGTAAACATTTGAACTCTCCTCGGACAGTGAGGCTGCTGACCCACCAGTAGCTCCTCCTGAGCCTGAGGGCCCAGCGAGCAGATGGACAGCTGCAGAGCGCACACCGCCAGGGTGTTAGCGGGGACCGGAATGCAGAAGCCTTCATTGAAACTCATCTGGCACTGCGGCTCCAATGCTGTACAACAGTAAAACGCACAGGCCCTGCTGGCGTCCAGTGGAATCAAGTGCACCTTCACATACCTGAACAACACATCAGGAGAGCCAAATTCAGTCAGAGCACAGACCGCATCCTGGCTCTGTTTAGTTGAGTTGTTATTGTCTTTCTATATATGTTTGAATCTTCTAGTGTATGAATATGTTGAATATGACTGATGATGCGTTTCCATGGAAATAATTTTGAAATGCACTCACACTTTGTAGCCATCTTTTACGATGGACCTGTTCAAATTCTTGAGCTGTAGCAGATGCAGTCGCAGAGACTGGGAGCTGGACTCCCAACTGTAAAGATCAACGACTGAGTTAATATAAAGACGCTGACAGAGAATGAGCTTTACAGCCTACTCCAACACTGTACTCACAGCAGACCCAGTTGGATGTGCGTGGGCTCGCTCACAGGCATCAGCTCTTTCATGTATGACATCTCATCCAACTCCTCTGCCCTGTTTGAAAAACAAGTCAGCATTATGTCTCACTGTAGCGGTCTTACTGTTTAAAACTAGTCTGCTTGCAGTTTTCTCTTCCTTCACTAGGAGGTGCAGAGAGCTTGGTTTTGTGTTCTGTTTCAGCACAGTGTGGATGGACCTCCTCTTACCTCCGGCCCCAGGCCTCAAAGACGCCGCTGTCTGTAGCCAGAGCATCTTCAGAAACACCTGCAGAGACTCTCCTGGCTCTCCTGCCACTTCTGTTTGCGCTGTTTCCCCTCAGAGTCACTCCTGCAGAGGAAAAGACTGCTGTTTCAGAATGATCAGCTGGTAGTTCAGTTTCTTGGGAGAAAAGTCAGTCACTTCACTTGCCTGTGGATGTGAAAGCCGTCTGAGCCCCGCTGTCTCTGTGAATCTTGTTATCCAGTTGATGCACAGCAGCGGGGCTGAGTGTGTCCTCACTGCTCAACATGGTGGTGTGCGACAGGGTTTGAGATTGGGCCCGAAGCCCCTCCAACAGACCACGGCCTGCCTGCTCCATGTATTCCTCCGTCATCTGCGTGAGGGGGCAGTCCTGAGGGGCAGAGTGGTAGGGTGTGTCCATGGGTGAACTAGGTGGCGACAGGGAGGAGAGAGAGGAGCGGGACGAAAGGGAGGCAAGGGACTGCGGGGTGTCATGGGAACGTTTGGTTTTGCTCTGGGTCAGGGGCTCGGGGGTGAACATGGAGCAGTCTCTGGACACAGTTTCTGGGGGAAGCAGGTAACGGTGGTGAGGGTCAAGCGGCTCTCCTGCTCCCTCATGGCGCTCGTACTGGGGGAGACCATAGATGTCGCTGAAACTGATGGAGCTGAGAGAGCCTCGGCTAGAAGCCAGGGAGCCCCGACTGGAGGCTAAGGAGCCGCGGCTGCTGCTGGATGACACCGTCAGAGAACTGGCTGACAGGCTGGAGGTAAAGGAGACATGTGAGATAAACAAAAACATGTGGAATGAAACAAAACAACACAAAGGAATGCATGCGCTGCACCTTTTCAGCTGGGAATGGAGGTAGGTGGTGATGCGTGTTGCCTCCTCCAGCTGTCTCAGCAGAACGTTCCTCTTCTCCTGCAGTAGGAGCCTGTCAGGAGGAACACAGCAGCGCATGGATGAGTTATAGCCCAGAGTTCTGCATCATGACTCACATAAAGTCTCTGTGTCCTTAATCATTAAATCCACAAAAATTATAAGACACATCTGGCTTGTTTCTACCCTACAGTAGTATTTTATAGCAGCCAGCAGGTTCATATCAGAAAGCACTGTATAAAACCAATAGAATAGTCTGTGATACAGCCTGATGCTTTTAAAGAGAGTTTTTTCCTGTGCTCATCATTTCCCATTTAGTGTATAAATATAAGGAATGATCAGTCACTGTAATACAATTTGTCAAATTCTTAGTTTGTACAGCAGGCCGTCATCATTCTCACCTCTGATTGGCTCCCTGGCTTTGGGAGCTATGGGCCCTCTGCACCTCCTCCTCTAGCCTGCAGCGCTCCTCCTCTAGCTGCAGCACGGTCTCTGGTGAGTGCTGCTGCTTGCTGACCAGGATGATCTCTTGCAGGAGCGCCTCCTTCTCACGCAGGAGCTGCATGAAGTCTCTGTCGCGGTCTGCCTCGGCCCGTCCCGACCAGCTCTCACTGTCCAGCTGTGCTAGCTGGTGCTGAATGCTCTGCACCCTGAGAGCAACAACAACAGGGGAGATTTAAGGCACCTCCTCATAACTGGCAGTGGTACACTTAACAGGGACACAGTTGAAATTCTGGATGCTGTAGCAAAATGTGCCTGGCTCGATCAATCAAGTACAATCAGACGGAGTTCACATGCCATCATTAAAAATGATAAGCAATAATGATCAGCATTGTTATGCACACAGACAAGTCACGTGACATAATTTTCCTGGATACAGTTCCTGGTTGCACACACTTTTCTGTCACCTCTAAGTCAGTTTACCTGTTTTTTATGGAAATCGTTAAATAAGAAGATTGATGCCAGTCTAACTGTGCTATGTTAAAACAAAGCTATAGTTAGTAAGCTTAGGATAGCATGGATGGTTGTTACAGTTGGGTTTAGATTAAGATACATATTATTATTATTATGGCTTTAAACAATTATTTTGACTGTGCATTTTCTTTCTGAGGTCACTTCCTACATGGTTGTGTAATAATCTTTTATGCGAAGTTACTGAGTTGTGTTTATAACCAGTTCCACATTTAACCATGTATTGGAGCCCAGCAGACACTTCACGGTGCGACTATAATGACAACATTCGGTGTGGTTATTTCTGCCTGAGCTACCTGCTGCATCAGCCCGTACAGGTGTATATATATCTCAAGGGTTAAATGGGATCTTGGGGAGTAGGTGCTCAGCTCAGATGAAATGACTGTTTATGTGTGCTGGATGTCAGACAGAGTGACTCAGTGACAGAGCATGCAAGTTTCCACAGGTCTCCCTTCTCTCTCTCTTCCTGATGTCATGGTTGGCACTGCTGCTGCTGGGTCACTGCAGCAACATGAATCTTGTAAAAAAAAAAAAAAAAAAAGTGCATGGAGCCAGAGTAATAACATGCTGACTGTTGCTGCTGCAGCCCCCTGTGACTGAAGGACACTGTCCAACCAGGAATGTATCAACCATTAGATAACACACACACACACACACCTGTGCTGAATTCACAGCGCCCTTTTTCAAAACGTGGACTCTCTTCTAACGTTGTTTTTGCCAATGTATAATTTAGTCTGTGCTACAGTGTGAGCTAAGATATATTTAACCAAACAGTGTGTATTTTAAACCACCTTGTGGAGCAGTAGGGCTGCGCATGGAGGCAAGAGGTGGGCTGTTCTCTCTCTGGCTGCGCACACAAAGGCAGCACACAGTCAGCAGCAGCGTGGCCAGGCAAGAATGTGACCACCCAGCTCATTCTGCTGGCCAGACATCGTTCAGCAGCCGCGGACACCGGGCGCAAATACTATTCATAACACATCCTCCCACTGGGCTACGCACAAGGCCCAGGGAACGAGAGGGGGCTGGTGGCCTGCACTGCATGTCAGTGTGTCATAGTACTACAACAGACAAACAACAAACACTTACTTTTTCTTGGCTTCCTCATACTGCCAGTTGACTTTCACTTTGTCCACCAAATGAGAGTAATCTTGGGAACCATACTTGAGGGGAAAAAATCCAACAGATTAGAGGAATACACATAATCACATCATTGACTAATTTCCGATATATGAAGGGAGTACAGGGAGCATCTTGTGGTGTAATTTAGATCATTCAGTTATCATCTGAGCTGCTGATAATAATTCTATTTGGAGACAGGGAGGAGCAGCAATGCTTCGTACCTCTCCCATGATGTCAGTCTGACAGCCCGTGTCACAGTACTGCTGCAGACTGCACGAGTCACCCGCAGTTCCAGTGCTGTTCGCCACCTCGCTGGCTGAGTCACTGATTGACAAGCTGCTTTGGAAGTTGATGGTCAGCTTAGCCAGGCTCTGTGACAGCACGTAACAGAGGAGAGCACAAATAAAAGAAAAGTTAAGAATATGTAATTGTGAAATCTGTTGTGACAAAAACGAATAAATTGCATGGGTTGCCAACAGTAACAAACGTCATATTCTGTCTCCAGACAGTGATGTTGCCAGAGAATGTCTCTGAAAACGTGGCCTGAATGAATCACCGTCTCTTTATTTTTCATTATTTATTACTCCATCTTATATTTTTGCTTTGCTGACAAAATCAGAGACGTGGTGGGTGATTCACATGTCTGGAAATGTGTTTTATAAAAAGACAATGAAAAGACACAGCAGAACAGTGGATGTTAGCAGACACTAGAGGTCAGCGTTGAATACAGCAACAACGGCTGTATGTGAGTGAGGTTTTTAAATCAGAGCGAGGGATTATGTTTAAAAAACGTCAAAAGTAACACACACCTGGATGAGGTCCTGCCTCTCCTTCTCGCCTGTGCTGATGGCCTTCTTGATGCTACGCAGCTCGCTGAAAATGGCTTGAGCCTCATCCAGCTTGTAATTTGTCTGACTGCAGGACATCTTCCTGTCAATCCTGTAACACACACACACACACGCAAAGTCAGCATACCCACTCAGAGCAGGGATGTCTGAGGGTGTGTTCACAGTTGCAGTCTGATTCTCTTAATGTGGACTGTAGCAGAACATCTATGACACACAGCTATGTGACCAACGCTCCAACAGTTCCAAAACAACATAAACTAGTTTTACTCACTGATTTGGTGTTATACTTCTGTCTTAACTTGTTATTAAAACCTGTTGAATTGGGACATTTTTAGTAAATAATTTGAATTAATCCAGATATAACATCTTTGTGCTAAAATTCTTTCACCCTTACAGAAATGTACTTTAACATCAATGTTACATTATGGTGGTGAAAACTGAGTTTGGATGATGGTTGGAAACAATAATTAAAATATTTAGGAAATAAAGACAATTGTACAATAAACAATTGGCTATTCATAATTAATACTTTTAATAATACTATTTTTAATTCCAATCATTCCACAAAATGCTGCACTATTAAACCGCATGGGTTTTAAATATCAGTGAAGTCATTAAGAATCAATCTGGCTAGCCACTGAGTGCTGCTTTATGCTGGAAAACGGATAGAATTAAAAACCCCTGAAATCCTCAGACTGACATCTGAAGTATTTTTATGTGGGAGGTAATATTGGTGAAGTGTTTTTTAGACTGTGGTTGATTTTGAAATGCATGTGACAGGATGGTCTATTTGTCTGATGCAGCAGCCGTATGACTCCATACACCCATCTTTAAAGAACTCTTTAAGAGAAAAGAAGAAGAACACAATACAGACAAACCACTCTCCAATCCTTAGTATTGTGTGTGTGGGGTTGGATGGTTGGATGGTTTGGAAGTGGAGGAGCGCAGCACGGTGCCTCCTCCATCAGTGGGCCTGGCACGTGGCCTCCCCTCTCACCACAGCCTGCTTCCTTCACTCTCCTTCAACAGCAGGTACTGTTCATCCACCCGACCCTGCCTCTTCCTCCCAAAACAAGCCTTGCTTTGTTCCCCCACCCCATTGGCAGAGCCTGGGAGTTTATAAGTTTATATGGTTAGCAAAAAAGGCACTACCCACCCCTCTGTGCCTGCCTGGATTAACACCCCACCACCACCACCACCACTATTGCCTCCTCCACCCTGTATCCTGTACACCAGCATATATGCATATGTGTTCTTCAGTTTAGTCAGCCTTAGTTCAGTCTTAAACTGTCTGCTGGCTGTAGAAACACTGACAAACCTGTGCAGCGTCTTCAAATTTGAGAAATTTGTTGGAACACAGATGAGTGCTAAAGAAACTTGTAGACTCCTGACTCCAACTCCCTAATTCTTTCCGTGGAGTAGTGACGATTTGGTCCTATGGAAGAAACTGTTTGTTTGCTTTAGCTGATGCGACATGGCGTGGAGGACAATTAGCTATATTGCTGACAACAGCTGAGATTGGGGGAAAAAAAACAACAGCCGTAGGGTCTCTCCTGGCCTCAGCCCTTCTGGGTAAAAACCAACCCAGAGGGAACAATAGGACACGCACACACAGACAAACAAAGACAAAAACACGCATATGAGCACGTATACACACACGCAAAAACTCAAGAGGAGGATGCGTCCATTTTTTTCTGCAAGCTGTGTATTCTCCTGGCTATTCTGGGAATCACTTGAGTTGTGTATTATCTAAGAGATAAGGGACTCTTTGCCAGGACTCAGGAAGTGCAGAGGAATTTGCTGCCAGATATCTCTGTGTTTTTGAAACTGCTTTCATGCCCACCCCCACCCTCCTCCTCCTCCCCTCTCTATGGAACAACTTCCTCTCCAGGCTGAGCCTTGGCTCCCTGCACTCCACTGGTGCATCCTCTTCCTGAGGTGGAGTCCCCTTTTCCATCAAAATACTCCCTCCATTTGCCTTTTCTCAAACGCTCTTTTTTTTTTTTTCTTCCTCAGAGAAAGGAGGTGGAGTTTCTATTTCTAACATGAAATTTGGAACCACTCAGAAATGTTCCCAGCACAGAAAGCGGCCATATGTATGTGTCAGAAAAGAAGTGTTCACTAAAGAAAGACTACTAAAGTTATAGGAAAACCTTCTTTGAGATGTTAAGAGTAAAAGGGTTCACTTTTTTCTTCAGTATCCACAGATTCTATATGAACCATGGGTCACTGGTGCATTAAATGTTGTGAACTGTGGGGAATGTTCTTAAAGGGTTTAAAATATTTTGTAGAAATATTGTACAAAAACCAAAAAGACGACAAGACAATGTTAGAGACAAAGCAAACAGGGGGGGCAGTTTAAGTTAAGGATAAAAGATGAGAAAGCAGAGGGAAAAGGGAAAAGGCTGCTGGGTGGAGAGCAGCAGGGCTGAGTGTTGTAGGAAGGAGAAGGGTGGCCATGGGAGGAAGGGTGGGCCTGGGAGACAGAGAGGCAGAGGAACACTCACTCCTGCAGGGTCTCCACTCCCATTTCCTTATACTGCAGCTCCTGCTTCACCTGGGCCAGCTCCTGCTTCAGTCTGGAGAGCTGCGGACACAAGTGGGCACCGGGTTAGCATGGCACACAATGGCCTTCTCTCACCACCACCACCGGCCCAAACTGCTTAGTCATGAGTATTCACATACAGGAATGCTCAGCTATGTTTACACAGAGGTGCACATGCGTGTGTGTGTGTGTGTGTAGTGTATTGGTGCACATACACACTCAGTCTTGTTGTGTGGGGTGAAAAGATTTTGAAAAAAATATGAAATGATGCAAAAAAAAATGACCTGGTCTAAACGACTTTCTGAGTTTAGTTGTAACATAAAATGAGGCGGGAAATCATAAACCACCATTTTTTAAGGGGAAACATGATTCAGTTTATCACAGCTGACATCATCAGGGAAAACTTCCCTCCTGCAATCAGACTATGTCTTCAGCTGAGCCAGCAGCTGAGAGGGACTGTGCTTGTGATGAGAGCTAAATACTCCTGTCAGTACGTATGTATGTAAATCTCACCAATTGACTACAATTTTAATAAATAGAATTGCTAAATATAATATCTAAATGTATGTGTGTGTGTTTGTGTGTAAATGCATTTTTATGACTTTTAGCCATAACACCCAGATTTAAAGGGACAGTTCACCCAAAATTATATATTCACATTTTTGGCATGACATGCTGGTGATCCATTATGCTGGACACGTTGGGAAAATGTCTACAGCTGTTATTGATCTACAACAGCACTACAGAACACAGGAGAGATGTCTTTAAAACATTCTGGGGTAAACTGTGACTTGTCTTTTAGAGCTTATTCTTAGCTCAGCTACAATAAAACTGAATGATCATATTATGAGTGTTAGCTTATGGGAGCTGCTCACAGAGATATAGTGCTGAAGGTTTGTTTTAGTTGACAGATTTCTATAGTAACATTATCATTATCTTGTCTTACATATTTTCATTGTACTGCTTCAGGTTAAAGTGTCCCTAACTCAGGAAACACCCTCACACCTATGATTGATCTCAGAGAAATGTCCATTGGCCTTGTGAGTCACGGAGCTAGCCCCTGCCTGACCCTTTCATGATGATCTCATCCTCATCCTCTTGAGGCCCCAGGCCAGAGTCACAGTATCCTGTAGGGGCCACACCCCAGCCCCCTTTTCTGCCCAAAAGGGCCCCTCACTGCAGCCCATTGTTCTCCTGCGATAATGACTTACCCGCTCTCGTCTACAGGCGACTTCCACTTTGATTTGGTCAGGGTCGTATTTCGCATTTGAGGACGAGCCAGAGAGCGCTGTGAACACATGAAAAGAAAAGACCAGAGGAGGTACAGCAGTTAGTTAACAGTGGTGATTTTAGAGTTAACCTGTGATGGTAACAAGTGAAGGGGGATCTAGTGTCATCTCCCAGCCTTTGCTGTCTGCGGACGCCCCCTGAAGCTTTGTGTGTGACAGCTTGCTGGAGTCTAAGGGTGAACTGGGTGGAGGTGGATAAAAGGGAGGGTGGGGTGGACACGGATTGAGGATTTGGACGATTTTCTATAGATGTCCACCCCCTCCCCACCAGTTTTTGAATATAGCATGTCCAAGCCAGATAATCAGGTCAGCCAAGGTCAGGGTTTTGTTCTCAGGGAGCTTTCAGCTTATCATCCTCTCATTCTCAGGCCATGTATGCTCATAAGTATGTAAAAACACATTTTCCATCAAGTGAACCTGTAGGGGACATGAGGGGGACCTTACTGCTAGTGATGGAGCGGTTGTCCTCAGAAAGCTCATGGAAGAGCAACATTTCCTGCTGAGCCAGCTCCAGTCGCTGCTGCTTGACCAGGTACATCTCCTTCTTGGCTTTGAGGGCCTCCTGGGCCACCACAAGGTACTCCTTCAGCATGTGCTCCTGCTCCTGTCGCCACTGAGTTCGCGGGTTCTCAATCTGGGTGGTCTCTGATGAAAGTACAAACAGTGAGTGATTAGTATGTAATGTGACAATATTAAGCAAAAAGCAGCAACTTTTGAGGCACAAAACATGTTATTCATGGCCATGAATCTTAAGCAGAAGTCACAATGAAATTAGTCACAATCTAATTTATATTTACAAATGGCATGGGATGTACTCACTGTTAATGTGGTCAATGTAGTAAACTCCCACTTGCTGGTCATAAACTTCTTCCCACCCGAGAGGCAGTTCATCTCCAACACAGTCAGCAAACGTCAGCGGTTTGGTGATCCTTAAATCAAATGATAATAATCAAAGGATGAAATGCACGCACACTTAAATAACAGCTGCAGACATAATGGCATATATCATAACTTTAAACACTATATCTAACATTCCTATTTGGAAACAGCGGCATTAAGAGGCCTGCAGGGTGTTCCACCTCATTTATTATGTATATAAAATATAGTTTTCAATGTTAATCGAGGGGAAAGAAGCAAAAAGTAAACATTAAGATTATTTTCTCTCTCTCCTGACCTTAAACAGTTGTATGGGTATAGAAAGAACAAATATACATCTAAGAAAGATAATGACAATTCACAACAGAGAACTCAGTCTGTATATTTAATGAAAGAGTGCAGTGGAATGTTATCTTTAGTTCACATAAGTATTTTAATTACAATTTTTACAGACTTGTTATTTGTTTAGAGTTGAATATACAACAAAGCCTGTGTATTAAACAAAGTGCATGCTTATGCGCCTATCAGCACGCCCTGTGGCATGCCGCTGCAGTGACTGTGATGGAGCAGAGCTAATGACATCAGGCTGATACATGCTTAGCTAACACATATCAGTGAGCTGAGGATCAGTGTGTCTGATGACAGCAATACACACAGAAACTGATTACCATCAATGAGTGCAGACAAAAGGGGCGGTACAGCGACACTGACCCCGTCTCTACAACAGTATGCTCACAATGCAGACAGCACATGAGGCCTGATCCTGGTGAGGTATGCATACAACGAGCGGACGGCCCGCAGAGAGTCGCCCTGTGCTGCATTCCTCAGGAGACAGACACAGCAGCTCTTCTCTTTGCACACCCAGACACTCAGGACAAACTCGAACTGCTGGATCTAAACTTCCTTTAGATAGTTAAAAAAAAACTGCAAAGACAGACAAAATGCTGAATCAGCACACCAAAACATTCTGATTCAGACACACTGGAGCAGAGTTTGATGATGAATCACACAGGCACTTTTAATGTCTCAGATTCAATATACTCCCTTTGCATTTCACACATTTTTGGGACATTCTACAGGCTGCATGACAGCTTTGCATGTGCTGTAGTGCAGAATGTTTAATCCATATGTATAACAACAAATTAGCATAATCAAGGTAACAGAATACGAATGAACTGGCACAACAAAGATCTAAATATTCCTGCTTTCAAAAAGAGCTGCAAACACCTGTCGTAGTTTCTTAAATAAGTGCATGAATCTCACACAGACAGGCAGCAGTATGGTGACAGTGTCAAATGAACGATGTGTATTCAGTGCCAAACACCAGGACAAGGCAAACAAGGGCACACTCCCTACCTGCTCCGGCTTCAAGTGTTTGTTAAAGGTAAACACATATCAAGACATTAACTGTGCTTGTAACACTCAGTCAGGACAGTTTCACTTCCACTCTCAGGCATTGTGTAAATAATGATGAGTAAGGTAAGGAAATGATGAGACAAATCTAAAGTACAAAAAAGTCAAGAATGTGCGCATATGGTAGTTCTACTTAATTTTAAGTTAAAACGGTGGTTAAAAAAGAAAGGAAGGCCACGAGAAACTTTGGATGGGAAGTTACATGACGTCAGAGGGAGGTTAGTCCTGAACTGTCCTCTGACCTCCCCAGGGAGAGACGCAGAGGGAAAAACATGTCCTCTCACAGATCTGAATCTGAATATGTGAATGTTTGGTTTGTTACGCAGTCTTGTGACAGCAGCCTCTGTTTTTCCAAGTCATGTCTTGGTCTTGGGAGAGTCTGTAACTGCTGCACAACAGACTCTCACAGAGTAGGACACACAGCAGAGCAGAGCAGAAACATAGGAGCCAAAACACAGTCAAACTACAGCTGGCTGTTACAGACCTGTCAGCAGTTTAGTGCTAAACAGTATGAAACTGTAGGATCTTTTCTGTCTGTCTGTACAGGTCTGAGAGAGGAGTATCTGTGTCTGACTGACAGTGACCCTGAATAAAACTGTTTACATTAAAACAGCCAACAACATGCTTTCACCAACATAGTATCATGCAGTTCTGACAGTGCTTAGCTTTGGTATTAAAGGCTAAAGAGTTCATTCTATAATAACTGCTGCACATTCCTATAGAATTACTGTAACTATACAGCAGGTGCTGGCAGGGACCATGAGGTAGTTTTCACATGCAACACTGTGACTCTCTCTCTCTGTGGGTTGGCCACTGCTCCGGTCCACAGGGACATCTCTTAACTGCTGGATGGAGTGCCATGAAGTTTGACGCAGATTAAAAGTCTCCAAAGGATGAATCAGGTCAAACGAGTGTCACTGCGAGCACGTCAACATGCTGCCATTAGCTTTTTTACTTAAAAAACTTCCTCTCACCTGAGTTGGTGGGTCAAACCTTCTGTGTAGCTAGGTTATGTTCGTATACTGTTATTGTACATCATCCTACTAAAATCAGACCTACTTGCCACTGCAAAAGTAGGTTTGGTATGATGATGATGTTAGCAAGTGTTAGCTCAAGATCTCACAAACATGTTAAAAAAAGAATCAAATCAAGAAAGTCCTCTGGGATTAATAAAGTTCCATCTTATCTTATCATAGCAAATCTTTAAGTGCTCACATCATCCTGTTTCTGAAGCATTTCTGGCTAAGCTACAGCCTTCCAGGTGCTTCATGATGCCTATAAAGGCTTCATTCAGAATCGGAATAGATTAGGCCTTTTAGTTTTCATTACAGGTTTTACCTGAAGCTAAAATAATCCAAATCCAAACTGTGTATCTTTAAAGTAAATCATGTTCTTTAATTGGCAGATTAAACAATGAAAGCCAAACAACAAGTGGAAAACCAAGGTAGAAAATCAGATAAAAAAATAGAAGCATTAGAAACACTGTAGCATCATTTAGTATAATCAAGTTTGTAAAAGGTTAAACAACACCGGTGTGGTTGGTTAATCCACTCTGTCACCAGCAATTGAATGCAGTTATTAATAAGAGCCAGAGTTTTGTTCTAAGATTTCAACACATTCTCCAGGATCCTCTTTCAGCCTAAGAGGAAACAGAAAATGAGACAGATATCTGAAATAGAAAAAACAGAGACTGAGAGAATGGCAAGCATGTTCAGCTGTGGAGGAATGAAATGCTGCAGGGCCTGCTTGTGTCGCACAAATTTCTAGCAAATATATTTAGTTGTTGAAGACATTTGCTAATTCTAGAATAATCTGTGCCATCCTAGGCTGTCCCGGAGGATATTTCTATCTGTAGCGACCCCGACCACCCTTTACATGGCGACTGGCTGCTGCATGGGAAAGGCATGTGAAACTGGAGTCTGGGACCTCGTCTGGTTGTGTCATCCCCACCAGCTCCTTTGCTTTTGTTCCTGAACAGCAACAATTAAGACTCGCCAGCACATTCCACTTAAAATAATATTGCTTCTTACATTTCATTAGAGGAGCTGGCTTTAATACACTGGATATGGGCTACTACCCTTCAGCTTGACCACAATGAGCTCACTAGGACTTGACAGGCACATGTTTAGAAGCAGCCAACAAAAGTCAAAGACACTCGTCACTCAGTTCATATGAAATAAAACAGACTGCTGATTACTCCTACAACTGTTTTATTTTAGACAACTTGTCACCATAACTCAGTGCAGAGTGTCAATGCGCTACATTTTTAACACAGATGTTTAATTGTGCAATGGTTCTCTGTATAAATATGTACAACAGAAGTGTGAGGAAACAGCCACAGCCAACCACAGCAGAAGACTGACAGCCTCAAATCACAAACTTATCCAGCCACTGAAAGCCTTCAAACCAGCTGCTGAAGTGTACAAATAACATCTAAGTCTAAGCTCTGTATACCAAGCATCACATATGACACCAGAAAAATAATAAATGTGATGACAGCGACACAATGTCCGGGCAGTAACAGAAAATTCAGCATGTTCCCCTTTTAACTCCAATATGCACCACAAAAACCACCTGCTTTCATTCTCATAATGTTGGTGGGGTGACAGACACAGTCTGCCACAAGTGTTGTTGGCCTAAAAATTCCTTTCTGTGTTAAAAAAGAAAACAACTTTGGGAAGAATGTCCAGCCTCTCTCAGGGCCTGGTGCAACATTTCAGAGCAAGGCCTGAAGCAGCTGAGGGACGGAGGGACGGACAGACACCCGCTTCTAACATTATGTGTTGAATCTTATAGAAATAGGTCTCTATAAGTAGACCAAGATCCCTGTCTCTGTACACATTTAGACAGTGTCTGGACACATGGAGGGGGCTTGTCCTGTTAGGAGTGGAGCAAGGTTGGGTCAACAGTGACAGTAAAACTATCAGGGATAGAAATGTTAACTAATAATAATAATTCCCAAGAGTTTAAATCGAGGCAACAAGGATTGTTTTTTGAAGACGTTTCGCCACTCCCCCAAGTGGCTTCTTCAGTTCTGCTACTTTTCTGGTTGGGAATCTGAGTTTTATGTGTTCAGGACCTCTGTGGGTGGATCTTGCAGGAGCTCACATGACTAAAATCCCTCTAGTTGGTTAATGTCAGTTAACGACCAGAAACTGTCTGGGCCATGTGCAGGACTAGTTGATGGCCCATCATTAGAGTTTGAGTCGGGGTGAAACCTGCTAGGAAGGGATGAAAGGACAGAGTTGTAAACAGGTGAGAGCTGATGCCTCAGCCCTCCTCCTCTGTTTAGAGAGGGTTTTTCCAATTACACATAGATGCTTCTTTGACTCCTTTCATACCATTTGTCCTCCCTGTCTAGGATTTGGACATTATTGGCCACTGTCTTTGAGGTGAAGGTGAACTACTGAGTCTTGTCCTGAGGAGGTGGCTCTCCTGTGCTGTGTTCCATTCTTCTGTGTAGTGGTTGTTTGGTTTCACCAATATAGAGATCAGAGCATTCCTCACTGCACTGAACTGCATAGATTACATTGCTCTGTCTGTCTCTGGGAGTTTTGTCTTTGGGGTGGACCAGTTTTTGTCTCAGTGTAGAGCTGGGTTTAAAGAGTACTGGGATCTGATGTGCATTGAAAATCCTTCTGAGTTTCTCAGAAACTCCTGATATATATGGGATGACAATGTTTTTCCGGCGTGACTGGTCCTGTTCTGGTTGGGCTGTCTGCTGCTCTTTTGCCAGCTTTTACCAGGGCCCAGTTTGGGTAACAAGTTCTGAGCGCTGTGTTTTTGCTCCTTGGTTCTACCTTCTGTCTTAGTGGGTATTGTTTGTGCCCGGTGTTGTAGGGTCCTGATGACCCCTAGCTTATGCTCCAGTGGGTGGTGTGAGTCAAAAAGTAGATATTGGTCTGTGTGGGTTGTTTCCTGTAGATCTCAATGCTTAGGCCCCTGTCTGCTTCAGTGTGAACAAGGTAGTCAAGAAATTCCAGACTGTTGTCTTTGACATCCTCCCGAGTGAATTGGATGTTTTTGTACACTGCATTTATGTGTTTGGTGAAGTGCTCCACTTCACTAGCTCGGATCTTCACCCTTGTGTCATCCACATATCTGAACCAGTGGGATGGAGCTGTTCCTGGGAAGGAAGCTAGAGCTCTAGCCTCCACCACTTCCATGTAAAGGTTGGCCACAATTGGGGATACAGGTGACCCCATGGCACAGCCATGTTTTTGTCTGAAGAATCTTTCGTTGTACTTGAAATATGTGGTGTTTAGACAGATGTCCAACGAAACGTCTTCAAAAAACAATCCTCGAGTCCAGTTGCCTCGATTTAAACTCTTGGAAATCACTATGACCTGGATGAATGAGAGCATCCACAGATATAACAATAATAATCATTTACAAGATGACCACTTGATGCTGAAGTAGCAGCCCACTTTGAATTATATTATCCCTGTGGAAGCAGTAGCACAGCATGTAGCAGTGAGGACGAGGGAGCTCCTAACATAGTAAATGTGCAACTTTATTTTAAAGTGAGTCTCTGACATTCAGAACTGAAAAAGTGTAGTTTACTCTGGGCTCTACCATTTGGTGAGAATGTTTTTATTCTTAACAGAGCACAGATCAGCGGGGGCACATTCTCATTTTACTGTAATTCAGCAGCTTTTCATGTGCTTGTAGTTTATGTATTCTGGGTAAATTTACCTTACCCAACTAGGTTAGCTTGTTGGGTTCAACTTATTACAGGTAAACTTAGATTAGCTTAGCACAAAGGCTGGAATCAGAAAGAAACAGCTAGCATCTTCTGTAAAGGAAAAACAAATAACATCTACTAATAATTAACATGTAATCTTCGAGGTGTCACAAAGTCTCTACTGGGGGTGACAACAGGAAGCAACTGCAGCCCACCAAGAAATAGTCTGTCAATGCAGTTTCCATAATATACAAAGACATAACATGTTGGGCTTTAAATGGTGTTGGCAGCTAGGCTAAGCTAAGGTGTTGGTATTTGATAAGTGATCACTTTTCAATGCGGCGAACTCCTTTTCAAAGCCCCCACCCAACATTTTCAGCACTTTTAAAGTCTGTCGTAAGAGTTGCTTCTATAAAAAAACTCAGTTTCAAAATGACGACCACACGAAATTACAAGCACATAAAAAGCTGCGGAAATTACTGTAACATAAAAATTTCTCACCACTGACCTAAAGCGTAAAAGTACACTGAATGGTAGAACCAGTGCAAACGACATTTTCTTCCTTTTTGAATATGAATTGTTCAGATGTGTGGAAGTGGAGAAAAAAAAAAACAATGGTGGGTCAGAGCTCGAGGTTGGTCCACAGAGTCTGGCATGTCCTGTTTAGGTAGAATTTTCACAATATACACATAAAACACAAGCAACCTACAGGTCTGACTGTAGCTGCTGGAGAACAGCTTACTAGACACTGAGAAGTGATGCACATCAGAATCAAAGCAAGAAGTAAGTGTTAATATTGTAATAATTCATCCCAAAATATGTCAATAAATCATTTGGGGAAAAAAGGACATCAAGAACAAGGAGTGGAGTGAAAGCTGAAGACAAACATATTGTCTGCTGTCTGAAAAAGAACACAGAAACACATAGGGCAAAATGACACTGGATCAAGCAATGGCATGTTCGTAACCTCCCCCGACCGAAAGACAAAAAAGAGCCATCATAATGAAAACACTGGGGGAAGCAAAATAACAGCGGGGTTCAGCGCATGTGAATAACCTTTCGGTGCTGGAAACACAGCTCATCCTTTCCAGAATAATTGAATTTGGTGTGCTTTGTGACCAAGTATAAAGGCCTCCCTTTGCTGAGCGGCAGGCCGGCCATGGCTGTTGCATAACAGAGCTAATAAAGGAGGCCTACAGGGCCTAGGATGAGAGGAGGAGGTAGACACGTGGGAACTGCCTCTGTTCTGCGGCTTTGTCTGGGGCCGCAAGCAAGCAGAGCCCCTGGGCATTAGTGTAGGCATGCCTAACATAACGCTCATTCCACAGTAACAAAAAAGGCCCACACCACTGCTTGGCTTATCTGCAGGAGCTGGGTGCGAGCTGCTCCAGGTATCTATCGTCCTCAGAGACAAGAGCATCATCAAGAGTGGACACACCTGAGGGACGTCGATGACTTATCATGTAAAACATTTAAAGTTTTGTCATCGTTTTGCAAAGTACACACAAGCACCTGCCCTGTGTATTAGAGCAAGAGACGCCACATCAGTTTCCCACGTACCTGTGCCCTACATTCACACTTGCATCAAATTTTTCACTACACGGTGCCACCTAACCAAAACAGCTCCATCCCCAGCCTCACTTCTGCTCGCGGACACCTCGTGTACCAGCAGGAACAAACTTGAACTGATATGCAGCTCTGTTGCAGCGCATCATGATCATCACTGACAATTATGTTTCAGCTCAATGGCTCTTGTGTTTTAGTGATTAGGCGATAATCCACCGCTGACACGCCTCTCTGTGGGTCAGCAGACTCAAGGCTCGCGCACAACCCTCAACGCAAGCTACACAAGAGATTACAAGATGGCAGCACCTGTAGGATACATGTACACTCAAGGTGTTCACACAAGCTGTGCCTTTGATTCTTGAGCATCATGTTTTTGCTTAATGGACCCCAACACATAGTCTTATCACCTCAACTCTATGCCGTTATCTACAACAAGTGTCAATTCAGACCAAAAGTCTGACAAATCCTTGTATCTGATCACTTAACAGGCACCGTACTCATTTCAGATTAAACACAATTTTCTGTAAACCTGAGAAAAAGTTAACTGTGACTTGAGTAGAACTGTGATGACTGACTTCTCTGATGACTGAAAATACAGTCTCACAGCTCCAGGCCAAAAGCAATGCCACCATTACAATGAACACTTTCCATCATCATTATCATCAGTAATTGACAGCCAATAGTTTGTTAGTAGATTAACCGTTTAACCCATTCTGCAAGTTAAGATTTCAAACATTCACTACTGCTGTGTAAATGTAAATATACACAACCTGTATCTGAATGAAACCATGTTTATCTGCAGCAGACTAAGATGATAATGTCACACCTCACAGTCCTCACATTTTTAAAGTCTGACAGGAGCAACATTTCTTGTAGCAGGATGTCACCCTCAGTTATAGCCGGATGAAGGCCTATAATAACATGTGGCAGATACCAGACAGCGATCATGCTTTGATTTTTACTTGTACACAAACACAGCAGCTGTCAAACCAGGCCTCAGCAGTATGAAACCCTTATCATCACTGCATTCATCTCTGCTCCTGCCATACACATCACGCTCAAATGACAAGCAAACAGCCCGTTTATACGCAGCTGGAGGAAAGAACTGCATTTTTTTTAACCCGCTGAAAAGCTGACACCTTTTTGTATCTGTTGCACGTTAGTGAAAAGTCACTTTTAACGCTGCACAGTGATGTGATTTATTGGAAAGGTGGTATCAGGTGATGACAGAAGACAATCCTCTGGTGAGATAACCTATAAATCACAGCGCAGCACCAGAACAAATGCAGAAAACATTCTTTAGTCATGCAAACGTACAGCTCCACAATCCCCTCCCTCGTACGCTGACGACTGTGAGATCTTGTGAAACTGCTATCAGCTGCACATAACAATGGTTAATCAAGCTGCAGGGAGAAGGGGGCGTTCAAGGAAATCAGGTTTTTCTTATCTAGATTACAAGCAGCTACTGCATTCCCTCTGCTGAAATCAGCTGCAAGAAATCTGCTGTAGGCAGTAACATGTCTTGTGTCCTCCTTTCCTTTTAAACAGACCGGGCTCGCTTCTCCTGCCACACTTGGGAGCTCTGTTTTCGTGAAATTTGTGCCTTTCCCCTCACACTACATCAGAATTAAAATACTTGCTATAATTCCCAGTAATCTCACAAAGTCTGCTCTGAATGCCTGATTGAGCCTGGGTTGGTGAAATCCCAGTCCCCACAAAAGCACATCCTTGCAGCTTTCCCAGTGGCCCAACTAGCATTCCTCACATATTTTCACAAAGATTTCTGGGAGTTGGAGTTTTACAGCTCGTCCACTACTACACTCCATTCTCAAATCCAGTGAAAGACACACATTGATGGGCACATTTTGTGGATGACTGTGGCATTAGGACCTCAGAGCTGTTCTTGACACACCACTGGCCCCATGGAGGTGTCTTTGTATGCAAAGGAGAGGGGGGCTGGATAACAATAGCTCTCTGTGTTAGGTGTGTGAGGCAGGAATGTTTCAGGTCACTGGAAGTCATAAATCTACAGAGCTGACTGATGAGTCTCACACATCAAGCTTTCTCTTATTGAGCAGAGGCAGACTAAAGCTCAGCTGAGCAGGCTGACAGTGCTGATGCCTCCTCTGACACATGACAATCCGCTGCCCATGTACATGTCAGACTGTCACACCTACAGAGACGCATAGAAAATCATATTAAATGTGAGCAGCTGCACGGTAGGTGACCGTGGCCGTTACATGGGAACTTCTTGTAAAGTTGGGGAGGCCACAAACTGCTGCCAAACCTCAGCTGATCCATCTGTCCGGGGCGCACTATTTAATATATCATTAAAAGGACTCCCAAAAACTCAAGCCTGTTTACACCGCCGCCTCCTCCCTCCAGCCGCCCTGACATCTCCTCCAGCAAGTTACGGTAGTTTATAAAGAAGACATGTTGGGTTTACATTACTGTGAGTGAGTGTGTGTGTAATCCCACTACTCCCAGGCCTTTAGCATACCTATCTCTGGGGTCAATCCACGAGGTTTGCCGGGTGTTGTGGTCGATAAAAAACACTCTGCCATCGTAATCCCGGGCTTCCTCCCAGCCCGCGGGCAGCGGCAGCTCCGAGCTCTCTCTCCGCTTACCGCCGCTGACCCACGGCATAGCGTCGGGATGGTGAGAGGGCTGAAGCCCCCTGCCCTGCGTATTATCCCCCCGAAAAAGTCGCTCTTCACTGCATTACAAACACCTCTACCTCGACGCTCTGGAGAATGGAGACGCAAATACAAAACTTTCCACCGAGGTTCTCCGTTGAAAAAGTCCCGCTGGAGGTACATCCACTTTCTTCTCTCTACAGCCCCTCTGAAAACAGCACCGCGGCGCTCTCACGGTCCTCCATGATCGCCTCCTCCACCATATTTCATTCCTCCGTGTCCATATTCGGGAGCGGATTTGCATAAACGGTCGGACGTACGACTGAGCGAGCTGCTCCGTCCAATGGGGAAACTTCAGAGCTCAACACGTTCACTGCAGTTTATTAGCGCGGAGAAAACACCGGAGCTCACGCTGCCGCGGCGAACACTACGATAAAAGCTGCAGTTTAAACAGCCGCCTGTTGATTCGTCTGATATAACCGCCCGTTTAATGACAACTACTCTCTATTATCGTTATAAAAACTAAACATGTGGCTAAAATGTGTTGTTTAAATGTGTCAAACTTGTTAATTTAAACCCACGGACAACTCCTCCCGAACAGACGGACAAACCCCGTGGTTTGTTTTGATTGGAGGATCTTCCGGTGGTGCAGCAGCGACACCTCCTGTCTGTGAGCGGTATAGCACCTCCTTAACACTAACACCACACATGCATACTATGGACAGGATGGGTAACTCTTATTTGTTTAAGATTAAGATTAAGATTAAGAAACCTTTATTAGTCCCACAATGGGGAAATTACATTGCAACAGCAGATGCAACAGACAGCAAAGGATAAATTAAGAAAGGATATATACATGATAAAATCAACTACCAATAAAATATAGAATAGAATAGAATCAAAAAACAGTATACATATTAACAGTTATTGCACAGGTGAGTGGAGGTAGAAGTGGTTTGTAAGAGAACTGTACATAGTGCATCAAAAACTAAATAAATAATGTATGGTACACTGTGGTGTATGAATATTGCACCTATCAGAAGTGTTTATTATACAGTCTGTTCACTCTACATATTCGATTATTGTGCATAAAAAATACATAAACAAAATACACAGCTTGTACCAGTATGGCTCAGGATATTTTTGTGCCCAGAATCCAGATTCTAAGAAAAAAAAAATATATATATATATATGACACAAACTGCACTTTTAAACATTTATATGCGTGCGTTTGAATGACAGGTCTGCATGTAGTATATCCAGGTAATCCAGGGCCTTTGTTGCCCTCTATTGGCGATGAGTGGAACTGCAACAACATTTATTACACTTATTTCCCCATTCTTCTCAGGTTTCTGTGGTAGTGACTAAAATGTAGTTTGACTTGAATGTCTGGGGGAATTTCCAGAAAAAGAGGCAATGCAATCATACCTGAACCTGTGTCACTGATTTGTTTTTATTGAATTATTATCATTATTATCTCTCACGTGTATAACATAAGGTAGGAGTAATGTGTCTAGTAGAGTTCGTCACTTTTTCCGGGAGCCTTTGTCACAGCATCAGAGCAGTCAGCTGAGCGACTGTTCATCAAAGAGGAGGAGGAGGAGTTCAGCAGGCTGGGGATTTTATCTGTGCATTTTTGTTGGTGTGTTTGTTTGTGGTTTGTACAAGTGTCTGTGTGTTTGTGAATGGGAAACATTTTCTCACATCACAGCTTTGATCTATAGCCTCCTACGATCATTTCCCACAGGCTATGCAGTGTTCATATGAGAGCACACAATAAGCTGCACTGTTGTTTCACATTAGTCACATGCAGCAAAAGAAAGCGGAGAAAAAACTTGACAGTGAGTGTAGCTATCCCAAACTGATGAATATGACAAAAATCCTCATGCGTTACATCCGCCTCAGCCGCCTCGGCTGACCCAGCTTCATTTTTATTGCATAATATTATTTAATGTGTAAATATATTTCCGGTGTGAGACTTTAACATCAGTGTGTTTTATGAGTGTAACCAGTCATAAGGTTAAAGACAACACTGAAGAAAGAAGTCTATTCAAACTTAATCACACAGATTTGATAGTATTTTTAGAAGCAGCCCCTTTTATAAGAAGTTTATATGTGATTATGTTATTTGTAAATTATAATCTGGCTGTTGTGTTTTAATTTGTTTGCCCTTTGGCACACTGATGCTGCTGTTTCCCTAGGAGGGCACACAGGATGCACATAACAGCAGGGAGTTCATTTTTCAGCTTGAACTGCATATAACAATATCCAGTCTACATTTAATTACATACAGCCTGCAATTTGACAATGGTTGCGTCAAGCCAAGTGGCCATCTCTGCCTCTGCTCCTGCTGCCCATTGGCACAGCTGCGGGAGCAGGAGGACCACAAAGGGGAGGGCCGAACAGGCCCCCTCTCCTTCCAGCAGCAGAAGATGTGTGCTTCTCTGAGTGGGAACTGTTTGTGAACGAGCTCCGAGTCCAGAGCCAGAGCGATCAACCCTAATTATCAGGTGTTGTGAGCAGCTTCTGTCCTGACTGGACATCAACAGGCCTCTCCATCTGAAGTGCAGCCAGAGAAGAAGAAGAAGAACCCTTGTGGCTCTGTCAAGCGTGGAGGCCAGAGAGAGAGAGGGAAACATGGACACATGCGCCTGCGCTTTGGAGCTGCTGGGGATGCTGGTCTATGTTGGAGCGTGGCTGTGTGCCTTAGCCACCACTATCTTACCTCAGTGGCTGACCATGTCTACTGCGCTGTTGCCGGTGGAGAGCTACGAGCTGGGTCTGTGGGAGACCTGCGTGGTCCAGGATGTTGGAGGCATGGAGTGCAGAGCTTATGACAGCCTGCTGGGCCTTTCCAGTGACCTCAAGCTGGCCCGCATCCTCATGTGCACAGCCCTCGCTGTGGGCATGCTGGGAATTCTAGTGGCTATACCTGGACTTTACCTGATAAACAGCTGCAAAGATCACGGTGGCTATCGAACAAAGAGGACTTTTACCATCATAGGAGGGGTGCTGGGGATGGTTTCTGGAGTGCTGTGTCTGATCCCTGTGTCCTACATGGCCCATTTAGCAGTGATACATTTCTTTGATGATAAAGTACCCGATGTGGTGCCTCGGTGGGAGTTTGGAGACGCCTTGTTCTGTGGCTGGGCAGCAGGATTTTTCCTCATAGTGGCTGGGCTGCTCATGGTCACCTCCTGCATGTGCTCGCAGGTGGAGCCCCAGCCTGTGCTGCAGCGGAGGTACCAGGTGATGGGTGCAAATATTAACCAGAGGAAGCGCTCAGAATATGTTTGATAGATGAACCGCCTGCATAGAGACTGACAGCACAACACAATCACATGTAGAACTGCACGTCAAACCGCTTCACAACAATCATGTAAATATCTGGTTTTATATATGTATAAAGGTTTTGCAGACAGTGAAACTGACACCTTGTTCAGCTATTTTAAATGACTCACCTGCACAATCAAACATAAGATACCCTGCTGTGATCAGTGAGAAGAAATATTTTTCTAAAGATATTTTGTAAAGATGTTTACTTCCCGTATTCTGGGATGGCTTCAGGATATGTTACTCATTAATGCCAACAAAATATATCATTTTAAGCCTGTTTAACAGGGCTCTAAAGCTTTTAAAATGCTGTGATTGTAAGTTATTTTAATGCTAAAGCGTAGGTCTTGAAGCACAAATTATTCTGTGTCTTGTTAAGTTCGCTTATGAGCTGTATTGTGCAGCTGATCAGATGATTCACATAAAGTCTTTAATTGAAATTCAATTGTCTCTTTATTCTCTACTGGAATGTGCTGAATGCTCTTTATGTCTCAGTTTATGTTAATAAGATAATGAATGAAACTGTGACGATGTCAGAAACATGGCTGCTCTTTTCTCCGTTCACCATCTGGTGGTCGCAGATGACTGGGGGGTGGGGGGGCGACTGAAAACAGCCTTGTCGGTTTGTCAGGTGTGTCTGCGGTGGTGGAAACACAGCTTGAGACTAATTCCATCAGATTTCCTGGTCACTCGCTGAGCTAAGCTGTGTTTAATGAATGCTTTAATGGGCAGTGTGTACTGTGAAGAATGTAGAACAAGTTGACATAATTACACAAATTTGCCATGGTCACAGGGTGCCACCGCTGCCTGCCCCCCAAACCTGTCTGTATCATTTACATACATGCAGGTACAGTGACATAAATGTGTTATTGCAAGGGAGGAGGATGATTTACAAACCCTCACATCATAATGATGGCGCGTTCAGAGGACTCAGCTCTTATAGAATGAAGTTAATGAGAGATAATGATGTTGCCACAGACAGGAGCATATGTTGCCCGAGAGAGGGGCCCGAGACACGCCAGACCTAACTTCTGAGTGGCTAACAGTGATTCTACCGAACCTCACAGAGCCCGAGGGGCACGGTGCAGATTGAGAGGCACCCTCCTCTCCTCTGACGCCACGCAGGCTGCAGGGAGGGCCTTGTGTCTCCCACTGAGAGGGCAGCTATCAGCATGAAGGCACCGAAAACAACTGCAAAGATGTTCTTTTTGATCATTGTGAGCTTCCAGCTGACGCCAGGCCACAACAACAAGAAAATGCCTTCTCAGGAGGAATTCTGTCTAAATGTGTCTGACTGCAAACAAACAAACCTGCTTGATAAACAAACTGCTGAACTATGCTGTGGATGCTTTGCTGAAATTTTTTTTGTCTGTGGAAATGACATGAGAGTAACATGACAGTTCAGTTCAGACGGAGATAAAAGTCATCCGAGCCTCCTTCAAACTTTTATGAACTCTCCCATTACTCAGTGCAGCCGCACACGTGTCAGTCTTAAACAATCACGATAAGGCTCCTAAGCCCTCTGATTTTCCATACATTAACCAAATCCTTTTATCGGTCTTATCTGAGAAATGAGGGATCAGAACAGAGTTATCTCTCATGTGTCTCATGTGTCATCAGTTGAGCTGAGCAGTCAACCAGCTGTGGTCAACACTTAATAAAATGCTGTGCGTACAGTATAATGACACCACGGTATTGATCACATTCTGTCCTTTATCCCTTATCAGGGTTCCTTCATTTGACATTGTGACTGATAGAGTAAATGACTTTGCAACAGATTAGATAAAGCGGAGCATTATGTCAGGCTTATCTTCAGAGGGGAATGTGCAATATGTGAGATGAAGGGGATGGACAGAGTATTTTGGTTTTACCTAATTCAGTTAATATGTCTCACCACCTTGTCGTGGTCAGAGCAGGTTCACCGTTCTTCCACTGCTGAGACTTGTGTTTCTGACAGAGTTGTGCTTGTCTGAAGAGGCCCTTTTGTTCTTCAGTCACTAGCCGCCTCCAGAGAGGTGCAGCAGGCCACTGTGCCACTGAGTGTGTGTGTGTGTGTGTGCCTTCCCTGGCAACAATCACTATAGTGAGGCTGCCCCCTCTCCATACTCACATGCCTGCTCTCGTCAGCCTCCTACCCAGGTCACATGTTCAGGGCCCCCATTTAACCTGACCCACTACGATCCCTCCTCACATGGTGCCTGTTAGAAGCCCACACCTTGGCATGTCACCTCCTCCAGCCCGTGTGATGATAACACTCCTTCAGTCATTACAAGAACACTCAGGTTGCTTAATGCAGACAACTCTCCTTGATAACACTGCACAGATAAAGTTTATTATAACCTGTCCCTGAACTTCAATCAGCTTATAAATAAACTCAGCATTTCCATTATCGTAAAAAAAGAAATGTATTAAAACACATTTCTTCTCATCATGTAGGGTTCACTCAGACATGCTGCTAGCATTTAATCCCTGTCTACTGTAAGCCATATGAAGTCAGCTAGCAAGTAAATCTGAAGACAAGCTAGAGAGCTAATTTAAACTAGCATTTCTGATGAGTTAGCATAGTAAAAAAAATATATAGCTAAACTAGGAATGTAATCATTTCTTCAGTTGCATGGTGGTTATAAATAACACTCACAACAAATGCTGATGTCCTCTTCTGGAGGGGGACTCATCACCTGGGCAACAACAGACACCCCACCGCCATCTTCTGGAGAAAGACCCACAACCCACCCACAACCACCCACAACCACCCAACCTGGAGCACAGTCAGACATGTACTTTACACTGTAGCTCTTCAATAATTAAAAATATTGTTTCGGTTGAGATTTGAAGCAGCAGTAGTAAAGTCATTTTATTTACCAGATATTGGTTCAATGGAAATGAAATCTTTGGATGATGTCTTTTTTATGGGAAAGCTTAAATTATTGTGTAGCTAACCATGTTTTATATATATAACACTACTATAAGACTACACTATATGTACTATAACACAATGGCAAATACTCAATAATACAATTATTGGTAACATAAATCAGAAATGTATGATTTTCAGCAGCAAGTCTCTTCCCTATCGACAGATGATAAAAACATTATCTCATGTTGATTCTTCCATCATGACCCTTCTTCTGTGTGGAATATAGGATTATCTATGCCATAGCGGACTGTATTTGATGATTCAGACTTCTGTGGTAGTGCTATTACTGTCAAGGGTCCATTAAGCAGGTCCCTGGCAACCCCTGGGGCCTCTGAACTCAGGGACCTCCACACGTAGCGATAGCAGAGGAAAACCAGGCCACTTATGAACATGAGGATGGAGGACAAGAGGCCCACACCAATGGCCGGGCCCACTTGTTGCCAGACTGGAGCAGCAGGGAGGTGGAACTCAGGAGGAAAGTTTATGGTGTTGTTGTTCAGCACAGAGCTCATGTTCCACATCAGAGGAACCAAAGAGAAGGTCCCTGTGAGCAGATACAGGGTCCCTGCCAGCACAAAGACCAGCCTGACAGTTCTGCGATCTTCCACAGAGAAGTAGACCATCCTCACGGCCATCGCAGCAGTAATGTTCCCAGCCAACCCAGAGATCACCGCCAACATCATCAGCACCTGAGCCACAGGGATCTCTGCTGGGAGGAAGCTGTCCAAGATGCCGATGCTCTGACAGTTCTCCAACTTGGGAAGTACTTGGCTGTAGAAACACGTTCTCCAGATACCAACCCAGGCCACCCCCGAAGTGATGACGGACACATCGGCCACATGCCAGAGGCGCCATTCGTCCAGGCCAGCTGTTGTCATGGTGAGGATCCATGCCAGGACACCCACAACTAGTGCCAGGAACTGCAGGTGTGCTGTGTGGGCCAGGTAAACCATCCCTGTCCTGAGTGGCCACTAATGATGGGAGAAACCGATGTCTGCAGGATGTTCAGCCGCCATCACTCCTGCTGGAAACATAAAGGCTGCGTGAGCTTTGCTCTTCTGCATTAACATTTTGGATTATATTACAACTGTCTGTGTCTTCCTGTCTCAAAGGTAGTCCTGGACACACAGCTACGAAAACTTAAAGGATCAGTTCAAAAAAATATTAAAACCATATGTATGCATGTATTTTTATCTTCTGAAGTTTATGAGATAACTTCTTTAAGTGATTAACGTGTCTCCATAGTGGAGACACTGCTGAGGAGGTGACTGGTCTTCCTCTTGTAAGGATCAAAAGGAGAAACATCATCATTAGACATTGTTTTTATGTTACCAACATTCGACTGGAGAAAATGACTCTACACATGCTTTTGATTAAACTGCCCCTTTAAGGTGTTATGATAATTATTACTCTGTATTTATTGCTTTAGACTTAAGGCAGGTTGTCCTGAATATATTTTATCATGTTGTCTGAGAATAACAAGAAACTCAGTCACAGGTGATTTCGTGATAATGTCTCATCCACTGTAGAGAACCCGCAAGTTCCCTCTACAGAACATATAACAACAAATACTGCCCTATATTGATTTAGTATTACATCATTATTGCATTAGTTACCACTATTTGCATATCTACAAACACAGCCTTTTCCCCCCCTTTAAAAACAGGAGACACTGCTGCAATAAGAGCGACACGGTTCTGACACCAGGACAACAACACCTGCTGCTGTTATCTTACTGTCACCACAGTCATTATCAAGGTAACCTGTGCAGTTAAGACTCATTTCTGTTTTGTTACTGTGTTTACACAAAGATACGTATGTCTCGGCATATATTTGGTTCTGTCCCAGAATTCTTTTTGGACAATTGTCAAAGATATAAACATTCTTACTATATATAATATCCACAAATGTATTAAGATGAAAGCAATTACCTTGAAAAGACAAAAAAAAGTTGGCAGTTGTGAAGAAATTAAGAATAAAGCTGCAGTGGGAATGTGAGGAAAGCTTGTTTTGTAGTTGTGGACAGTGCTCTGGTTAATGATTGTCCCTTTCAATCTTTACAGGTTGTAGAGTGAAACAGAACCGTTCCTCGTTACATGTTGTTTTGCTCACCTTCAAACTTCTCAACAAACACCAAATCCTCCAGCCTGTGCGGTGGTCCTCATTTTGCTTCAGTTTTGTGCGAGAAAGACTGCAACACCTGACAGACAGAAATACTCCTCGTCATGTAAAAGTCTTGACCTTCTATTATCTGAGGAAAGAAGGGTGTGGTGAGGTTAATGTGTGACACTAGATCACTGAGAATAAACCAATCGCACACGTCTGAGTGATTTCAGCAGACTCTTTATTTGATATAAAGGGGCTCAGCTGATAAAGTGTTAAGAGTCAGGATGTAGCAGTGCATGAAGCGTGTGAAACGGTAACAAACTCAAATGTGCAGGACAAACATGCTCCAAACGACTTCACCTTCAGGAGATTTGAAGGACTTGAAGCAGGTGAAAATGCTTTGGAATGATTTAGTTCCGTATTTGGTTGCATTAGGATCAACCTGAACAAGTTTTAGTGTTGAAATTAAACTACAAGTAACAACTGTGGTAACTACGCACCGTGAATAACAAAAAAACGGTGAAGGAATAAAACAACATACAGAAACACTTGGTCAGCTCATATGTGGCAATATCATATAACCTAGAAAAAAGACTTTCTGCCTGTAAATATAAGAGACCTGCACAAGTGGATAACAGAACAGAGCAAGCTAGCAGTGATTCTTCAGGCACTTCAGTATTGTGTGTCTAAATTCTAGATGTGAAGTGCATCTTCTGTTTGTGAAGTGCTCTTTAAAATGACCAGTATCTGCACACTTTCCCTGCACAGGTACATTCACAGGGCTGCTGCACACGCCTCTGTCTTCACCTTGTGTTTATTGCAGAGGAAATGTTTCTTCTGTGAAGACAGTGACGGCACAAGAATCTTAGTAAAAGGCCACTATTTTATATATAAAAAGTTGAGCTCAGTGAAATATTTGGCCTGATTTTTCATATCTTGTGAAAAGCGTTTCAGACTGAAATCATTAAACACACAACATGATAAATACTCTACCTTGCTGAGCATATAACACACATCAGGTAGCGTGGCTGCTCAAATCAGTTGGTGATAAAATACTGTCCTCTCCTGCGCAGATTCAAAAGGCTACAATAAATTACTAAAAAAAAACAAACATAAAAACAAAGCAAAAATGGCATAAAGGACATAAGATACAGTGGTTTGTGGATGCAAAGAATAGCAGCATCTTTCAAAAAGGAGTTACTTATGGATGCTGTCAGTCCAAGTGGTGCCGTGGCAGTCCTGCTCAAAAAACGTGAAGTATAAGATGTGCTCAAAAAATGCACCAGTCCTTGTTCCTAACAGGCTGTTATGTCTGCAGGTTCTCTTCTTTGTCTCCCTCTGCTGGCCACAGGGCTCAGGTGCACCTTGGACCCATGTGACAAGACTCATTCAGAGTTTGTGCTAATTCAGACATAGCATAATCTATTAAAAGGCCAGCCTCTGCTCAATGGGCAGGCTGTCCATCAGGCATTTAAGCTGCTCCTCGCCCAGTTTGATTTTGTCCTCAAGCTTACGCTGCTCAATGATGAGCGCCGACTTCATCTTGACAAAGTGCTCGTAGTCTGTAAGGCTGTCCTCTGGTAGGTAGTTAGCCAGGATGTCATAAACCACACGTTCCCGACGATCCAGGTTCTCTTTTAGCTCCTTTGCATCCTCATGCTGGCGGATCAACAACTTCCTCTTCTCAATCAATGTACGCTGCATGAAAGAAATACATATTACAGCCTGACAGGACACATCAAAGAACTGTTTCCAACATTCAACTAGCCTATCTGTTTACTCACCCTCTCCTCCTGAGTTGCATCCTCCTCCAGGCTATTCAGTGCGTTCTCCACTCTGGCCAGACGGCCCGACAGGGACAACAGCAGGCTCACCACCTTGTCCAGGTCCCCCACAAACATCCTGAACTTGTCCAGCTCGTTGGGTTTGCAGACCTGCTGGACCTGAGCCTCCACCTCGTCTCCCAGAGAGTTATTGTCCAGAATGTCCTCCTGAAGACTCTCCCTGGCCTCACGCAACACCTGCAGCTTCTTGCTAAGGCTGTCAATCAGCTCTTGCTGCATGAAAACAAAACAAAACCAAGAGATCAATATTGCTGGCTGAACAAAAAAAAGAGAAGCATTGGTCCAGAAGCGTTGGATAATGGATTTTTTACCTTTTTGTTGGCCAAATCAATGTCCAGTTCTTCCTCAGAATCCTCCTCCTCCTCCACCTGCTGCTGCTGCTCCTGCATGTCCTTCATCTTGATAAGGAGCTCAGCTTTGGGAGCAGATGTGCTGTAATATGTAGAACTGGTCACCATTGTGACAGCTGCTGCCATATTGTCTTCCTTTTCCCTACAATCCAAATAACAAGGTGATTAATAATGTTTCTCACAATAAACACAGCAACAAAGCAGCACCACAGGTCCACACAGGGCTGTGCATGACATTCACCTTTCCTCTGCAGGCCGGGAGTTTGCCGGTTTGTTCTGCACCTTCCTGCGCTGGTGAGCTCCATCCAACAGAGGCTCTCCCTGAGGGAAGATACCTTCCATCAAGTCCATGGTGGTCTTCATTTTGCTCTGATCCAGAATATCAGCCAGTGATTTGTCCTTCCCCATGATGTCCCTGGCCAGCTCCTCTCTCTTCTGGTCCTCCTCAGTAAGTCCTGTGGTCACAGCTGCCCTGTTGCTGTTGGGCTCCTCTGCAGGCTGCTGACTGTCACAGCTGATAGGATCTGTAACTGTGGTCATGTATGTGTCTCTCTGTGGCATTTGATGTATCTGAGTAGCTGCTGTGCTGTCAGGCTCCCTCTGCCGGGTGAAGGCACAGAAGACCGAGTCCTGTCCTGCAGCTCCCAGGCTGGTGAGCGTGGCCACGCTGTGCCCCTCGGCTTCAACAGCAGGAGGGTCACTGTGCTGTAAAAATGGACAATTCTCCTTCTCTTTAACTCCTTCTGAGTGGACAATCCTGACAGGCACTTTCCTCACTGCAGGATTTTGGCTCTCTATCACATGCTCCATTCTGAAAAAAAGAGAGAAACAGACACAGAGAATGTTACAGAAAGACGCTGCAGGAAGCCTCCCTCTGAAGAAGGAGGAAGAAGAAAACCTCTTGTGTAGATTTAGATTTTTTCCATGCCCAGTGTGCTGCGATATCCAAGACATCTGGACTGCTCTCACCATTCTGGTTTCTGCTAGCTGTAATATTCCTGCTGTACAGTCATAAGTTCACTACAGATGATATCAATTAGCTCTGAATCAAGAAGATGAACAATCAGCTTTATGTTTGGGGCTTTAGACGTACATTTTACATTTTCGGCATTTAGCAGAATTATCCCTAAACCACGAGTGGCTTTTATAGAAATGCAGAGTATCCCTCTAATTTACTGTGGCTTGATAGCACTCACATGTTGATTCTCTAGAGGCAGTGACTCTGAATAAGCTCCTTTGTACATGAAGCATAAAGACACGATGAGCTGAGGGTTTACAGTGTGCTGGCTGGTCGAAGCAATACTGTGGCACTGTTGAATAAATCTCTCTTCAGATGAGTCGTAAAAACCTTACCTGTTTGAGTCTTCATCCTGCAAAGAGACTGGAGGTTTGTCGCTGAGTCTCTGTGGGGAAAACTGTGGAGATGGAGAGCGCAGCCCCTCCATGCTGACCAGTCCTGAAGATCTGTAGGAGGAAGCCGGGGGAGAGGAGGCAGGCTGAGGATTGGATGTTGAAAGATGATGCACTGCCCCTTGTCCTTTGTCCATAAGTCCTTTGCCCTGCTCCAAATCTTCCTTTGCAGAGTGGGTGGGGTCAAAGGCGGGATCAGTGTTAGGAGAGCAGTGGGTGAAGGCTTCACTCTGTGAACTGGTAAAGGACTCGTGGGAGTCGACCTCTGGGTATCTGGGTGGGGGAGGCTTCTCCGTCGCAGAGGGCTTCCTCCTCGGTCCAGACGGCGGATCAGCAGGGCTGTGGTCGTCAGGCTGAGGGGGGCTAGGCTCTGTGGGACTGTGAGAAATAGATGTGGGTCTGTGGTTTATAGTGGCAGCAGCAGCTCTGTGTCTGCAGTCAGGGTTGGCTCCTGTCATGAGTGGAGGGGGTGGCGCTGGGTAATGCTGAAACTCTGCAGGCTTTTCTCTCACTTTGCAGTCACCTGGACCTGTGTCAGAGAACCTGAGCAATACAATAGAAAGCTTTTAATTACACAGGCAGGCAGCACGGGCTATCATCTACAGCTCAATCAAATAATACACTGTGGCAGAGGCCTGGTTCATCTCTACAGCAGCCACTATGATTATGCCAGTATGACAAGACACACGTCTCCCTCTCTTTGCATGCCTCCTTCCTGGTAGCCGTTCAGCTGGCAGCCTGAGGAGGAATATTTCAGTTCCCACAAAGTCTGCATAGAGGAATAAATAATCCTCCAGCCCAGGGAAGCAAGACCGGATCACTTTTTCCTGCCTGATTCACATTTACTGTTTTAACTCTTTGGAGGTTAAGTTAGACGTGGAAGAAGAATAAGAAAATATCACCATGTAGAAATCTCAGGAGTCATTAGATGCGTAATGGTGAAATATGAGAAGCCTAACACACGGATTACATCTCTATGCATGATCTGATACAAACACAATTTCTCACTGACCATTAACACATAAACCATGCAGCTTTGAAGACAAAACTGTATTAATTCTACAGTCACAAGATGCAAAACAGTGACTCGTACACAGCCTGATACCTAAACACAAACCATCCAATTGTAGTTCTTACAAGCTGGGACAAGTGACGAACAACCGTAGTCAGAGCTCAGCTCAGAAATATTAGCAAATCCAGGATCGCAGTACGTTTACATGATCCTAAAAATGTATTAACCAACTCACCGAATATGCCGCCTTAGTCCCATCACTTCATAGAGAAGAGAAGTAAAACTGAGTGTCCCGTGTTTGCTGGCTCCCTGCGACAGAAGTTACCAGTTGGGATCTCCTTAAACCTGTATCAATAACACTATCTGGGTGGAGCGCGGCTCACTTAGCTCATCTCCCAGACTTTACAATGACAATGACATCCTCTGTGCTGTTGTTGTAATGCAAACGTGTGTGTCATATGGTGTGGCTCCTACAATGAGGTTGCTCAAGATCAGATACTTGACACCATTCAATAAGTTTCACCTGGGACAGTTTATGTAAAAAGACTCCTGAATAACTGGTTACACTGACACTCACACACACTGACATCACCTTGACTATGTGGCTACATATTGCTTAACTAGTAGGTATCAGAGAAATGTTTTAATGTTTAAACAATCAGAGTCTAAAACATTCACCTTAACTCTCACATCTGATGTACTTTTACTTTGCACAACTCCCTATATAGCCACAGAAAGCTTTATATAACTGGCCAGTACTTATTTTCAGGGAAAATAAGCTGGCTTCCACTCAGCAGCGGAAAAATACTAAATGAATACACAGCTTTTCAAAATAAAAGGCAGAAAATAAGAGAAGAGGACAGGTACAAAAAGTGCCCAAAGAATTTATCATGAAACAGTTCACTGTTTTCATATAACAACAGTTCCCACAGGCCAATCAAAGGATCACATGAACATAACTAACAGTTAAACTGTAAACATACCCATAAAACAAACAGTCACCAGGGATCAGGGTTTAATTCATTGTGACTAAACACAGCCTTGTGTCTGTTGTTAAGGCAAGCTTATGCACAGGCCCAACTGTAGCTGTATTTATTTTATTTTTTTTTCCACTTTTCCAGTCCATAAAATGTTCCTATATAAATCATGTGTGCACTTATTGCTAGTTAGATGCACTAACTGTCATAAATAACCAAGGAGTATCACAAAGCACCAAACACACAACAGCTAATAGGAGCTGATAATCAGTTTTGCAAATATTCAGTCACTACAAAATGAGGATTACAGAACATGTCCGACCAATCCCCCGAATGTGAACCTCAAGAGACCACACATTTACAGGACCCGTTAGTTGTAATATTTGAGATATTCCAGTCAAAACAATACTGCATTCCACCAGCATGGATAAAAATCCCATTATGCAGAGATCTTAGTGCTGATAATGTCATGCCTTCAGGCTGGCCCTGTGAACTTGGGTCCCCATTACATTCCAATAGCTGGCTGAAGTGTCACAGACATGGTCAGATGCCTCGCCTACACCACTGAGCCTCCACTAAACGACACAAAGCAAAGCCAGAGAGACGGCTTATGTTGTCACAGCTGCGCCAAAGCAGTACCAGTGTTGTGCCTTCACAGATGATAAAGCTGTCAGTGTTCCACTATGTGCTTACTTCTTTTACTGATAAAGCTGATGAAAAAAAACAGCAAGATACAACGATGCTTCAGCAACAGGAAAACAGATCTAAAAAGCTGTTCATCCTTGCCTTATCCACTCATAACACCAGAATACTTTCTTATAAAGAGGCAATTCCAAATGTCAACGATCAAACACAAAAAACCCTGATCTATTTGCAGCTTTACACTCTACATTACATTGGAAATGAATGTTCATCTGCCATAAATGCTGGTGTTTCAGCAGGTTAGAGATTTACTCACTCTGTGTCAGTGCTGCGCGGTTCAGCAGGTTTTCTCTCCATCTGGGGATATTCTGTCTCAGACTTTCTAGCAGGAACAGGAATCTTCTGTAAATAAAGTTGAACAAACACAGATGCATTTATGCAAAAACATTTCAGGAATCCACAAAGGAGAAGCTCCCAGCTATCCTAAGACAGTTATTTTCCTTTGTTAATTAGTACAAGCAGCTCATGTTGCAGCTTCCTGGTTTCTCACTACTGCAAAAACAGTTTGATGCCCCTCTCTTTTCCTTAAGCCAAGGGTGTGTCATTATGAACAAACATGGATTAATATTTGACTTGGCTTTTTCCTTTGTTGCTTTCACCTCAGTCAGTACACTGATCCTAAAGGACGTGAAGCCGTCAGAAGGCCTTCATGCAGCTGAAGCATCTGAGTTACTCAAGTTACAACAAAGGTACCATTTTAATATATTCTAATTCAAATAAAATGCATGTTTTATTCTGACTTTGTGCCTTACCTGTCCGTAAATTTCTGCTGAAGGAGATGACCTGGATCTCTCGTGAAAACAAGTGGTTTTTGTTCTCTCTTCTGGTCCTTGATCTAATATGTTATCAGCCGACGGGTATCGTCCAGTGGCTCTTTTTTCTGGAGCTTTCTTCTGTACATTCCACCTTGCTTCATACTCAGCGAAGGTGCCCAGTCTTTGCTGATCTGGGATGAACTGCTTATTTCCAGAAAAAGGAACTCCTTGGGCCTCCTCTATGCCCTTGATTCCTCTCACTTTGTCCTCTGTGGCAAGATCCCAGCTTTTGTTCTTGGTTTGGTTGGTGGGGATGTGATGAGCAGATCCTGGTTTCCCACTGTCTTGAAAGAGCTGTTGTTGATCTAGTGAGGAGGTTGTATTCTCACTAATAGCTAGATCTTCTTTCACCCCAACTTCATGGATTTTGTCTGGTTCAGAGAAAGACCTGACCTTCTTTTCTGCAGCAAAACGCTTGCGGCCACCAATACGAGTCACCTGACCACCAGTAAGTCCTGAATTACTTGTCACTAACTCTGTGAGAGTGGGCAGAGGAGTGACATCTTTACGAGCATGCACTGAGGAAGGATAGTTAGATAAGGCCTCAGCTGTAGAGTGCTCCACTAAGACAGGCTCCAGGTCTTTCCTCCTGAAAGAAGTAGCCTTGAGCACCCTTGCTTGTGCTTCCTTCAGATTATCCTTGTAGGTGGTGGAGAAGGAGCTATCTGCAGAAGTTGGGGTGGTGCTTTCACCGGCTTTCCAGACATCTTGATCTTCAACCGCACACTCAGTATCAGGGAGGGTAGCTACACTCATACTTTTCTGCAACTTTGCCCTTCTTATCTGAATTTCATTTCTCAGTGTCGTAGCAAAGCGGTCACTTCGCTTTAACTGCTTGCTTTCAAGGGACTCCTCCAAGTTTGTGCCTCTCGTTTGCTCCTCTTGGTTGGCAGCATCCATGGATAGTGAGTGAAGCATCGGGGTCATCTGAGGGCAGATCTTGTTGTGATGTCTGATGTCTTGGGACAGTTCTCTGTGCTGCAGTGGCAGAGACCTCCGTTGATTGTTAGGAGGATTACTCATGCACTGAGTGTCTGCATTTTCTGTGCTGTGTCCTCTCTGGACACCCCTATCATCGGATGTGGGCTTCCACCCGGTGGTTTCTAGGACATTAGTACCTTGGTGTTTGCTGTATCCATTGCTGTCTTTACACTGTGAAGAGTGTTGCTGTTGTTGGGGCAGCTGATACTTGACTTTGGTGACTGTTTGTGGGCTTAGTGACTTCCGCTCATTTCCAGTCAGTGGCAGGTCTATGCTTGTAGCACTCCTCCTGTCCTCTGGTATTCCTGACAAAGACAGAGGGTTCGGCTGTGTGGGCTGACACGTTGTAACACAGTAGTACCGGCTATGTCCACTGCTCTCAGTGTTTTGGTCAGCGGCTGTAGAGGACAGGGATGTGCTTACGTTCCTTCTCTGGTTATGGCTGAAGTGTTGAGCAGAACCATTTGTGGGCAGTTCTTGCAGGCTATAGTAACCACCTACGTTCTGTGGCTTTGGTACAGATGTAGCCCAGGGCTGAGGATAAAAAGTGCTTTTGTCACTATGGTGTCTTTGATGGTAGGGTTGGCTTTGTCGAACATCACTGCTGGACAGGGAATACTGTTTGTTTGAGCTGAACTGGTTTTGACCGGATTTATCAGACTCTGTGAAAAAACTGACGCTGTCATTTTTCGGGGAAATGTTGTGGCTGCGACGATTTTCAGCCTTACAGTGCATGTGGGAATCAGGTCCTTCAGGGTGAGGCATAACAAGCCCCCTTTCATGTACTTTAGTGGCAGCAAAACTATCACTGCGTGCAGGTGGAGGAGGAGGAGGAGAAGGGGAAGCAGTCTTCTTCTTTTCAGGGACATTCCATACAGGACCAAAGCTGATTCGACTTGAAGTGGATTGGCGGGAGCCAGCGGGGTCCTCGGTCTGTGGAACATCACTGCCGGACCCAGCTCCTGGCATCTGAAAGTATGTGAGCCTGTCATCCTGTTTGATTCCGTCAGCAGCCAGACTCTGGCTGTTTCTGCTGTTGTTGTGTTTTCCTCCTGCATCCCACTGACCGATTTTATAGAGCACGTTCTCTGTGGACGCAGTATTGCTCTTTGACAGGGTGTAGTCTGGTGTGCCAGAGCTGGTGGAGAAGGAGCTGTAGGCAGAGTCTCGTTTCCCTCCTTCAAGATGCTCCATACTGTTGTTTGACTTGGTAGGTGACAGCTTACCGGCTGGGTATGGGTGTGAGACATGTTCTATACTGTCCATGCTGCCAAGAGAGCTGAATTGGTCAGACACTCTACGCAGGTTGGTCTGCTCCCAGCTCGCGGAAAGATCAGTCGAGGATGAGCTGAAGGTTCAAGGAAAAATATAAGTGAGAAAACAACAGCCTGTTTATCGTATTCTTTACCTGATGCTTATCTTATTCACAACAATTTAGTGCCTGGTTTAAGAGATTTACTTGTTTTATGGCATTTAAATCACACATAGAAAACACTGTTAATCTAAGGGAGCTTACAGGATACAAAAAAGCATACAATCACATATTGTTGCTAAAACTGTTTAATGTATAACATTCAGAGGAAAACTTCCAAGATCCAAAAGATACCTTGCATCATATCTAGTGTGCCAGACTGCGGTGGGTGGAGACTGTGTTTTGGCAGTCTCAGATTGGCTTTCATTGAACTTGGTAGAGTGCCAGGAGTGAGGCCTGCTTATGGGTTCGTTCCGCCTGCAGAGAGGGCAAAAAACACAGACTGAATTAGAGACCAAACCCTTATGGAAAACAGTATGTGCTTCCACATATCGCTGTAACTGGAAGTTATCGCTTAAGCTAATATTGCACCAAAAAGAAGTGGTTTTTGTTTAGGTTGGGTGTATTTTTCTTTTTCCACGGTCATTGTGATTATTATTTATGTCAAACATTTACATATCAGACATTTTTTGACCTTTTTTTCCTCTTAAAACATTAGTGCACTGTTAAGCTAAGAAATGGGACAATTTATGAGGTTGTTTGGAGCTGATTGTGCCATTATATAACTCCAGCACTATATGATTTCATGAGCTGAATTTATATGCCGTGTAATCTTGATGCTGACGGAATCAAACATGATGACAGGCTCTTGTAATTAAAAATCCTAATTATAAGAACAACAGATAGACAGATTTTCTATGCATAAGAAACATACCCTTTAAAACAATTCTTTCTGAGATGCATGTCAGAAGATAAACAGATGAAAGCATAAAACAGCATTAAGTTTAATCAAAGACAACATTCATATATATGCTATATTACACTTTACTGCATGCTGTATAAGTTGGATAAACATTCATCTAATGACATGAACCACAATACAAAAAGGCATGCCACTGGGGGCAGGTAATGAACCACAGAAGAAGGAGAGTTGCTATGAGAGGAAGAATGAAAATATTATTACAAGACCAATGATTCATATGAGTATGGATGCAGGGCAGACAGGAAGGAAGGAGTAGAGAGGATGACAAGGAATATGCACTACTGATTACAATGAAGCCACAGAACCGTACCTCATGGAACTTCGCAAAATCTTCGTAAGAAAGCTTCTTGCCACATGCACGTCATTCTCTGAGGGCATTTTCTGAGCTACAATATCCACCATTTTCATATTCCTACAGGCAGCAGTGGGAGGAACACACACAAACTAAGAACTCACCATCAACAGACAAGAAAAAAATCCACCTGAGACACTCTGTTGTGTGGGAAGGTTTGAGCTCAGCAAACAGAGAGGTCAGTCACAAAAAGTCACCAGGACAAAAATCTCCCTACTCTAATCATGTATTTCAACTAGTAAATGACATGTATCTGCAGTGCTGCTACTTTGTGGTGTTATAGCTCTCTCTGCTGGTCAAAACAGAGCATGCTCTTGCTGACAGAGTTTTCAGTGTCATGAAAGTGCTGACATACTGTATGAGGAGTGTCACATATGATGAATAGAACACAACAGCACAACACTCATCTCTATTAGGCTCATTATCCGAGCAGGACGTATCTGAGGTGAGCTGACTGAGCTCAGACTCTGCCATATGGTCCCAGAGGGAACACAAACCCAGCATGGTGCTGGGGGGGCTTAGGACAGTAGAGAATCTCTTACACAATCAGATCAGCTACCTCACCCCTCAGTCCAAGCTGTCGTCTGCCTCCCAGACAGCCTTTCTGGCCCTGAGAATCAGTGACTTCTGCAGTACTTTGTAGTTATATTAGCAGTAACTAATACTTCATGTTTGGTGTGTGGGGATGAGATTGTCTACAAGCATGAAGGGGATCAACAGCTAGTTTAGGATGACTTAAAATGTGATTATTATTGCAAGAGTAGTATTTTATCAGTGGTTTAAAAACTAAACTGACTTCTATCAAAACATGCATAATCTAAGAATAATAGTGAAAAGTACTAACAAATGATAAAAACTTGTAGGTAGCTCTAACAATTCTGGCTCCTGTCTAGTTTTACTGGTTGATCAAGTGACTGCCGCTATAGCATAGACATTGGTACATGCATTTAAACCATTGGCGTTGTAATGGTTAAGAATTTTAGACAAAGCTTGACTCAAGACTGGTCAAACAAAGCCACTAGGTCATTAGGTGACCAAGGGGGCAGGACTTTTCTAAATGCCTTCAATGATCTGATGACAAGATGTCCGAACAACAGCCTCCTTCAGTGGAGGTATGGAAACAAACTACAGGGTAAAATAAAGGATATAAGGTATTATTTCTGTAGCCATTTACCAATTGAGAATTTTCAGACAGAGATTTGGCTTAGCTCAATAAAGTGGGACAATTCCACAAAATTAATTGTGGATTAGAGTTAAGGCCTATTTGGGGGGACAAAGAAAAGCCAACATGGAGCTCAGTCTTCCTCGTCTCCCCACAGTCTGTGTTTCTGGGGCACTATAGGAGCTAGCCACACATGGCGCCTGCCATTGGTATGCAAATGAGGGTGGTTTTATTAGGCCTATCGTCAGGGCTACAGCTGGGCCAGCACAGATATGCTTGGAAAGTGAATCAGTTGGCTGGAATGGGGGTAGGGGGAGAGAGTTTTTAAGTGATCACTTTGGAGCCTGATTTCACTTGTGTCCGTTACAAACCAGCCCACGTGTTTTGTTTAAAAAAGAGGGGCTTGCAAAACACTATGCTGACTAAACATTTGAAAACCAATGAACACTTATTTAATAATTCTTGAGAATAATAGTAACAGATAATTTAATCTGACATTTTTCCTCAAAGATTAATTTGTGTTAAAATGCTAAGTCTAGCTGATCATGGCTTAACCCATATGATGGCTGATCTCATACTGAATGATAAGACAAAACGATCACAACAATAGCAGAGTATTAGGGTCAAAAAAACAACCAAAGAAGGTCTCAATATGTTATTCACTGACACATAACATGCAGCAATCAGCAGGCTTCAAACACAGAAGTCAAAAATTACAAATAAGAAAAAAAACTGCTAAATTTTAAAAGTTCATTTGGACTCACCAAACATCTGTATCAAGGAGTGTTTACAGGACACAAAGAGGAAATCTGGTATCCCAAAGAAACTCCAATGATAATAGCCTGGAGTTCAGATAGAACAACAAAGTGGAACCAGTTGCACCCGTGTGCTGGTCAGGCACCACATTCCATAGACACTTCAAAGACAGGCCAAAATGAAGAGACATGCGGGCTGCAGAGATCTGAGCATCCTCACACAACACTTACTGGTCCCCGACATCCACACATGCACCAACTGACAGCTTACGCATAACATACAACTATTACTAAATCCAAAGTTCTCCTTAAACAGAGAGGAGATTTCCTTCAGGATTACTGGGGTTTTTTCCCCTGAGAGGGGGTGGAAGAGTGTACACAGAGGGAGGAGGGCTATTGTCACAGCCAGTCCCCTTCCCGGTACCTTGCGTCGTCTCATTGGTTCTCAGGGGCTAATATGCTAATGATGGGATGAAATGCTGGACTCTTCTCTTCTCATCTCCCCTGTTGCGTGGCAGACATGCATTTCTACCATTACCATAGCAACAGGTTGATCTCTAGGGTGCGAGGGCACCCCTGTTTCCTCTAAATGCCTCGGGCAATGGGCACTGCACACTGCACAAGAAAGTATGTCAGCCACAAATTTTGTAAGAAATTACTGGTGACTTGTTCCACACAGTATGATGTCAGGTGCCAAAAGACAGCTCCAACTCCAACTATTAAAACGGACTGGCATACTTTCTGTCCCCCTGAAGACTTAGATAAAGAAATGTTCAAATGGCTCTTAAATTTGCAGCATCTTAATATTAAACAGCATGTCAAAGTAAAATAAAAACTAAAGCTGTAAAAACTGTGTCACTTTATCTCCAATCTGTACATATGGATTACCGTACTTTAATCCAAACTGATGTGTCTATTTTTTCTAAAGAGTAAAACATTCCTGCACTCCTGACGGACAAACACCATGCCTTGGCACACCAGCTAGGGGTCTGGTGACAAGCAAGAAGATTAGTGATGAAAGGTTGCAACCTAAAGCTGATAGGAAGGCAATAAAATTCACAGTCATCCATTGTGAGGGAAGCAATCGAGCATACAATCCAAACAAGGCCTTCATTGTGAGGTACGTACGTGGGTTGGATTATGTTCTTCACAAGTTTAACAACTGCATCTGATATAATATGGAATGTTAATGAGACTATAATCACAACAAATGAATATTTGTAACAAATAATTTGTTTCTGAGGTGGCATTATGCAGCTTAATTTACTAGAACCAACTCACTCCATTGTTTTGCCTTCATGCCTGAGAGTCTTTGTTGACATACATTATTCTTATCTTTAAACTTCAGTTTGCAGCAGAAATGCTGGTAATTCAACTTTTTTCAAACTCATCAAAGCATGATGATCAATAAAAAAAAAGTTACATAAAATGATGAAAATGTAAGCACCCAACCTGCATTTTGCAGGTGAGCTGTTGGATTCCACTTGGTCCCTAAAGGGGCTTACAAAGGCCTTCTTCAGCAAACCCTACAATCAAACCAGTCATGTTTCGGGTGAGAGAGGTGAACCGTGAGCGGCATGTAATGACCAGCACATTCCTGAGCTGAGTGGCATACCAGCTGTCAAGTCACCAGCAGCCCTGCACTGACCCAGAGCCCAGAAACACCTGGAAACCCTTTGTCTGAGGCTGAGGGTCCGAGCTATAGCACAGTAATATCCTAACTTCTTGTGTGTCATGTGTCTGAAACACCATGCATCAGGCAGGTAAAATGATAAGCCAACTACAAACTCTATAAATGTATAAAATATAATATAATAGTACAAACAAGTACAAAACTGGCATGAGGAGTGAGTGAGACACAATGTCAGCCATGACCTTCTCTAACAGTTCCCTGAGGGCAGTCTTTCCCATAAACACTGCTAATAGCTGGTAGGTGATGACACAGTATTTCTTATGGTAAACAGTGACTACGAGAGACAAATACTGCTAAAGATAGTGAGAATGTCACAATGACTGCTGATCACAAACTGGTGATTATGGTATAAACAATAAAACTGAGCATACAGACAAAACATTGCTTGTTTTTCCACTAGTAGTAAATGTAAAAATAAAACCTCCCCCGTTATTTATGTCACACTGTAGGTAAGCCACAAAGTAAGTGTGTTATTTTAGACTGTTTTTCAAAAAAAGTAACATCTTGAAAAACACAAAAACAACATCCAACTTGCTGTCTCACCTTGGCAATGGAACAGACCAAAAGGGACCAGAGGGATGCACTTAGGACTAAGAAACACTCAAAACTCTCATAAGTATGATTTCCACACTTAAGATCCAAACAATTTTAAGAAATCTACTTACAACCGGAATTCAGTGCAGAGCATTCCAAACATACAACAAGGGCTTATTTAGTAAAACAAAGGCCAGTACATGTAAGCCACTGCACTGCAACCCCTACCGAATACTTACAATGCAACAAAGGCCGGTAAGCTTTTCCAGGTATAATGGGATTGTGCACTGGAACCTGCCGTCACTCGTCTAAAACAACCACATCCACGTGTGGAATCGGTAATCTCAGTTTTGATTCTACAAGAACTTGGAAGAAACACAGTAAGTAGCCTCCTGCTACAGCTGAGTAGAAAATAATGAGGTGTGCTAGTCACTCTGGTACTTCTGTATTAATGCCAGAAGGGGGAAACCAAATGCCACCACAAACTTGAAACCTCATGTTGTGCAGTTTAATGATTCACTCTGTAGTTAGTTCCATGTACAGCAATTGCCTTAAGGCAGAGCCAAAAAAAGCAGTCCAATCTGCAGGGGTCCTTGTGGAGGATAACATTTTAACTAGTGGAAAAAAAAATGTTAGTTTGGTGATCATTAATGTGAGATACGACCTTCTAAGGCTGCCATAATTCCGTCACCTCTATGTTTATTTATCTCAGTAAAGTTTCACTCATACAACAGATATAAAAAAAAAAACTTTGGTGGCGAAAACTGCAATGTGACGATATGGTAGAATTATAGTGTTTGTCTGAATACAGTAGTTACTGTTGGCAGGTTTAAACATATAATGCAGGAATTATGCAGTTTAGCTATATCCTAAACCCTGATTTTGTTTTTGATGCACATGACTTTACCCAAATTGTAATAGTGTGCAAAAACTTTAAAGAATCGCTTCTTTGACCCACTAATGCTGCAGCACAGTGTGTACAGTAGGGTTGTCGAGGCATGTGCAAAGACAACTAGATGCTTTCCCACACAAAACCACACCTAGCTGCTCTCTGTGTGACGTCTGGCAAGCCTCTCCCATGTGACATTACACCCACATGCAAAATATATGAAGCCCCTCCCCTCTGCTGTTTGTAGATACCACACCTATAGACAGGTTGTGACAACTTCCTGATCACTACTCAACGACCCAACCTTGTGCCTCAGATAAAAAAGAAAGGCGTTTCACCGCTGACACCTCACATACACAGGCACAGACTGAGCTCTAAACAGATATTGGTGCTCACAATGGATGCAGGTAGTGATGTGAAAAACGACACCACGCTACAGTTCCAAAAACAGTTTTTTTTTACATAAGCAGACTGCAGTTAGACAATAAGCAGAAGGACTGGGAGTGGAATTGAAGCTTTGAGATTTGGTAATGAACCCCTATCACTTTGCAGTTTTCTAAATCAGACACAGTTGTTATTGTGGCCTTGGAAAATGACTGACTGGGGATGCTATTTGAGACTTTCAGAACAAAGCAACTTCTTCAACACAGACGAGCAGAAGGAACTACGAGTCCCATGGGACAGAAAGTCTGTAAAATGTAATATGAACAACAAGACTTGCCCTTGTAAGGAAATATCACTCTCCATTTAGAATTACACGCATACTGAAATGACAATACCCAGATCCTTTACTCATGCCTGCTGCTCTTCTTTAGCTTGACCTATCCAGAATTTACTCCCTATTCTCCCACTCCCTCATAAGAAGAGAAAATAGCAGTCACTTCTGCTGGCTATCTATCAAGTAAGCATGCAATTGATCTTGATTGATTTGATCTCTTCTTTCTGTAAAGAAATACAATTGAGGATAATTTGGGTGACGTTTTTACCATAATATTATTTTTTTATTATCATTATGTATTTCTTCTTGGCAAGCTTTTGTGCAGTTAAAGTAAACGTCACCATAATTAAGTTTAAACCACTAATTGCTAAAGTTTTAAGTTTAAGTTTAATATATTCATAAAGGTATTATTTAGAGCTTACTCACTCAAAACCATGCAAATCTGCTTCATCACTAACACTGTGGATGTGGATTGATCAGTTGTGACTGACAGCAGTATGGAAATATGAGCAGCGACAACACTACCAAGTAAGTTACAATCTGATTAATGAACAGAGGCATGTGACATCACCAACTGAGATTTGCTTACGACTAGGGCAGACTGAAGGTCTGGATGGATGGTCACAAGCTGCAAGCAGCCAATCGTGTAATTCACAAAGGCAGATAAAAACTGAAAAACCCAAACATGAACAGAATGATCCTCAAACATTTGTTCTGCTATTTAATGTTTCCATGTTGTTATATAGAAAAATGATTATAAGACACCAGTCATTCGAAAGAGAAGGGGTTTATATATATAAAACCTCATATATAATACTGGAGGAGTGAGCAGATAATCAAAAGGGCACAGATTGTTACAGATAGTAAAACATCATTGTTTCCAGATCCTACAATAAACACATCCATTGAGAGCAAAACACAATAAGTGAGACTCACAGGCTCGTCCTTGTGGAGAGATAAATGGTGAGTAGACTTCCTTGTACGGTAGGATTTGTTCAGGGATTACGTTATGATATGATACAACACAAAGAAATGCAGACAGCAAAGAGACAATGAGACTAGTGTTTCCACACACAGCAAGGCCATTTGTAAGAGGACATTCAGGGCTCAGTTGACAAATGATTCATCATTTAAACAAGATATGAACTAACAATATGACAAAAAGTCACAGGGAAAGGCTTTTGACTAATAGAGGGTTTAATGTGTCAAGGAGTAAGGATAAGCTGTGCGGTATACGGGCTACTATCACAAAATTCAATGCAAAGCATAAATGCCTTATCAAAGAGGGTGTGAGAGCAGCCGATGGGGAGGAGTGCTCAACTGATAAAAAAATCTCTGTGACATAGTGCTATTTGCATAATAACTTCCCCCTGCGTATCGTCCAAATACCTGCCTGTGGGGCATCTAACTGATACAATGATGTCATACCCTCTTCCTTTCTTCCTTCGTCATGTGAAACTGTCACAGCAACTCAGTACAGCCCGGACAAACAGGACGTTCCAGTTACCAAGAACTAAACAGTGACATCTTAGAAATCCCAGAATTCACAGGTTAAGCTGCAGACAAACAGCTGTGAGGGCCTGGATCCTCTGTCGCCTTGGTTTGTTAGAGAGGTTACCATGGTAACCCATTGGGTTAAAGGGGGTGGTGACAGCAGCAGATGCAGGAGGAGGGGGCACAGAAGGGGACTGGAGATTGGTTACCTACCTTTTAACCACCAGGCTGAGGGTCTTGTGGGAGCCTTTCACCAGGCAGATCGCCTCCTGTCTGTATCCACTCAGGGGAATCTCGTTGATGTTCACAAGCTCGTCTCCCACCTGGAGACTCACAGCTGCTGCCTTGCTGCCCTCCTCAACCTGAAACATAAACACAGCAGATGGAGAACTGAGAAATACATTTTATTCAGATACACTTAAATATTTAAGGATCCTAAGTACACGATCCATGACATTTCAGCAGTTTTAACCCACATTTGGAATTCTATCCATCTTGTGGTTTTCTCTCAAAGCTTTACACAGCAATGATACACTGGGCTTCTGAAAGTCAGGAAACACTACATAAGAGTAGGCCATAACAGGCAAGCATTAGCTGGGAATCCATGAGAAGCTACTTGACATCAATCCATTTGTTATGAACATCTGCCACACTAGTGACATTAGGTACTCTGTTTGATGGTGAAATTAAGGCTTTATTTCACCTTGTGCGATTGTTGTTGTAACAGCTGGCCAGTGGTTGTTATGACAACATCCCTTCGCACAACAATAGAGCCTTTTTATCGGTTATGTTATTGCAAGCTGGTAATAAAAAGTAGTTACCACCTGGGAGTCCTCAGAACAGTTACATACATAAGTGCAAAGTATAGACCTGAAATTGTGGACTGTGCCTTTAATGGACACAGCACAATTTTAGAACGTTGACCAGCTCATCTGCAGAAAATGTACAGTTCTAAAAGTGGTTACCAAGAATGCCTAAGACACCCCTATCACTGTGCTGTGAAAAAAGATTAACTGACCTCATACAATGTATGCTCGGTGCTACTTACTGCTTCTCAAAACTTGTGATAAGCAAAACCCTGATATTTACTGTAGGTTTGAAGTGGTGTAGATTCTTGTGACCTAAAATGGTAACATTTAAGGACAAACAGGGCAACAGCCAACAATTTGTTCTACAAAATGTAAAAAAAAATGTCCCCCAATTTAATTGATGAATTTAATGTGTGTGTATAAATAAAAAAAATTAAATAAATTAAGTAAAATACACCAGAAAAACAGTCCAAGTAGTTCTTATAGGGTTTCAGTGACAAACGACACACTACACTGTTAACAGCAGGGAGGCTGACTTCTAAAGACAAGAATCAAACGCTACGAAAATACTTCAAAAAGGAGGTGTCCAAGCCAGAGGCATGATGTGAAAACAAACTGTATTGTGTTTGCTTGTGTGCAGACACCTGAAATAACACAAAGATGTACAGTGAACTTCTGCTTGTGTTATATTAACCTTGCTGTGGCCACAGCTACAGAAGAGGTCTCGTAAGTGTCAAAAATACCAGGCGTTAAGGTCAGCGCTGCCCTCACACTGACGCAGACAGTCAGATATGAGAGGTGCAAGACAGCACGGCTCAGTGTGGAAAGAAAAGCAGCAAGAATTGGCTTGGCAGTTGGCACATTAACGCACAAAAGCTGAGCTCTGCAGCTGATTATCAGGTCTCCACTCAACCTGTGAGAAGGGGGCTGGATGACTCAACTGCACAAGTATGTGTAGGTTTACAGACCATTACGTCTTATATGGCCTTTATCCTTAGCACAAAAAAAACAGAGCCCAGATAGCACTAATCATATTGCAGCCTCTTTTCATTTTTCTGTAATACAGGGTTAAAGCTGGCTGGATGGAGGATTTTTTTATGCTGGCTGGCAAGATTCCTGAGCTGGTCCTGATATGGTAGTGTATTTTGAGAATCACTGCCTGATACATTTACTGTGAGCTACAATTTTAAAGTGGATACAAAGCATGCCAGTTTTACTGAAACTGGAAAACTATTCTTACAAGAAAAAGTTCTTTGAATAACTTTAGCCAAGAAACAGGAGCACAAGCTCACACTGAATATAACCAGGGTTATATCTCACCATGCAACACTGGTAGATTTGGTTTGGAAGTCTTTCTTCTTTTAATAGTATTTGACTTTGTACACACCAATACCAACATATATTGTCTGAAGCAGTTTTATTACATAGCATAAAGAGCCTGTACAATAAATAATGGACAGGAAGACCAAATCCTACATGTTTCCTCTGCATTTGCATAGGCCTTAAAAGTCAACAATAGACAATACAACCTGACAGGAAACATGACCCCACAAGAAGAATCTTTTAATGAAGTAAATAATAATGAAATGAGTCAGGAAGCAACACGAATTAAAGAACACCAAGGCAGGATATTCACACTGTTTTTCCAAACATTTTTCACCACAAAAACCCAATCAGCACGAGCCATACCAAGTTTCTTTGTTTACCATCTTCCTCTAGGCTATAATCAGTCTAGCTGCAGCCATCCTGGATTCCTGAGTATCCTCAAAAATAGCCTTATGTCCCTCTGTGGGTCGTGAAGGGAAGGATGTGGTGGCAGAGGGGGTAAGGAATGTGTCTTTTCTGCTGACAGATGTCCTGTACAGCGTGCTGACAGGGCACTGAACTCAGACCTCAAGGATGGTTTTAGGCAGCGCTGCACACATCATTGAGGATGTTCATTGTAATTTGACAAGGCACGAGCAAGCACATAAACAAACTCACCCAAAGATGACCTTTACACAGTTTTTTTTTATAAGTTTAATAGTATCTGTCTGTGTAGCTGCAGACAGACAGATGTTGAAAACATCTGTGCCTTGTGCAACATTCTTGCTGTAAATCATTATATTTGGTTGTGACATGCAACAGTCGTGCTAAACTGAACATATCATACTGCATTAGACCACATTAGCTTGTGATAAAATGAGTTGGAAAACCAACAACAACTGCAAGTACAAGATGTTGATGTTTAGCTGCATCAAAGAGCACACACCTTTTCATTCCTTATTCTCAGGGCAATCAGTAATCCACCAAGCATTCCACCTTCATACCTCCGAAATCCCAACTTCTACTGAGAGAAATCTGTTTTAAAGCCTGGCCTCACGTGAGAATTTAACCTGCTATTAATCATTTGTGCTCTAGAAGATGTGCAATCCTTGGGCAGTTGAATGTAGCCCACAATGTGGTCACACAAAGGATTCAATAATTGGTAAAGGCTGTTTACCTGCAGGTGATTTATCACAGTGTGTAAGAACACAGATATGTGCTGCTTCTCTAAGAGCAAACAATCTTTCATAAAATGTGATCCTTGCAAAGGAAACATATGCATGGGGTACATGCCTAGCTGTCCTGTGTAAAACAGGATTATTTAAGTTTATTGAGACTAAGGACTTTAAGTCCATGAAGACTTTGAGCATAACATAAGCTATGAGCGGAATGTTAAGAATTTTAATTAGATCCAGGCTATTTTTTTTTTTTAACCAATACTCTAAACCTGTCATCAAACCGTGGGTCCTTTTTATTATCTTTCATTGAGGTGAACTCAGAGAATGTGCAGAAGTGAGAAAACAGCCAACAAAATTATTGACTTGGGCAGAGAAACAGACATGTTCATACATAAAATGCAGAAATCTATGCCAAGACCAAACTATGTGCTTGCAGCTCAGACTGAAACAAAACTCAACAACAAAAACTCAGAAAAGAGATGTGCATTTGTACAACTGGACTGAAGCAGTTTGAAGAAAATGACATGCAAAGTCCTCATGGGTGCTGGTGTGACTATTATTATGTGGTGTAGAAGTAGGTGTAGATCAAATTTCCTATGTCACAGTGTTCTATGTTTATTTACAGAATAAATGTGCAGATACTAATCCTGTATTATTGTCCTTGTACCAGCAGACATAGGTATAAGAACAGCAGACATGATGTTTACCTTTATTTTAAAAATTGGGCAGATAAAGAGCAAAGTGCTTACACTGTGTGTCTGTAGTATGTCCACATATTTATGTCACTAGACAGATGAATGGTGCAAGCAGCCTGTAGATACACTGGCATCTTTATCTAGTTAACACAAATAATTCAACAACCCACCTTTATAAATCAATGGCTATAATCTGGAAAACATTCCAAATGAGCACAAATCACTAACCCTGGCTTTATTTATCCCATCATGCCATTCCAAAGGGCTTCAGGCTGTCACAGATAATTCACCACATTTAGAAAATCAAACAAGGCTTCAGCATTCCTCCCCCTGCTCCTGGTACCACGAGCTACCCTCCGAACTGAAATTTAACCCAACGCCAAAGTGTGAGAAAGCAAAATGTCCAGGTGAGTTCTAATAACACACGCCACAGACTAATTGACTGCGGGCTAAACTCTGAGGCATGCCTTGAGGCATCTTCAGACAGACTGACAAACATATGTTATGTCTAGTCCATGGTGAATTTACTTGATGAGATTACTGAAAAAAAGTGACAGCTAAGAAGGACCAGCATGACATAGTACTCTAACTGAAGGTAACTATACTGATGAAAAGCTGAGAGGAAAAAGTTAACATCTCACCATCTGATGCGAAAAGGTCCTCTTTTGTTGGTCCTCGGAATACAGACGTGGCGTTTAGTGACCAAACATTAACAATAAAATTCTGTCAATATCAAACCCAAGAACAGCCGCCTAGCCGGGCAATGGCTCACTGCTCACACCTCAGCAATGTGACCTTGCCATTTAATCTTACAGCTTAAAGACTTAAAATGGTCAGAATTCTAGTCATTTGGATCACATGCTCGTAAAACCAATGGTAATGGGGTGACTGTGCTCCTAACTGTATCGGTCTGAGCCTGTTGGTGGAGTTTCCCCCATCTGTGATGTACTTTGGACCCCTTTGGGTCAACACAGAGATGACGAACAAAAAACAAGTAGGGACAAACAGGTGCTGCTACTTTACCATGTCAAATTAACTAGCAAGGTCTTTTGTAGTAAATCATTACACAGGTAACAGAGAAGTGAGTTTACAGTATGTGTGTGTGTTTTCAAAGCTGATTGGCTGCTCTGTGATTAGGTAAAGCAGCTCTTAACAACTATTTAACAAAGCATTGCAATTACAAACATACCAGCTATAGAGTACTGTTTGATGCTTACATTATCACTGATGTGACTACAACAATGGTAATGGTTGTTTGAGTGTTCCGCTAACATGCTTATTCAGTTTTGAATGGATGCATGCTAATACTGACTGATTAGGTAAAACATAATGTACACTGTTATAAGTTGGACAAATCATTTTTTTGACTCGATAGTAATGTACATTATGGGGATCTTTTTTATAGTCAGGTCAGAGGGAACTGGACCCAAACTGGCATTGGGCAAGAGGCAGATCAGTCTAACACAGCAAGCCAGTCAGTCGTGTGTTTCATTAAATGATGGCAACATCTAAAATTATAGCCTTGGCTAGTCTGGGCAACTACTGTCAAAACTAATTAGTTGTGCAAACACAACAAAAGAGTAATGTTTGCCCTCCACCATCATAAAAAATGATTTGTAGTCAAATATGGCTATATATAATACGGAATAATATTGACGATGCTCACATCAGGAGGTAACTTGATTTTAGAAACTAAACACAACCGGTTGATGTTTATGGAATTGCAAGTAAACCACACACCTCTGATTGATATTACTGCAGCCTCTGTGCAAATCTACACAATGAAAACACTCTTTGTGTCATACACTGACATTTAATGCTCTGATTAAAAATGACACCTTACAAAAATCCTAAAAAAATCCTAAATTTACAAACAGGTAAAGCTCTTTTTATAGCCACCAATACCTTTTTTTCTCTCTGTCACACATAAAAACTCATGTGTTATTTACCTTGGTTATGAGCAGGGGTTCCCGGTGCTCCAGTCCCCCCCGGAGTGTGAAGCCCCATGGTGCACCTCCTGAAAGAAATACATCCACCAGCTTCCATCCCTCACCATCTCTGGTCCTCTGATCCACATCTCCTGATTTCTGCATTACATGCCAAAAACTCCCTGCTTCTGTGCCAGGCTGATCATTTCTGTATCTCTCGGCATCCATTGTACTGTTATAGAAGTAAAGAAAAAAAAAGCATTAAAGCATATCCACTCAATATACACTCTACCAAACACACTGGCACTAAGCTGGTGTCAACCAAATAGCACTGCAAGGCTCAGTTTCTGGCATAGTCATCTTTTCAACTGCAAAGCGCCCAACACAGGGTGGGCACCCTTTGAGCCTTTGAGAAGATTCAGTTCCAGCGCTATGCTGATGATGGCAATAAATCCTCTTGAAATAAACATAATGAACAACCTTGTGGAGCAGGACACAACGCTATAGCTGGATCTTTGCTCCCACCACACATGCCAGTGCCTAGAAAAGGCAAAAAATATCTTAAGATGTTAAATTGTAAATAACCTAAATTACTCGTCTTTATTTGTGCTTTTTTTCTGTTTATGTCTCAGTGTGTGTTTTTGGTGACACTATTTGTACACTCTAGATCAGGCAGAACGTTTGTTGTTTTTAATCTGTCAATATTGCCATGAATAACTGCTGTGTCATAGAATGCTGGGCCAATACCATTTTATAGGCATATTGGCAGCTAGCAGTCCTGGTATAAATATTTGACTAATTTGATTAAATAAAGTTACACACTATTGTTTTTTGGGGCGATACGATAAATATATTTAAAAAAAAACACCAGTAAATACGCTTTTAACATGAATGTTTTTGAGAAGTCTAATTTTATTACAAATCACCAATTACATATTCGACCATGGTCATATTGCAGTGTGTAGTGTGTCCTAGACATTTAAGTGGTCCTCATAAAGACTAAGTGAAGGTGTGGATGTTCATTTATTACATCCTCAGGTCATGAAAGACGTTTGTACTCCGTCTAAACCATATAAACCGAAGCCTTGTGTGACTAAATTAGGAAATCTGCCGCACTCTGTAAACACCTGTCATACTGCAGACAGGCTGACCTAAACTTAATGCTCTTATGTGTGAGACAATTAAACACTATCACTGTCGATCGGCACAATGGAGCCGACTGTAACAACAAATAAGCAAAAAAGTGAGCGAAGTTAAACAGACCTGTTGGTTTACACAGGTAACACAATCCTGGTGCGAAACAAGAACTATTAAAACAATAACCTCCGCTCCAAAGCTACACAGCTATAATAAAAAATCTATATTATTACACTCACAGTGAGAGGGCAGACTTTACCTGGGAATTCAAGTTTTGGATCAGCCGGTGAACTCGAAAATGTCGTCGCTGTAGCAGGCAGCTATATCCCAGGTTTACGTTACACATACTTCATCTTTTGTAACCGTTTTAATTTTTTACAGGAATCACTTTTCAGTCACACGCTAGTATGTCCGAGCGGCTTCGAAAGTTAAGCAGAGAATTCACGCTGTATGAGACGCAGCAGTTCAAACCGTATTCTACTTCACGATACAAACCGACAACGACACACTGACACAGTCCGGACAGTTTAAATTAGCTAAGCTAAAACTAGCTCCATCCATGAACAACAGGGATAACAAGTGTAGCACAATACAGCACAAGCGTGCCATCTACCGTTAGCTAACAACTACGGCGAGATTTCCCTCTGAGGAACCTGCGTTTATATATAGATTTAAACCCGCTCTAACCCAGGAGCTGAGGCTGAAGCGGCTGTGTCTGAAAGGTTACACATAAGTAAATGCAATAGATGGCTGCTTGTCTAACTTTTAACTGGGTCAAAGACTCACAATATTGAGGAGCGCTCGTGCGTTTCCCTGGCAACCAGTTGAGTAACGGGTAGTCAGTAGGGTCAAACCAAACCGATTCGCGGAAGTGAGAAGTATGAAACGTCACCAGCTATTACTTCAGTTTCAAACTATCAGATCTGAAATAACGTTTAGGGCAATTTAAAGAGGGTCATTTAACTTTTTGGACAAATCATATTAAGTATGTTGAAGAGCTTCGGAACCTGGCTCGGAATAGAAAACGAAAATGACCAAGTTAAACAAGAACGAGAGTCTACCGTGGATGCTGATGAAGACAAGGAACGCGTGATAAACAAAGCTCCTGAGAGTGAGCAGACCAGTGCTGCTGAGAGAGAAGCTCAATCACCCCAACTACTCCAAAAAGCTAAAGGTTTCAGTGGTAGGTATGATAAAGTAGTACTGCTGAAGGTGTTGTGTCTAACCTCAGTAATGTTTGTTATTTTGGCTTCCTGGTAGGTTACATCTATAACTTCGCCAGCAGTGCCTCCAAGAAACTCTCTGATTCTGTCGTTGAAACAGCACAAACCTTAAAAAAGAGTGTGGAGGAGGGCAAGATTAATGGGATTATTGATAAGGTAAATACTTACTTTAAACTTTCTGATAATATAAATACTTATTTTGAACTGTCTACCTCTTTTTTTTTGTACTGGGATATCTGAATAAAGTGTTTTATTTCCTTAGACCATTTTAGGTGATTTTCAGAAAGAACAAGAAAGGTTTGTTCAGGAGAAAAAGGCAAAAAATTATGGTAAATACTTTCACTCAATGATAAGTGCATTTCACATTACAGTACATTTACATCACAATACAATCTACAAACACAGTTTTCATGGTTCCTAGATGCTGCTGTTCCACCATGGATTGGTTATAATGAAGAGGACACTATCCAGCAGCAGATCTTAGCCCTCTCAGCTGTGAGTATAATAAAAACAATTCTTTTGATACGGGATAATGTCACATTTATGTCACCATATCGCCAAGATAATTGTGGTTTGATTTGGGGAAAGGACAAAAGAAATTTTCTGCGAGACCCTCCTGCTGGGGTGCAGTTTTACTTTGACTTTGAGCAAATGTATCCAGTCGCCATGGTGATGCTGGAGGAAGATGAACTCCTCAGGAAGATGCGCTTCCATCTGGTCCCCAAACAGTGAGGATGTTTCACTTTCATAGTACTTACTTATAGGTTTGCTCTTCTGTGTTTTCTACATCTGCATATATGCAAAAATATTTGTATATTTTTCCTTCCACTGCAGTGGTGACTGCTTTTTCCTCTGTGTTGACCTTTTCAGGGTGAAAGAGGAAGTGTTCTGGAAGAATTACTTTTACCGTGTGTCCCTGATTAAACAGTCAGCTCAGCTCACAGCTCTTGCAGCACAACAGGCCACACAGCGAGAAGGGGAGAAATCAGCCTCCAGACATGACGATACTTCTCACAAAGGTACAATACAGTGTAAAACCTTGTCCCAATATTTAAGTGCCTGTACTGTCTGTCATTATTTCAATTCATTCATAGCTTTCACACAAAATCTGGTTATTTGTGTCCTGCTAATCAAAAATATGATTAAGACCATAGAGTGGGCAATTGAGCATTTTATCTCTGATTTGGTCGCATAATCTGCTTAAAAGCAACAAATATTGTACTGACTAATCCGTTTTTTTTCAGATGTGGTTAAACAGAAAGCTTTCCATGACATCCACAGTCCTAAGCCGAAGTCAAGTGAGGTAACCATCTGCTTTTAAAAAACATAACAAGAATAATAAACAACATCAATAAAAGTCATGAAAACAGTGACTGCCAGACTGATCTTCTGTTTCTGTTGTGAAAGGATGAAGAGGAGATTTCCACCAGTCCACCTGTGTCAGAATTTGTAAGTGATGCTTTTGACTCGTGCAAGATAAATGAGGACGATCTCCGCAAAGAAATGGAGCAGCTGGTTCTGGACAAGAGGGAAGCTCCAAACACACAGCAGGGTACATAGCTTTTGGTTAAACTAAGTTATCATAGAGCAGCTTATCAGAATTCAACGAGTGACTTACTATGGTTGTTCTTTTCTCAGAGGAGAGTGCTGACTGGGAGAGAGAGCTGCAGGAGGAACTTCAAGAATACGACGTGTTGGCTGATAATGAAAACCGTGATGACAACTGGGACAAAGAGATTGAAGAGATGCTAAAGGAGGACAGTTAAGAGTAATTACACATACCCCCACAGCTTTATCCATTTTAAGGAAACCTTTAAGATCAGGCAGCGTGTGTAATGATTTATTACACTTTTGGTCCTCTTAGGATTTACCACTGAATGTCTTTTATACATTTCAGTGTATGGCCTAAATAGCGTTACGGAAACAATCTGCCTACATTGGCTTGACAGGTCACTGACATTTTGCACAGGATTAGAAACTAAAGCAAGCTTATGTAATGAATAATAATAGATCCATTGTTAAGATAGTGGCACAAATAGACAAGGGTCAAGCATGTATCACATGGTAGCTTACATGCTTACGTATCCAAAGTTGGCTACCATCTGCTAATATTAGCCATAAGATACAGTAAAACTCTAGCACCAAATACAGTGATGAAAGACGACACAGGGTCACAGAAGTTTTAATATTTATCCATTTCAGGTGTAAACACAACGTTATAAATTATACAGTAAGTGCCTTTCTTGATTTAAAGATGCCGGTCAGCTGCAAATATAATATGGATCAATAAGCATAACCCATAAATCTTTGTCTAAAAATAGGATGTGATCTGTTTTAGTTAGTTATATGTTAAGCTTATAACTGAGCCGTTTGTTTTCTGTTCATAAATGCTTTTCTGATAAAATGTGACAGTTTTGAAATGTCAGCAGTGTTAGAATTTTGGCAAACTTTGTCCTCATTCCACATTCCATTTAAAACAAGCAGTCTTCTATCTGTTTTATTCTGAACTCTGGAAGACAGATCGATGTTGTGTTATATGATTATGCAAGCTACAGTGTGTCTTGGTTCATTTTATTAAACATGAACTTTATTATTATGATATGCTATTGACTGTATGTCCATGCACTTTAGCTTTTTTACATATATTACTCCTCACATCACAACACTACAAAACATGTTTAGGTAAAACTGGCCATTTTGCTGTGAGTGTCCAGAATGAATGAAAGAAGCTAGCTGTTGATGATGGTCTCTCTGCCCTGGAGTGTTCTGAACTCGACAAGAAAACTTGACTTTCCTAACAGTAAACTGAAGCCCAGTGATGTAAATACACAAGCTGTGCCGCACTCATGCTGTAGTTACAGTATATTTCACTACTCAATATAGAAGGGCATTGATCCTATCAGTCACACTGAAACTTATATAAAGAACACACTCATTTATACATGTAACAGCTAATGAAGTTATAGGGAAGTGGAAATGGCAAGAGATATTACATGTAAAACAATTATATAGAGGAAATGAACAAAGGAGAACATTGAATACAAAAAAGAATGCTAGATTATTATATTTGTACAGTCCTGTGTCCAAGGCATTTACAGAAGTGACAGTGAATCGAAATAAAAAGTCTCAATACTTTGCAAGGTTTTATGACACTATTGCTATACATGGTCACTTGAGTGCTTCTTTGTCGGTCATCACAGTAATAAATAGGTAGTTTACATGCTGTATAATGCTGCGGCTGTCACAGGGCAAAGAGAATCAAATATGGATAAAACAGTGATAACGGCTTTTACAGAACTGGCCTTGGGTACTTCTTTGTTTTCAGCTTATCAAACCTCTGCTCAGGAGGAGCTATACTGACATTTTTTAAGATGTCACCAAAGTCTGGTTGTACCATAACAGGTGAGACAAAGATCACATGGGAAAGATGGACATGTCAATCAAGCAGTTATAACAAGGTCTGTTAGGTAGGCATGTACTGGATCACAGATGCCTTGAATTAAGTCTGCTTAACTACTAAAACCTAACACAAGCTTTGTAATAAACTTGTGTTAGGTTTTAAGTCAAAAAGGGAAAGGAGTATTAGGCTATATCCATATTTTATCCACATTACATTACATTACTTTTCATATTTGTTTGCCTCCCTTTGACCAAAAAGTCATCACATCTTAAATCGATTGTTTACTGATTGCTTACTTTACATGACATCAAGTATTTTTTTGTGATTTATTGTCCTCTTTCATTCAGCTTAAAGCTTTCATAAATAATAAAAGATCACAGTAGTACACATAAGGTAAAGGAGCAGTTAACTTGTACATAACAGTACTAAAATTCAGTGTATATACCTGCTACAATACAGGGTCATGCAAATGCACCTGTTACACAGCAGTGATAGCTTCTCTCTTCTTCAAATATGGACATCAGTCAGTGATTAAGGCATCTGCCATGACAGTCAAACAGTCAGACAAGAGGAGTGATAATGACCTGTAAACTGAGAGGATACCTATATAACAATATCAGTTTATAACTCGGACTGCAATATTACAGTGTAAACACAGTGGGTGTATTGTAGATGATGAATATGACAATGTAATCAATCAACAATACACTGTTCAAGAATACACAGGTTAGATGAAACATTTCTTTGGTTCTCTTAATGTAACACTGCGACTTCCCTTTAAATCTATGTGTTGTAACACTTCACACAATAGAGTGATCCCCTTTGGTCAAATCAAAATCAAGCTGATTGAAATACAGTATCAGGTTTGGTAATGCTGCATGTCTGTCTTGGTAACAGTGAATGTCCTCACATTAAAAAAATAACTCACAAACAGTGCTACATTACCTCTTTAAACAAAATAAGTAGAAAAAAACAGGAAACTGATGTTTGTGTGTATATTCTGAAAGGTGATTGGAGGGTTGTTATCTGCTGCAAAGAGCAGAGTAGCTGGCAGATGAGGGTGTGGCAGGTGGATGCTGATCATGACAATGTTTATGTCAGTCCAATTTCCTCCAGTACACTGCGAGGAGTCTCTGCTTCCTGTGAAGGGAGAGAAGAACCACAGCTCCAGTGAAGTGCACACTGATCATAAACACTGTATACACCCAGAAACACCATGACACCAACTCTGGCTGTGATGCCACCACTTCCTCCATAGCAGCGGTGCTTGGGAGACATTTCAAAGGCATAACTGCCATTCAGTTCACATCTTTATTTAAATTCGTATTTTTGGATTTGACAGATCAATGTGTTACAATTAAAGCCACATTTATTAGTATATATTTATCCTAACAATCGACTAAAATTAAGTAAGAGGTGGATGAACCATCAGTAATAGTCAAGTTCACCCCAAAGTGTACAATAATATTTGGGATTTTATTAGTGAGGTTGAAAGGTGTCCCTGTGGTTTACTTAACATTTAAATGCATTTATAGGTCTAAATAAATGTTTAAATCAGTGTAGAGCTCAAATGGCAAGTAGTGAGCAACCTGTAAGCTTCTGTTCATATTTGGAGATTTGACACACAACAGTTGTAAAGGGTGCCTTACAAAATTTCAATAACATGATGACACCAAACGTAATAAATATTTGGTCTGGAATATACTTTTTGTGCCAATTTTCTGTTGAAGAAAGAAAAAGAAAACCACTTACTTTGGCATCCTAACACAGGGTTCAGCACAAAGGCAAGAGAGAGGAGTTTCAGTGAGACGCTGAGGTTACACAGCTACTACACAACATTCATAATTATAAACCTCTCACTCAAGGGGGACATTTAGGTGCAAGGACGAATCTTTTGTCACCCACTTTGTTGGGTTTTAATCCGAGTTTAGCACAAGACAGCCTCTGACACAGTAAAACACAACTGCAAACTGTTGCACAATGAACCTGGGAGGAAACATGTTTTAGTGAAAACACAGGAATATTAAAGATGGACACCAGTCTGCTTAACTGACAAATTATTATAAACAATTTATTTTTTTTACCCTACACTGTGTATACATTGTTTAAACTGAATCATTGTGGTCATTTAATACAGTTTGTCTTCATTAGCAGGACACAAATAACCAATGACTGCTCATAAATCAGTTTAGTGCTCAGTGCTTGTTTTGTCACGACAGATAAATTATCTGTAAGTATGTTAAATATGTCAAGTGCTTTTTCACCTTTGTATAGAAAGCCTAAGAACCCTAACTCAATCAGTGTAAAGTGCAATGTTTCCTTAGGCGACTTACGACTTACCTGGAAAGCTGGTTTATTTAAATAGGAAATAATCATTATAATCTAAAATAATTTAAAAGATTTTAAGAATAACTTACTATGAGACAGATATTTTAAAACTTAACTCCTCTTGTGCTACAGTCTAAACACATTGTTTTGATCTTCACACTTTAAATAGCAATGACTCCTAGAAATCACAGCAAGGATAAAACCTTACAGTCAAATACATACGATACAAAGAGAAGTGGCAAATCGACATGACATGGTAAAGGAATGGGTGACATATAACCTCTTTTGCAGACATAAACATGACCAGTGAGGCATCCGATAAAAATATAAATGATAAAAGTTAAAGGATGAACATCTCATGATGCAAAGATAAAAAGGAGTGATGGCCATAGTCATGCTGTCTGTGTTTAAGTACCATTACAATTCAAAATTGGTCACATTTTGTCATCTGGTCTTGAAGCATTTTTTTTAACATGTCATGCCTTAAAGGTGTGTGTATTAAAACACAGTTTGTACTGCAGGGGGCAGACTTTCTACAAATTCTTGGAGTGGCAATGGGACAAAGACAGAAACAGAAGTGTGAAGGACATCTATCGTAGGGACTCAGTCATAGAAATTTTAGTCATAGAATTTTTCAATCATGAGTCATCCTGATCCAACACTGTTATTAATGGACCTTAAGTAAATGTATGGGTCATGGTGGCACAGGACACTAACATGCTGCTTTACAGTGATGACACTGATACAAACAGTTCAGGGGACCAATGACAGACATGTAACAATATCTCAACACTAAATATGTAATGACTCTATAACAACGTTTATGATATTAATAAGTCAGATTTTTGTGCTCCAGTACAAAGACGAAAAGGCCTAATTCGCAGAATACACAATCTAAGTGTTTACATTCACTATATAATACTGTGACGATATTGTATCATGACTGTCATGTACTCTGACCCCCTCCCCCAAACAAAGACAATGTCAGGTGCTCAGGACAGAGAAAGAGGTGCCAGGCACTGAGGAGCTCAGCATGCAGGGTGGATAGCAGCAGCAGCAGCAGCAGCAGCAGCAGCGATGGCAGCCAATCAGTACACAGGCACATTAAAGTACTCATGACGGGGCTGGGGGAGAGAAATGCACACAACTTAGAAAACAAGACAATGCTAAGTTGTAACAGCCACTCATTCACACACACACACACACACACTTTACCCACAGGATATGCAGGAGACAAAGCAGCAGGAAATAGGCATCAATGTTTCTTCTCTTTTTACTAAAAGAATAGCTTAGGAAATGTTTGTTTAGTCACTGTCTCACTGGGTGAATGATACATTAGAAGCTGTAGTCTAGAGACGGCTAGTTTAGCTTAATAAAATCCAGAGCGAGAAAAGTGTCCCACGTGCATGTCTTATCTCATTCCAGCCACAAGTGAGAGACCACTTTTAAACAGCAGTACTGTTTCACTTGAAAACTCACATTGCATTCTATCTAAATGTGGGTATACAAACAACTAAGAGTTCAACCAAAACTACTTTGATACAAAAGACTTGGCGGTGGACGAGGTTAGTGAAAGGTTAACACAAATGGATGACAAAGACACACTAAAACAGACATTTTTCCACTACAAATATGTATTTTCAGCTGTGAGGAGCTTTGTTACTATAAACCAGACAGATCATCTCAACCAGTATGAACTGTGCTACAGACAGACTAAATGTATAATACAGTGAGGAGACTGAAACTAGAGGGCTCTAATCCACAGACACTGAGTATTCACCTTAGCAGGCCTAATTCTGGAAAAGACCAGAAGACTCAGAGGCCATATTTGGGACCATCACACCTGTGAGGTAAATATTTTTACAAGGAGAAACACAATAATGTAACACGGATCAACTCGGATCAAGTCTCTCAGCAACCTACACATCTGCAGTACGTGCTCAGGGAGCAGGAGATTAACGGTGCACCTCTACAATAAGCCTGCCCTCTTCATGGGGACGTCTCTGCTCAATTTATCTCAGATGTCTCCAATACAGAGCTGTGCAGGACATCTTCTGAGGCATCATTATTTTAAAAGAAGATCTGCTTGCTGGCACCAAAGTAATGGTCAACTCCTGAGAAATATTTCATTAAAGGCTTATTGAAATAGCTCCTACCAAATCCCCTGTGGTATGTTGTTACTCTACTATGCACTTATTAATACCTAAACACACAAAGGTTTGAGCCTGCCCTACATTGTTTTTCAGCACTTCCACCAATTCCACAGATTCTCTTAGAGAATCTGTCTTTTTTTTTTTAAAAGATTGTTATTGTAGCACCATTAAATGCCAGCTAAGCAGCCTGGTCACTGAATTACACTGTAAAGAATCTTGGTAACTACATTATTTCTCTGTTAATGAAGAAGTCTTTCTGAATTGATCTGTCCTGATTTTAAAACAACTATTTTGAAAAGGCACTGCAATGATAAATATTAATGAGCTCTCCGCTACACAAATAACGCTTGTTTTTCTGGCACATTCAGAGAAGACCATCTTTAAGATGTATAAAATAATGGTAATTCTAGGTCATTAATTTTACATACAGACATGGGAAAAAAATCAGAAATAGTTACTCTGAGCAATTTCATTCAGGGTTGTTAGTATAACATTAGGCTGGTCTTCACACAGGCAGTATAGCTCTTGCACTTTATATTACATCATATCCAAATGTACTGTTTTTAAAAATGCAACCTTCACGCAATTATATACAATGATTCCAATTTAAAAACCACCTAATTACAAAGTGTTGCACTATACTGCCAGTGAGTGAAACAGACATGTCTTAAGTTTGAGTTCATGCCTGTTGTAACTTTGCATCATGTCATGTATCCTTCACTCCAAGTTATGAGATACTGACAGAGATACATGCAGATAGAAGTTCACGGCACGCACAACCGGAAACCCATGCTGACTGACTGACTGCACCAGTCTAGTAGTTACCAACAGCCTGGACGGAGGCATGGATGGACTCAAGGCCCTTTACAAGATCTCCTCATTTGGCAAACTTCCCCAGTCTTCAATCTGGCTCTATAAATACAGAATTGAGCCAATCAGAGACCTCTCCCCCTCTGTCTCTCAGTGTGAAAATGGTTTGGCCCTTTTGATTTTTTATGACCGCACTTCTTCCAAAGTAAAAGAAGTCAATGAGTTTAAAAAATATCAGCTTTATACACCAAAAGGAAAATGGCCAAATTAAAAAAAGGTGCCATAAGCCTTTTAGGATCACTGTACGGCATGTTCTGAACAGTAAGGTTACATGATGGTCCAGCTGTCTGTAAATCAATGAACTGTCCTCAGGGATTAGAGACTTGGCTGGGCAGCAGCAACCTCCTGGATAATGGTGATGGCCACAATGCTTTCTTCATTGCTTACTTCCTCATGTTTTTCTTGAATAAAGTCTTAAATACTTGGTGACGATATACAAATATGAAATAAAATTATTTTGGTTGATTCATGTACAGTTTATTGTAATGTACTTCTGACTGATCTGTATTATATATGTTTTTGTATTTAACCTATGTGATTATATAAATAGAGATTTTATCACCAATTGCCAAATGTATACAATATTAACACTAAATGTAAAGCTGTTGTCCATTGAAAGGTGACTGGTTGATGGCAGTTTTCTAGAGGTTCACATCACTTTTCTGCAGTGCTTGTTAATGGGCTGTCAGCAGTGGCCTGATTTCTTTTCCCAGAACTCATTAGCAGTGGCCTTTGGCGCACTGACTGACTAAATGTTGAGCAAACAAAACCAACACACCCATCAGCCTGATGCCTGCCTGACCAATTAGATATACAGTATGCTAGATGAAGGTAATACCAAATACAGCATTTACTTTATCCACTTCTATTTATAAAACCTTAAACACTGCTTTCACAAGCTCATGTTGGCACTTTGTGTTTTTTAGAGCCTCTCCTATAAGGTTTCTTAAATTCAATGACTCCAGGGTGTAGATTTCTGATATGTTTAGGCATTTGGTGTTGATATATGACAGTAGTGAACTAAAGTGACAGAACCCTGCAGTGTTGTGATTAGTGTTTGTTGGCACAGTGCTGACTGTCACACTGTGGTTTTGCTACTGTAATTATGCTCCCTCTACATGAAATGCTAATCTAGGAAAGAAGTGTTTACATGGTCTCAGCACAGCAGACAATGAAGCTTTGTTTTTGGGCTGCAACCTATACTCTGTTCACATCCAATCATGAATTGAGGCTGAAAGACTTTCAAGACTGTGTCAGAGTTCAGCTGATGGGCTCTTTTTATCATTCCAATTTTAAAATATTTGTGCCACTATAACAAAAACCCCTTTCAGATGAGGACAGGAGTAACAATTTTGATGACATCTTTCTAGGCTAGAGCTCATAACATTCACATATGCCTTTACACACTGCACTATAATGTACAGTCGCGTTAATGGATGGCCAGGCACAAGCCAGATTACAAGGAAGATAGTCATCCAGACAGAGTAGGCTTTTGGCTGACATGGACAAAGATTTTAATGAAAAACAAGCTGCACTAGAAGCAGAGGGACTATGAGGACAGCAAAAGGGCCATTCAGATGATGTGGAAGAGTTTGCAAAGGGTCAGAACAACTTCCAATCTCTATAATGTGGCTCTCTCTCTACCAGCGCAGTGTGTATGTCTGAGTGAAGCTGCAAGGAAGTAGCCAATCTCTGAGTGATGAAACAGCATCAATTTAACTAGTGAAGCCATAGTCATGTCTAAAAGGGGCTAGAATACAAGCTTTTCATTAAATGTCCTCTGCAATGAATGTAGCATAAATAGCCTGTGTTAAAGCAAACAACAGATTGTTAATATTTAACCCCACTATTAAGCTACTGCATGTAATTATATGGTTGATACAGAGATACCGGTTAGTGCCAAAGACTCCAGTTCCATCAAGGATATTAGGGTTGATATGAAGCCAAACACACACCAGCAACTACAACATTCATGGTGTTCTTGTATATTGCAAGAACATATTGTAATTACTGGTGTGTTGTTTCTACTGGGTTTGGTACTACATACTGCATTTATGAAGCTAAGTCTACTGATCTAACACTACGACACTAGATTATTTAAGCTTTTAAAAACTGTACCTGCAAATAGGCGCATCTGAAAGTCTATATTCTGCAAATCACAATATTGAAGAATACACAGCCAGAGAGAGAAATGTGTCAGCCAAGGTCAGGCTTAAGATCAAGCACACACAAAGTACTGTGATGTCATGAAAAGAAAATCACAGGAAATACAGGAAGATTATAAACCACCTGAGAGCTGGACTAATACAGCAATGAAAATTTCCTGCATGTGAAAATGTAGCAGTAGCAGTCCCAAGTCACCCCCTCTACTTAACTCTACTTAGTAAAGCAGTACAGCAAGACGATACGCTTTCAAGCCTCCCTATAAGCAGAGCGTAGAGTAACTCTATGAGTCCAGGCAGCTCAACCTTTCTAGGAGGAAATTTACTTTAAGCAGGTTTACACTGTGAACAGAAATCACCTACAAAAACTTTCAGTGGAGAGTGAGATCAATTTATACTACTGGTGAACTGGTGAAGACGGGACAAAAAGACGGGTTATCCAAATATAATTAATATCCTTTATTCTGTATAAATGTGATACACCTTAATGTAAAACCAATGAGAATAACTTTCAATTCAAAATTCTAAAACTGGATTGTTGCTGCACTAGTATATTATAGTTCATGATCAAATCAAAAAGTGCAGTGTGCTTTAAAATACACTCATTTACTTCTTTCTAAACCTGCCTCTAGCAGAAGAGAAATGTCAGCACATCATGAAAGGGAGGGCAGGTGACAAATGAAAAACAGTGAGATATGTAGTCCACAGCATAGACCATTGGCATGTTAGGTTTATTAGAGGTCTTACCTCCTGTAGCAGGTCAGCCTGCTCAATGGCCTTCAGTACATTCTTTTTGGATGTCTCCTGAGCTTCTCCACCCAGCAAGAATTCATCAAGGATGAAGTAGGCCTTCTCAAAGTTGAAAATGATGTCCAGCTCACAAACCTGTTGAGCAGAAATTAGATAAAGCTAATTAGAAGCACAGCTCTACCTCCAACCACTGGATGACAACACAACATATTAAAGAAAAAAAATGACAGGGAAACGGTACAAACGCACACTGCCAAAGTACTTATCCAGAAGCTCCACATATCTGTGGATGATCTCCAAGGTGATGAGCTCGTTGTCCTGGTCCTCTATGGCACAACAGAAGTACAAGCTGGCATATCTGCAGCACAACAAGCCAAACAACAAACAACAGCATTTAAAGAAGCAGCTTTCCCTGTGAAAACTGCAATGACAACCAGGCAGAGTGAATGTAGGAAGAGCTGACTTTATGCATTTTTATCACTTAGGATCTGGAAGTGATATACTGTCTCCCATCTCACTGACATGCTGCTGAGAGAGCACTTCTCGGTTATTACTACGGATTGCTGTTTACAGAGAATTCATTTTAAAGCCTGAAGTTGGATGCAGAAGGCTGAATGACTTAAGCCCCTTTCTGCCATGGTTCTTTATCCCTGATAATCCCTAAGGCATTCTTCCAGCATGTGATGATTTGCTAATAAAGGAGCTGGTCAGTTGATCCCTCACAAGTAAAGGGAGAGCAGGGGACAATGGACAGGGCTGCAAACAGGAGCTTCATCAGTTCTGCTGAACTACAGAACTGATGAAGCGGCTTGGAGGAGAAGCGAAACACCTTTAAGAAAACCCTACAAGTCCAGTTGCCTCACTGTAACCCTTTGAATGAAAATGACTTGGATGACTGAGAATCTTCATCAACATACTCAGTATATGGTTTGCACTTCATCCTCATACACACGATGGCTTCAGTTCAGCTGTTGAGGCAGTATTTTTACTGTAGTTCATCAAATTAAAGAACATTCATACTTAAACTGAGCAGACAGCCTGATGACAGAGTCACATCTTGTTTGACAAGTGTTGCTTTTATTTGGGGGCAGCATCTTTTACTAAAGAGCTTTAGTATTGTAATACATGCAGTATAAAGCTTGGCTGTTTTTAATGCAGAGCTGCCTGAGGATCATGGGCGATCAATATTGGTTTTAAGCAAGTCCCCTGTATAAAGTGATATCCGGACATTCTGACTCTTGTAATGTTATTATGTATCACAGATGGAAACCACAAGTTATTTGCATCATTTTCAGGGAGAAATGTTATTCTAAAGATTTTTAAATATTGGCCAATACATGCTTTTCACAAAATGGTAAAACCCCTCTATGTCCCTACTCCTTAATGACTAAGAGGCTGTTCATAATTTAAGAAGATGAACAGTTGCTGCTTTTCTTTCTCATACTGAGAAAAAAATGGATAAATAGCCATAACAAGCAATGTAACAATAACCATCATGTATCTGTACTTTTGAAAACATAATAGACAAAGTGTTTATTTTTCAATCCTAATGTGCTTCATAGTGACAGGCTGTATGTTGAAACATTAGTTACCATACTTTAAGGTTTGCTTGTATTAACTTGTATCACAAAACTGTTTCAACATTCAGATGCATACTTCCTGTTTACACATTACTAACAACTTTGTGTGCTTTTCATAAAGTGCCTCAGATCCATCATTTTTATATGTGATATTATATCATTTGTTACTGTTCATTATAAGCAGCCTGACCCTCAAACAGCAGCTTTGCTGCATCAAAACTCTTTCCACTTTTCATTGTTCTGAGGCACGGGTTTGTTCACACACCACGTACCTCCAAATCTGACCAAGCATTCAGTATTCCCACCCTCATTTCTTCCTCAGCTGGAGAAACATATCAGAGGTAATCTGAAGTACGACTGAATGAGCTCTAATCAATTTTCTGGACATTTGTAAGCTTTGATAGGATCTTATGACACACCGTTTAATTTGTACATTTTGCTATGCAGAAAAAAACCCCATGGACATGGGAAAGAAATTGTATCTAGTAAAGTAAATATCCTTCCAATGAGCACTTCAAATTATTAACTCTGACTGAGTAAACATGCTTGTGCCTGGTTGAGCAACTATGTAAACTTGCTGATGCATCAGCACCATTTGTTCATTGTTTGTCTGTCCCAGCTGGGTCACCTGGGTTCACCAGTAGTCTGCTTGCTTGTCCGTTGGCATGGCAACAGAATATAATGAGGAAAAATTAATGCTCTTTCTTGCTGTAGTCTGAGTGCAGTGAGGATCCCTTTATCTCCTCTGATTCCCCAATTGAACCATGTCTATGAATGATGATTCTATTCTGCAGGCATTACTTGTTAATACACAAGTCACATTTCTACTCACCTCTTATACACAATCTTAAGGTCTCTCCACTCTAGAAAGCTGCACATTTTGGGCTTACGTGCCAAGACCGTCTGCACCAACTCTCTGGTGATCTTTTTTTTCTCCTTATCAGACAAAGGCACGTACCATTTTTGAAGCCTGAGCTTGCCTTGTCGACTGAATAGAAGCATGAACTGCATCTGAAATAAAGAGATGACAAAAACAGAAGAGCTGTGAATGAAAAAAATGAAAAGGAGGAGTGGGTGGATCCGCACAAAGACACCAGAGAGCATCACGTCACTTTGCCTGTGAAGTAGGATGAAGCTATCTCAACCCTGACAAGTTAAATTGAGTAAAGTATGACACAAGAAATTATGCAGTCTAATCAGGTTAGTCACAGTGTTTAAAATGACAGCAAAACAAACAATGATGTACTAATGTACTCTACTGTACAATAAGGTAAACAAGGACAGTGAGTTTGTATGTTTTCTGCCATGTGTTTCACATAAACAGCTCACTGTTACACTTCAGCTTCAAATATAACCTCTGCAGATGTCACGAAACAAGACGTTTTAAATTCAAAAGACACTGAAACGGAATGTGCTCATTGCAATGTCAATTTAAAAGCGTGTTATGTTCAGTTAGCTGCGCCAAAACATGACTGAATTCATCTCGTCTCACAGCCTAACACACCGTTACCCGGCGGCTAGCAGTAGCATGTTCAGCTATCCCGTAGCTTGTTAAAAATACGACATGCCATTAACACACATTTTACAATAAAAGTATGAATAATAACACGTTGCAAACTACTTACCATGGATATTATCACCGTGTTCCACTGTAAAGAAATGAACCACCCACAGCCACCCTCGAACAAGGCTAGTTCATATCAAGTTTGTGATTGGCCAGGGAGGGATTGGAGACGTTTTCTATTGGTTGGCAGAATTTGACAAGTCCGCCTTTTTTCGACGTTCAACTAGATTTAAACAACGCGATTGGCTGAAAAGGACATCGATCAAATCTGAACGTTCCACCTGTTAATGTTTCATCACAACAAGCATCGGCTGAATTAATTTAAATAGAGGCGGAATAACCAGAAGTAAATATAATTATATCACACATAGTAATGGAAAGTGAAGGAAGGACACCCTGTCAGCCCTGCAGAGCAGCTTCAGTGGCAGACTGCTCCACCCTCGGTGTGTGAAGGAGAGATACAGAAGGTCTTTCCTTCCTGCTGCTGTCAGACTCTATAATAAACACTTCTGATAGGTGCAATACTCACACACCACAGTGTGCTTTTATTTACTGTTATTTATTCAGTTGCACTATGTACAGTTTATAAACCACTTCTACCTCCACTCACCTGTGCAACAACTGTTAATATGTAAACTGTCTATTTTATAATGTATATATCTTTTTCTTAACTTATCCCTTGCTGTCTGTATGCCGTTGCAAAAATGCAATTTCCCCATTGTGGGACTAATAAAGGTTTCTTAATCTTAATCTTAACAAGTCAACACAGTGTCTGATAACAGCATGACGCATACAAAACAAGGTAACCTATATTTAAGAAGCACACTACACAATCACCACAACTTTAGTATTGAGATATGTTTATATAGGACTGTTCTGAACTGCTCCCCAACAAGATTCACTTACACTGTACACTTATGTATGTGCATTCACTATCACTATCAACTGATAGAGGCATTAAAATCAAACACCAGCAGAATAACTGACAGGCACTGACAGGCAGATAGTGTTAACTAATACTCTCTGCTGTGAGGGTGCACATGATATCCATGTCAAATCTTCATCTTCATGTCAAATTGTGTCATAGGCCAAAAGCAGTTGTATCAGCAAAAACCCAATACCATGCTTTCAAGCATCTATGTAAAATGGAATTACTCAGTTTTAGTGAGTATGATTGTTTTCATGAACCAGTTGTGACCCATCATTATACCAAGCTCGGCACATCTGGTCTCTGTTTTGCATGTACTGTATCAGATTGCTTTAAATTAAAACTGAGCTTTTGCATGAAGCATAAATGTTCAAGATGCCACACTGTCCCCCCCAAAAAACTCTCTTGTATTTCTGAGGTGATGGTAGTCGGTACAGGTGCTGTGCACGTGCACCTTAAAGGAGATGTCTAAGGGCCAGTAAAGAGTCTTAGATAAGGCCTGTGGATTACAGTAATCCGATCCTGTAGTGTTGGGTATCACACGCATCTCATTCCAGCACAGCAGAAGAGGAAGATGGAGGTCACTGCTCGCCGTGTTGCTGTGCTCTTCCTCCTGCTTCTGACTCAGGGTAAGTGACTATGTGCCTGCATGAGGGATCTTATCAACCGAACCTGATTTAAAGGTTCGGAATATTCTCAATGTTATCTTTATGACAGGCCAGTAAGTAATTCAGAGTGTGTTATTGTCCTGAAAGGCTTTCTTTAGTACTAAAGTGAGGATGCAGGCTTCCTCTGGTCACATATTTGATTCATAAATCATGGATAATATTAGGAGATGTGAATTTAATGCTTCTGCATTATAACTTCACTTTTGTGGGAGTTGGTGTATTTTATTCTTTAATGTTTTCTTTTTTCTGTGAAATATGATTTTATTCGAACATCTGCTTTTGCATTGCATGCATCTATTTATGCGCTGTAGCCCTGATCACTGTTCACACACAGGAGGTAAGACAGCACTTAAAATAAGTTTGAAATGTGATTTGACCTGATTCTAAGACCAACCTTGGATTTAATCTTGCATTCATTAGGAGGAGGAGGCTGTGCAGGAGGAGGAGGCTGTGCAGGAGGAGGAGCTGCAGGAGGAGGACCAGCAGGTGATCGAGACATGGACGCGGAACGTCAAAGCCTGCACCTGTGACTGTGAATCTGCTGAATCACCTACACTAAGCCCTGCTGTCATCGCAGCTGTTCCACCAACCTCACTGCCAACACCTCAGGGTCACCCACTGACCTGCATGCCAGGTGAGGACTCCACCTGACCTGGACTCCCTGTATGTTTCACTTGAAAGAGAGTCATAAGGGGAATGCACTTTACATGAAGGACAATGCTGGGGAATGTCACACATATGAAGATTAATGATAGGCAGTGGTATCCTGTGGATTCTATCAGTGTCTGTGGGCACACAGAGACAGTGTGATGGATCACACAGCTGATGGTAGCTGCCTGTGTCCTCACATGCACTCACCTTAAACTTGGCTGAGTATCTGTGCAACGGTGTGCAATCACCAGGTACCACAGACATCTCACTGTAATATGAAAAAAGGCATCAACATGGAAACACTTTCACTTTGGGGTTAAGAAACCGTGAATAAGGGGACATGACCAGCAAATGCTGCTGAGATAATCCCATTACCTGTGCAGGAATGTGATGAGCAGATTAGGAATCCCAAAATGGGGGGTGCCCTTCACACAACAGCAGGATACTGGGCAAGGAAATGCACATTAGATGATGCCTCGATCGTCGTCTTCTGCTCCGTCACGTGAGCCTTTTGCGTGTCAAATCTCACTGTAAGCCAGATCAGAGAGCTGCAGGACGCTCTACATTCAAGTGTCATTCATGCAGTACAGAGCGTATCTGTTTGTTATCCATTTCACTTCTATTTGTACCTGCGTAAATGAAATAAAACCAACAAATGGTGTGTATAAGAGAGTGAACATTGCTCAAACCTTAGGTTAAGCTCAGTAATGTCTATTTGTCATCCCCAGAATGTCCCTATCACAGAGCCCTGGGCTTTGAATCTGGATCTGCGACTTCAGACCAGATCAGCTGCTCCAGTCAGGACCAGTATACAGGCTGGTACTCCTCCTGGATACCCAACAAGGCTCGCCTTAACAACCAAGGCTTTGGGTGAGTAATAACGATCACCCTCTCCTCTCCAGTGCATATCACATCCCTCATCGTGCCCTCTGCAGAGAAAATTACAGCTTTTTATTTTTGTTAGGTGTGCATGGTTGTCCAAGTTCAACGACCAGTACCAGTGGATCCAGATCGACCTGAAGCAGGTGGGTGTGGTGTCTGGCATCCTCACTCAAGGCCGCTGTGACGCTGATGAGTGGATTACTAAGTACAGCATCCAGTATCGCACTGTGGAGACTCTCAACTGGATCTATTACAAAGACCAGACAGGAAACAACAGGGTAGGTTGTCTCTTAATGTGTGATGCCTCAAAGCTTGATCAAGATATCTCTCTATTTAGAATCATTTTTCTCCATGTCCTCCATGAAAAAAAAATGTAAAGGCTTTTTATGAATTTGTTATATTGTATTTTACAAGATTTTCCTGATTATTTGTACTCCTGAGTGAATATGGCATACCTAAAAAAACTTCTGTATGTTGACGTGCTTGTTTCTTCCTGTCTTGAGGTCTTCTATGGGAACTCTGATCGTTCCTCCACAGTGCAGAACCTGCTGCGCCCTCCTATTGTGGCTCGTTACATCCGCCTGCTGCCTCTGGGCTGGCACACCCGCATCGCCTTGAGGATGGAGCTGCTGATGTGCATGAAAAAGTGTACCTGAAGTGTTCTCTGGCTGCCTCACCGTCCATCCTTCCCTTGCCAACCTGCCACTTGCCAAAAAGGGAACATTAGTGCAGTACAGAAAGATCTATGATATGACCTTCTCTCCTTAAAACATATCTGTCTTCCTTTCGGTGAGGCTCAAAGTGATCAATGACTCTGCAGCAGTCATTCCATACACAATGTATCAGTCTTTGTCATTGTGTTAATATGTTCAGATGAAGTAGGACATACATATGAGGGATTCCAGCTCGAAACTCATTGATCCACTCTAAAAGAGTTGATAGCTTACTGACTAAGAGAAATAAAATCAGATACAGTCAAATCAAATTGGATTGTTTTATTTGAGATTTACTGTTACATATGTAAACATGAATATTCTAAAATTGTTAAGCATTCATTTTTGGGTTTATGTTCTCATGTAAATGCTCTGTTGAAAAAAAAGCAGATAAACACTGACTATGCTACTAATTTGTGTCTGTAATAAAAGCACAAACTTAATACTTGATTTCATTTAAACAGCTGATAAACATCTTCTGTTATAAATATTTCCAAACAGGTAGTCACACGTCAGTATTAATATAATACACAGTGCTCCTTCAGCAGAAACAAAAAAACCCAGAGAGAGGAATGTATTGTGTCAAGTACAGAGTGTGCACAGTCTTTACAGATGCACGACACACAATACGATACGGTCATGTCCGGACTCAGTGTGTCACTGCGGGAGCCGGCGGCCTCCGTGTTTCAGTCTTCACACACCGTTCACAGGATGAACATGAGGAGGAATTTACAGAACAATATTGCTGAGCCACACAATCTCTTCAAAGTGCAACATTAAAAAGGTTAGGATTTATTTCTGCCAAGCTACTCTCATGGCACAGTAGTTCCAACTGAAAACTATATTACAGCACAGACTCTGCCCTCAAAGGGTTTTCATTCCTCAAGATTTCTCAACAGCTCATCCCAAGCATGTGCTATCAGTTCAAAACACAGCACAATGACTCCCAACCAGGAACGTAGCTCAGGTAATCTGAACTAACTTTTTGATTTACGTCATTGGGGATCAAAAATGTTTATGTTTTTAACTATTTAGCTAATGATTAACGCAAAATAAATAAGAAAACAGGAGATATGAGAGTAAGACACAAACAGGCGAAAGGCTACATGAAACTATTAAAAGCAGTTACAGGTAAACATGTGAAAATGAAACAGCTAAAACAACCAGCAGTCAACTAAAACTAACAGATGAGGAAATATCTCAAATGAATGACCCGAATATCAACACTAAATGAATGTAATAGTGTATATAGCACTGGGCAGGTGTGATGCTAAAGAGGCGAATGGGAGATAAAAAACTGAAAAAGTTGGGAGCCATTGCTCAGTGCACCCAGAATGGCTTCTGTGTTCTAGCTGCTGGAAAAAAAACCTTCTTACAGCTATTCAGAGAAAAATCCATAATAACCAACATTTTTCCAACAGTTAGAGTTTATAGGGTTTTGGATGAACATTTTTTAAACTGATTAGACTAGAAGAACCACTTGGAAGTTGCTTATGAGAAATCTTCAAGTAAACAAAAAACAATAGTAGACTTCTTTAAATCCTGTAGTGAGGGAAGTATCAGAGAGAACTACATCCTTTCAGCTTCAGGTGTCCCTTGCCATTAACTGGATCACTGAAATTTTCTCAAAGCAGTGCAAACTATTAAGGTGTAACTACAATATAATTGATCCATAAGGGTGTGTTATAACACTTTTACATAGATAGTTAATATTTGTTGCTGATTTTTAACAATTATAGCGGTTTGCTCTATTTGAAATGACTGAAGTTTTCATTGTACAATATTGGCTTACAATATGAAAATGATCTTTTACACATATTGCGCATGAAAAGTCTCTTCCTACAAGTTAGTGCATGTTAATCTCAGTGAGCAAATGCAGTGCTTCATTCTCTCCCCCAGAGGGCATTGTAGGTTAGGATTTCTGTTTATGGCACCATAGTGTCTAAAATGGCTGACCGCATAAAGACGTACAAACTTAAGTATCTTAAAAAGAGCAACCGGATCTAATCAATGTCAATGCCAGCTCATCAAAACTGCACATTCTACTGTTATCCTTCAACAACACCACTGCATTGACTCATAGTTGCACATCTGAGCATCTGCAACCAGTATGACAGAGCACATCCAAAGGCTAGACAGTTACAACCCTGGGTGAGATGAACACAAGTTACTGACATTACCGATCTCTATTGTAACAACTGATAAAATCTGTGTAGAACACCTTAGATTAGTCTTAAGGAAATTCTATGTACTATATTTTTATATTTAATAAAAACAAAAAATACTTACACTTAAAATCTACACTGTATCTATCCATTTATACATGTTTAATCTGTAAGATATTTACTTTATAATACAAATTATGATCAGAATTACATATGTAATAATATAAAGTCTATCAAACATGGAAGCTTTAAAAAAATTAAGACATAAAAAGGCTTTTGGCCTGTTTGCAAGCAGTGTTTAAAACTGAAGGTTTGGTATTTGTGTCTGTGAGTGTGTGAGTGTGTATAGCAGGTGTACTCTTACACAAGGAGCAACAGAGGGAGAAGTGGGTGTGAGAGCTGTCAGGATGTTCGAGATCACAGAGCCGTCTCTTTCAGGTCATTGAGGTTTGGCATACGAGATCTGGACGGGCGTCCGAAGCCGTGCCCGTTCTGACCTCCCTTGATGCTCATTTGCTCTGGGTAAGGGTTGCCTTCAGGGCGGCCCAGGGCGGTTGTGTGCCAGCCGGACTCAAGCTGTCCAGGCAGAGGGTATGCTGACTGTCGGCTTTTGAGCTGGGGTGTGCTAACCCCTGAGTGACCCCTGCTTTCAGTGAAACCACCTTGAGCAGAGGCTGAATTAGGCAGCGGCTGGTAGCGCATGTCAGAGGGCGCGGTCTGGTTGGAGGACGAGGACGTAAGGTGCAGTAGCTTGCGCAGTGACTTCAGTGGCTGACTCTGAAAGACACAGGGAACATTACACACATATACATACATACTTCTGCAGACTAAACACTTCCTTATCCTCTCTGAGACTCACTGGAGAGTGTGAATCAGACAGTTTCTCAGGGGGCCAGTCTTTGTCTCTGTCCCGGTCTCGCTCTTGGTCCCTGTCTCTGCTTTTGTCACGAGACCTGTGGCGACTGCTCTGGTGACCTGAGGACCTTGCAGACTTCTGGATGACTGTATCCACCCCTTCAGTGGGAACCTGTCACACAGAACAGGTAGGAATGATTCAACAACTGCAAACCTGCTGATATTGACTAATATCTGAAAAAGTCTGCAAAATGTGAAGGACAACAGGAAACACACAGAACATGCTGACATGCTTTCTGCTGTGGTTCAGATCTGTGTATTTCATGTCATCCTTTACATATGCCAAAATATCATTCATGTAAGTTTTTGTTTTTCTCTTGATTAGTAAAAAACATGCATGCATCTAAAGCCTTTGCTGATCTGAGAATGAGAATGTTTTTTAGTGTTTAATATTTTCAAACCATCTACTCTCCTCTATCACACATCATTTCCCACCAACTCTGAGTCTGACTGCCTGATTTCTCTTGGCCAGCTTGTGTTTATTTGTGCTCTGTCATCAGCAGTAACCCCCCCTCAGAATCTGAACAAACTGTCACATATAAATAGAAATGTGAAGGGAAGAAAGATTTTCAAACACCTGTTTCATGCTGAACCATTACTGCTCACTTTAACATGTCAAAATGTAGTCACTCTTATATTTAGTGACCCTTTTTGTACCTCCTTCTTGTCTCCCTGATCTATATTCTGTAATCAAATCAGGGGTTTAGGCCCACTTAGAGAAGTTAGTAACATGCCTCTGAAGTAGTAAAGCAACCAGACTGGAGGCCGAAGACTCCTAAAATCTCAACTACTTAACTAAAGCCTGACGGCTTTCTCTCATCCTCAGCTCATAAGCAGAGACATGCTGTTATGGCTGTGGCTGGAAATTTTGCTGTCTGATCAGAATCAGATGGACCGAACACAGAAATGACCCATCAGATCCATCCATTCAACTGATGTGGACACCAATTTAGAGGAGTATCACTTCCAATACTCATAATATCGACTGATATTCGTACATATACATATACATAATAAAACTCTAGCTCTATCTGTTGCTTTGTTTTGAAGTTGGATGGATCTGACTGGTTCATTATTAAGACCCAATTCACCATCTTTACAAAATTATCAAAGAAAACCAGGCTTGACATGACACAATAAAACAGTGTTGATGAATGTGGTTAATGCATGCTGTTAGGTGGGTGACATGAAGATTGGAGGTGAGTAGTATAGTGTAAAACAGCATGTACCATGGGAGAGGACACTACAGGAAGGACTCTCACAGAGGAGCTATGCTTTATGTTATTCTTTGGGCTAAACAGAGGGAAAAGACATTTCTTGATGACAGGAGGCCTTCCATCAGGGACTTCCATCTGTAATATAGAGGCACATGACTGGTGGCACAGGTAAACGTGATGCACATGACAACAACAACAAATGGCTTTATACCCCAGTAAGGGTACCTACAAGGAAGATCATTTAAATTTTGAAAAGCAGAGGAAGACACACAGCATGTTATTGACCACAAAGGTCATAGGAGGAAACTCTGTATCCACAAAAAAAAGGCTCACATCCACACACACACACACACACATCACTTACCATTTGAGATTTTTTCTTTTTCTTCTTTATTGCTCTGAAGAAACCCTGCTTCTCCTTTTCTTTGGATGGCTCAGAGGCATTCAAGACTACAGTATCTGGGCCGGTCCTGAAAATAAACCACAGAGTACAGAGCGTGATGTCCCAACTAAAAAGTTCTCAACTCCAAATTAGACCTGACAATTTCTTTTTAACGCTGCCACGTCATGTGCCCAGTGTGAAAATCAATTTGACATCACATTATTTCAATAACAGCGACAGACAGTGCACAAATTAGTGATGCTGTCAAGGTAACCTAGGCTTAGAAACCTGTTGTTTGGGGAAACAAACTAAACTACTTTCAGTTGCAGTTATAGATTTAATTACCAAGGGTCGAATGCCGGCTGACGCTTGGAGTGATTCGTCAAACTGCTGCCGTCCCCGGACAGGCCCGAGGCCCGGCTCTGACCCCTGCTGTCATGGAAGGAGTTATCTGGCCGAGGAGAAGGGACTGCTCAACAAACACAACAAAGAGTTCATTCACCTTTTATGCAGAAATGTATCATGTCCTTGTCGGCTGTGATTCAGGAAACATTTTAGAATAAATATCACCATCTTTTTCTGAGACATTAACATGAAAACAATAATGAATGAATTAAGGGCTGCCTAGTTTTCAACAGTGCTTTTTGTCCATTCAAGTAATAATGTGTAGAATTCCTTTGTCCCATGTGGTAATCAACATATCACCATTACCCTGATGGGACCTTTGACACTGAATGAGTGGCATCATGTGACACACTGCACCAGCTTGTTTTCTATTTACTTTGGTTTCCTACTCTTTTTAATTGATATCCAAGACTTACACACTCTCTCTAATTCACAGATGTGTTCAAGTGGTGCTATCAGCTAATTATAAACTTGTTAACATTATCACTGCATGTGTGTTGAGGATTCGAGTGTTGGCAGTGTTTCACAAAGCCGCAGCTGTACATTCATGTTTAATTATAGTATTAAATAGTTCTCAGGCTTTTTGTGAACTGTGTGGGGTAAAAGGATTAAAACCATTTTCTTTATCAATGATCTGTGAGAAAATAAAATCCTTGCTGAGAGTCTGATTAAATATGAACCTTGAACATTGCAGCAAAAAAACAAAAAACAACAACTTCTGACTAAACCTACCTCTGTAGAAGCTGCCCACCCGTCGAGGCATGGATTCACTGTAGATGTTGCGGTTCTCTTTGGAAGAGCCCCCATCTTCTGCTTGCTGGTCATGATATAAGCCGACCTGAGTCATAACAGAAGGACTAATCATACAAAACCTCAGAGGCTAACTGCTTTGCATGCCAGTCTACCTAAAGTGATACCTGCATTTAACCGAGAGAACAGGGAAGAAAACGGGGGCGTATTGATTTACGAGTGGTCGTTATAATAAAACATCTGTGGAGGCTATAAATGTATTTCAGATTCAAAGTGAAATGTGCTGCGATGACAAGCTTGACTGTGCTATCATAAGTAGTCACATTAGAGGGAAGCAAAGCACACAGAGAAAATGAAAAGGCATCTGATGCAGAGAGAAAGAGAGAGAGAGAGAGTGGTTCATGACAGCAGTATCCACCCACATCCGCACTCTCGGAAGCCGGGATGTGGGTGGGGAATGGTGGGTGCAGGCAGAATGTCGGACCTCGCTTTTTTGCCGCTGTGTGTGAAAAGATGCGGTGTTGTCCCTTGTGGAGTCCCTTATTGGGGGTCTGCTGTGGGTGACCTCAGTGGGTGCCTGTTCGCTCTGTTAATGGAGACATGATGAAGCATGAAGTGAGCTCAGCACTGCAGCACATACATACATGCGCACACACACAGTGTATATACTATATGTGTATATACAGTATATATAAATATACAGGTAGCATGATACCCTAACATGATATCCTAACGAGGAAGCCACACTCTTAGCAGCTGCAATGTTTATACTTGTAAAGAAGCTGCAGTTTTTGCCTTTTTATTTCATTACAGACCTGCGTCAGCTTTGGCTGCAAACCTAAATACAGATCATGATATTTTAAGACACCACCAGAATAATTCCTGGCTTCATTGTAAGACAACTGAGACAGGGGAAGAGTTATCCAAATGAGCCTGGTGTAGGCATTTGATATGATTAGATCCTGTAGGCTTTCCTTAAGATTGGATAGATTTGATGTAGGCTAATGACTGACCCTGCTCATGTCTTCTTCTCTGGAGGAACCCCCAGAGTGTCGGGGTAGTGTGCGGTGCTGAAGCTGTGGAGACAAGAGCTGGAGGCTGCTGGCCCTGGTGGGCATTCCCTGCCCGACTGACAGCCCCTCATCTGCTCCGTGTGTCCTCTGGTGATCCCTGCGGACGTACATGGAGTGCCGATGAGGTCGCTGCTGGGAGGAAAAGGGGCTGGTGTATCCCTGACCGTAGGGCAACGGGTCATGTGGGGCAGACAGAGAGTGAGCATGGCTCCTTTCAACACCCCCTTCCCCAGGATCAAGGGCGTCTGGTGATTTAGCCTCCTCTGAAGACTTATGGCGGGTAGAGGAGCGCCTGTAAGAGGAGTCCAGAGTGTTGCTCTCTCTGTCTAATCGTATGCTTCCTCGACCAGCCGTGCCAGGTCCCAGTCTGTCCAGTCTGCGAGCTACTGGGCTGCTCGGAGCTGTGAGGTCGAGGCAGCTGGATGGAAAGTAGCGAGCTGTAGGCTCATCTGCATAAAGATGCACATCATTTAAGTTGCCCACCGACTTGGCATCACTAAGTGTGCCATAGCTCTTGGATAAGTTCAGGTAGGCAAACTTAGAGGAGGGCGTGGAGCCGTGGGACTCCATGTAGCTGTGTCGACTGTGTTTTTCCCCTGACTGAAGCGTGTTGGTCTTCCCCTCCACAAAGGAGTGGCGGTTCTGCTGTGAACGAAAGTTGGATTTGAGGTACTTGGCTCCGGGTCCATCAGACACTTTGGATCCCAGGTTCATCTCGAAGTCACCTTTGGCCTTGGCCTCGCCAGGACTGAGCAGGTGAGGCAGGTTGCTGCTGGCCAGGTCCATGCTGCAGGAGGTGGAGTGGTTGAACATCTGCGGCTGGTAGTTCTTGGGATGCAGGGTTGGACTGAGATTAACAGCTGCAGATAAGTTGCCGTTAAGAAAGTTGTCATTGCTGGGATGGAGGTCTTCATGTCGGGGTAGGCTGGAGCACTCTCTGCTGCTGGAGCGGTGACTTCCTGAGCTCTTTCCCCCATGGCTCCTGAAGAGAAGCAGAGAGACAAACAATATCAACATGCTGAGCATCACACCATTTTATTTTACACAATAACCTGAAGAATATATAGAGGAGCAGTTATTCATGACTTTTGATTAAGTTAGGCTTAAACATCTATAGTGCTCACAGCTGACCTGCTGGGGGTGGTGTTGTCTCCATGGTGAGGTTTTCTCTTGGAGGACCGTACAGGTGTAGGTGTGGGTGGGCCGGGCCGCTCCACCAGCCGCAGGGTCTGGAAGGTGTGGTGGTTCAGGCACTGCTCTGTGAGAAATCGCTCCGTCGGGTTTAGCAGTAGCAGGTTCTATCGCACAAACACACAGAGGGAGCCTGTGAGTCCCTGAGACACCCCAAACACCCAGACCTCACAAACAACCTGAAACAGTCATGCTTTTATGACTCATCGCCATTATCATAAAAGTCAGGCTGCTGCTGCTGCTGCAGCATTTAATTGTGTCCTACAGTCACTAAAAAAGCCCAGCAATGACGTGAAATATGATCTGTGGTATTTGCTGTTTAATAACCTGCCTCCATACGTTTTAACCCTTTCCACCCCAAGCCTGAATCCTGTATGAATGCACTCAAACTTAAACCTGTGACATGTATTTTGTGAAATCTAAGAGCAGCTTTATGTTTATATAACTAACATTTGTAGTGGCAGCTACCTTTCTCACTTCTTCAGAAAAACAACAGAAATACTAAGACTGACAATAAATCTTTGCAAGCCATGCAGCGTTGAGATGCAATTAGAAAATACAAGTTAAATTACAGTTTAAAGTCAAACATTAAGTCAAGACAGGCTGATTAGTAATAAGAAAGTGTGTCCTTGCTGAAGTCAGTCCTGAGATGACATTATGTTAGCAGTGAGTCATTATCTGTTGGGAAAAGCGCAAGTGCACAAGCACAGCCCACATTCTTGACATGGAGCTCCTGTTTACAGTGCAGACACAGCAATAACAGCAGGCTGGAAGCAGAATATGAGCTGAGAGATGCTGAAGCAGTCAACAGGCATCATGCAGTCACGACGTAACACCATGATAATGATGCAATTATGTCTAGTTTAGGAAAACTGGAATTCCTATTGATACAATGTGAAGACAAATAACATGAAACTGTGAAAAGGTAAACATAAAACCAGCATACTAGCTCTTCCCGGGCTTTGATCCCTACCTTCAGCAAGTCAAGCAGGCCTCCACCGATGATTCCCAAGTACCTTCGCTCCAAGGTTTGGGGGTGGTTCACAGCAGGAAACTAGAGCGTTAGCAGAAACAGTGGATAAAAGTCCTGTCAGAAATGCCAACTCCAGGAATGTCGGAATAATCACTACTTGTGGCAGAAAGACCAGCAATTTCAACCACCTGTTCCTGTTGGTGTAGAGAGTGCATGTGATCAAACATTTCATTTCATAAGGTGTTATTACCCTGAACTTTAACATAATGAGGCAATGTAACTACTTACATACAATATTTTTACCTTAATATACTTTATGTTTGATGTAGGCATTGTGATATGTAATATTGATGATAGAATAATAATACCCACATGATAACACTCCAAATTTAGATTCTAATTCTTAAACTGAAATTTGCTTTAAGGTCATAGTTAAGGTCATATTTCTGGTGTCAGACTCAACTGACTGCATTTTTCACTATTATTATTATTATTATTATTAATTTAAAAAAAGTAGCTGCTCCTTTGTGAATTAAAGTAAAAAAATATAAATTATATAAATGGATTTATATAAATTTAAATGGAATTCTATGTAATGGCATAATATTTTATTAACACTCTACAATGTAATGCCATAGAACACTACCTCTACTCTTCCTATGTCAGCCATTGGATTTGACAGATTTTTCTATGTGAAACATGTCCAGAAGCTGTTCTCTTTACACATTTCCAAGTGTTACAGAAAGCACAACGTAGGTGGCCAACGTGATAAAACAACCATCAAACATCCTGTGCTCACTCACAAGTGTTGTGTGGTTTCTTGCTGGACTGACTTATTTGAATAAAAGCAGTCTGCATGTTTCCATCAAACATGATTCTTTATGCTTAACTTGACTGTGAGAATAGACAACAGATCAGTGCAGTCTCAAATATGGATTTTTTTTTCTTTAAATGACTAAGAATAGTAGATACTCAGATGAAATGTCATACAAACATCCAGGGTCCAGTATTAAAAAACAAAACAAAGGTATTATCATAATGCAGGGATCTTTCCCATACCCCAAGATAATCATATCCTAACGGGCGACCCAGGTCCGCTGCACCACCAGCCTGCCACATAAGACTTATCACAGCCTTCCTTCACAGTGCATTCAGGAAACATGATACACGATGACTCACTGTGATCCGATCAGTCACGGCACAGCAAACTCAGCCAGAAAAAAAACAACAAGCAGAGAATGTAGAGACATAGCGGGGAGAGAAAATAAATAAGGGAAGAGGAGGAGGAAGAAAGAGAAAGTAGAACACAGAGAAGATCAGAGTGATGGAAGAGAAGCAGTAATAAGGGCGACCTGCAGGGATGGGTCAGTGGAGTGAGGGCTGGGGTAAAGAGTGTGAAGGACGGCCTGATGTTACCCTCAGTCCGTGGAAGCGGGGGTTGTTGTAAAAGAGCTTCATCTGTTCTGGTGGCAGGGGTCCCAACACTTTCTGGATGGTGAAGAGCTGGTCAATCTCACTCTCTCCTGGGAACAGAGGCTGCCCGTCACTCAGCTCCCCTAAGATGCAGCCCACTGACCACATGTCCACTGCCTTCCCGTAAGGAGCCCTGGGAACACAGATATAAAAGATCAGTGATGAAGGCCAGACACGAGAAGAGCTAATAAAGCGACATGTCAGTGTAGTAGCTAAAAAAAAACAAAAAACAACAAAACAAAACAGGGAGCGTACCCAAGCAGGAGCTCTGGAGAGCGGTACCATCTAGTGGCAACATACTCGGTGTAATTGGCATCAGTCCCCTCAGAGAGATTACGTGCAAAACCTGGCAGGAGAAGACAGAGGAAACAGTGTGGTATAATGAGGAGCTTTTTGATATGCTCTACATGCTGAGAAATCTAAAAATGATTTCAGCTGGGGACCTCTGGACACTCATTATCCTTCAAAGGTGTGAGTTAGGTAAAAACTGAGATGGAATAGGGGACACGATGAGTCCTCTGAGAAATGTACAGAAGTGAAATGACAGCTGGACATCGGTTGGCACATATTATCTTATATCTTATATCATTAAGATTGTAATAATCAAACTATGAAAGCATCAGAATTTTAACCCCATAACAAACTTTTCCTTGTTGTTTATTACCAATAGAGTCTGTTATGGTTATAATGATTGAAACAATAAGGTAATCAATGAACGAAACAGAAACAGCACAGCTCCTGGAGCCAACTGCCTAGTGCTTGTTTTTAGTCAAGCATAGACCTCCTGCCACTCTTCTGCTTACCTCCTCTGCTCATAGGTATTGGGCAATGCTGGAGGCCTGCAGTAAGCTGAGATGTTGAATGATGGTCTTGTAGGGGTGTTTCACAATAGTAGATATTCACAACATAACAGAAAACCCAAAAAGTCTAGGAAAAGGTGCAGCACCTTTTAAGCACACAATTTATCACGTTATATCTTTTGCTTAATCAAAACAAAAGTGTAAAAGAAGTCCCTGGACTCGGCCAAATAAAATAGTCTCACACTTACTTGCACAATTCAGCTTTGGTTCCAAATGTGTGTAGTGTGCTGTGTGCTGTGTTTGCAGTGATCAACTAAATACATCTTCAAAAGAATGAATCAGTGTATTACCTGTTTATTCCTGGATATTGTTTATCAATTGACCCACTGGTTAGAACATATGTGCAGGTAATATTTTTATCTATCAAAACTTGTGTTTTCCAAATTTTCTGAATGCTGAAATACACAAATGTAGCTCTCAGCATAAGTTCAATCAGGAAGACTCTGTTTCTCATCATTCACTTTTATCCCTATCCACTTCCTAATCTCTCTCCCTCTGTCCCTCACTCCGCTGCTCCCCCTCTCTTCCACTCTCTTAGTCAGGTGCTTAATAGAAAGCACCTCCCTCACCAATCAGCTGTCACCTTCTGCCCCTCTCCTGACCAATCACAGCTTAGCACGAAATTTAAAAGTCTCCATCTCCTCTCCAGCTGTCTTCTGATCGAACCCGGCAACCCTCCTCCACCTCAAGCATCACCAGGCCCACACCAGTTCAGACCTCCTATCTCCTGCCCTCCAGCTCTCCACCACCACCAGGTCTAGACCCCGGGGAGGGGGGTTTTCTGATCAGCGGTCTCTCTTCCTGCGTTTCCTCCCTCATTTCGGACGTGGTCTTCACGACGGGGTCTAGGACGCCAATGCACATTTAAAAATTTGTACACAATAAATCTTTCTCATTCAGTTCGCTGAGCTACAGCTATAGAGTTTTTCGGTCATTCCTGAAAGCTGTTTGTTGATTGAGCACAATCAAAGCAACACACAATGAAAGTGACTGTGCAGTACCACACAGTCCCAAATGTAAACCTTCACAGCAGAGTCTGTTTGGCCTATGTCTGTTCTCTCAGTGCCTTTGGCTGACACAGAGCAAACAGCAGGTCTACAGTCTCTCACTCCAGATTGCCTGCAGGATGTCGGTTACACCATGTTTTACGTTTCCCCTGGTTTTGTTGTGGCGCCGGCAGACTGAATCAAAGCATGATTAGTCTCTTGTTTCCCAACACGTTTCATTAATTGAGATGAGAAAGGAATGCACAGCAGCAGCCTGAGGAGCAGCAGAGAGGGCTGCACACAGAGTTTTAGATAACGGAGGAAGCCTGCCTGCTGCACTCCTGAAGCACTGGTTCCAGCCAAATATAGCCTCAGTTGAAAATACTACAAATTACATCACAGCTTTGGCTGTTTGGCCCCTGTTCTTAGAACTTTGATAGAGGTGCTCACCGAAGTCGCATAACTTGAGGACATCATCGGAGCTGATGAGAAGGTTTTCTGGCTTTATGTCTGAGGAGGAAGAACACAGATGGGGAGTAAGCTGGCGTGGGGACATCATTGTTACATCACCATGTTCAGCTGTCTCATTCAGAAGCTATTTGGATGATTTACCATAAAAAAAAAAACTGAACAGAGGTCTGAGGAAACTCTGTCTGCAAGAATGCACAGATTGTAAAAAACCCAAACCCCTCAATAACACTGTCATATGTGTGCCCGGTTATACTACAGGCCATTTGGATGCCTGCTCTGTTGCTCTCATCGTGCCAGAAGCTCACATGGGCCATCTGGTTTCCTGCTCTGCTGCCACTGATTCACCAACAGCTCTTCATGTGAACAATAGGATGGCTGATTGTAAAGCATCAGAAAACCTTTTAAACACTCTTATAGAGAAATCATCACACTATAGTAATATCTGTTAATTTACCACTGTAAAAGGTACAGCACTGCCTCTGTAGTTGCTTTAAAATGTAAGTGCAGATGGTGGATGCCGTGGACGTAGCATGAGCCTCTTCTGGATGAGAGGGCCATCTCTCTGCTACACTAACACTGCAACTCTTTTTCATTGTTTTTGATCATGTGTTCTAACCGTAAAGAAAAAACTTACCTCGGTGAACAATGTCATGCTTATGGCACCAGTGAATTGCTTTGATTAACTGGAAGATGTAGCTGCGTGCTTTCTCAGTTGGCACACCATTGGGTAACTCCTCAAGGAGTTCCAGCATATTCTGGAAAGAGAAAACAAACAAACAGAAAAAATACAGTGACACCAGGCCCGGTAAAATGAGCATCATGAAAGAAACGAATCTTACCTTCTCCACATACTCAAAGACAAGGTAAAGCTTTCCTCTTCTGCGGAAGGCCTCTTTCAACTCAACGATATTCTCCTGTTTGAGGGTGCGGAGCATCTTAAGCTCCCGTAGCGTTGTTTCTTTAACCTCTTCATTTTCTGCACAGAGGAGAAACACAGAGGATCTACCATGTAGTGGTAAATTTGGAATGCAGGCCAACAAATATAGAAGGGAAAAAAAATTCAAGTGTTCTCTGATGAGGAGACCAGAGCGCTCTTACCCTCACTGTCCTTGAATTTCTTAATGGCCACAATTTCATTTGTGTCCTGCAATAAAAACACAGAGTGGATCGTCAATCATCAATCCCACTCCACAACATAACAACATAACAAAGATGGCTGAAAGATATTAGGTGTGTAGTTCCATATGCTATAAAAGCACAGACAGCACACGAACAGTATGGATGTTCAGTACTAATTATTATTTATCAGTAGCTGCAAAACAACAGTAAACGTCTTAGTCCTTAAGGCTAATGTGAGCTCACGAAACTACTCATCACAGCTACAATTTCACCTCCAGTTTTTGTTGGAAATTAGACAATCGTCTGCCCAATATTTTCTCATTCCAACTTGCTTGACCTTTAGCTTTAGATATAATTTTCTCAACACGAAGTATTACTGAGAATACAACAACTGGCTGTGCCACAACTTTGCATCTGCTTCCACATCAAACCACATGCTGCTGTCTCTCTGGCAGGATAATACTGTAGTGTGTATCTGTACTTGATCACTTCAGTAGTGTGTAATCTTTGTCAGACTGTTGTCTAATCTTTTTTCTTCCAGTAAAAGAATCAAGCTGAAAGTAAATGAACTGGCCATTCCAAGCAGATTCATCTGATGAGGAATTATTATTGACAATAATTATTAGTGGTGTTTTAAATGGAACACTTCACAAGACTCAGTTGTATTCAAAAATCATGTGTATGATTCAGTGTTGTATAAAACACAAACAATGCACCTGTTAAATTCTTGTCACTTTCTGTATTAGTGAAACAAAACGCTTCTGCAGAGACCCATCTCATCATCCCTTTATGAAGTTCTCTGTGAGAGACCATCGCTAGCCCCGTTTCTCGACATGTCCTAGTTAGGCCTGGTATTTCTGCCTATGGCTCAGAGCTCTGCTCCAGTTCCCCCCCCACCCACCCCTCAGAAAGCCGAAGGCAGCATCGCATCACTCCAACATGTATCACACTGAACAATGAGCCCTCCTCCCTCCACAAAGGATATAAGATGACTAACAGCCTGGTCAGCTTCATTCGCACTCCTCTACTTTCATACACATAATGCCTGAGTGAAGGGACATGGCGAGTAGCAGTGTATAGACGAAATAACCTGTTTTATGTCTGACCACTGTTCACTAATGCAGTAAAGTAGTATACATATGTGCAGGAAATAATGCTTACAAGTGAATGTAAGTGTTGCTAGTGCCTGCAGGACAGTATGATGACAGCAGTATGACAACACTGACACAATACAGTCACTGCTCTGACTGTATTATGATACAGCCCGGTATGATCTGCCTGCTTACCTAACTACATTTAAGAAGGAATAATAATGTGTGAGTCTGAATGTAAATGAGCAGTTTAGCTAAGATGCTGATGCAGTTATGCTCATGTTTAACATGATAAAGGACACATTCTGCTTTCAAGTAAAACCCACTTGAATTCTTTTCTGACATTGTTTATGAGTTGTTCAAACAAATATCTGGATGTATTCAACTGAGATGACCTTCAGCAAAACTTCAGCCTGGAAATTTAGTCATTACAGTCGTAGCAGTCTACCCCAGTTTTACTGAGGATGAAAATAAATACATTCACATTTTTTACAGTACACAAGTTTCTGTTTCTTTACCAACATACAACACACACATACTATGTGTTTACATCACTCTTTTCATATGTGTGCTAATTTCTTGCATCTTGGTGGTTTTATTAGAAAGACAAGCAAAACGATGCTTGGAGGGGCCTGTTTACTTCACATGCATGCTTGTCTCACCTCTCTTCCACTGTGGCTCCAATAAAAAAACCTACATTAACAGGTAGGTTGTTAACAATCCACTTTTGTTTCTGTTTTTTTAAATGGACACAACAGCATGCCAGTGAACACACTCACTGCTGCAGAGGGCCCACACAGAACACATGACATGAAAGTCTCAGAAGTGAGTCTTCACAAAGAGCACTCAGAAAATGTACCAAAACTTTCCAACTAGTGCATTCAAAACTTCAGAGACCCACTGTAACCTGTTTCTTTGCTCCAATTCACAGCAAATTACATCAGTCATCTAAGTCACTTCCAGTTATTTCTGCTCCAAGTGCACACTTTACAATTCAGTGCAGTCAGACTGATCCTGTAAATATGGATAATAAACCATGTTCACACAGAGCTCTCATTTTTTGCAGCCAGTCGAGAGCAGACTGTGACAGTCAGAGAAGTTTTATAGGAGTGGATGCTAATGCTGTTGGTAGATCAGTGCAGAACACCAGGTGCTCTGCTTTTTGTGTAACATTTTATTTTAAGCCTGTTTGGAATTCCCATGTGGCGATGGACTGTGAGGCTGCTTTATGTGGCAGTGAAACAAAGCTGGGTACATTCTTATGTAATTACAGTGAAGACACTGTTCCTCTCATACAACCTCAGAAGCTCAGGTTAAACACATATGTTAAAAAAAGAGCGCTGGTACCTTTTAAAATCAGACACAAAATCCAAAACAACAGGGTGTGAATCTGACGTAGAATATATAAAATATAAAGTGCGGCACAATAACAGTTAGCGATGCACAGCGTTGTGAAAATGTCTTCTGTCTATTAAGTTGTGATTAAATCTCATACTGTGTGATTATTTTTCTGTTTGAAACACAGCAGTTTTAAGACTATTTAGATCCCACCCACTGGAAATGAAGGCAGACATGGAATTAATTATGAAGTTGTTCATCGATTATAATCTTGATTAAAACAGTTATCTCCTGTGTTTTTCCAAAGCACAATTAGTCAGTGTGGGATGCAGTAATGACTCTGTGGTGTTACTTGGTGCATCAAGCTGTCATATTTGTTTGCATAATTAAGCTTAGCAAACTGCACTGATCACCCTGGTGTTAAGGGTATTGATTTTGAAGCCAAAATGTACAGATCAAGTTTATCCTTATGTAATATCTCTATTTACACTGTCCAAACAAGGAGATCAAACATGCAGAGATTTGTTGATCACAGCTCTGTTGTCCTCAGGGATGATAAAGTGCAAAGGCAACAAAATGGTAGCAGGAAAATTACCTAAAATAGAGCACACAATGAGGGAAGTGTTTAGGCTGCAGCTTGAACTTTCCCTCTGCATTGGCCTTGATACATATAAAGAGCAGGCCCTGTAATGAGTGCTCTTCTTCTGGGCCACTGAGTCCCTCTCAGCAGCAGTTAGCTGAACCAGCACTTAAGGTAATGCAGAGGACTGTTCAACATGATAGTCACACAAGACCCAGAAGACACACCTGACGTCAAACAGTGAGTGGAGGACAAAGGACAAAAAAACTGGTCCCAGTGATAGTACATGTACACTACTGTTAATGAGTTTAACATGTACCATGAGGTGTCATATTTACTTACTCTTTCATACTATGCTGATGTTACACAATAATTATTTTCTTACCAAAACAGGTGCCAAATATAAGGCACCAAGACAGCAGGAAGGACGAACAAAGCATTCTGTACACACCATCTCACACCAGGAAAGCCAGAAACAGTAATTAATTCCTCCATCTGCATCACAATCTGCAACATCAGTCCTGCATTTTCCTTGATATGGATCCAAGCTGCACAATAAAGCGAGCTGGTAGTATGCAATATGCAATGGCAGGTGATAAATAATTGAATAACTTAGGTGAACCTGGGGAATAACGTGAAGGATTAGTTCTACCAAACTGTATGTTAAATGAGGTTGCAGCATTGTAATGTAGTTATCTGAGTACCGGAAAGACCTTGAAAAAAAACCTCACATACTAGATAAGACACAGCACACACACACACAGTCTGCATCAACAAGTGGGCAGGGCCTGACAGTCTGCGTTCAACAATGCTTCAGATTCAGAATTGAAATAGCCTCCATCTATCAGGGGACAATGACGACTTTAACATTCAGACAGGAAACGCGTGTCCCCTCTACATCTCTCTGTCTCTGGCTCCTGATAGGACCACATAGGCAACTGCTCCACTCAAGGTGACCCATTTAACGCTATGTGAAAGTCCTTTTTTCCTCTCATGTCCCAGTTTCTGTTCACTGGGTGCAAAAATAACTGTTCCCTTCAAAGAGGGGCGGCAGACGTTTTTTTTTTTTTCTCGTCTAAATAAAACTGGATGATATTGACAGCCACACACTTTATTTGGGAAGAATTCAATTTAAGCAGACCACATCATCTCTATTATCTGTGGAAAAAAGTTGCTCACGTAATGCACTGTAACAAATGAAGCTGATGAAAAGCAAAATAAAAGATAATCCAAAGGGAACATTTATGATCAAGATAGGACAAACAACAGATGACTGCAGAGCGATGGTGACTCACTTGATGCTACATGGCAGCTCTTAAAACACAAAAGTCAATACACTATTTTGGTCCATTAACAACTCAAAGTCTGAGGAAAAAAGCAATGCAAACATTAAAGAACCATTTCCAGCAGATTAGTCTTTTTTTATTTTCACCTTATTATTCATGACTTGATCTTAAAATACTTTGTACGTTAAACTGTTTAATGTATACACATCACACCTGGTGTTTTCTTTACAGTGAGTCATGCTGCAACACGTTTGCTTATTATTTATTTATTTTTTTACATTTGCACTATGTTTCCAAACGTTGCTTTATAATGGCATTAATCATTTCAGGTCACTTCTTGTTCTTAGTGCTGAGATAAGCGGGTCATAATGGTTAATATTAATGTTAGTTAATAGGTTTTCTGATTTGTGTGTATAAATACAATACTGATGACATTTAACCAATGCAGGTTTTATTTCCCTACACAGTCCCAGATCCATGTCATATGATGTTTATTGTTCTAACAGGCTTATCATTAATGATATTAACATGCTGCTGTTACCAGCAGTTATCTCATACCGATAGACCCATATTCTTTGTCTTTTTATGGTCAGGCCAGCCGTTTAACACCATTTCTGTTCTTTGTGCAAAGCTAACCAACTTAAATTTTACAATACACATATAGACTAACTAATATTTTGTGTGGACTGCTCGGCACAGAGGCTTCGTCTTCGTGTTTACTACAGCTGGCAGTATCGAATGTGCATAAGCAGAAATGAAAAAGAAGGAGGTAGGGTATATTAAGCCAACAAAGAGTCTTCTGTTATTTCTGGGAACATGTTTAATCTTTATTTAAAAATTTAAAGTCAGAGAGCAGAAACCATGTTACCCCAGTGTGATACAAATTTGATTAAAATTTTATATGTGTGCTCTATTCACAGGCTTAATTGGTAGCAGAGGCGCATGCTAGGTTGGCACATGAGTCTAACGCTAAGAACGATGCACCATGAGAGAAAAGGCAACAGGAACTGCTGCCTGAAGATCCAACCAAAATACCTCAAAACACCTGCAGGAATGCCAGGCTTTCATACTGGCTGTTATCATTCTAAAAAAATGGCACTGACTGCATCATACATACTGTTTCACCATTGGCTGAACATGTTCACTGAGAATGCTGGCATCTCTCCTTGGCCCTCAGGGTTTCTCTGAACCTGTACCATGCCAGGAAAATGCAACCCCACGCCATGGTGGAGCTGCCAGGAGCGTTCACCATAAGAAGCAGGCACCGTGCCTGTAGACTGCTTTTGGCATGTGCCACATATGTTCTTGCTCAGTTGCTAATAATAGGATGACTCATGTCAGCGTGTGATACGTTCTGATGCTCAGTGGAACACTTGCTCTCAACTCACAAAATTGCTTGTTTACATTTATTAATGTGATTGATTAAGCAAGGCAACCTGTGAACAGCATGTGTTATTGTCTCCAAAGTTTTGTGCACAGTACTTAATAACTGTGCCCACTGACTGTATAAGAGAAACTGATTTACTTGTTTACTTAGTTGTCTGTTCCTTCTTGCATGTCAAGTAATGCATGGACATCCCTGTCAAGACATATTTCTATCTACAATCAAATCCAGTTAATGTCTTTCTCTTTGATTTTCATGCCAACATATCATCGCCCTGTGTTCTCATGGCACATCAAGCTGATCAGTCTTTCTCTTCCTCTTTGAAACCTGGTCTCTCAGTAGCACATCACTCATACCTCACTCATATGTTTAAAAAAAAAGACTCTTACTGCTCTTTAAATCTAATTTTGCAAACATTAGCATATTAGCTAGCCTATTTATAACATAGCTCAACATTGGATTTCAGGGATTTCAAACATCATCACAATGTAAAGTCTGTGGGTTAAGTGAGACAAGGCGGGAGAAAACACTAATCCCAAAGCTAATCTAAGCAGAATATTAAAAGCTTGTTCTTGTTGTGTACTCATTTTGTACTCATGTTTTGAAGCTCCCTTTTTCTAAATGTCTCATTGAGAGCAAATCAATTTAAAACCACCCCCACTTTTAAAAGGTCAATTTTCTTCTGCCAGCCAAATCATGACTCTGACTCTCTGTTGCCTTCATTATTTACAACAAAATATAGTATCGGCTATTTTGTAAATGGCCTCTTTAGTTTATTGTTAAAAGCATATCATCTATATTAAGGAAAATGAATTGCACATTGTGCGTGGTCTTTAACAGCATTTAACAAAGTGAAAATATGCCCGTAAAAAAGAGCTGTAAAGTGGATATATTTGAGATGGACCCTGATTTCTCATTTGCATTGTGTTAACACTGTAATAGGATCTTACTTTATGATATGTGATGCATGCTAGGCAGGCAATTAGGTAATGAGGCAACAAACCCATATAGTGTCAACAAAAACAAGCATGACAGTCCTAACGTTTACCAAATCCGGTTCAGTCTACTGTCTACTTTCACATGCCTTTGCTGTTTTTTATTGACACACACCTGCTCTGCAATCTCCTTTAAGACATTTGTATGTTATAATGAACATTAACATATGCAGATTTTATTGATAACCAGCAGGAAACATGTCCTTGACATGTCAATCTGCAGTCAAGCCAACACACATTAAGGACTGCATGACCTGTCTGCCTGGCTGAAATCCAGCCATAGTGGCCAACACGTTTTGCAGCCACAAGTTTTTATGCACAATCTCTTTCTATGATTCTCCAACAGTTAAAAACATGACAGATGATTCAAATCTTCATATTTCTGAATAGTTATTGAGGTCAATGTTTCGTCAACTGTCAATGTTTCACCTTTATGTAGACAAAGTGCCTTGGGGAAAACCAGTTTATGGGATGAGGAGCACGTTCAGGGTGCTGCTATGTGCGGTGTACATTCCTAAGGGGTGCTCCATGCTTAAACAAATAGTCACAACTGCAACGTTTACCCTCTCTCTACTACAGTTCACATACCATCACATGCTGCAGAACCAATGGTCATGTAGGAGCCTTATCCAGGATTTAGATTAGCTCCAAGAGGCGCCTTTGTATTTGACTGAGCTCAGAGGTGAGCTTCAACAAAGGCTTTTATTAGTACTTCAACAGCTCCCACAGTTGGATGGAAGGTCTTTAAACACAAGTATATAAGTGAAACTAATGCTAAACAAAAGAAAGTGCGTCACTAGTGAAATGATAACACTGCTGTTTAAAAGGTTCTGTTTACAATCATTAGGCAAACATACACTGGCCTGGTCTGATGGCATCAATGGTTTTGTTGTTTTGTTACTTTTGTGACATAGACCCTGTCTTTTGTCATTTTACATGAGATAGGCTCACGTTAAAAAGATTCCATACAGTTCAGGTAACAAGCGTCTACCTCCAGTAACTGTGCTTTTAATGTTTTCACAACTACTCTTCGTACTGGATCAACCGAGAGTGTAGGTATGGGACCTCCCTCTGTAATCTACACTGAGCAAACATGCCTGCTACATGTGTCACTGAACTCAGGGTCAAACTGATGCAGAAAGGGTAGTTTCACTCTTAGTGCCGGTTTCATCAAGAGCCCACAAAGTTCGTGCACAGGACTAAAGATTTCTAAATGTCAAATAGGGAAAAGTGCTATTTTCCCACAATTACTTCTCAATTTCACATTTTATCGTGTCACCTTTAGAACAAGATTCAGTTGTTAATCTACCAGAACAAACTGATAAATTATCTGAAGCACCATCCACACACATACATGACAGAACTGGTCAAAGAAGCCTACCATTTCCTCCCTACTAAGTCATTTGATCATCACATATATCTGACAAAAATCACATTGTTTAACATTTGTGTTTTTTTGTCATATCTTCTTAAACTTGCTGACATTTTCTAGGCTGCCAAAGTATAATTTTGCCTTTTAATTAGGTTACAATAAATTACCATAAATCATAGGGTTTTTAACAAGCATCAAGAGGCAAGAGATAAAATCCTGAAGCATCCTTCAGGCTCACTTGGCATAAAGTGAGTACGTAGCTGCAGCATCATTGAACCTGCTTAAACTGGCAGTTCCCTCTTCTTCTGCTACCACACCACAATAAAACACTGCACTCCTATTAAGAGAGCGGACCACCAAAGAAAGTGAACCCAAATGTGTTCTTTTGGCTATCCATTTACATGGACATGCATTGAATAAAACATCATCCAGAACTACAAGACAAAAGCTTTTCTGTGTTCCAGTGTGCTGCTCAACCCTTTTGACAGCAGGATGTTGTAGTTTTATTCTGGGTACTCTGGGTATTCTGGGTTTATCAGATGGCCTTGGCAAAAGTTTTCAAGTGCATAGGGAAAAACTGGGTCCCCACAAGGCATGATGAAGAATGGCCTTGCTGAAGCCTATATAACCTTCAGTTTGACATTTACCATGACTGAAGTGAGCTTGAGTTTGTGTGTGTATACAGTGAAGGTGAAAATTATATGAACTCCAGCTGATTGGTCCTAAGTTTGCCCTCTAACAAAGAACTGATCAGCCTATAATTTCAATGGTAGGTTTATTTGAACAGTGAGAGACAGAACAATAACAAAAGTTATAATTAATTTGCATTTTCATGAATGAAATATGTATTTGATAAATGTGCTTCAGTACTTGGTGGCAAAGCCTCACAGAGGTCAGATGTTTCTTGTAGTTGGCAACAAGGTTTGCACACATCTCAGGGGGGATTTTGTTCCACTCCTCCTTGCAGATTCTCATTAAAAAAAAAGTCGTTAATGTTTTGTGGCTGATGTTTGGCAACCCGAACCTTCAGCTCCCTCTACAGATTTTCTATGGGATCAAGGTCTGGAGACTGACTAGGCCACTCCAAGACCTTAATATGCTTCTTTTTGATCAATCCGTTGTTGCCTTGGCCGTGTGTTTTGGATCTTTGTCATGCTGGAATACCCACCGACAACCCATTTTCAATGCCCTGGCTGAGGGAAGGAGGTTCTCACCCAAGTTTTCGACGGTGGGGACAGTGTTCGTGGAGTCATAGGCAGCATTCCTCCTCCTCCAAACACGGCGAGTTGAGTTGATGCCAAAGAGCTGGATTTTGGTCTCATCTGACTTTCAGCCAATCCTCCTCTGAATCATTCAGATGTTCAGTGGCAAACTTCAAACGGGCCTGTACATGTGCTTTCTTGAGCAGGGGGACCTTGCAAGCCAGCTGCTTGATGATGGTCTTGTAGTCCTTTCCAGCCTTGTGTGGGTCCACAGTCTTGTCCCTGACATCTTTGGAAGGCTCTTTGGTCTTGGTGGAGAGTTTGGAATCTGGATTGACAGATACTTATTTCATTCATGAAAATGCAAATTCATTTCAAACTTTCTTAAAATGCATTTTTCTGGAATATATATATATATATATATACATATATACATATATATATGTATATGTATATATATATATATATATATATATATATATATATATATATATATATATATATATGTATATGTGTGTGTGTGTGTGTGTGTTTGTATTTACATTTGCACAATTTGACACTGAGGCAAATCCCAGTCCCTATCAACTTTTATGCCTGTTACCTAGCAACAGATGCTATTTTTTTCGTCTTGCTGAGGTAAAAAATGTACCCACCATTTTTCTCATTAAAAAATGTCTTAAACATAAAAACCTCCTTTGCCAAGAAGGTAAGACCTAATGGCTTGACTAACTGCCAGACCAAGATGTTTAAATCATTAGGGTTTACTTTAAGTTCCATCTTTTCACCTTCCATGGGTTGAGTAAAAGCAGCATGCTGATTAGTTTGAGGAGTTTATGTTAGGTGAAACCTTAAAGGTTTTAACCGCTCATTTTAGAAAAATCTCTTGTGACATCTGCAGAATTAAGTCAGCATTCTGTTGCTAGGGTTGCAAGTAACTTGTAATCTGGCCAGTTTAAATTAATTTGAGGCCACTACAAGAAAGATTTGCCATCAAGCTAATGTTAGCATTCTTATGCTACTTCATATATGTTTTGACAAATGGAGGTCTAATCTCATTTGTGTAGGATGAATATATAGAGAATTTTCTGTCTAGAATAACATCTGGACGTACTACAGTGGCAACAAAAGAATTACACCTGAAACATCAAATAATGACATGCTCTCTATGTCTCCGTGCCCTACGGCACAGCTGACTTCTTGGTGTGAGGATCCTGTAAAGCAGATGTGGGGCACGCACACTGTAATCCACCCGTCTTATAAATAGATTCACATTATTGTGTGGAAACTGGTGAATGCTTGTCTATTTCTATCCTTTCAGCATCAGGCCCCAGATCTCTTCTTGGATCTAATTATTCCTGTTAAATACATGCATTGTAGAAACCCAATTTGAGGGGCGTGTCACTGGTGAAATAAGTGTGTTGTGTAAGAACGAGCAGCTGCAATCCCATATAAATGCAGCCATTTTCTCTGGCCAGTGCACTTCCCTGCCCATAGTCAGCGCACATGACGCCTTTGGTGAGTCTATGTGTTATTCTGCTGTGTAAGTGTCAGCACGTGTGTGTGTGTGTGTGTGTGCATAAATCCTTTGTTTGACTGTGTGCCAGCATCTGTGTATAAGCACACATAATTATGCAGCATAGATCTGTGAGTTAGCCCTTGAAAAAACATGTTGGTTCATTCACACTAACAATACAATATTTTCCAGATGGCTCTGGTCCATATTGATCTCCAGCCAGAGAATTCATCCTGTGCTTTTATACATCCAGCAATAAAGTCACCAACATTATTGAATTCAGAACAAATGCAAAGGCCCAGACTATGCAAGGCAAAATGTCAGCCTTCTAGTGGGTTTGTGTATTTTTGTTATTTTGTTCCTAATTATTTCAAATCAAGTAATGGAAACATGGCTAGTGAAAGATCTTTGTAATTTTTTAACTACAGCACTTCACCAGCATTACAGGCAGTAAACCACCAACCATTTCATTAATGAGAAATGATGAATACATATTCCTTTACAACCTGAAGGCCATAAGAATGGTGAAATCGTCCAGGATCTTCCATAATTTATCAAGACTTTGCACATGTCCCACTTTCTTTATGTTAGCGTCCATCTGGTCTTTGCTGACAATCATTCTTTGGTGCCTTGATTGATCGCTTTTGTGGACTAACAGACAACTTTTGCTTCATGAAGTTGCTCGGCCAAATAATAATAAAATAATAAAACGTCAATCATTTTCGAATATTTTTAAGTGCACAACATTTTTCTTATAGAAGACTTATTTTTAATTACACAGAGTAGCAGAAATCCCTTTGAGAACTGTCCTCTGTGTTTAGCTACAGTACAAATCACTGTGTGCAATGATACCATAGTCCATGCTTTCACTGAGTGACCCTGTTAGCGTTTGAACTTACTTAAAAGTGAAGACTGAATGTTGCCGTACACACACAGTACAAAACATTTTACTTTAACACTTGTGAAAGCATCATGGCAACATCGAAAGAAATACGTTTAGATTTGAAAAAGCAGCAGAAGGATATACAAGTTTATCAAAGAGTTTCCAAGTTTCAAGAACTAGAAGTGAGAGGTATTACCAAGAAGATCAAGGAGAGTCAAACATTGCAGAGCAAGACTGGCAGAGGCAGGAAGCGAACGATTTTGAAGAAAACTAGTGAGAGGTGTGTCTAAAGAGCCTAGAAAAACACATGGCACTAGCAAATTATTGCAAAGAAAACTCTGCAAGAAAGAAAGGAGCAGTGCATCACTCAAAGAACACAGTTCCCACAGTAAAACATGGTGGTGGCAGTATAATGCTGCAGGGGTGCTTCACTATATCTGGGAATTCTGCCAGGATGAAAGCAGGATGAAAAGAGGACACTGAATATCTTGAAAGAAAACCTAAACCAGTAATTTTATCAGCATACACCTCTTCTAGTGAAGAACTATCTCCAGGAGAGCAAAGTAAACAGTAAAATCTGTGTGCAGCACCAAAAATATGGAAAATATGTTAAGATTTCTTTGCCCTATTAAACATATCAAATAAGATCATTCGTTAATTATTAATAATAATTGTACAACAAAATTAAAACTTGAAAATTATTAGAAAATGTAGAATTTGTGCCAATGTAAATCTTTTGCAGTTTAATTGAAATTTTATGTAATTTCTCAGCCAACATAGATCTATCTGTGATTAACGGAGCAGTGTATAGAATTTAGTAGCATCTAGCATGACAGCAGATTGTAACAAACTGAGTACCCCCTTTCTATCCTTCCCTTAAAAGAAGTCCTTGGTTAGGTGTAGGAGTCTCAGCCACCATGGTGACGAGTCCTGAATACATGTAGTCACAAACAAACAACACTAATAAAAACCTAATTATGAATACTGTTCCATTTCTGTCAATGGATCCCACTGGTCTGCAATGTTATACTATAGGCCTGTCTGAGGTATCAGTAGGCATTCATGTATTTGGTAATTTAAAATTGTGAGGCTATAAAAGCTAAAATCCAAATGTTGGATGTTGGATATTGCAGGTATTGCATGGTGATGAAGATGATGGATTTTTGTACAAGTAAACACAATAAAGAGATCATTACAGCCTGCATACTGAGACCTATTGGTAGGAGTTCTGTTAAATAAAATGGAGACATTGGCATTTGCAGCTGCCTGTGATCAATCAGTTTAAATAAGAAAGGCCATTAATTATAGGCTGGTCTTTTGCTTAACACCAAGTCTCTGTGTTGTTGTCTTTTACATTTCTTACACTGAAACTATTTCACTGGTATAGGAAAACTAATGGAAACACTAAGCAGGGTCATTGTTGTTATAAACACAGTGCTAAAAGCAGACATACACAAAAGCACAACAAGAAGAAACATGAAGGATTTTTTGATTGGGAAGGCTGAGAAAGTGTCGCTCTGTTTCCTGCACATCTCTGTAAGTAGGAGGTAGTTAGTCCCTCTTATTCATACTGGATTGCTGTCAATTTCTGGCACATCCTATTCCTTAAATGGACTGAGATGACAAGGCTATTGCTGCAGTGTGGGTCGTCTGCTTCTCACAGTCCTGCTATTTTCTCTTCTGTTTTGGAGTCCTTATTCAAATGCTAAAAATTAACTGCATCAAGACAATCAGAACTGCTTTCTGAATAAAAATGATTAAAACAGCGCAGAATCTTAAATTCATCAGTTTGCTACGAGTCAAAGTAACTTTTTTCACCCAAGCAAAGACAAAAAGGACTAGAGCCAATTATCCAGCATCTCAAACTAATGCTCACAGTGACCATGCGCATGAAAAGCACCTGCTTCAGATCTGATGTTAGCAGCCCTGGGAATCTGCAGGGGCTCCAACAAGCAAATACCTGATGTCAGATAGCCTTGGTTTTCTTTGTTAGACAAACAAAAGAGCGCCCACACTCAAAGGATAACAATGTGTTAGTCCACCTTTTCACATTGACATCCCAAGCAAGTTTGAGCCTTTCAGTCCAAGCCCACTGCTACCCATTGCAAATTAAAACTTTGTTGACCACCTAGAAAACAGTGATTCATTTATCAATTACAAGACAAGACAAGCATGTGACCTTACCTTGTGTCGGCACTTCAGAACAACACCATAGGCACCTTAAACAGAAGCAAATTAAGAGATTAACTGAAATGTATCACCGGTCCGATTTAATAAATATTTATTCATGCATTTCAAAGGGATGGACTTCATTTAAAAGCAGAAGCAGCAGAGCTGCCCAATATTGCTACCAGCTGCTAACAAGACAACAAATTACTGAGCCTGTTTACTTTTCGTACATTTCCTGTAAGTGAAAAGACATTTTTCTATATGTTATGTGATTTAAGGAAAAACATCCTCCCACTATAAAAGGACAGGTGGTTCAGAAAGTAGGACACAAGTGCTGGCAAGCTACTGTAGTTCTGATGTTATCGACCCTGGCAGTCTCACACACACACACACACACACACACACACACACACACACACACATACATCCCCTGAGGGTTTAAAGAGGAATTCTTGGACTGAGCAGGCATATGACGAACTGCTCCGTGCTGCTTTACAGACACATCGGTGCTCCAAGAAGTTATCTACAGTGCTCTACAGTGCTCTACAAGAGACTGCTGCATTCAAACCAACATGGTGGTTTACAGTTACAGTTTAGACAACTTTAAAAAATCATCTGTGGAGTCCCAGTGATTCTACACATGCTTTGTTGCTGATACATTTTCTCGTTGAAACTGTTTTAAAAAAAGCTTGAAAATTTCAACTCAACTGTCAACAAAAAAAGCAAACCTAGACAAAAAAATACTAAATAAAACAATAATACATTTTATAATAAATAAAACTTCCTATAAGGACTGAAAGGCACCAAAAAAACAGAAAAAAATCCACTACAACCAGATGATATCATGACATGAAAGAAAAACAACACAGTTTGCATATTGCGTGCTAAAAGATGCAAACCACCATAATCAATCCTCCCATTTATTCCGATAAGAAACGAGGGCTAATTGCATGGAATTCAGTGTATTTTTAATTGGTGGAGTGAGGCAATATGCAGCACTTAGCTTTAAATCATTAACCAAATCGACTGACCTCAAGATCACTGAGGAAAAATCTATGATGCAGATCAAGTGGAGCGCACTACGCAATGAGTGCAAAAGCAGCAAATGGAGCTGAGCTGAAAAAAAAACTTCTCCAACTTTACAGTTTAATGTGGCACTAAAAGTGCTGACTTTTTCCGAGGCCAAGTATTCAGTGGACAGGCACTCAGCCTTTAAAATCCAGCTCACAGTTTCCCTGTGTCTTCCAGTGACACATTATACGCACATTATAACTTCTAGGATGTGGGAGTTTTTTTTCTTGGGGGGGTAAAATCTGGGACAAGTGGGTGGCCTCACCTCAGGGCTGCTGCCACTTTATATCAACGAAGTAGCTCAAGGCAAAAGAAAAGCCAGGGGAAGGGAAATTCAAGCATGATGAATTATATTTAATATAATAAAACTGAATCTCGCTTCATTTGTGTAAGAGTCTGAATACAGGTCATAGATTTTTCACATTAAAAGATCTTTCTGATCGTTGTCCTTGACCTTACTGAGTGTACAGATCAGGCTTTTAATGGCTTGTTCCACTGGCAAATTGGATAAAAACAATCAAATGATTGCTTGCTGAAAAATGCTACCACACATTTGCAAGTGGACATAAAAGCCTGCAGCTGAAGGCTGGACAATAGGAGTCATTGTCGAAGAGAGAAAATACAAACACTTTCAGTAAACAAGTGCTCTTACCTTCACCCACGATCCCAAGGACTTCAAATTTATTCATTACATCACCAATGTCAGGGGTCTTCATGAAGTCAAAAGGTGTGCTGTGTGAGGCGCATGGAGCTCAGGTAGAGGGGCCCTAGCTACAGGATGGCATGAGGTGGCGAGCTGTCGAGGGCTCCAGAGAGGCGTACACCTGCTGTAAGCCATAATATCCGGCACATGCCTTCTGTAGTGGCTCGACTTCACCTGCACAAAAACATGGCACCAAGTGAAGACACAGTGTACTCCTGTCCACTTTAAAATAAATCCAACAACAGATGACAAATACTACACAAATCTACCACTCCTTGAGGTAAAATGCAACTCAAGCACTAAAAAACAGAGATATCTGGCTTTCAGTCCAAATTATGAGTCACGCTCGCAAAAACAATGAACACTACAATTCCCAGAAAGCTATTTAACGCCATCTTTCATTAGCCCTCCCGTGCCTGTCAACTGTCCTCAGCTTTAAACACAGGCTTTCTGCCAGATAACAAGCATTAGTCAAGATAACTCTGATGATATCATCTGGGTTATTTTCTCACAAAGACAACACTATACAACTGTTTTAACACGATGTGTTGATCTCCACATACTGTGCAAACAAAATGCACCATAATGTGTCCCCTCAGCAAATCATATTCAACGCTGTACATATAGACCTCATGAAACTAATACAAAAAAGAAACTACTCATCAGTGATGCTCCTTCACCCACTACAAAACAGCCCCACGCACATCCTTAATGTGATCAAAGCATCTCCTCTGGTATCCACACACTCTTTACGCTTATTGAATCAGATAAGACTCCAGATACCACTTTCTCCATTTCATTTTCCCCTTTGCTGGAAAGCTCAAGGAGTTGCGTAGCCTACTCACATTCCCAATCTCCTACGGTGCTGTGGGCACAGGAGCTGCTCATCACTATGCAAAACCTCAGCACCAAAATAAACTCTCCTCGTCTCCCAGTACACTATACCACTGTGTGGTCTGTTACTCTTTCATCTTACTCAGAAGCAAACACTCAATACAGGTAAACTAACAGAATGAACTCTACCAGAAAAAGAAAAAAAAAGAGTGTGTATTGTCTGTGTGCAACATATTGTTTTTTTAGAGAAGATTTCAGCCACCAGGCTCACACCAAGAAGACTAATGTGATCAGGAATACACACTGAGCACCATATATTTTGTCTCTATCAACAGAATGACTCATGCGTGGTAATATACTGTGTGGAATTCACAAAACAGGACCTATACAAACCTCTTCACATGATCAATGCGCTGTTATTTATGGCAAAATGTTTCATAACAAAAAAGACAAAAATATGGGATCCAGCTCACAACCGCTCATATTTGAGGTACAGTGTGACTACACGTTTTGGGAACTACAAAAAAATCAGAACAACAACAATTAAAGGTAAATATGGCAAATATTATATTTAAAAACAGTGACATGTACTGATTTATATACATGTTCATATTTCAAATGCAATCTTTCATATCCTTAACAACAACTGAGAACACATACCAAGCCTGTCAAATCATTGTTTTTACCAGATCGCCTCCACTGTATGTTCAAGTGTGTGTGTGTGTGTGTGTGTATGTCTCTCTCTCTCTCTCTCTCTCTTTCTCTCTCTGTGTGTGTGTGTGTGTGTATTAGCTCCTACTGCCCACATAATGAATGTAGTTCCCACATTTTCAATGCAGAGCAGCTATAAATCCAACAAGTCAAACATAGGGCTACACTGAAGCCAACTTTAGTGCACATTGCTTCACATTAACAGCTGTCTAGCCTTGCCTCTGCTTAGTTATTACTGATCCAGTTTGCTTGGTCTCTGATCCAAAAACACACAGAACCGAAAATGAGCTAAAAACAAAGCTCAGGCTTGCCTGTTCGTGAGCTTCTACTGAACACATTCAAGTTAGTCTTGCAGCCTACAAGTCTTATCTATGAACAAATAAAATAAACTACTCACTCAGTCACTGTTTGGGGGGAAAATGATGGAACAGGGCCCATATATCCACCCACCAAGGACGATATTTTCATTGCAGCAGGCAGCTACAGTAACTGGATCGTGCGGTTGACAAGCTGCAAGCACATCGCCAGGCAACAGTTTGAGTGGCACCACGGCGACCAATCAAAACTGTTAGAAGGCTTGTTTATTCCAACGCCCCCTGCCTTCCAGCCAATCACAGAGCAGAACACGCTCAGAGGGAGAAAGCTGTGTTGCGGTCTGAGGGTGTTTCGTATGAGGTGGGATATTATTGTTCTAATTTCTCAATTACATAATTCACATAATCACACCCTGCATCCAGTATGACAGCATAATTAACTTAAAGGACAGATAAATGTTCATATATCAGACATATTGCAATAATGTAAACAACAAGGGTCACAAACAATAAAAAGGAAAATAAAAAAAACATTGTAGCAGAGACTGCATGGATGAGGAACAAGTGAATTGGTCAAAGACATTTCAACAAGGTCCATGCAATAGCCTGTACAAATACAACTTCTAGTTCACTACTTATAATCATACATATTAGATATTGTTGTAAAACACTTTTGTGTTATTGTGGCTTGTTGTGGCATGTCATCATGAATATGGGTTATATTTTTCACTAAATCATCATATTAAATATACGCTGCCTTAACAACTGAATAATCTATAATTGTCAATAAGAAGAAGTAAACATTACCTCAACTTCATTTAAAAAAAAAATAAGAATAATAGACAACAACTTTTTTAGTGCTTTTTTTAATGCTTTGCTGCCACCCACAGGACTAACATAAAACTGAGGGAATCAACAACAATATACAGTGATGCTTGAAGTCATCCTCGGTATCTTATATTTCAGTATCTTTTAAACTTGGTGTGCTTGAGGGTGCTTCTACTAAACACAAATAGAAGCATCATCAGAATCATTAAATCAGTAATCTAGGATAGTAGGCCTGTTCGAGGAGCTCGGAGTTTTTTATGGTCTTTGGGGTTTATTCATTATTTGGTTATTATGTGCTAAAATGTTGCACCTGATCATAGTCTAATGACCTAAGGCAACACTTGTACTGATAATATTTTCCCAGTCATAACACCTGTAAACACCATTCATTTGTCACCATGCAATGCTGTGAGATTGGATCCAACAACCAGCGGTAACACAGCGCAGGGTATACATTTGAACATGCCTTTATATTTCAGAGTAAATGTTATTCATATGGATTTTACAGATACTTTCAAAAATATTGCTGTTTTGCTGTTTATTATGAGTGTACGGCAGCTTTTCCAACATGCGATCGGTGTGAGAGAGGTTAGATACTCTCTAGACATAGGACTTAAACCTCACATATTCTTTCTCTGTTGCTGTCATGTAGGTGTATGTGTATAAGAGTTTTTGCTGTTTATTGTATTTATCCTTTTAAAATGCTGCTACTACAACTCAATTTCCCCACGGGGATTAATAAAGCTAATCTAATCTAATCTAATCACCGCTGATAATTACAGATGAGAAACTAATTGCCTGTGTAATGACCTATTTCCTACTCAGAGCTGGACGATAGTGAAGATACACAACAACTTGATACACAAAATAAATAATAAGATTATGGATTACCTTTTCCACTATTTGAAATATGACAAATTCCATAGATTAGCATACCACATACCACTTACTAAAGAACTGCACTCTGTCTTTCAGAGACAAATAATACACATTTTTGAAAATGAAGGTTTTCTGCATTGGTAATCTTATCTATACTATTCACTGCTGGTTTTGCTCAAAACACAAATATTGCATGAACAGAGAAGCAGAGCTTCTGCAGAACAACTTGCTGCAAACATCCTGTAACCTACAGGATAAAAAACAAGGGAAAATACAGACCCAGTGAAAAAGAACAACCACAAACTCAGCAATATTGGAACAGTCTGATTTAAGCAGAAGATGCAATAGTAAAATGAAAAAAGAAAATTATGTGATTAATGTAGTTGCTTATTAAAAATGGCCTTTCTGTTTATTTGATATGCATTAATAACCACTGGTGTATGGGTTGGTGTAATGTACAAGGTACACTGTTGTCCATAAAGTTGGAACGATTTGGTTTTTTAGACACATTTCCACTGTGATATGTTTGAAAGAGATTGATCAATAAACTTCTGAGAAGATATACCAACATCTCTCACAGATAATTCACATTGTGACAATCATTTCATTAGAATAGGTAAAACATATTTTATTCTAACCTTATGGGGAACAGTGTCGCTATCAGCAGTATTTAATTTTGATTAATTTTTGATATTTTCCAGACATCACAAATATACTTACAGTAGCAAAAGAAAAAGTATTACATGCAAAAAAAGCACATTTAAACTACTCTATCAAAATCAATCAGTCATTATAACACATTGATTTCATTCTTTGTCAAGACTTATAGTCTAAATAGTTGTAGCATATATAATGTCAGGCAGTGTAGTTCATGATAATAATTTCATCAGATGGAACTCAATATAAAGAATTAATACATTTTCTACATGTAAACAAAAATATGTAGTATAAGTGCTGTAGAGGGGACTAATGCAACACTTCCTTTATAACTGCATGTTATACAAATTTACAGCAGCATAAAGTAGAAATGTTTATAGGTGAGGTTATAAATCATTATATGACTACTGTATAAATATAATAAATGATAATAAACATATATTAGCAGTATGTTCCTTCATAGCTTTCATCTGTTGACCTTGACGTGATTGATTTGGTAGAATAATCTAGGCTTTATGGGAAAGTTGTGGGTGGGGGAAACACATGACTTTACTTGAATAGAAACGGGACAGTCATGTGGTTAATGTGATGACGCACTACTCCCTATTTTAATTGAGAGCGCACCATTATACACAGATTACACAGATCCTACATAGAAATTACACAGCCTTAGATTTCTACTGACACTAATTAGACTGAGAGTGGGGTTTTGTTTTGGTTCTAATTTTCTTTTATTTAATCATTGTCCAAAAATTGTAATCAGAAAATTAACTATAATATTTCTTTTATTATTATCTGTTTGGTATTTTCCATTTTTTAAAATTACCATTCTCTCTGTAGTTATTTTTATTTGATGATGCCGATTATGCAATTGAGTCGAAGAGGTTTCCCCCTCGTGTCACTGTTTAGAATAGCAGCCTTAAACGTTGTTTATTTAAGAAGGTAGCCCTTGTTTATTGCAGCTTAGTTTACATGTTTACAGTTTAGATTAATTTCGAACAACAGTTGAGGCGTATGAGCAGGACCTCGTAAAGAAGACACAGAAAATAAAGATGGGTAACTCCGGTGACTTTCTGGAATCCCAAATTACAGACGGAGCACAGCAGATGATTGGCTACGATGAGTAAACCTTTCCCTGATTGGCTATATGTCTGAGTAGCGCAGGAGTGGATTGGCTAACTGAACTACACCTCCTGGATCCAGCCCATCCAGCCCGTCTCGGGGCTTCGCCTGTCTCAGCTTGTCGTAGCACACTATCTTCGGCATAAATTACATGCGTGTAAGCATACACTACATTCGTGAAAAAATGGCAGCTGACGAATAGAAAAAAGTGGATCTTCACTCGAAAAAAGACGGCACTTGTAAGTTTTTTCTTCGGAATAAATGATATAGACTTTCAGGAAAACGTCATTTGAAGCTTCCCGACCCTGGTTGTTTTTTATATTTCTCCTTCATTATATGGAAAAAGGTTAACGTTAACGCTAAGGTTAGCCAACCTAGTTATTAGCCAGTAGCGGTAGCTAGCAAACCAAGCAGTTACAGTTGTCAACATTGGGCCCAGACTATTACCTGGAACGGTATAACGCTAATGTTACGCGTCGGAAATGGCACAGAAGAGGAAATATGGAATATTTAAAATGAAAAACACATTTCTAACAGCAGCATTATTCATTAAACTAAATTGTAGCTACCTGCCTCGGGTTTTAGCCCCGCTAGCTGTTACCATCCAAGTTACATTAAAAGGATGATGATGAGGTGACATAACAATCAGATATCGTTATAGAATACGTTTAAGTTTAAGTGTAAAACATGGGGAAGTAGAAAAATAATTGTCTGTCGATGTAATGCAACATTATACATAGTTTATAACGTCAGGCAGTGTTAGTAGTAACAGTTCCCTCAATTTAGCGTCAACAATCATGTAGTTCAGTGTTAGCTTCATGAGAATCGCCCAACATGGGTAATTTTATACCGTTAGCTGTAATTATGTAGTTTATTTATTTATTTATTTGTACTTTAAATGACTCGTTTTATTTGTGGACACACTGTGCCGTATTCTTTTCGTTTTATATTTTTGGTGTAATGTGTTTAACTTTGTCCAAAGTTGCCAGTTAGTAAGACACATTAGCATCAGAGTGAGAGTTGTAAACGCGGAGGGAATGTACACAAAGTTAAATACAGTGTCTTATGGACAGTCCCGGTACACCACAGGCCCAGCCTCATGAAAAAAACCCATCCTGTTACAAGCTTCCTGCCTCCGTGGGAGTGTCCATTACTGGAAAACCACACTACTCTACTTCAAAAGCGGTTTTGATATGTTTTACTGTCCCAAATAGTATTTGTTTTTCTTGCTAACATTAGCACCGTGTAGTCTGCCTTCAGGCTTCAGGTGGCACTGTGCTGCCCCTTATCTTGTTTACTGGTACATCCTTTTTGTTATCATGACATTATTTAAAGATTTACACTTTAGACTGGAACAAATATACTTTTTATTTACTTTGCTTTTTCAGTCCCTTGACACCTGTATTGTTTAATACTTAGTACCTGTTTAGTAACGTATGTTGTCTTATGTGTCTTTGACACACATACAATGTTAAAAAATAGAACTGGGAGTAAGATTAATGTAGTTTTTGTGTGTTTGATTTGTGTTTTGATCCTTGACTTACAGGACAAAAGCACAGAGGCACTGAAACACACCAGGCCAACATCCTGCCCCCTGTTTAACATCATTAAAACACCAACATTTCATCATCTGTCACCATGGGAAAAACTCCACTAAAAGGTAAGGAGAAGCTGATTGATTAAAAGAGTGCTCTCGACTGTGGAGGTTTTATAAGGAGAACGTCCAAAAAATAAACGCAGTGAAAATTAATGTTTGGTTAACATAATTTTGGACCCCTGCAGACTAACTAAGGCTAAAGCTGCTGGAACCTAATTCAAAATTAAAATATAAATATTTTGACCTGTCCAAGGTGTACCTGTTCTTTCTTATCCACTGACAGTACATTAACAATGACAGTCAAATAAGTTAATGCTGACTAATAATCACTGGTGTAAAGGTTGGTGTACACTAAAAAAATCACACTACCTACTGTTAAATTTCCAAGAAGGTAGATTCACATGTAAGTTAAAGTATTTATTCTTATGTTGCATACGTAATTTATTTATACAGCATTGTGCTTCATTTCAGTGGGTTATCTAAGTATATAGTTTAGTATCTTAGTATATATTTTAACATAAATATGTTTATAACTTCAATTGTAATTTTTTTTATGTTTTTAGATCAGAAAGATGGAAAAAAAGAGAAACCAAACCAAACAGGTACAAACCCTGCAACAACTAAAGGTGAAGTTTTTTCTTGCATTTGTTGAGTCTAGTTTGTTTTGTTTAAACAAAAGAGGAACTTAAATAGCTGTTTATATCATCAGAGGAATCTAATAATCATTTTATGATATACTTGTCCTGTACTGCTACTAGTGTACAGATGAGGGAAGACATTCACATAGATTTTACATCTTTGTGAAAAGCTACAATGTTTTGTTTGAATGTTCTTATCATATTCTAATCTGTGATAAAACAGATTCTGCTTCATGTAAGTGGACTTTAGAATGGAAGTTATAAAACTGTATTAACAAACATGTAATATTTTGTATTTTTGTACTTTTTTTTAAACTTAGATTCGTTCTCCTGGGAAGAATATTTAAAAGAAACATCCTCTACACCAGCTCCACCAAGCTGTTTTCGTCAGGTATGTCCCTTGAATTCTTTAAATGTTAACATTTTGCGTGGAAACACACTTCTCCTCCAAGCAGCTTCATCAGTTCTGAGTACACCTTGATTTCTTTCTGCCAGCAGCCCCACCTGGATTTGTCTCCTTAGTCTAACCTTTATTTACAAATTTGTATCAGCATCTACCTCCCCACTCTTTTCTATTATACTTTTATTTCTGTTATATTATACTATACTGTGTTATCTTGTGTGTCCAGGCTAGAGTTCCACCCTCCAATGACTTCAAGGTAGGAATGAAGCTTGAAGCCCATGACCCACGCAATTCAACATCAGTGTGTATTGCCACAGTTATGGGTATAACTGGGGTTCGCCTGCGCCTACGTTTGGATGGGAGCGATAACAGCAATGACTTCTGGAGACTGGTCGACTCCTCTGATATTCAGCCTATTGGCACCTGTGAAAAGAATGGAGATATGCTGCAGCCACCACTGGGTAAGAGTGGCACAGAGAGACATTGTTGACTGCAGTTAACAGACAAACAGGCTGATCTTAAGGGACAGATTTTCTCCTCAACACATATTCCACACATTACCACCACATTACAAGCTGCAAAGAACAGTAAATCAGTTGAGCTCAGTTTTTATTGATATTCTCTCCTCCAGGATTTCGGATGAATGCTTCATCTTGGCCAATGTTTCTGTTGAGAACCTTAAATGGAGCTGAAATGGCACCAGTAACCGCCTTTAAAAAGGTTTGTATTACCTTAGAAAAACATTGAAAACATTTTGATATTTGTTATTACAACAAGGATCTTGATCCTATTTTCAGGAACCTCCAAGGCCTCCCCACAATAACTTTAAACCAGGCATGAAGCTGGAGGCAGTAGACAAAAAGAATCCGTACCTGATATGCCCTGCGACCATTGGAGAAGTGAAAGGCGACGAGGTCTTTGTCATGTTTGACGGTTGGCGGGGTGCCTTTGATTACTGGTGCAAGTATGATTCACGGGACATCTTCCCTGTGGGTTGGTGCTCCCTCACCAAGCACAGCCTCCAGCCACCAGGCAACAGTGGTAAGTGTTCAACTGTAGGTGGCAGCAGGCATCCACTTGTGCCTCTCTGATGCAAACAATGAGGTTTAGGCAGATGCTTTTGTTTGTAATCAATGTCTCATTCATGCTCATTTATCTGCAGTTCATCCCCCCTTCCACCAGTGCCAGGAAATTGCAGCCACAGTTAGATAAATACAAACACAATTATCATTAATCATCATCTCCTTTTGCCTGGTCTGGCAGAGTAAAATATACACAGCCTGATTTTTAACAGGTGCTGAACTTACTGTAAAAGATGGCTTGAATTCTGACTCTTGATGCAGCACATGCACATTTTAGAGGACTAAACGCTAAGTCTGAAGGTTTCTGTATCTGCATGAATGTAGATTTATTTTACTGGTGAATGAACTGTGTGATTGTGCATAGAGGCTGTGTAGAGGCCTGTGATTCTGCAGCTGGTTTGTGGTTGCAGAACAGTAGTTGTTTCAGTGTGTTGTTAAACAAAGGTAGCGAGTAAAAGCTTTATTTAACTAATTCCATATGGAATTTAATTTGGAAAAGTCAGTAGAGCTCATGCAGAGTGTGGACTTCTGCTGGAATAGATATTTTCCAACTAAGCTTTTCTAGTGTCTTTGAGTCACACACAACACGCTCACTGTAGATAGATTTTGCTTCACACGGTGGCACAGTGGTTCAATAAGGTTGCTTAGTAACTAGTTTAATGTGGTGTTTTCAAAATGGTTTGTGCCTACATTTAGCCATGCTGTGTAGTGCATGTGAACTTGCAGATAGCCCTGTCATTGTGTTTGTGCGTCTCTGTTTGGGTAGGCAGGATGGAACAGGCAGAATTACAAGTGGATGCAGGAGGAGGATTTATGTTCGTCACGTCACACCTGTTTACATGAAAAAATATGTTTACATAAGGCTGTGCAGTCCAGCCTCTGCTGCACCATGTGTGTGACTAAGACTCAGGATGGAGAGCACAGAATTATCACAGAACACCAAAGACGTACTACCCTGCTTTAGTTTGTCTTTTAAAATGTTTTTTTTCTGCCCACTCATTTCTCTATACTTAACCTCCATCTAATATCAACTGCCATCAGAGGAGTTGGCTCTCTGAGACTGTCTCGAGAGGGAGTACAAACCAAAGCAGAGAAATGTTTACTCAGTTCGTATGTCAGTGTTTTTCTTTTACTGCTTTCAGTTTTTTTTTCTACTTTTGGCAAAGTAGATAGAAGTGGAATTCACAACACGTTTAATAATTCATAAAAGGGTTAACTTGTCCTTTTATATTTTTTAAGATAAAAAAAGAGTACAAGTTTTCATCTCTGATTAATCTGCAGTTTGTTTCTCAGCTGATTTCCCCTGAGAGTCTAGTGTCACTTTCAGAGCACTTGTTTTGATAAACAAGACCAGAGGTTTTTAGTTTAGAATTTGGGGAATCCAGGGCCTTTTTTTCCCCACGACTGTTTTTATCAGTGCGTTATCTAATGAGTTATTTATTTCTGCTCTGTAATTACAATGAACTACAGGTTTTGTGTTGCAAAAATATGTGTTGCAAAATACTATATGAGTGAAGCTGTGCTTCTTTATAGACGTTAATAGAAGCCTTAGCAACTTGTTTTATAACCCATACAAACGATTTAATGTTATACTGCTCTCCACAGACAGTGAAATGTATGGTCATGTTAAATGTAATATATAAAATAAATCAATAATTGCAGCTCTGTGACATGAGTTGAAGCTCTTCCCATGTCATTTGCAGTAATGAGCTCTTCCTGTCCAAACCCAAATTGGCACTAGGCGTCCTCTTTATTTTTACTTTAACTTTAATCCCTGCCTCCAACAACGGCACAGCATTGATCAGAGATGATGACACAGTTGGTCTTCCTGATTAGCCAGCCAAGACCGGTGACTGGGGACAAGTTGTAAACCATTCTTCATCTTTATTATCCTGCTTTTGGACAGATGTCTGCACAGTTGGTCCAAAGACAGTTTATCTGATAGACCCACATACTGCTGTTGATTGCTGGCCAAGACCATGCTTCCTTTTTGTTTATACAGAACCAGTATATATTTCAGTATTTCTATGTTTGCTGTTACAGTTACTCTGCCAAAGAACCTGCAGATTCTACCAGCGTCACCCTCTAAATCCAGCAGGCGCTCCATGCAGTCCCCCTACAGACTCCCCACCCCTCTGCCCCCTCTGCCCGTCAGAAAGGGTATAAGAGGTCGTCGGCCCAAGAGTGAGACCATCGCTCTCCTCAAAGCCGTAGCAGTGGCAGCAGCTGCCCAAAATGAAGCCGTTCCCAAAAACACACAGCTCATACCACGAGTCCACAAGAAGAGAGGCCCCAAACCTGGAAGCAAGGTGAGACTCTTGACTGATTTGTGTTGGTTTGTTTTTCTTCCACATTCCACATGTTATGTATGTCTGCAATTGAATGTGTATATTTCAGAGAAAGCCCAAGATTCTCCACCACCCTGCCCAGCTGCCCTCCATCCAGGTTCCACAGGAAAACACTCCAAGCCTCAACTCAGTAGTTTCAACAGGTAAGGATTCAAAGGGGTAGGTGTTCCCTGCTGTTAGCTGTTACTGAATTAAAGGTATGATTAGAATGTCTAATTGTCCCATATGTTTTTGTGTCTGTGTGTTGTTCCAGTGTGTGTGTATGTGAATAAGCATGGAAACTGTGGTCCCCACCTGGACAGGAAGCAGATGCAGCATCTGCCAGACCACTTTGGCCCAGGGCCAGTAAATGCTGTGCTCCAGCAGGTGGTCCAGTCATGTATAGACTGTGCATACCAGCCCAAAGTGCTGCTCAGTGCTCTGCAGACTGATTCAGGAGGAGGGGAGGTGGTCAAAGGTAGAAACACATACATGGTATTACTGATGTTGTATTTAATCCAGATGACTTGTAGGACAATAAAACATGCTGTCCATCATTCCAGTGAGGACAGATGGTGGCATTCGTGTGGTCAGACTGCCATCAGCCTCCAGTGCTTCCTTTGTATTGCGCTTCCTGGAGACAATGTGTCGTCATTTGCAGTGCGACAACTTGTTCAGCAGCCAGCCATTCAGCCACTACACTGCCTACGACAGGAACAAGTCAGGTAAACCACGCACCCATAAACCATCATGGCTTTGAGTGTTCGTCGCATACATCTGTGTGGAAGGTGTACAACGTTAACCATAGGACATCTAAGTAAAGTCTTGTGTCTGTATGTTGTTTTCTTCCTGTCGTCACTAGTGTTGGAGTGTGTAAAGTAAGGTTTTCTTTGTGTTTCAGTGAAAGAAGAGGCAATGGACACACCTTCTCTGGCACGGGGCAGTAAGCGGACTCTGTCTGGCGTCTCTCCACTGTATGCAGCCCCTCTGTCTCCTAAACACTTGCGTGCTGAGGCTCACCCGTCAGAAGGTACAGCTCACTTTGCACCAAAATACATCCTGAGACAAATTACTGTCTTATCTTGCTAAACAGTGTAGTTTAGAATATACAGGAATATTTAAAAGTTCATTTTTTTCTGGACTTACATGTGACTGATTTTTGTCGCATGCTTTCCCCTCTTCAGCAGAGACTCTGCCCCATGAGGAGAATGGCCTCATAAAGGAGCAGCATTATATGGACTCTGCCTCCAACTCCATGAACCCTCGACTCCAAACTGTGCGTAGTTCCTCCGAGTACCACTCCCAGGCCAGCAGCCTCTATCACCATAGCAACAGCATGCCCATGCGCCGCCTCTCTTCTAACCCCGCAGAGCTGAACTCCACACAGCCTCTCAGACGAGTTGAAGGTATGGAAAGAATCTGTGGAAGCAGATTATTACCAGCTCAAATTATACAATGGCTCAATTACAAATGTATCCTGCAGTGAGGCTTCATCTGTTCACTCTGTGTACTTTTGCAGCGGCCAGCTCCACCACAGGTCCTGAGGCTCTGGGATCAGAAAGGGATCTGCAGCTGCCCAGTAAAAACCCCTCCTCCTGGTCCATTGAAGAGGTGATGCAGTTTGTCAGGGATGCTGACCCCACAGCTTTAGCACCTCATGCTGAACTGTTCAGAAAACATGTAAGTTTTTGTAAGGCTGTCTACCATGCACACTCTTTATTATAAGAACTGGTTGTGTACATGAGGTCCTAATATAATCCTTCCCATTGTTTTCTCAGGAGATTGATGGAAAAGCTCTGATGCTCCTCCGGAGCGACATGATCATGAAGTACATGGGCCTGAAATTAGGGCCTGCACTGAAGCTATGCCATCACATAGAGAGGCTGAAACAAGGCAAACTGTAACTGGAGCCCGGGCTGCCTCGACCCCACCAGACCCATGAGCAATAACCCCTGAAGGAGCCAGCATCTGGATACTGACTCATGGGGCACGCAGGGGCTACATGTTACTCTAAACTCCACCTGGAGGGACACAATAGATGTTACAACTTTGTGCTGACTTCCAGAGCGGAGAAAGTGTGCCGTGCATTGCTGACACATTACCTCATCCCCTCATCAGTGAACAAAAAGCTGTTCGAGTCTCATAGACACCGCTGACTTTATGAAATCCCAAAGGAAAATAATCCCTGTAGTGTTTACATTGCATAGCACATGTGCACACGTGGACACGTTTTTTTTTACAGAGATGAAAACTTTTGATCCTGGTTTTGGATCCCCAAAGATGGAGAATGTTTCTTCTTATATAATGTTTTTATTATTATAGAATTTCCAGTTAATAAGGAAGAGTTGGTATACTGAAAAACAAATCCGTCAGATGTTCTTCCCCAAGAGAATTTGGATGCTCTCTTGTCTGTGCTGTTGTGTAGCTGTTTTCACTCTCCACGTGTGTGCCAACAGTCTGGCTGTATCTGCCTGCCTGAAGAATGCTAACATCAGTGCATTCTACTTCTGTCACACACACAGTTTGACTGAACTTTTCCTTTGCTTGATCATTGTTAGTGTCATGGTATGTCAGGGGTCATGTTGTATTCCAACACTTTTAATTGAAACTCCCTTTTTCCACAGCGTGACTGCCTAATCACCACCCGGTGCAAAGAATCACTTATCATTGTGTCTTAGCTGGCTCTAAGTTGCCTCCTATTGGTCTTCATGCAGTTTGCCATCATGTAAGCTCAAGTTCTGGGTTTATCAATTTCATTGGACAGAATGTTTGGGAAGTCTGACATTTCTAAGGGCTCCTGTGTTGAGTTTTGATGTAATATTTTAACCATTTAAGCTCATTGGTCTGCCTGCAGCCTCAGTGTTGTCACTTTTGACCATTACAATCACTGTTAGCAACGAAAACAGATGTGTACAGTTTTATGGGTTTAACCATGAATATCAGCGACAGAATGTACATTTTGTAGAAACCTAATATTTTAAGGAAATCATATACATACATTAGAAATGTTAAGATAAAGGGGATGGGGTGAATATTTGACAGTGGATTCCTTTTCTGTTTTTTTAATACTTAACGCAGTGCTTTTAGTTGATTTACTACTCTGCCTTGCTTTACCTACAACATTTCTCAGGTTTATGTGGTCTTTGTTAGTACAGGCTTTTGTAGCATACTGTTTATAATGTCCTTAAACTTTCTCTTGTTGCCCCCTTTCCCTACTGAAAGACTTGTGCCATATACTATTCAACACAGTGCTGTGCAAGTGCTGTTCATTGCCCTCTTGCATCTTCTTTAAAGTACTTGAAAAATATGTTGCATTTGTCCATTATGTCACCCCAGATAAACAATGTGTTAATGATATTGTGTATTCTTGTTTTCTATAAACCTACCAAAACATGTACACGTGTTCTGACTGACTACAACAAATGATTTTGTTGTTTCAGATGTTTCTCACAGGTATCACCTACAATCATTAAGCCCCTCACATAAATCAAGGCGATGCTTGTTTTGAAATACGACCTCAAGAGTGTGAGAGACACACCAGGCCTGCTTGTGTTTGTTTGTGTCATGAAAAATAAGACAGTAACTGTCAAAACTATTTTGACAAACATTTTAGTAAGTTTAAAAATGAGTCAGACTGATCACACATGGTGTATCATGAAGTGTTTAAGTCAGCCAAGGCAAACCAATCATTCATAAGTCATTAAATTACCACAAATGTCAGAACAGAGAATGCTTCAGGGCTGATTTTCCACAATAAACAGAACAAATTCATGCTCCTGATTAGGAAACCTAGTCCCATTTTGTGCAGCTGTAGAATCTACTGTAGTGTGCTGTGGTTACATCACTGTCAATGCATGTGGTATTTGTACAACCAAGACTAAATATTGACATCCATTACGAATTTTATAGGAGTTAAAGAAAATAATTGCAAAGAGTAAAAAGTCTGATAAACAGGGTTAATTTTTGATGCCTTAAATATTTTTTTACTTGAATTGAACAGATGCACATCAGGCTGTGCTTTCTGACACATTGAAGATCAGAGCATTTCAGATACAAATAAACATACAAAAGAGGCAGAAACATTTTTCAGAAGTCAGTTCACTTCAATATAAAAAGCACACACACTGTACACTTAGCAAACATTTACCTGTCAGCACACTGAACTGATGTTTCTTTCACCAACATCTGTATTAAAACTGCTTTAGCAGTCTGACAGTCACAAAGGAAGCTTTCTAACATCCAGTCACTCTTTCATAACTGACCATCCAGAATATAAACACACTGTATAAATAAAAGTTGTACAAATAATAAATTAGGGTGAGATCCTGTACAACTAAAGTGATCGGTTCAAACTACACCAAAGACTCTCTGCTCATGGGACTGCAGGCATGAGTTACGATGTTCTGGGATTACACAGATATAAATAAAGAAGTGGTAAAAAAATAGAGCTTCTAGGTATTTTCCATCTCTCCTCATCTAGACAGTCTGCATATGGCTGTTATTAGATCTTGGCCTGTAATTTGGAGATTTATGTAACTGCTGTTGTCACAAAAGGGGGCAATGCAGTTTGAGCAGAATAGGTGGGGAGTTTTTCCAACTAAACTATAACAAAGTGCACTCAATAGGATAAATAAACAACAAACACACACGCACATTCACAGCTCATGAGACAGAAAAATACCATGCTCCACAAAACAATAAAAATGACACCAAACCACTGGGAACAGATGTTTTACGCGGACATGTCTGAGAAAAAGGGGGCAGGGTCTGATCAATACTGATTCTAATAACAGACTAATAACACACAACAATTACACAAACAGTATTTCTCCCACTGTCATCTCCTCTTCACAGCTGATTTAAATATCCAAACTTCCACCACATTCACTTAATAAGTCTGTTAATGGAAACAGCAGGGACTTGCAGTGTTTTACAGACTTGATGCAAGCAACAAAAACAGATCTTTTACTAGTGATACTTCGCTTATATTTGGACACAAACGTCTGTTTAAATGTGAAACCAGTCCCTTTTTCCTGCTGCTGAAAAACAATGTATTTTGTTTGCGACTGATGGCTGTTGCCAGCATTCATTTAATGAAATTGAGGCTCTGGTTGTGCCAAAGCATTATTAGCTTGTCATGCTAAACCCCAACCAATCAGTAAAGAATGAGTCCCTCATTGGAGCGATGTGTATTTTCAATGATGGGTCATGCTTAACAGTCTCAGTCATGCCCTGCCAGTACACACACTTGGGTCTTCAGTGCACATCTATAAAAATTACATGTGGGAACAAATGGAAGAATAGAACCAATGTGTCTTTGCTGCAACTATAAAGTTGTCTCATTTAAAGAGACACTCCAAAGCCACACAGCTGCCATACACAAGAACAGAGATAAGATAACACTGTGCATTACAGAAACACAGAGCAATCCAATGGAAACCATTTCTGAAACTCCTGTGTCACCGTCAGACATTCATGAGGCTCACTGGTGGAGCCAGACTCTGTGCTGTGATTGGACGTATAAGTGTTTGATTACAGAATGTCCCCACATGTGTTTTATGTTATCCGTTCTGAAGGGATTACCACAGAGCAGTCCAGCGATTAGTCCCTTCCATCGAGCGCTATCACTTCCTGGGAAGCAGCGCTGCCAGTCTCTGCTTCTTAATGGGAAGGAAGTGAATCTCCTGTGAGCTGACCTTCTTTAGTTTGATAGCTCTGCTTTTAGAGACCTTCTTCAGTGGGTCGTTGGGGTCTTGCTGCTCCCTGTGAGAAGCCGACGGCACTCCATAGAGCTGCTGCAAAGACGTGCCCTGGCTGCCGTCCCGTTTGATGGAGAAGTTCTTGGTGGAGACTCCTGAAAGGCCTTTTATTTTTCCACAGAGGATGGCAGGGATTGCGTCTTTCACTGAGACAATGACCTTGGCTGTCTGCGAGGTGCTGACTATCTCAAGGTTTCCAGCTCCGCTGAGAGATGCCTCTTGACCCAGAGAGCTAGACCCAGCAGCACTGCTGTCAACCAACCACTTGTGCCGTCGGCTGAACTCCAGTGAGGCCAGGCTGCCCAGGAGCTTGGAGTCTAAACTCTGAGCACATTCAACACCCACAGACACAGCAGTGCCGCTCATATCCTGACAGGACTGTAGAGCTACATCTCTGTCAGACTGAACACACTTTTTCCTCACAGCAGGCACTGACAGGTCCAACACGCTGTCCTGCTGTGGACAGGGGTATTCCTGTTTTGGTTCAACTGGACATGCCCTGACAGAAAGGTCCAGAGCCTGTCCTTCCTCCACAGGAATTGAAGATGGTGACACATGTTGTGGCTGGAATGGTGGCATGCATTTTCTTGAAGACAGTGCGGGAGAGGTAGTATCTTTTGGCGAAGTCTGAGTGCTTTTACTCACAGTGCAAACTGGTTTTGGCATGTTCCCCTTGGAGTCTTCAGTCTGAGGGACAGGGATGGGGATGGGCAGGGGGACGGGCAGAGGCACTGGGAGAGGAATGATGACAGGGTAGGGGACTAGAAGTGTGGCGGGTGGGACCAGAGGAGCCAGAGGGGAGGCGTAGGGAGGTGTGAGGGGAGGAACGTGGAAGAAGCCAGAGCCTGGTGACTGGCAGGTTGAAGAACCAGCCTGAGAAGGGAAAAGGTCCTGCAAGATGGCTGCAAAAGCTGGATTCTGCAGGAGAGAGAGCAGGTCAGCATCCTGCGCCTGTCCTGCTGACTTCTGCTCAGCAGCTGGAGGTAAACCAAACGTCAGCGGATTCTGACACAGCACATTATTCTGAAGCGGCAACTGTGTACAGTTAGTGGTCTGTGGAATTACAGAGGGATTCATGTGCTGGAGGACCGGCTGGTCCAACACAAGGGGAAGTGAAACGGGGCTTTGGCTCGCTATCAAGTACGGCGCTGCCCCCATTTGGCCAAGCTGAGGCGCAGCAGCTCCTGCCATCTGGAGGTGGATGGGCAGCATCAGTGGGCCCTCTCCCAGACACACTGGATGGAGAACAGTCGTAGCTACTTTGAGTGCTACTCCTCCTGGAGGCTCAGCAGTTGGACTCACCATTGATGGGGCAGGAGTCTCCACCAGGTTAGAAAGTCCTCCTTTGTTTGGGCCTGTTGTGCTGCTACCACAGGAATCAGCAGGGGGGTTTACCCCATCTTCTACTTTGCTGCTGACTTCTCCACCCACCTCAGTGCTGCACACGTCAGCCTGTGTCATGGTCGCAGACACATCATCGTTACCTTCCATCATTCAGCTGAGACAAACCTTTATCAAGTCCTAGTGACGGGTCTCATCCATTATTCTTCAGATAGCCCTGAAACAGAAGACACAAATGTGATGGTGAGCAGCACTGAAAAACCTCACACATGTACCCAAAAGTGTACACAATGTAGTAGATCTCTGGAATTTGTCCTCCTACCGAAGGACACTTAGCCTGTGCTGTGTCAGAGAGATACAGATACAGAGAGATCCACTGTTAGGAACATTGGCCTGTTTTATATTTTCAATTATGCAAAGAATTTAGATAAGATAAGATAATCCTTTATTAGTCAATTATGTCTTACAATTTCACCTATCCCATAATTAAACCTCCTTGTGGGGTTAAAAATCCATTCCTTCAACTGGCCACAGCTTTCTGCTGTAAACGTTGTAATCTACCCAATCTGTTCTAACCACAGTCATATTTTCACAGGCTGAGAACTTTTTCTGTAAAGTGACAAGGAAAACTGGCATTCCTCTGTACCTGTGGTCTAAATGTGTCAAATAAACTTGAACTGAAAAAAGCATTGGTACAGTGATACAGCACAGGGCGTATCCTAGACTAGCACTGGCTATTACTGCATTGTAAGTATTTAAGAATTAAATCAAGAATTTAAATATGTAATCACAACAAAATTGTTGCGTTATTGTTTTTCCAATAAAAATTTCACTTTTTAAAATATTGCATGCAACATTTTTTTCTATAAGGCTAGCACAGCTGCTATTATAGTCTAGTATGAAAGCACTTCTTTCTGGGTTTTTGAACAAGGCAGAAGAAGTACATTGTTTATTAAAACATGCTAAAAGTTTTAGAGGTCTTGGACTGTTCGAACAAAAAGGTATTTTAAAGATTCCTCATTCATCATTAATAAAATACCATATAAACGGATCAATCAATAATGGAAAGTGCCTCCTCAACATTGAGAGCTAATCCTTACTCCATTCTGCTACAGACATATACTGTGAGAGCTAGATTTTGGCCATCTATCCAGTCATGTTCTTCGGATGAGAGGTTAGGCCTGGGGTAATAGGGCATCATCAGGGGAGGGAAGCTTTTTATTAGTGTGAGCACTCTACAGAATCTACATAAAAAAAGGTCACACAGGAAGATGTGACCCAGTTTTAATCAGCTAGCCATCTATCCAGCGATGTAAAACAGCTCAGTTAGTGCTTTATGAGCCTGCTGTGTGTAGGCTTTCCTTTTTACTACATGACACCTCCACACAACACATGTCCCGCCTGCACTGGCTGTCAACCCCCATCCAGCCCAAATGATAACATGTCCCCTGGGTGCCTGGAGAAACAATGCATCCAATGTCATCAAGGTCAATAATTCATACTGATGGGAGCAGCCAGGATAATGTTCAGGTCTTTGGAAATAGGAGAAAACCTAAAGCAATCCGAAACACAACAACATGCACTCTTTTAGGTAAAAAAAAACTCAATTAAATACACACATGCAGTTCCAATTTTCAAAAAAAGTGTGACACTTTTTCCTCTGAGCACCCTTCATGTGGTGTTGGGTTGCCTCAGTGAGCAGCGAGGAGGAGCCCTCTATCCCTCCAGGCTGGTTTTATATTGTTCTGAAGCATAGATGAGACATTGTAATGGGGCTCTGATGGATTACACTGAGGACTCTACAGCCAGGCGGTCGGCTGATAATCTTGTAGCCGATTCATGCATGATGAGAAAGGTCTGGGAGGTGTGTGCACCTCAGGAATATGAAACAGGCTTTAACACACTCTACAAGGATCCAATAAAGGCTTTGTGGATGTAGGATGTGGATGTGATGCTCTTGTGCTGCTGTCCCCAGTATCAAGAGGTGTTTAAAACATTTCCAGAGATTGTGCACAAGTGAATCCTCTCTTCATGTTGCTTTCTGCTCTTCTCACCATCAAATGACCACAAGGTCACATGTAAGACCACTTGCCTTTTTGTTTTGTTTAGTCTGCACCTGTAGACATCAAAGGGCCACACGTGCATAGCAACACTTTCTTTGTTTTTGTTTACTATGAAGACTCTGTGGTTGTGTGTACTCACAGACAACAAGATCAGTGTGCAAATGGCTCTCTTCCTCTCTAACATACACACACAGTGTGTAGACACACAATTATGTGCTAAAATACTCCCTATAACTCCATATACTTAAGCCAGAAACTACAGTACATGAGCACAGGCCTGCAGGTAAAGGGTTAATATGGTAATTAAGTTGTTAACTGTAAAAATCACAAATGTTACCTCCTACCAACAGGGTAAACCACCAACAATCAAGAATGCATGATTATTTAGTGCCATGGCTGTGCAGTCAAAAAAAGTGTGTTTATAATGTAAGTCTATGGGACAAAATGGGAGAAAAAAAGAAAATCCAGTGCTGTGCAAAAACTAATAATGCAATAAAGTCAATTTTTTTACTGATGTTTGACATGACCAAGACTATAATAAAGGTTAAAAAGAATCCAGTCCACATTCACCTTTTCTATTAAAAATGAGCCATTTTGTGTGTTTTTTTTTCAATTTTCAGCACCACCCCTTATAAAATTGGTGATTAAAGGGTTAAAATCCTGGGGGAAAATGATTTTTTCACTACTGTTGATTAGAACTGAAGTTAATTAAAAGGTCTATGCAAAAAAATTTAAAAAAAATATTTATCTAATATATTTTTAAAACCGTTAAAGTTAGGGGACGTTTTTGTCCCCGAACAACACATTAGGGGGTAAAATTTGCCCACAGTGTACCGTTGACCTATGAAAAATTTTAAAATCATATTAACAAAATTTATGTAAAATTAAGCTTATTGAGGAAAAATGATTCAATTTGTCCACATATTGACAAAGTTATGGCCAAAATAAACAGAAAAATTTCTCTCAGAGGACAAAAATGTCCCGAACAACGCATGAGGGTTAATTAAATGAATAAACAAACTAACATAATCCTGTCGCAATGTGTGCTTTTAGAGGCTTTCCCTATGCAGCACCATGCACTTGACTGCACAGTCGATCTGTACCTTTTACACAGAATGGACTACAAGCCCCGTAGTCATGCCTTCAACAGTCTGTGTATTAGGGGCTTATACGGACCACACTCACTGCTTTGTCCTCATACGAAAAACTCATCCCGTGAGTCACAGAATAACTGGCCAGACTAAAAAAATGTTGACTCGAAGTTACTGTGTATATATATATATAAATATCTTTACTTCCTCATTTTTTTCTCTGATCTAGTGTTCTAATTTAAGACTGAATAGGAAATTTAGCTGTATTCTGTTTTTTAATTTTTTTTAGACGCTTGCATTCCAGGAAGTTTGAGGCTAGACATTTCCTGCTTGATAACATGGTCATGAGGTCTGTGACATGATAAAGCCTCACTGACCAATATGAAAGAAGTCTTTCTTGGTCGAGACTCCTCTACTGTCACAGACTCCAGTGATTTGGTCTGATTGTGCCACTTAATTGTTCCCATTAGCTCAGCTGTCAGAGTGGAATTACTTTTTAAGCAACAACTTAGTTTTATAAGAGAACAGTTGTATTAGCAGGCTTTACTCTGAGCCTTTGGATCAGGTGACCTGACGATAAGCAGTAATCAGGGCGACAGCAGTTCACAGGTCAGTGCTCCACCCTCTCTCCACATGAATCATGTGAGAATAAACTCTGAGCAGATGAGCAGGAAGTGTAACCAGCAAAATCTGGAGAGAACCAAAGTACACAGAGACTGTGTTCATCTTTGTTTTTGTTCCTGTTACATTATCTGACTCAGTGCCTTTGCTTTGTCTCTGTGTTATCACAGATACGGAAGGTCAGCGAGGGATGTCACATAAGCAGCAATGAACTTTGAGTCTTGCTGATGAGCCACAAGTGAGCTAATCCATGTCCCACGCTTGGTCAATGAGCGATGACACAGTGCTACCAGATCCTCCTGCTAACACTTCATAAAAAGGCTGGACCACCACCTGCGGTCCAACACACAACAAGTCTGAGTTCAATATTTTGACAGTCATGGTGGTGTCATCACTGCTGTGGACCACGTTCGGGAGTTTCAAGATCACTTCTTCAAGTGTATTCTCCACAACAACTGCACTAAGGGTGCAAATGTAGGGGGAGATGATGTGGGAAATTATAAGTGTTTTCTAAAACTGACTCTTTTTTTTTCCACCCCAGGCCAAATGATCAAAACCCCTCATATTTTCAGAAATAGCTTGAGGTTAAACTCATTAATCTTTCTAAATTAAGCTCACTAACAGAGTTAGTGTTCCCCTATTCCACAAGATAATAGAGTTTGCACATTAGGCTATTAAAAATAGCTCCAGTATAATGCAATTTTCATGAAATGTGAGCTAATCTGAGAAACACGTAACAACCAAACATGCAATCATGTGTGTGAATGAACGCAGAGTATTTCTGAAACTCTGATAAGCAACGCAGCACATGCACATTTGTAAACCTCACATGTCATCTGTAAACGTAAAAGTAAAAGTTCTGTGTTCACAAGCCAGTAACAGCTAATTGAGTAAATAGGCAAGAAGTAGGCCCAAAGGAGGGCCAAGCGAGATCCCTCCCCTGTCCCTGTAACTGTAATGATTTCCACATTTCCTCTATTTTTTTTCTTGCCTCATTGATGGAATGTACGCCATAGTAAGTCAATAGCAGAGAGAAAACAACAACGCCTTCATTCAATTGCATTAAGCTGCACTGCAGTCCAAACACATTTCAGAGTCTAATTCTCTTTTTCACTTCTCCTTCTTGTGGGTTTGATTTGGAGTTTAGAGCTAAGGAAACAAAGGCGCCAGGGATGGATGGAGCATGGCTGATGATCTAAAGGTCATCGCCCTCAACACCCCTCCACTCCACTAGCCAATTACATCTCATTAGAGAGACATGCTGAGGCTCATCACGATGCATGCTGCTTTCACATCAGTGCAGATTATCTTTTATTCAGCTGGTTGTCCTCCAGCTGATCCCCTACATAAACAATAAGTCAGAATTCACAACATGAATAATCATCATCAGGACTGTTGTGTGGCCTTATTCTATGCAGGGATTCATACATTTGAACCGAGGTCACGGTGTCAAGTCACAGCTACATTTAAGCACCGTGTGAAATAAACTGCACTCATTAACAGATTAAGTTTAATAATCCTGAAAGCATGAAAAAAAAACCTTAAACCATGCACACTGCTGATGTGGGTTTGAACAAGCACATTTTTTCCCATCGCTGCACACGTGACAGGACACCAACATCAGCAAACGCTCGAGGTTTAAAAGGCGAAACAGACCCTGATGGTGACACTGCCGGGTTCATATGAGGCTATTTTCCTTCCTCCTTTCCCATTTCCATCTCACTACACACCGCGTAACAGCGCTCCCAGACACGCT